>NW_028328296.1:317598-939160 GCF_048544385.1 Mastigoproctus giganteus | reverse complement strand
AATAAAGAAGAGCGGACGCAATGGTGAGCCTTGAGGAACACCTTGCGAAACAGTAAATGGGGGTGTTGAAGTACCATCAATTATTACGGAGAGTTTGCAATTTCTAAGCAGTGAATCAAGCAAATTTAGTAAAGGGGATTGAAGACCATAAGATTAGCATTGGCACATGATGCAAGACAGTAAAGGCGCCTCCGTAGCCAGGTGGGAAGGAGCAGCAGTGCGTAGCACACGCTTGTTGAATAGACCGAGGTTCGAGCCTGTCACCACCAAATACGGAGGATGCGGAAAGGTTAGGGAATGACCACCGCATATCCCGGAGCAATATGGCCTTAGTTGCTAATGCTCCTAAAAACCAAATAACAAACAACGGCAAACAAGCAAGACAGCAAGCTTATATAGCATTAGCCAAAAAAAAAAAGAAGACACCATTCTTATTTCATCTATTCACTCCCTCCAAATGTCTGTCTAGTTCTGCCTTGAATCTATTTAAGCTATCAACTTCTACAACGACAGATGGAAGTTTGTTCCAGGAACCAACCACTCGCTAGCTAAAGGCAAACTTCTGCCCATTAGTCCTACAACTGTCTTTTCTCAATTTGACTTTATGCATTCTCAGGCGATTCTTCTGAGCAAGAGGAAGAATCCCATCAGCAAACAGCATGCTCAAACCATTCAAGGCTTTATACACCTCTATCAGGTCACCTCGCAGGTGCCTAGTCTCCAGACACTGTAATTTGCAAAATTCAAGCCTTTCTTCGTAAGAGCAACCTTTTGTTCCATTCACTAATATTGTTTCCATTCTCTGTACTCGTTCCAGCAACTCTACACCCTTAAAATGAGGCCTCCAGACCTATATACAGTATTCAAGGTGTGGCCTAGCCATTGCCTTAGAGAAGTGGATAATCACCTCCTTATCCCTGCTAGAAAAATTATTGTATATCATTGACAATACATCATGAGCTACTCTTGCAGACCGTATGCACTGCTCAGAAAACTTCATATCTGTTTGCACAATTACCCCAGGTCTTTTTCATTCTCTACCACTGTCAGTTTAGTACCACACAGTTGATACGTAACTCTGGGGTTACTGCTTCCCATATGCAGTATTTTACATTTGAGAATGTTAAACTTCATTTGCCACCTCTCAGCCCACCTGCTCAACTTTTCTATATCCTGTTGCAGCAGAGTACTGTTGTTAACAACCATGCCGACTTCGTATCGTCTGCAAACTTGGACATTAAGCCTGATATACCATCATCAATATCAATAAATACAGAAAACAACAGTGGACCCAACATTGAACCCTGGAGGACTCCACTAGTAACATTAGTCCACGAAGAGCAGTGTCCATTAATTACCATTCTCTGTCTTCTCCCACTCATATATGTAGCAGCAATTTGCCTCCAATTTGTGCAGCAGTCTTCCATGTGCAACAGTATCAAAAGCCTTTTCTAAGATCTAAATACTGTATATTATATCAAAATTATTCTTTACAACCAGTTCCTTTGTGACCACATCATAGTATCGGATCAAATTGGTCAGACAAGACTTCCCCTTAACAAACCTGTGCTGTGTCGGAGTTATAACGAAATCTTGTCTAGATAATCCTGCAATGCTTCTTTAACCAGTGCCTCCATTAATTTCCCTGGAACAGAAGTTAAACTAACAGGTCTGTATACTTGTGTCGCCCTTTGATCCTCCTTTGTGGATTGGGGTCACATTTGCACATCTTCAGTCCATGAGCACCTCCCGTGAGTCCAAGAAAACTCTCATAATTATGGCTAAGGGTTTCCTTACTTCCTTTGCTGCCTCCTTTAATATAACTGGATAGATTCCATCTACCCCAGGCGCCTTTGTTATGTTTATCTTCAACAATTTCTCCTGAACTTTACTCTCAGTTATTACAAGATCATGTAGCTTACTGCCGGAGTTTAATACACCTCTGGCATACCCCTCCTTGAATAGCCCCTCTAGTGTGAATGTAGATGCAAAATATTGATTCAGTTTGTTAGCTACCTGAGCAGGATCATCAACAGTTGAACCGTCGATATCAAGGGGACCAATCTGATTCATCCCCTTTCTTCTAGAGTTTACATAAATAAAGAACTCTTTGCTGTTTTTCTTTGCATCATTTGCCAAAGATTTCTCGTAATCTGCCTTTGCCTGCCTAACCTCCTTTGTGACTTGGTTACAGATCAGCTTATATCTATCATAATCTTCCGTGTAATTTGTTAATTTATATGTATCTCATGAATTTTTCTTCTCTGCCACATGTCTAATTAGTTCATCTGACATCCATTTAGGCCTAAATCATTCCAAGATAAATTCTTTGAATGCTTGCCATTTTGAATTTGCTGTTGGTAACATCATCAGTTGGTCCCACCGTATAGAATTTAAATACTATCTCAGACCTCGTAGTCACCTTTACGAAAGCAAAAACCCTTCTCTTTACACCCGATGGAAGTTACCTCTTTGAGTAAATCCCACTTCAGCACAGAGTGATCACTGCCACCTAGTGGTTCATTTATCTGCAGATTCTTAATGCATGAAGAATCACTACTGATAATCAGA
The DNA here is from genome assembly GCF_048544385.1 of Mastigoproctus giganteus. NCBI lineage: Eukaryota > Metazoa > Arthropoda > Arachnida > Uropygi > Thelyphonidae > Mastigoproctus > Mastigoproctus giganteus. The sequence goes on along the minus strand of NW_028328296.1, from coordinate 936,589 downwards.
TCAAGAGTATTACTCCCTCTAGTTGCCTCCCGAACATGCTGATGTAGTAAACAATCAATCCACAAAAGTCTTGCTAGTGTGCGAGTGACCAACCCACTAATTCCAGTCAATATCTGGGAAATTAAAATCCCCCATTATAAGAATCTCTGATTTACTGGCCCACTCTATTTCCCTGTACAGCTTCTTATTATACTCATCAGAGACATTAGGCGTATAACACACTCCTACTCTCAATTTTGCTTTTACAGTGCTTATCTCACACCAAACTGACTCAACACTGTATTGTCCACCAACATCAATTGGATGCACTTCCTTAGATTTTATGTGTTTCTTAACTAACAGCATTAACCCCTCCTCCCTTCTTGTCCTGGCTATCCTCCTGTACACATTGCACTCCCCAAATTCCAGTTCTGCATTCTGTATATCTGTGTGACACCACGTCTCTGATATCCAAACAATATCTGCCTTTGATGTTTTGACCAACACATCAAATTCATTTACATTGGTGTACACCAATGCTAGGTGTTTGGTAAATAAATTTGATACTTCAAGATGACAGCTTGAAGAGTAGAAGATCGATGTGGACAGAGTCAAATGCATGTGAAATATCAAGGAAAAGCGAATCTATTTGATTTCCTTTTGTGCAAATTAGTTTGTAAGAAATGGGATAAGAAAAACCAGATTTGAAAAAATTGAAACAGTTGATTTCCTGGGAAGAAAAGGATACTGGTGATTATTGAGAAAAGGGTGGAGGTGTGAACTAAGATATAAAGTAGGAGTTCAAACTTTTCGAAATTGTATTCAGTGAATATACTTCAATTATGTAATTTTCGTAATATCTGCGATGCCGTTGACATCTTCAGACTTCGCTGTTAGCACAGTATTCTTGCTGTGCTAACAGGATGGGCTGTTCTTTCGCAGCAAGCCTTTTAATTTAGATTGTGATATCAGTTATTAATACTTTTAAATTGGTAAAAATACTTTATTTATTCAAATTACGAAATTCTGATGTAAGTTTATTTTGCGCAGCCGAAGTTAACATAACATTGAACCTCACACAGATTTTGGTAATTAAGAGTGACCTGTAATTTCTTATTGCATTTTATTAAACGGATAATATAATTTTCTTAATAACTGTGAGGTCGTTGACTGGGACAGCTTTAGACTTCGCTGCTAGCACAGTTTTCTCACTGTGCTAACGGGGTGGCTCTTCTTCCACATAGTGTGGAAGAGATTTTTATTTACACAGAGTTGGTATTACTGACGAGTGTCTTTCCCCCACGGAAATTTTTATTTTTCATCCATAAAACAAAGAGAGCATAGAAAATCCACACGATCTCAGTACAGCTTAGTCTGGTCACGAAAGATTTCCTAAGCTAGCTAAAAAGTTAAATGGTACAAGGATTTCTGGGTAATACCATTGGTGAGTAAAGGAGCAAGCTTCTAAATGGACTAAATGGTGCAAATTACTGTATTATATCTGCGATGAATGTAAAAGAATACATGCCGGATTATAGTTCCTTCAACTCGCACTTCTTGGTGTTCTGTTGTGATGGTAATGCATGCATCGTCACATGGCTGCAACTTATGATGCTACGCCTCCTCGGATGTACAGTTCATTGTGCTATGCATGTTAGTAACAATTGGCAATCGATTAATATTCAGTTCCTTGTGCTGCAATTTGGGGATTCTAAAACAACTACATGCTCAACAAAATTAACAAAACAAAATGTTTTCATGAATATTTAATTGTGAACAGTGTCACCGAAGGCGAATATTTGATATAATAGGCATTTTGGCATGCAAATTCCGAGTATCCAATAGAAATCCTATCGATCCGAGTATCCAATTCTGAATTCCGAGTATTCAATTCCGAATTCCGGGTATCCAATATAAATTCAGAGAAATCCTATCAATTTCTGTTGGACACTTTGGTTTTTTCCAGGGTGTCCAATAGAAATTGATCCTAAATAAATCCTATCCGATCGATCCAATAGAAACCTTACAGAGTCGCGCATTATGTAAATTAATCATGGTTATAAAAACACAGGTTGCGAACACATCACTTCATGCTTGACTTGCTCAGTGGGATAACCATACTCAGGTTATCCCACCTCCGGTACTCAGGATGGCATGTCATCGTCGTTTGTGTGATTCTTTGAGATCGCGGCCGTTGGACCACTTGAAGCTGGGCAGTCGCAGAGGAGGTTGCATGTTGGCTTAATGTGTCATGCAGCGTAGTTTCAGCACTAGGGAACCAGTGTCAGGAGACAGGAACCACTACAAGATGAGCAGCCCAGGGTCTCTGTGGGCTACTTCAACCTGAACAGACCGCTATCTGGCTCTAACAGCATGACGGAACCTTACGATGTCCTGTCATCAACTGTCTCTTGAGGTTGCTGCGGCCACAGGTGAAAACATTTTCTAACCGGACTGTGTTAAGAAGGCTCAGTTCAAGTGAACGCGACTTAAGGAAGCCAGTGGTTTGTATTCCATTAACCCCAAACCACTGCAGTGCTCATCGAAACTGGTGCCATGAACATGTGACTTGGAGCCCTGAAAATGGGCTATAGTTATATTTTCTGATGAGTCGTTTTAGCCTACAAACAGATTGTATACGTTATTTTATCTATATTCAAGAGAAATGCGGTACCATCCCTCCAACAACAGCAATAGGGAAACTTACGGTGGAGATAGTGTTCTCATGTGGGGGCAATAATGATCAACGGATGCACCCCTCTTCGTGTTTTTGATAAGGATACCGTAGCTGCGAATACGTACCTAGAACAGATCTTCGAACCATATGTGCAACTTTTAAGGGTGCTGTTGGCCCAGATTTTTGTTTCATGTACGACAACGCAACAGTACACAGAGCTGAAGCGGTGGAGGAATATCTTGAAACTGAAGATATCAATTGACTGCCGTGGCCAGCGCGATCAGCAGACTTCAATCCGATCGAACATTTGTAGGACGCCCTTGGCGTCGCATTGCCGGGATTTGAATGAAAATGGGATTTGTTGCTGCAGAATCTTATAGATATTCTTATATCGAGAATGGTTCACCGCTGTCAGGCCTGTTTAGCCGTTGGAGGGCGTCACATACCCAAACAAAATTTCAAGAAAAGATTTCTTTTGGCGACTCTGTTATAAACTTCCCAAAACTGGTGTCAAACGAACTTCGCATCCATCTCTCCTTGTTTGAAGAATATTAAAAAAAAAAAAAAAAAAAAAATCACGAAAAATAGAATTAAAAAAATTCCTAAATGGAATACAGGAATAACTAATAACTACTGCGATTATTAATAACGAATTTAGCATTTGTGAACTAGATAACATTACTAAGCAGGAAAAAAAAAAAAAAAACACTTAAGAAATTTTCGTGAATGCCAGAGCACTGTTCCATTTTCCTACAGATTTCCAGGCGCCTCCGTAGCCAGATGAGCCGGAGCAGCAGTGCGTAGCACACGCTTCTTGATTAGACCGGGGTTCGAGCCCGTGCCCACAAAATACGGAGGATGCTGAAAGGTCAGGGAATGACCACCGCATATTTCCGGAGCAATATGGCCTTAGTTGCTAATGCTGTTAAAAAAAACAAAAAAAACAAAAAACAAATACAGATTTCCATTTCTGGATCATCTGGAACCACGTGGACAAGTTACGTTAAGATCAGGAACGGAACTGCTTCATTCTTGTATTCCGGTCACACTACGGTTTTTCTTTGTGTGCAGCTTACTTCATGCCTAGAAATCCAGGAAAAGGTGGTATTTTAAGAGAAGGGTAATTTTTTTATTGTTCGGTGATAAGATACCGTTTTGTAATTGGGAGAATTAATTACTCATGCCTAGACGACAATTCATACATCGTAACACTTGAAATCGATTCACCATCAGTGTGGCTATGTATTATGCATTAAACAATTTTTATCATGCTATTCATCAGCAAAGGACAAATAAACGACTAAAATAGTATATTACTTTAATTGTAATTAAGTTCATTTGAAAATTAAAAATGATTATTTTTATTTTAAATAATTAAAAAAAAATTAAAATATTTATTTTAAAATTTTTAGAGTCAATCAAAATTTTTGTAATAGTTCCTTAAAAAACAAACAATCGACACTTCTATCATTGAGACAAGTTCTCAACTTGATTGTAAATAAACCTATTGCAGAAAAGGCTCTTTCTGATTCAACAGAAGTTGGGGAAACAGTTTCCAGTGCATTAAATAAATTCACAGTGTTTGAAGTTTTGTTCCCTATTATTTTGAATAATAACAGTTTTTGATTAAAATTCTTGTTTAAACTCTGAGCCTGACATGAAAATATTGAACGATGTATAGTTTTTGTCTTTGATTGTATTGCTGCTTCTGATTTGCCTGCCAGTGTCATGGATTGCACAATTTACTGACTTCGTCTTCTTCCGAATGTGAAGAGCTAGATTGTAATTCGCATTCATTGAAAAGCCTTGACAATGTCATCTTTATAAATCCAAATAATGATTTATTAATCGTTAAAGTGGGCGTGTCAGGAGTAGCTGCAAAATATTCATATATTCCCCCAACGTTTAAATACTGAATCAGCCGAAACAAAATAGCATTTCTTCTCTCGATAATCCTGTGTATTAAATAGTTTTTATTTATTTTTTTTTCTTGGCAAATCGTGACTTTTGACTTAGCTCATCAATTATAAAAGCAAATACATCCTCAGCAGTCAGCAAAGTTGCATCACGGTTATACAATTTCAATTGAGAATAAGTAACAATAGTCATCTCTTTTAGTGAAGCGTTACTTATTCGTGGTAGTGCAATATCATGGCAACTCGTCGTGAAGGAAGAGCACAATATGAGAAACAGAGCAAATGATGCCTACCACAACAACTACTTCGTAGTTTCTTAAGAGCTGTCTATGGTGTATCTACACCGATATTATATAGATAATAAACTCCTAACATATTATGCTTTTGAGCATTTAGTTATTTTTAAACAATTTTTCTGCGCCAATTTTTACTGGTTGCAGAACTGACAAAATATTGTGAAACCATCAAATTCTCAAATTCTTCATTAGTTAGAGGATTATATTCTTTAATATCATTCCACGCTTAAAAATCGCTCCTGCATTGCCAATAAACTGTTCCATTGAGTTTTTGGAGTCTAAAATTGGCATATTTTTACGACCACACTCTGCTTTCACGTAATTTTGTAAAATTTAATTATTGAATGGTGACGTTTTCTAAATATCTTACAATTTTTACGTTATTGAGAGTTTCATTAATATTTGGGACCATTTTATTGCTGCTTCGACTACATTGCAGATATCTTCATTGATGTCAATGTAATTAATTTTCTCAGTTGCAGTTAACTCCTCAATATCAATTGCTGTGCTCAACTCCTAAATATCAATTGCAATGCTGAACTCCTCGTCTAACTCATCTTCATATGACTTGTTTACTGTGCTGATATTTATATCAGAGTCCGTAGCCGAGTGGGCAGGAGAGGGAGTGCAGTAGCACACGCTCTTTGAGTAGACCGGGGTTCAAGCCCCTGAATACGGTTGACCAGCGTGGCAGATTATGGTCCATTTCCTTCAGCATGAATTGTTGAGGAGGCTTCCATCCTGCAGTGGGTTGATAATGGCTGCACTTTACTTTAACTTTAAATCTGTTTTCTTATAAAGAACGTCACATACAGCAAGATGAGTACAATGAGATAACATAAATGATGTTCGCAACTCGCTAGTTTTCCAAATTTAATCATTATACTGGCACTATCTGTAACACAAGCAACGATGTGAGCAAGAGCGATGTTTCCTGATAATCTGCCTTCATGGGACGATATCCACTATTGCAAAGAGAACCGACTTCGAGGTGGCAAAGAATCCTCTGTAATCCATCTGAGGCCCCAGTACTCATTGGCAAGAAATTTGAATTTAAAACAACTGAGGTAACTCCTCTTTATACATACTGGATTATCAGTTTCGCGTGTGTCGAACACACCAGCTCTTATCAGATATTCTGTAATGCAGGAAAGGCTTTTGCTTTCGTAGCATTGAAATAATTTTGAAATGAAAATGTTTCATCCCGGGTCAGTGTCTCGTCGTTCTTTTTTATTGAGGAATTAATGTCATTTTTCTGACTCATTCTTGCAAATAGCATTTTCGGTAGATTTATCAACGTTGATGTTTAGTCCAGTTGCCGACCGGGCTAGCCAGGTGGGTAAAGTGCCTGCCTAACAACCCAAAGGTCACGGGTTCGAATCCCGCTTCGGGCTTGGATCAAAGTACTGCAAAAACCTTGGGAGGTGAACTATGGCCACAGAAGCCGATGCGCCAACAACTACCCAAAAAAAAAAAAAATTACTCCAGTATGCAGTGGCAGCTTTCGAAATTGTTCAATCTTTATCTTTTCCTGGATTACAGGAATGCTGTCTGCTCCATCCGATGTGACATAAAGTTTAATGCCACTGGTAGCCGCGATGAGGCACAATGAAATATTTCTGCGGTGTTTGGAACTAATGACTACGAAAAGGTTGGGTGGCGAAAAAATATGAATACGAATTTTGTAGGGTTTACACAATGATCACCTTATATTGCATTAAGGCAAAACCTGTGTTGTTGTTTAGTGTAACTGATACAAACAAATAATGCGAATATTCCAGTTGGAATAACACTATGAGAGTCAGTGGCGATCCCACGATTTTCTAAAAGGAGCTAAATCACGTAATGAAGGCGAGGGGGAGGAAGCTAAAGCAATGTTTCGGAAGATCAAAGCTTTAGTCATCGTGTAACAGTAAAATATTCCGCATTATTTTGACACGGATGCTATAGCACTTTCAGTTCCTACCTGGGATCTCCCTTGATCATAGTGATTATTCTTTCAGATATTGAAATTATGCAAATAGCTTTCTAGAAGTTTACTTTATTTTTTATTTTACTTATCTCGTTTTAGGCATGTCTTCCTGCAATTTGTAATCCGCTCACTGAGTGTTGTCTGACAGGACAGTGCTCATCATTAGGTGTTGAAGGTAACATTATTATTTTGGTATTTTTAATTTTTCAATAATAATATCTGGTTGCCAATTTTACAGCAATAATATTTAAATTTTTAGAAGTGGTAACAATTTTAATATTTGAAGAGTAGAAGGATCCATTATACATTTAATTAAACATCATCTTATTAATGCAGGTTTTAACACTGGTATTTACTTGCAGCTTCTACATATAAGTTTAGCACTGTTGACGCAGGCATTCACTTTTCAGAGCAGTTACTTTTTCACAAGGGCTATTGGAAGATATTGCTTGAAGTAGTTTAAAGAATACATGTATAGTATGATAGTAGTTGTACATCATCGAGTAACGTGTGGATGTTTATCCAAACTAAATAGTCGCTCAGATTTAACGGATTAACACGGTCAGAGGCAACTGGCAAGTGAGGTTGAACGGTAATAAATGCAAATATATTTAGTCTGTACGTGTGCAGCAGTAATACCATTCAGGTGGTCCAAAATCAAAGTGGTTTATAAAGAAAAAGGCCTAGAGGTAATTGTACAGTCCAACATGATGTTCTTTGAGCAGTGTAAATAGACTGCTCGAGCAGCTATTTTGTTTTTGTTAATAATACTGTATATTGAATTTTGCAAAAAGGGACAAGAACGTGATTATCCAATGTGTCAGGAAATGGTCAGGTCACATCGGGACTGTTTCATACAGGTTTGGAAACCTCATTGTAGGCAGGATATAGGATCTTTTAGGACGGGTGTAGACAAAAGCAACAAGATTGGTTGAGGCGTAAAAGGATTTTCTTCCAGATAAAGAATTGGCGTCTGTAAACTAGGCATTTGCGTGGTCGTACAACGTAGGCGTATAAAGCTTTAAAACGATTAATTAAAGAGGACAAACTAAAATTGAGAGAGGGTTTGAAAAATAAATAGGCGGACATTCGGATTTAGCCAAAGAGAGTTAATTATTGTATTAAACTTCAACTAATTTAGTGAAAGTGAGTAGTTGCATAAATTTAAGTCTAACCCTAATTAAATCTAACTGCTTCTGATTTGATCATCTCAGTCTGTGCGCTACTAAGAACTTACACCTATTAGAGCATATATGAGCAACCTTGGGCCCGCTACCAATATAGACAACATATTTAATATACTGTAAAGTGTAAATTTTGCTATGAAAAATAATTTTATAATTTTGTATAAGTCTAAGTGTTTGGTTAGATAAAATTAATAATAAAATAATGTTAATTCATACGATGCCTAAAATGAAATAAAATTAAGTTAACTATTTAGGCAAAATTAACTCCGTTCTACTTGACGCAATTTTAGCATGTATAAATCCAAATCGTTGTTTTAGATAAATTACCCTCATATCCTTTCCTTCAGCCATTTTCTCTTATTTCCATTAAACAGATGACACGTTTTCTACCTTTCTCCTGATAACGCATTCAGTTTGACGGGAAAAATCTTACTTTGTTCATATTTTCCCCTTTTTTTTCCTTAAAATTTTAACGGAACGCAAAGGTCTTTGCTCTTAACTATTTTAAGTAATTAACTTAATTAATTAGCGTTACAGGAACGTATTTCACTTTTGCTAAGTTTGTGGCATTTCATGTTTTCTTGAAAACTTGCACTAGTCGGTAACTCTGGTAAACGAGCTACGAGTTTAGACCGGCAACTGCAGCCCTGTCTCCTGCAGTCATAATATTTTCTTTTGTGGTATTTAGTTCTTACTGTGTTTGTGCGTTTACTTCATAAGTCTGATCATTGATTTTTGATGAACAATAACCTTTAACAATTGCCAAAAAAAAAAGAAAGCTATCCTACGAGAGAGTGTTTGAAGAACGGTGGACAAGTGATTATTTTTTATTGAATCAAAAACAAACCCGTGTGCTTAATCTGTGCTGAAACTGTTTCTGTCTTCAAGGAATACAATATTAAGCATCATTACAATACGAAACACAGTGAATATCATAAACTTCAAGGCGAAATTAGAGAGATGAAACTAGAAAAAACTAATGAAACAGATTAAGAGCCGGACTACATTCTTTTTGAAAAATAAGAAAATTTCTGGAAACATTTTGCTTGCGTGTTACTTAGGGCTTGCATAAAACCGAGAAATTTCAAAACCGAGTTTAACCGAAGTTTACTCTTAAAACCGGTTTTAAAACCGATTTTCTCAGACTTAGGGAAAATAATTAAAAGCTTATAACACAGGTATTTATTTTATGTTGGGTAGATTGTACAAATCGTAATCAAATATTTTAAACAAAATCTATCACCTCTTATAGTAAAAAAAATAAAAAACTATCTTCTCGTATAGTAAACAAAAAAATAATAAGCCCTACAATAATAATAATAAATAAATAAAAATAATGTGAAAAAAAACAGCTCGGAGAAATTATTATTTATTGCTCAGCTTTTTGCTGAAAATGATCCTTTAAAAAACACAGTATATTAAGCATTTTTTTGATAGACTTGACCTTATTTTTGTGTTAAAGAGACCAGTGATCGAAAACACTCTGTCCGATTGGACACTTGTTGGTTTAATGGTCAGCAGTGCTCTATAAACTTTCTCCAGATTTTCATTTCTACTGCTAGTTGCCTCCAAAATTTTAAATTCTTTGCCGATTTCCAATTCACTCGGATATTTTAGGCTCTTCAGTTAATCTCTTTATTACACTATTATACTCTCGCATGAGTGTATCTCCAACATCGGAACTAGACGAGTCTTTGTTTTCTTCGAAAAGAACAGTTCGTTTATTTTCAGTTTCTTCATTCAACGCTAAGACTCCTTCGGAATGTTTTGCAAATAATCTCTGATAAATCTCTTCAGTATGCTTTTTCAAAACTTGCTTACTTGGAAAATCAAAAGTTTTTGAACCTGAATCTTCTTTCCTAAACTTTTTGGGGTTGTGTAGATAGCTCAGCAAAGCCACAGTTTGGTAATTTCGTCTTGCATTGTAACGCTGCAAAGGGCTTTGATGAAACTTTAAAGCAAATGGGTTTTCTGCTGTATCAAGCTTAGGAAGCGAAATTCTATTGAAGACTCGGCTTTAAGTAAGTCTATCTTCTGAGGTTGTAGCCTTCAGAATCATTTCAACTGGTCGCTAAGTTGCACATAGCAATTCAAGTGTTTTCCAGTCATCGTCAGACACAGCTTCAGTTGACAGTACTGCATATAGAGCATTTGGAATGCAATTTTTCAATTTAAAAATCTCTCAATCATATAGAATGTGATATCCCATCTAGTCTTGCAATATAATATAAGTTTATATTCTTTCTCATTAAATTTTGCTTTAACAAAATTTTGTAATGTCATTTTTGGTAGGCGATTTTCGAAAAAGCTTGCAATTTTTTCTGACTTTGTTAATAGTTTGTGCAGTATTGGCCATTGGATTGAAGAAATAAATGAGCTCATCGGTAAAGTCGGTTTGATAAAGCATGCCTTGCTGTCTTTCTTCAACTTCTTCATCATCACTACTTTCTTCATTATTTTCATTTTCTTCGGGAGACTCAGAGACTGTGGAACCATAATTGATTGCTTTTTCATAAAGTACATCTTTTTTTTTATGAAAACCCCAAACACGAAAGGTATCAAAACCTATAGTACTTAGTACCGTGCATGGGTTGAAGGAGAAGTATGGGGGGGGGGACGCCGGAAACTTTGCTCTAGAGACTAAACATGGGTTTCACCACTTCAAGCCTCCAATAAGCAAAGTGGTGGTATTTCACCGATTGATGAAAGTCATCTACCACATCTATAACTGACAGATGTGTACAACGGGCTATACATTGTTGATGATTAGGCGTAATTTGCTTGCCAAACTTAATCATCATTGCTGCTTCATCGGTGGTGCAGGCAACAATATCGTCATCCAAGTTCAAACCAAATTCCTTCAAGTGTCCATTCACAATTTGCTCAGTTCTTCTGCTATCAAGTGAACCATTAATCTCAATAAGACCTAACGACCAATGATTGTCTTTTGAATGCACATTTATATTCATATACATTTTATTTTGTATAGACGTATATTCGTCAATGAATACCGTGCACCCAAAACCAATGAATTTTTGAAATGCTGAATGAGTTCTTCTTTCTTAGTTTTATAATAATTCAGAACAATATTTTTAATTCCATTCACTGAGGCTGGTGGTAATTTATCGTATTTATTTCTCTGAAGTATAAACTCACTCTTGGCAATTGAGTTAACAGAAAATCCATCTAAAGCAGCTAATTTTGAAATCTCTTCTTCCATAGATATTTTTAACGATAAAGTTTTCCAATGTTCTTACCATTTTTACGGGAGGTTCACTGTTATCTTGTTTAATGTCAATCTGATTCGTTTTCTTTAAATGCAACATCAAAGATGATTTAGATCCTTCAGACGACTTCATTATCTTCTGACATTTCGAACATTGTGCTTCATCTTTGCTTTTTCGAGCAAAATAATTCCATACATTTGATTTCATCTTAGATATATTAAGAGTAATAAATATTAATTAGTAGGAATTTATATCACCGCAATTTTAAATAAAAATATTGAAGATAACAAAGGCACAATACTATGCGTCACTCCCGCAAGCACTGAATGAAGAGTCTAAACGAGGCAAGTTTCAAAATTTTCACGAAAGAAATTTTTTATTTATTTACTTGCAGTTTTTTCCCCAATTAAATCTATTGTATTTTCAAAATTACATAAAAGCTAAATTTGGTGAAGCTGCTTTTTGGAGAACATTTGATCGCAAATTTAATCGGAATAACGAAGCAAAAAACTTTCTACGATTGAAATTTGATGCAGTATTCAGCGAATCTGTTTCTAGTGGGTAACCATCAATAAGGCGCGTTCCACAACTCACTCAGTCGTAAATGAGTACACCTGCATCGTGCCATGATAAAGGTGGGAAGATAAAAGGTACCCCTCCTAGATTTGGACCATTGCCCATTCGTGCCTAAACATAAAATAAAATAAAATAAAAACATGTTTAAAACAAAGCAGTTGAACGATCCAGACAAACGAACAAACGAAAGAAAATGTGCGTAACAAAAAACTATATTCGAGGGCTAACTAAAAAAATATTCGAATCCGGTTTTAGAAGCTCGGTTTCGGTTTTAACAACTCAATATGAAAACCGGATTTAACCGGTTTATAAAACCGGTTTGCAAGCCCTAGTGTTACTGTATATTGTATTAGAGAAAATTGCCAAGCACTCAAAAAGTTACTCTGGTGGTGAATTTGTCAAGGAGTGCTTAACCTCTATTGTTAATAATTTGTATCCAGAGAAGAATGAACAGTTCGATGCCATTAGCTTGTCCCGAAGAACGGTTACGAGATGCATTCAGGAAATTTCTGCAAATATAGAAAAATAGCTTAGCAATGCTGTCATCTAAATTTGAGTCTTTTTCGTTGGTTCTCGATGAAATCACCGATATATCGGATACTTTGGTTTTTTTTATTTGGTTTTTTTTTTTTAGGAGCATTAGCAACTAAGGCCATATTGCTCCGGGATATGCGGTGGTCATTCCATGACCTTTCCGTATCCTCCGTATTTGGTGGTGACGGGCTCGAACCCCGGTCTAATCAAGAAGCGTGTGCTACGCACTGCTGCTCCTTCCCACCTGGCTACGGAGGCGCCCTATATATCGGATACGGCCCAGATTGAAATTTTTATTCATGGAATTGAGTATTTTTTTTCTATTACTGAAGAAATGCTTTGCCTTCGAAGTACGAATGATAATTACCACAGGTGATAATATTTTTAACGAACTATAGGCATCCATGAAGAAATTTAAACTTTCTTTTGATAAGCTCGATAGCGTGACTACAAATGGGGCTCCAGCAATGATCGGAAATAAGGCGGGTCTAATTTCCAAAATAAAATCAGAAATACATTTCCTCAACTTAGAAGAAAAAGATTTTATTTCTTTTCACTCTTTGACACACAAGGAGAACTTGTGCGCTAAATGTCTTAAATTTGCAAATGTGATGAAAGTTGTGGTCTCAACCATTAATTTTATAAAATCAAAGAGGCTTAACCATCGCCTTGAAGAACTTGAAAATGAATATGGAACATTGGTTTATTACTGTGAAGTTCGTTGGTTAAGAAAAGGAAAAATGCTTCAGCGCTTTTATAAATAATCTTAGAGAAGTCTGTATCTTTATGGAGATGAAAGGCAAATCTGTTCCAGAACTAGAAAGTATTGAATGGACACGTGATCTGGCATTTCTTGTTGATATCACGTCTCATTTAAACGAGCTAAATCAGAAAATACAAGTAGAAAATCAGTTGCTTTATGAACTTTATGCTCATATAAAAGCTTTTCAAAGCCAACTTCAACTTAGTGACGGTGACACTTACCACTTTCCAGCTTTACCCAATCACAATAGTTCTGAGTATATTTCATATGCTGAAGAGTTAGTAGCCATTAACATAAAATCCTGTTTAATTTTCAAGTAGATATTTACAGTATACCCAGTATAAAACAAAATAAAAATATAAGTACAAATTCAGTAGCTTTCGGAACTCGTGTCCCTTTATCAACTGACAAACTTTACAAGTTTAAACTTTACAATACATTACAAGCAAAGTGTGGCACGTTACTCATTCGTCATTGTTGTAGCACGGGCGTGTGTTGCCTTGCGCCAGTGATCATCCATCAATAAAATGGTTGTCTCTAGGATGGGATGTATACGCATGCCTTTCTGGCGATTTAATGCCTTAGGGTTGTTTATTATGTTTAGTGACTCTAGCCATAGGCGGTGGCGAAAGTGTCGCGCGTGGTCCACTATCTCAAAGTCGCGTTTGGGGTCAAGATCGTGGTTGGTAGCCCAAAAATGTTCTGCAAGCGCGGACTGGTCAGTTTCGGCAAGCCGGATTGCTCTGTCGTGTTCCGTGAGGCGATCCTGGAGACGTCTCGATGTCTCACCTACGTAGCAACTGTTACAGGCCCTACAGGTGATACGGTACACTACATTGCTGCGTAAGACAGGTGTGACAGGGGTCTTCACACTGGAGACAAGTGAACGTAGGTTCCTACCTGGTAATTGCACACATTTGATGTTGTAACTTCTCAGGATCTTCGAGATACGTCCTGACACTCCTGGATAGTACGGAACGTAGGCGGATGATATGCCGACTTGCTTCGGAGGTCTTGGGTTGGAAGTAAGTTCTTGTGCCTGTAACAAGCATCTGTTTAGTACATGGGATGGATAACCGCATCTGGTTAGGTCCGCCTTCACACGGGAGATCTCGTTACGTCTAATTATGTCGGTGCTGGAATGGCTCCAGGCCCTGGAGAACAGGGTGCGGGCAGTGCTATTGAGATGGCTTGGAGCGTGGCCGGACCCGTAGTTGGTGAATTGACCGCACCACATGGGTTTGCGGTATACTGAGGTCTCTAGACGTGGGCCTACGCGATGCACTAGCACGTCCAGAAACGGGAGCGAACCGTCCACCTCTGATTCTACGGTAAACTTGATGAAATTGGATAGAGAGTTGAGGTATTCTAGTAGTACCGTTTCAGAACCACGTGGTATTATGGTAAAAATATCGTCGACGTATCTACACCACGTTGTAATAGGTGTAGGTGGGTTCTGGTGTATCTGCTTCTCCAGATCTTCCATGGCGATGTTAGCTACTACGGAACTGCCAGGGGCACCCATAGCAGTGCCATGTACTTGTTTGTAGAGTGAGTCTTCAAAGGTGAAGATGCTGCTAGAGAGGCATAGGTTGAGGGCGGTACAGATGTCATCAGTGGATAGTGACGTCCTGGATTGGAGGCTTAAGTCGCTCTCAAGGAGCCTTCTGGCGCAGTGCACGGCCTGTTGGACGGGAATCGAGGTGAATAAAGAAACCACGTCAAATGATGCCATGACCTATGCCTCTCTAGCAGCATCTTCACCTTTGAAGACTCACTCTACAAACAAGTACATGGCACTGCTATGGGTGCCCCTGTCAGTTCCGTAGTAGCTAACATCGCCATGGAAGATCTGGAGGAGCAGATACACCAGAACCCACCTACACCTATTACAACGTGGTGTAGATACGTCGACGATATTTTTACCATAATACCACGTGGTTCTGAAACGGTACTACTAGAATACCTCAACTCTCTATCCAATTTCATCAAGTTTACCGTAGAATCAGAGGTGGACGGTTCGCTCCCGTTTCTGGACGTGCTAGTGCATCGCGTAGGCCCACGTCTAGAGACCTCAGTATACCGCAAACCCATGTGGTGCGGTCAATTCACCAACTACGGGTCCGGCCACGCTCCAAGCCATCTCAATAGCACTGCCCGCACCCTGTTCTCCAGGGCCTGGAGCCATTCCAGCACCGACATAATTAGACGTAACGAGATCTCCCGTGTGAAGGCGGACCTAACCAGATGCGGTTATCCATCCCATGTACTAAACAGATGCTTGTTACAGGCACAAGAACTTACTTCCAACCCAAGACCTCCGAAGCAAGTCGGCATATCATC
This sequence comes from Mastigoproctus giganteus, assembly GCF_048544385.1. Lineage (NCBI taxonomy): Eukaryota > Metazoa > Arthropoda > Arachnida > Uropygi > Thelyphonidae > Mastigoproctus > Mastigoproctus giganteus. Next base: position 921,119 of record NW_028328296.1, on the reverse strand, counting down.
CGCCTACGTTCCGTACTATCCAGGAGTGTCAGGACGTATCTCGAAGATCCTGAGAAGTTACAACATCAAATGTGTGCAATTACCAGGTAGGAACCTACGTTCACTTGTCTCCAGTGTGAAGACCCCTGTCACACCTGTCTTACGCAGCAATGTAGTGTACCGTATCACCTGTAGGGCCTGTAACAGTTGCTACGTAGGTGAGACATCGAGACGTCTCCAGGATCGCCTCACGGAACACGACAGAGCAATCCGGCTTGCCGAAACTGACCAGTCCGCGCTTGCAGAACATTTTTGGGCTACCAACCACGATCTTGACCCCAAACGCGACTTTGAGATAGTGGACCACGCGCGACACTTTCGCCACCGCCTATGGCTAGAGTCACTAAACATAATAAACAACCCTAAGGCATTAAATCGCCAGAAAGGCATGCGTATACATCCCATCCTAGAGACAACCATTTTATTGATGGATGATCACTGGCGCAAGGCAACACACGTCCGTGCTACAACAATGACGAATGAGTAACGTGCCACACTTTGCTTGTAATGTATTGTAAAGTTTAAACTTGTAAAGTTTGTCAGTTGAGAAAGGGACACGAGTTCCGAAAGCTACTGAATTTGTACTTATATTTTTATTTTGTTTTATACTGGGTATACTGTAAATATCTACTTGAAAATTAAACTATGGACCCCAGTACTCCAGGCCCATTTGTCACTATAAAATCCTGTGTTAGATTTCAAATCAAAAGACGCGGATTTCATACTATTTTCAAATCCGTTTAATGCAGATATTTATCTGGCGAGAAAAGAGCTATAAATAGAACTAATTGAACTTAGAAGCAGTGATCTTCTCCAACAGAAATTTCAACCTGTTTCTCTATTGGAATTCTATGCCTTTTTTCCGTTAGATTGCTTTCCACAAATGATAAAATTTGCTAGAAAACATGCCGCAATTTTGGCATTACCTATAAAAGTTAACAGCTATTTTTAAGAATGAAATTCACCAAGTCTAAAACAAGATAAAGATTAACAAACACGCATTTAGAAAGCAACTTGAGGGTTGCTTTCTAAATGCAGGAATAGCAACAACTTCTATTCCCGCTAACCTTGAAAATTTGGTAAAAGGTATTAGGTAAATTTGCCATTCTTTTAGTAGTGTGGCCCGAATCAGGATGGACTTAGTCTTGTGTGGCCCGCTGAACAAAAATGGTTGCCCACACCTCTATTAGAGGGTACGTCTGACCATGATCTCTGTGCAACGAATGATGTCCCTTATATTGCTTCACTTGACCACATTTGTAACGCAAGCATAGCCAGAATACGGGAATTTTAGGAAAAAATAATAAAGGTTTTATAATAAAAAAGAGCTTTTGACAAATTATTGGCAGAAAGATGGTTTTTTTTAATTTCTGCCGTATAAGTTTTATTTACTTAAACCTTATTGCCAATACTAATTCCTGATGGGTTTGAGTATCTTCTCCTGTCAAGGTTTTATGATGTGATATGCATCATAGAGACTTGGCTTTCCCCTAATGAATAGAATCTCGCATTCTCTCAACCTGCTTGCTTCTCTGGCATTTTTTTTTTACTCCAGAGAGTGGAGAATTTGTTTTGTTGGCATTCTCTTCAACACATAAATTATAACTGACGACTAGTTCAGCCACTCTGAAAACAGAAGTGTTTTGAGCTGCAAGGATCTCACTCAGCATCCAAGGCAACAGACTTTACCTTGCACAGTGGCATCCCCCCCCCATCCTCAGTTAAGACCACTATACAAGAGGTCTCCAACTGGATCATTAATCAATGCCACCCCAAAGCAACTTTATTTGTGTGTGGATACTTCAATATTAACTCAGGCCAGCACGGTCTTCGCAGATTGTTATCCTCTAATTTGGCTGCAGTTAGGTCTGACCCTCTAGAATTTTGCCCATAGATTTAGTCTAACAGGCACTAACCTGTTAGACTAAATTTATGCAATAGATAAACTCACCTTTGAGAGCTAGCCAGAATCAGCTTTCATGTCAGACCACTTACCAGTAGCCCTCTATCTCCCAATCACATAGAAGACATCATGGCAACATCAGGTACCAGTTAAGAAAACCGTGATAAGCCCTTCACTCTTCTATCCACAGAAATTCTGCTTTGCATCATCCATTTTTCTTTGGGATGCCCTACACCAATGTCACCCACAGCTCGGGCTGCACTCTCTTACCTGCTGGTGAATTATATTTCCTGAACTGCAGAGTCAAAAACTGTTTTAATCTCTTGCCGGCGCAAAGCATGGTGGAACCAACAGCTGAGCCTTGAATTTCAGAATAAGTAGACTACACGCAGAATGGAGAGCCACATCAGACCCACTAGACATGATTGAATACTCAAGAACCCGCGCTCAGTTTAACAGAAGCAAATATAAAGCCATGAAAGTCTACATCGATAAAAACAATCAAGATAGGGAAGACATCGTTTAAGGCAAGGCAAGATGAATTTCCTCAACAACTTAATCCGATGGAATGGCTTGACAACGTTACAATATTTAAGGAAAAGTTAGAACCAGACCTTAAGAACCTACACAACAGTTGTCAGCGAGATACTCTAGCATCCATCAGCATTTAAAAAAAAAGAGCTTATCCAGGCCATCAATGATATCCCACCACAGTCATGCACTGGATGTGATGGGATCCCACAATTTATCCTTAAGAGCGAAAGTATTGATATCATTGGTGCGCTCCTAGGAATCCTAAATGGAATACTTACAACTCAAAGTTTCCCAACAGACCGGAAGCAATATATAGTTCGGCTAATTTCCAAAATACAAGGAGCCACCTGAGTATTAACACTTTCAGGCCATTAATGAAAGCCTCATGTACTGTCAAAGTTATGGAGAAGTGCCTTCTTTCCATCCTAACCAACCAGGTACTGCCGTGTGATTCACCATTTATTCATTATGTATTGAAAATACGTCTAACATCACCAACCTACTGGCAACTACCAACACTGTTCTGGAAGCTCTACAAGATAGGACGGAGATGGCAATTTTTTATAGGTACACTGTATTAGTAGTAGTAACGGCCGCATGGTGCAAGAAAGCCTATGGCTTATGCTGCACTAGCCAAAAAAAAAAAAAAAAAAAAAAAACCGAACAAAACAATGATAAAAACAAAAAAAATAAAATAAATAACTAAATAATAATAATTAATAAAAAAAAAAAAAACCTATCATCCTATGCGCTTCCCTTACCCGAAAGTACTACCAGATGACCTTTGAATTTCACCTAACTGTCGGCCTCTACCACCCATGAAGGCAACTTATTCCAGTAATTTATAACTCGCTGGCTAAAATAAAACTTCCTGCAGTCCAATCTAAACATTTCCCCCCGTAACTTGAATTTATGATCCCTAGTTCTAGCATCATTTATAATCTTGAAAATTTTGTCCTCATTGATTTTACTGATGCCTCTCAGAGCCTTAAACACCTCAATCAAATCTCCTCTAAGGTGTCTAGTTTTCAAACTCTGCAACCCACATATTCGAAGTCTTTCTTCATAAGAACGCCCTTTTGCCGATCTCACCAGGCGAGTTACCCTTCTTTGCGCCCTTTCAAGAAGCTCGATGTCTTTCTTTAGGTGCGGTCTCCATACTTGATCACAGTATTCCAAGTGTGGTCTAACATAAACCTTATATAATGGGATTATCACGTCCCTATCTCTACTTGCAAAAGTTCGATAGATCATCGATAGGACACCATGGGCCTTCCTTGCAACCTGTTTACAATGCTCAGAGAATTTCATGTCTGACCGTATCGTAACACCCAAGTCCCTTTCCTCCAGTACTGGGTTTAGTGGAACTCCACCAAGTGAATAAATTTTTTTGGGATTACTGTTTCCCAGGTGTAATACCTTACACTTTGTTGGATTAAAGCACAGCTGCCATTTTTCTGACCATTCCTGAAGTCTATCTAGGTCTCTCTGAAGAAGCTCAGCTTGACAGTGATCATTAACTACTCTACCAATTTTAACATCATCTGCAAATTTAGACATCACGCCTCTATCCCTTCATCAATGTCGTTTATGAAAATTAAAAACAACTGTGGTCCTAATACTGATCCTTCGGGAACCCCACTTCTTACATCAACCCAATCTGAGGAATAGCCATTTATCACAACCCTCTGCCTCCTGTCCTGAAGCCATCCTTCTATCCATCTAAGAATTTTCCCAGTGATTCCAACCTGTTCCAGCTTATAAAGCAACCGCTCATGTGGGACTGAGTCAAAAGCTCTGCTGAAATCTAAATAAACAATGTCGGAATTATTCCCTAAACCCAGCTCGTGAGTGACCCTTTCGAAATAGCGAACCAGATTTATTAAACATGATTTTCCCTTTACAAAACCATGCTGAGTATCTTGAGAATTTCAATTCGATCCAAATGATCCCGAATTCCACCCTTGATCATTGCCTCCATGATTTTCCCTACTACTGAAGTCAGACTGACAGGTCGATAATTTCCAACTTCACTTTTAGAGCCACCCTCATGTATGGGAGATACATTTGCACTTTTCCAATCCAAGGGAATCTCCCCAGAGTCCAGTGATGCTCGCATAATTAGCCTCAATGGTTCAATGCACTCGCTTGCCGCCTCTCTTAAGATTATAGGGTATATTCCATCAACTCCAGGAGCCTTACTGGTCTGTAGGCTCGAAAGTTTTTTCATTAAATAATCTTGCGAAATTTCAATATCATTAATTACATATTTTTTAACTTCGCTCCCACAATTTCCCATTGCAACAAAAGGCTTTTCATTTGTAAATATCGATGCAAAATAACTGTTTAGTTCATCTGCAATGGCAGCTGGTGTATTTATTACTATCCCCTTTCCCTTACGTAAAGGTTCGATCTGGTTTGTCCTGCTCTTCTTGGCATTTATATATGTGAAGAATTCTTTATCCCCCCCCCCCCCTTTGCTCTGTTTGCTAGTGATTTCTCATAAACTGCCTTTGCCTGTCGAACCTTTTTTGTGGCTCTATTACACATCACCTTGTAGCTGTTATAGGCTTCAGTACTTTTTATTGCTCTGTAACCTTTCCATGCCACCTTTTTCGGCTCAAGTAATGTGGCAACTTCACTATTAATCCAACTTGGAACCCTCCTCATGGAGTATTTTTTTAATGGTAAATACGCATTCAAGGCATCTGTGATTAATGTTTTAAAAGCGTACCACAGTTCAATTGTATTCATTCTCTGCGCGATTTCTTCATATCCAGTTGGCATTCGACTGCATTGACGTCCTGCCCCTCCTTCAGCTATGCGAGGAGAGATACCAGTTCAAAGGCAATATTCTTGCATTCTTAAAGTTGCTCCTTCCGACCAGGATCTTTCACCTGACCTTGAATAAAAAATCTTATCTTTCACAAGGAAAATTAGTGTAGGTTTTCCCCAAAGTGAAGTTGATTTTGGGCTCCTGTTTACGGCTGTTTCCCACCCATTCCTGTGCTAGAAAACGGACTTTATCAGTTACGCAGATGATTTGAAACTTCTCTATCGGATCCACGAGACCGACCGACCGACCTAATATTGATTCTTTATTATTATTATTATTATTATTATTATTATGTCTAAGGTGGCACCTAGACTTCCGTCTATCTCCACCTGATAAAGTTGACTTTGTGCAGAACCTCTTCAAAGTAGACCTGTATGTAAGATCTCTTTGCCATCAGGGAGAAGCTGTCACCTGCACAGCTGCTCCCCGTTGTCGAATAGACCCTAATGGCCGCCCATATTCACTTGGTGCTGGGCCTGGTCTTCTATTTTAAGTGCCTCATGCACAAAAATCCCGCACCCACCGGAAGTAGTGCTATACCGGTGGGTGCCAGCAATCCCGCTCCCAGGCTGCCCACACCTGAGAGCCAGCAAAAAAAAAAAAAAAAATAAATAAATAAATACACACACATAATATAAACAAACTAAAAGGAAAAAAAACACAAATAATCAAAATGTATAAAACCAAATCTTAATTAGTAATCATTAGATTATTCCAATGTCTTCTCCGTTGAAAAACAGTTACACAGAACTCTTGCAGTGCTTTAAATTTATCCTGATTAGCAATAAGGTCACTTTCACAGCCTCTAACTAAATTACCAATCTTAACTTTTAGCCTTTCTCTATGTTCAACATACAAACTACAATCATAAAATAAATGACTCCAAGTCTCAGGTTGACCGCAAGTGCATAAAGGAGAGCTGACCAGACCAAAGTAATGTAGTTTAAAATTTAATGAGCCATGGCCAGTTAAAATAAACGATGTTACCATAGAAGGAAAAAACCATTTGTTGTTACTATCATAAGTAAATTTAACTGTTGGAATAAACAATCTAGTCACCTCCCCAGTTACGCTAAGATCCCATCTCTGCTGCCACATACCAATCAACTGTGTTAGAACATTTTTCTTAGCTTTAGCTATCTCTATAGTGACATCAGATGTAATATTCATGAAAGAAACCACTATGCCTTTTTTTAAGTAATAACAAAGGGCCCGATACACAATGTACAAGTCTAGAGGCAAATGCCCAACCAAAACCTGCATAGCATTCGTTGAGACTGTTCTGCACAAATTAGAAATAACATAAAGCATTGAGCGCTGAATCGATAACAATTTCTGTTTAAATTTAACGTTAGTAACTCTGAAATACCACACTGATGTTCCGTACGCAACTATGGGTAAGAAGACTGCCTTGTAGTATAAATTTAAAACTTTCCTTTTCAACCTCCAATCTGACCGTGTTAATCGAATTATTGCTGCACTAAATTTTTTCATTTTTTCGTGTAAGTAATTTAAATGTGGGAAAAACGATAATCTATCATCAATTCTTATACCTAGATATTTCACCTCAGATACTAGGGGAATCTGCCTCCCCTTAATTAAAGCTTTTGGCGGTCGCGCATAATTTAGTTTCCCCTTAAGAAGCATCATAACACTTTCAGTTGTAGATATCAATAGTTTGTGCAGATCAGCCCACGACACTAGACTTTCTAATACCTGGGCCACTCTTGTTTCAAGCACAGCCCTGGATTTACCAGTAATACATAAAACCAAATCATCTGCATAAGCAATCTTATGCAGATTTTCAATTGATTGTTCTAGCTATAAATTAAGTACTAAGTTCCAAAAAAGTGGGCCCAATGCAGACCTCTGAGGACACCCTCTCGAAATATTCCTATTAAACTGTAGATGCTTAGCTTTCAGTATAATTTTCCTACAATACAAATAACTCTGTATCGTCCTATACAATAAGTCTGGACATTGCATACCCCTTAATGCAGACAGAATACTCTCATGCCACACCATGTCAAAAGCTCCAGTAAAATCTATAAAGATGGCTAACACATACTTATCCTCTGCCTGGTTGGTGAAATTCATGAGATCATTAATGGCATCCTCCGTAGAATGCCCTCTCTTGAAACCATACTGATAAGGCAGGGTCAAACCATTTTTATCCATGACTTGGTTCAATCTTAAAAATAACAATCTTTCAAAAACTTTGCCAAGATTGGCCAATAACGAAATTGGTCTATACCCTCTTGGGTCATTTGGTTTTTTACCCGGCTTAACTCACAGCTTGATCAAACCAACTTGCCAGATCCCAGGAAAGGTACCTTGAAGTAAGCATTTATTATACAAGTTTAACAAGATGTTAGGATAAAGCTCAATCATTTTAAGAACAGCGATATTCTCTACTAAATCGATTCCTGGGGCTTTGGAAATGTTAATTTTCTTAGAAACGGCTCTCAATTCCTCTAAAGCAAATAAGCTAATATCAACAGACCCAAAGTATGTTACATTAGAGTCCTTGATGCCTTCTTGCTCTGTTGTCTCCCCCCTTCTTCCTCATGAGGAAACAACTCCGATGTTATTGCCTGCACTGTTGTAATCCAATCAGTTGTTTCCACTCCATTGACGATTACGGTATTCATTATCTCTCCAGGTCTTACTTTATTCATACTTAGTTTATAAATTAATCCCCAAGGATTAATTTATAAACTAATTTATTTACTAGTATTGCCCACACTAGTAACTAGATTTCTCCAAGCCTTTAATTTACTCTCATAAATAGCCCTATAATAAATTTTCTTTTTATTCCTATAACATGCGTGATAAAATTGAGCCTCATTCAGCCCCCACCGCCTATACCTCTGATATGCCTTCCTACATAAAAATACTTCTTTCCTTAACCTGGATAATTCCGCATTCCACCAATTAACAACTCGCCTCTTAACTCGTTGTCTTCTTGAGGCACAACTGAGGGCTCTAAGCAATGAAGACTGAACGAAAGCAGCATACTCACAAACATTTAAAAAAATCAAATTAACCATATTGTCTCCTGAAAAATCTAAAGCCACTGACCGTGCAAAACTAGACCAGTTAATCTTCTTATAAGTAAATCTAGTTAATTCAAAATTATCAAAATCTAAAGAAGTATTTAAATTAGCCAAATTAATAGGAAAAACCAAAGATCTATGATCACTATTCTTATAGTCCGTTTTCACAAGCCAATGACAGATTCGTCTGGATAACCCCTGAGTAACTAAAGTCAAATCAATATTCGACCTGCCATGAACATTATTAAAAGTATAAGGCTGACCTGATATATTGACTACACACAAATTATTCATTAAAATAAAGTCCTCCATTAAGCGACCTCTCTGATCAGTCATGCCGCTAAACCATAAGTTAGACTTTGCATTGGAATCCAAAATTACTACAACCAATTTCACTGAAAACAGTTTCCATATAATGGATAGAATTAACAATTTCGTGACTTGGAGGACAATAAAGAGATATTAAATTAAAAGTCAACCTAGGAGTACTAATATTCACACATGTTGAGTTCTGACTACACAGCCCAGAGAGGACAGTTACCTGCAATAACTTATTAAAGACCACAATTGCTGTTTTAGGTTTCACATCAACTACACTTATAACTCTGGCATCAGCAGGAAAACCAACAATTTTATGTCCATGTGCAAAGGAACCAACATATGGCTCCTGCATACACGAAATGTCAACACTTTCTTGCACGGCCACCATTCTAATTTCATCAGTAACCGCACGACATCTTTGGGCATTGAGTTGAACCAACTTAAGCACACTACCTTCATCTTTATGTTGAAAACTACCATTCACATTAAAAGTACCACAGTTATCCATCATAGGTACGCGTACTGGCGAACTCTAGGGCCTTTTTATACTCAGGACAACTACTACTCCTTAATGAGTGATCATAAGCTCTACCTCTGCGCTTGCAGTTCACACAACATGGATCTTTATTTTTATTTGGGCAATCAACAAAAAGATGGCCAACCTGAGCACAATGACCACACGACACAGTCTTGTGTGTGCAGTGTTGTATAGAGTGGCCATACCCCAAGAACTTAAAACATTTAGTCACAACTGTAAAACGCCTGAATTTGTGTGACGTATATCCAAAATACAACCTGTCATTACACATCAAATTTTGCAACATATGAGGAGCTACCCCAATCACCCAATTATTAAACCTTACCTTGGAACTGTTATTAAATTTAAAAACAATGCCCTCTCTGACCTCTTTCTCCTCATATCCATAATCTTGAAGGTTTTTCTTATATAAATCCCTAATAATATCCTCCTGAGTTAATTCCTTAGGTACATCATACACTAAGATGGTAGGGTTCTGTAACTTTAATATTGATTCCGAAATCATCATCAAGAGGCCGACCGGGTAGGTAAAGTACCTGCCTGGCAACCCAAAGGTCGCGGGTTCGAATCCTGCCTCGTTTTGTTTTTTTTTTTTTTTTTTTTGCAGTACTTTGATCCAAGCCTCGGGCTTGGATCAAAGTACTGCAAAAAAAAAAAAAAAAACCTTGGGAGTTGCATTATGGCTACAGCAGCCGATGCGCCACGAACTACCAAAAAAAAAAAAAAAAAATCATCAACAACCTAAAGAATCTTATTGTATAATTAGCACAGTTCTCTCTTAAGATAATTCCAAATAAATCTGCACAAATGATGTTCGTGTCAATAAAACCGATAGCGGGCGAAATTAATTCGCCAAGTTTTAGGCAGGTGTAATTGTAGAATCCCCCACCAGAAACCCTTAAGAGCCCTCTCTACAGTCTGTAACGTGGAGGCTCAGAAAGGCGACATATTCCTGTCCATGGAGATGCTCCAAAACATTCAGGAGATAGATGTTGAGTACAAGAAGTTCATCGACGACAAATCCTACAGAAGACGTATCATCATGAAGTTCTCGTCTTCAGCCGAGTAACCGCCATTGTATTTTTTTGAGTTGTGTGTTGCCACAGAGAAAAAAAAAACTTATTTCTTATCTCGTGTTAAAAACTTGTTATATTTTTTAATCCTGTTTTGGTTTATTATTATGTTAAATCGCTAGTACTGTTGCTGTAATGGGTATCAAGCATCCATGTAAAACTTTTCGCAGATTTCAGTAAAGATATATTAATTAAGAGTGGGGTACTTATTAAAAAGAAAGAAAGAAAAATGACATCAACTTTAGCTACTAGTAATTTTGCTGGAAAATCTGATTCAAATTTGATCTTCTCCAGTAGCATATGATGATCATTGGCAAGAAGATATGTTCCTCAAACGGAGGTAAAAACTTCTCACTTGCAGGTATTTGGGATCACCGCTTTCTGCAGTTCCACAGTTCCATGTAAGTGTTCTCTGGGAGGCATATTGCTGCTATGTTTTTATGGAGGCTTTCCGATACCATGCCGGTGGTTCAGACCTCGTGGGCAGTAGAGTTGGTAGAATCGGCGTCCTCTACTGCCCACGAGGTCTGAACCACGTGGGCAGTAGAGTAGGTAGAATCGGCGTCCTCTCCACACCGGGTGGAAAAGACCGAGTTCGAGTCCCGTCGAAGACATGTGGAATTTTTATGTTCCTTTTTGCACACCCTGGCTGAGTTGGTCGGTCTCAGGAGAGGGTAGCATGGTTTTTACTCCCGGAAAGTCGCGTTTTTTTGTCCAGAAAAACAAGAAATCGATCACAGAAAACACGCAAATTATAGACAGTATACAAGGAGCAATGAATCCTACTACAACGGCAACCGGTGGTTTGAATGATCATTATTTGTTTTCCATATGCCACATATCTTTGACTTTCTTTCTTCGTTCTGAGCACTTCCTGGTCTTTTCCTCGTGGATTTTCTGGAGGTTGCTGATGTTAGGCACCGCTGTATTGATCAGGCAGTGGCTCATTCCTACTTTTCGATGAGGGCTATGTCTGGTCTGTTGTGCGGGATCGTCTTGTCCATCATTATGGCATGGTCCTAGTAAAGTCTCTGAGTAGAGGTTTCTAGTATGGCCAGAGTATTGTACTTGTGATATAGTAAACTTTCTTTGATCACCAGGTATTTTTGCGCTAGTTTCTGATGTATTATCCTGGATACCTGGTCGTGATTGTGAGCGCACTCCATTTGAGTGATTATCCTGCAGTAATGTGTTCGATTGTTTCTGGGGCCAGGTGGCATCGACGACATGTGTCATATATTACTCCAGGGTACTTAGCGACGTATTTCCTCTAGTTCTTGGTGTGTCTGCGCGAGTAGAACAGTGGTATTGTCACCGTCCTCCCCAAACCGGGTGGGGAAGACCCGGGTTCGATTTCCTGTCGATGACGCGAGGAACTTCAATGGGCTTTTTCACTCGGTGACTGAGTTAGTCGGTCTCAGACGTAGATAGCAAGTTTTTTTTCACAGATACTGGGGTTTTTCGTTCAGCAAAACAGGCAAATCGACCAGAGAACACGTGCAATTTACAGACAATTCACATGGGTATATGTAAGAAATTACCGGTTGACCATAATATAATAATTTGGTTTGGGTTTTGTAGTTCTTGGTATTGATTACCTGATCTTTGATGGCGGGCATGAATCCATGGGTCTCGGAGAAGAGCTTTCCTATCGTGAGCCGAGCGTTGGAAGCCATCTTATCTATGTAGTCTTGATGGGAGTCATTGTAGTGTTTGCCATGATGTGTCTTCTTCGCTCATCTTTCTTTCTTCTATTTGTGTGAGTGTGGTCTCCTTATTAAATTTGAGTGTTGTGTGCCGTTTATCTATATTTCTTATGGCTTGATAGTTTGGTAATATGTTTTCCCAGAAGTAATCTGTCAGGTTCATAATCACCTTCTCTTGTTAAATAAGGGCAGTCAATCCCCTCCTTCCATCTTTACTGGCTATTGTCAATCTGCCGATTGCCGACTTCGGGTAGTGTCAGCGGCTCTTGGTCATCATTATCCTGGTCGATCCCTTAATCCCCTCCAGTTCGGTGTTAATTTAATCTACGATCACGAAAGAGTACATTAGTACTGGAACTGCGGCCTGCGCGGTAGCATAGTGGTATTGTCACCGTGTTCCCCACACCGGGTGTAAAAGGCCCGCGTTCGAATCCTGTCAATAATGCGAGAAGCTTTTACGGGCCTTTTTCACTCCGTGACTAAGTTAGTCAGTCTCAGGCATAGATAGCAAGGTTTTTCACCCAGAAAATGGGGTTTTTCGTCCAAAAAAACAGGCCAATCGACCAGAGAACACGTGCAATTTACAAATACAATACATATATGAGTATATAGAAGACATTCTGGATGACTCTAATATAAATTGTTTTGTTAGTACATAAGTGTTTATGTACTAACAAAACAATACATAAGTGTTTATTGCTGTGACTATATTCCAATCATTCAGATTTGATTTAGCAGGCTTCTCAGTCTCTGATATTTTCCAGCCATGCGATACTGATCTCTTTTTGTTCTTACTGGTTGAGCTCTATCATTCCTAGATATTTGTACGTCTCTCTCCCTCTGTCATGGTTCAATTTCTTGACCGGTTTTCAGCTGGCAGTTTTGTGTAATTAGATATCCACGTTGTTATCCATGAGTCTTGCATTTCACTAGGCCAAAATGCATCCTGATGTCTGTACTGAACATTTAGGTGATCCAGAGTAGCTATTGGAGTAGATTCTCAGTTGCGGAATAGAGTTTGATGTTATCCATGTTCAACAGGTGAGTGAGGGTGTACAGATTCTTCCTCTTCTTTTAGGGTATATTCGTGCTTGCTGTTATTGAGCTTGGTGGACAATGGATTGAGTGCTGGAGAGAACGGTGCTGGGTTAACGGCGTCTCCCTGGAAGATACCTTATCTGATATATATCGGGCTGGTTGTGATGTCTTGACCTTGAGGTTGGTCTTCCATTTAGCCGTAGTTGTTCTAAAGAAGAGCATCAGTATTGGGTTGAATCAGTGTCTTTATCAGCAAGTTATGGGAGACGGAGTCAAAGGCCATGTGATAGTCTATGTAGACCGTGCAGTTTGCGGTGCTTATTGCAGACTTGTTCCATAACTGCAGAATAAATGGTTAATTGCTCTTGCATTCTCTGCTTACATCCTTTCTGCTGGTCGACGATGATATTCTGACTCTTCAAGTGGTCTGATATCTTTTTAGTAATTCAGCTGGTCAGGATCTTGTACATTGTTGGGAGATAGGTGATTGATCTGTACTTTGTTGGATTTATGGTGTCTTTGTCCTTATTCTTCAGCTAGATGATTCCTTGAGTCAGAGATATTCGGATTGTGTCAGGATGCCTGGTTATCTGGGTGAACTGCTCCGCTATGTGCAGCTGAACGTCTTGTACCAATAGTTGTGGATGTTATTTATTTCTGGAATTTCCCAGTTGTAGGACTTTCTGATCGACCGTTGTACTTCTTCCCGCATCTTCCATTCTGTCATTTCTTGTACGTTCTTCGTTTTCTTCCTTTCTATCCATGCAGCACGGCAGTCGTGGCTAACTTTGCTGCTCCACAGGTCACCCAGAACTCCTCCAGTTCCACCTGGTTAGGGGGCGGAAATTCCGTCGTTCCTGTATTTCAGATTTTCCGGTAGAAGGCTCACTTGTATTCATCAAAATATCCTGTCTCCTTTCCTCTAGACAATCACTCTGTAACGGCGAAGTATCTTGTTGAGTGCCAGAAGTTTCTGCTTGAGGGTATGAAGATATTCTTCAATCCTCTGATTAATGGTCTCGTGTTTGTGTGGATGTTGTCCTTCTTTAGCGGTGCCCAACAGAGGGCACCATAGCGCATAGCGCTGCCCACTGTTGGGCACCGCTATATTAGTGATATAGGTAGCCTTTTCCTTCTTTTCGACAAGGGTTATGTCCTGTCTATTGTGCGGGACTGCCTTGTCCGTAATTAAGGCACTGTCGCAGTATAGCTTGCGAGAGGGGTTAATAGTACGGCCTGGAGTTGGTATTGTAAGACGGTACACCTTCTTTGATCAACTAGTATTTCGCAACTAGCTTCTGATGTATTATTCTAGCTACCTGGTACTCTACGAGGGTACTCTGTCTCGGTGACCACTTTTCATCCTGCGGTGATGTATTGGATCGTTTTGGAGGAGCAGGTGTCATTGTCAACATGTACCATCTGACACTCCAGGCTCCTTTGCGATGTATTCTCTATAGTTCCTACTGTTGATTATCTGGTGTTTAGATGACAAACATGAATCCTTCAGTCTCGGGGTGCCGCTCGCGAGCCATGTATTTGAAGTTATTTTATCTATATGATCTTAACGAAGGTCAGTGTAATGTCTACTACAGAGTGTCTTCTTTGCCTAACTTTCTAGCTTAATTTGTTCCATCTGGGCTGGAGGGGACTCCTCGCTTAGGTTGAGTGTGGTATGCCACTTGTCTATCTTCCTTTTGGACTGGTAGAGTGCTGCTGCATTTTTCTGGTAGTAATCCTTCAGGTTATCTATCGCTGTCTTCTGTTGCTTGATGAGATCTATCAGGCCCCTTCCTCCTTCTGTTCCTACTATTGTAAATCTCTCCATGACTGATATCGGTTGGTGTTGGTGGCTATTGGTCATCATTTCCTTGTCTTTCTCATGATACTCTCCAGCTCTGTGTTAGTACGATCTATGATCCTGAAGGAGCATGTTAGCACCAGGACTGCATGGATACTTATGGTTTTAGCTGTGTTCCCTCCGTTCAGCTTTGCTCTGAGCAGGCGTTTGTCTCTGATGATATTTTTCGGTCAAGTAGGCCTTGATCTCCTTATGCTCTAACTGCTGAGGCTATATCATCCATAGGTATTTGTAGGTCTCTTCTCCTGTCAATGCTTCCATCTATTTACCAGTCTGTAGCTGGTAGTTTCGGCCGACTAATTTCCCTTGATGCAATCCGTGGGTCTTGAATTTTTCTAGACCAGATTCCATTCCGACATCACTGCTGAATTCTTCGGTGATTCGGAGTGGTTGCTGGAGAGTATCACGAGAAAGATAAGGACAATGATCTGGAGTTGTTTCTCGTTTTCCACTAGCTTAATGTCATCCATATCAGGTAGAAAAGGGTGCACAGGTTGATTCTTCCTTCTTTGCAGTTATATCCGTAACCTGAAAATATGTTGTTGATCCTGGTATACAGCGGCTTGAGTGCTAGGCAGAACCATAGTGGGCTCAGCATCTCACTGAAAGATTCCTCTCCTGATGAGGATCGGTCTGGTTGTCATGTCCTTGAACTTGATGGCGGTACTCCATTTTGTCATGGTTATTTCTAGGAAGTTTGTCACTAAATCTTCAGCATCCCTGTTAGCCAGCTATTAGGCACGGAGTGATGCTATTATGGACAAGTGGTCCAATTTAGAGACAGTCGCAACTGCTTTGTTAATCGAGAATGAACGGTTGAAGGAAATTACTGATGAAGTTAGTAAACGTGCACAACGTTTACGGACGATTATACAGACGAATTCTACTTCCCCTGTTAAACACACAGAATTTACTATGCCTCTTGAGAGTTTGAGATCTGGAGGGGAGAAGTATAGTTGAGCACGAATGTATTCAGTCGCAGACTACTGACGTCACGCGCACATACGCAGATATTGTAAGGACTTAGCTTAACACTAAAGAAACTAGCACCGAAGATAATGTTATGATCCAGAGAATTTTGGACAACAGTGATTTCAAAACAAGTTCGGACGTTAGAAATGTTGTTACAAGTACATTGATATCTGATTTTAAAACTGTAAAAGTCAAAACTTTAAGGGTTGGTCCGTAATAAGGGAGTTCTACTCGAAACGGCTTCTAAATCAGATTTGATTAATATTTCAGCATCTGATTCTTTAGCAGCAGCAGGTATCACTACTGGGGTTCCAAAAAAGGGTAACCCATCGTTTATTATTTATGACATTTCAAAAGATTTAAGTCAGGCTGACATTTTAGAAGATTTATACTGGAAGAATTTGGCTATTCACTTGAAGAAATCAAAAAGGATACGACTTTTAGATTCACGACAAAGTATAGAAGTGCTTCTATTGTACATTGGGTGGTGATTTTTGCGCCTCAGTTGTATAAATATATTGCCACATTGGAACGTATTTACGTATAGTTCAGTTCCCATCGACATAGTGCGTTCACGATAGTTTCAAAATGTTTTCTTTGTTTAGGATATGGCCATACAACCAAATTTTGTTCCCATAATTCACCATCTTGTGGTCACTGTGCAAGTGGAGGCCATGTACATGCGCAGTGTACCAACAAAGTATCAATTGTAAACGTAAGAAGAGGGATTATCAACATTCTGTGAAAGACATACGGTGTCCAGAACATCAAAGGGCACTTGAATAGCAAAATATAGAACTGCTTATGGATAGTGCATCCAACCAGAATCTGGTTTGTGACTCTGTAGAGAGAGAAAGAGTTACAGTATCTTTTATTGCTTCTGCCGGGATGAAAATTAAGTATTAGGATATTGCAATTTAACGAGCAACGGTGAAGACTGGTTACAGATGAGGTTAGGCGTTCGGCTGAGGAGAATCAATTAGATATACTACCACTGCAAGAACCATACCGTGCCAAAGTTGGTCTGATCAATCTGTTCAGATTTTGGGTTATTCTTTATCTTCTCTTGTTGTCCAGCCTGTGCAGGAAGGACCTAAAACAGGAATTGTAGTATGATTAAAGAGGCCTGTGCGCTCTGGATTCATTATTATTATTTTGGATTATTACGTTACATAGAGCGAAACGGAGACAGAACAAGTAATGACAAGTTTAATATTAATTGGAAAACGCACATATGTTAAATTAAACACACACAAAAGCTTTCGGTTAGTTTGTTAACCTTGATCAGTCAAACTGACAGTTAAGAGTGTGGAACATGAGGGCATGTACTGCCAGTCATGTATATGAACTGTGTGATGTGATGGTTAATTGTTGGATGTTGAAGCCTGTGGCTGTGACGCATATTGCCAACGTTTGTCATTCATCAAAATGGTTCTTCAATGGTAGGGTGGACACGACATCCACTGCTCCTGTTGACTGAGGTATTAGAGCATGTGATGTTCAACGACTCCAACCAGGCGCCCCGCCGGTAGTGGCGGGACCTATCTACAATCACGACATCGCGGTGTGGGTCAATATCGTGGTAGGTTAACCAGAAGTGGTCGGCAATGGCCGAGTGTTCTATGTCCGCTAAGCGGATGGCGCTTTCGCGTTCCGAAAGACGTTTTCCGAGCCGTCTCCCAGTTTCCCCAATGTAGCAACTGGGAGGGCTACATTTGGGATTCCCAGAATCTAGAATGTTAGAAGAAAGAGGAAACTGGACTGGATGTACAGGTGACCTTTTATGACTTTTCATCAATTATTTTTAGAGATATGAACGTTTTTAAAACAAATTTCCAATGTAAACCAGCACAGCAATATACTGGTAGCATATGCTTGGAATAATCGTGTTGATTAAAGCGGACCAAACTTTGGGAAGTTCTAAAAACCTACAAAATAATCTCTCTCTATTACCCCCATAAGGTTCTGTAGTTATTACCCGCAAAAAAATTATATTTTTACATAGTCTAGAGATATATTATATGTTCTTTTCTCGCGTTCCCGATCCCTTATTATCGTAACAATAGCGACGCCATATTGGCCGCCATCTTGGATCGGTAACGAGTGAATTGCTTCAAAGCTGTTTAATATCGCATGCTAGCTGAAACTCGGCCAACAGGGCAGGACGACGAGATAACCCTCCCCATAGAACAACAGGAGGACACAGAAGACGCCTGTCCAGGGAGCCCTCAAACGCAAAGCAAGCGTAAAAACAAAAGCCGTTAGCAGCGAAATTAGAGCGGGGAACACGCTCTCAAACTGAAAATAAGGACACTCGGGAAAATGTTAATACGAACAAAGAAAAAACGACGAAAAGCAGCAGGAGATTCCCCCCCATGGATCCCTTCCTACCGGCGGACACTGTATATGAAAAGTCGCTGGCACTCAAAACAGCACTGGAATCAATCTTTAAAGAACCGAATAACAGGATAACCACCTTTGTGAGGTCGCAAATCGTCACAATCTTTAACAAGATGGAGACTATCCTTTTCCAGACTTATGTTGAGAATGAAAAGGTCACTGCGAGACTGCAGACCTATAATGACTGTGGGGCAAATAAAATGCAACAACGTGCTCCCACATACATATGTCGAAACGCTGAGGAGTAACCAAAATCAGGGAAAACAAATTTAGAGCGGGCCCTAAAAAAGGAAGAAACCTCCCTTGATGACACCCAAGTTTGTTGTGCTTTGACCTGTGGCCATAGATGGCCCAGGAAAAGAGAACCAGTGAAGAAATAAAGAAACTGTGTTGAAGGAACTAAAGGATGACCTCAAAGCTACTTAGATAAAGTCCATCGGGAAAACGAGGAATGTAGGACTCGTTATTGAAACGGAGGGAAACGAAGACGTACAGACGATAATGGATAACCCAAAAATTGCCACCTTGGGTTTGACTGCATAATTGCCAAAAAAGAGAGGACCTGCTATCATTGTCTTTGATATAGACAAGGACCTAACCCCGGAACAGTTAGCCACAGAGATCATAAACAGAAATCTGAGAGAGACCCCCCCCCCCCAGCAAGTACAGGAACAGCAAACCCTGGTGCAGCCCAGATGCTCCACCACATCTAGGGCAGGTCCAAACAGAAACTGGGTTCTAGAGCTGCTCCTGACTATCTGGCAGCAACTAAAGAATCAAGAGGGAATCTACACATTGAATGGGGATCACACCGATTCCGGGAGCATGTGGCAATTCAGAAATGCTTCCAGTGTTGTAAATACGGCCACACAACCCATATACGTGTACACAAACGGAATCAACCTGCGGTCACTGCTCTGACAGGGGACATGAATATAAAACATGTCCAAACAAGAAGCAAGATTCGATCTGTACAAACTGTAAGGCAGGGAAAATGGACCATTCGCATTCTATCAGAGACCCGAACTGTCCAGTTTATCTTAAAGTAAAAGGGTTATACCAGTCACGAATCGATTATGGAGAGACGCCCTAAAGAGTACAACAGATCCAAAATTGCAATAATACAGCATAACGCGCAGAGAGCTAGAGCAGTGGCCCAGCAACTTAGGGTCATAGCGGACGAGGAAGCAGCTGACGTCCTACTATTACAGGAACCATAAACCCACTCAAAATGAGTCTGCGGATATCTGGCAGCATACAAAATAGTCCATGACGAGAGCGACACCCCATGGGCTGTGGTTGTGGTCCTCAATCCCAATTATACTGTGACTAAAGTAACACAGCTTTGTGCGTCCTGGGCAGCGTGTGCCCACATCTTAACGGCATTGGGCCAAATCTAGGCTGTGGCCCTTTACAGCAGGCCGGGCGAGGATATCGCACCTATCAGCAGGTACTTGCAGGCCAATATAACTCTTTCTGAGCAATCAGCCAATATAACTCTTTCTGAGAAATTAGCCAATTTAACTCTTTCTGAGCAATCAGCCAATTTAACTCTTTCTGAGCTAATCAAGTGGTCAAGTATACATAAACTGCGAATATCTGCCACAAAAACAAAACTGATGGTTTTTAAGGGCAAGTTAGATTACAGAAGACCTCCAAATATAAAGATAGACGGAAAGCAAATCCCTTTGTTCCTGAAATAAAACATCTTGGCGTAATTTTAGATGACAGGTTAACCTTCTCCTCTCATATTAATCATCTCGCCTCGAAGATTAAGAAGTTCACTGCAGCAGTTATCTGAATTTCCAAATTGGACTGGGGACTAAATAGGAAGACTCTCTTACTATATTATACAGCAGTATTCGTACGAATGACAACATATGCTTCGGGAGTCTGGTTCCAATGTTAACCTCCGTTCCAAGCTCATCTCAATTCAACGGATTATGCTTCTTGCCATGCTCCAGGCCTGCAGGACAGTGTCCTTTGCTGCTCTGCAGGTCCTTGCTGGAGTCTTACCACTAGACCTGCATGTCATCTTCAAAGGACTATGCTATCGTCTAAAGCACGGAGTTCCCGGCGAGATTCTCGGCATCTCATGCAACTTAACTGCTAACATCAAAGACGAGAAACGGAGAATCTGGAATGAACTTATCAGTGGATGGCAATCACGATGGGATTCCAGTACTACTGGTCAAGTCACCCGCTCTTTTGTTTCTGCAGTTACCTTCCCTCTCAACAAGAACGTTCGCCAATGGTTTCCTCCCAGCCTAACAACATCGAATATACTTACTGGGCACGGCTCCATCATCTCCAAACTATTTCACTTTGGCTTGTCTGACACTAATCTCTGCTTGTGTGGTGCTGAGGAAACCTGGACGCGCATAGTGTTTTCTGAAAGGCGCCATCTGTGATTTCCCACATCTGCACCATGGTACTTTGTGAAGAAGTACAGAATCTCTGTAAAAGCCAGAAAAAGTGTAATGTCTGGTTTCTGTCAGAGTAGTGTTATGTTTGTTGTTGTGTCTCTGGCTGCTTCGCCGCAGAGCCCCTAGTGGGACACCACGTTGCCCGCCAACACCACTGGGAGGTGAGCCAGGCTGCCCATTATACTCTGGCTGGCCTTTGCCAGGGTTGCTTTAGCTTCCTGACAAAGGCCAAGTGAGGGGAAAAAAAAAGGGGGGGTGAGCAAACATAGAACAGGGGTACGAGTTACAAGGAACAGAAAGAGGGAAAAGGAGAACGGACTGAAGTTGAGGAGCAGTCCGCTCTTTGTGTGGTGAAAATAGGGTTCTGGGAGTGTGAGTTAAAGTAGCAGGGGACAGGTGCCCCTGCATGATCACCGGAGGCCAGTGGGCTCTGTATCCTGCACTCAGGAGGTCTCCAGAATGCCAGCAATCCCGCACCAAAACGGTGCCGGCTGATCCTATCCTATAAGGGGGTTTGCAGCAATGTCCCGCACTCGATAAGTGCCAGCAGTCCCGCACCAGAATGGTGCCAGCGATGTTTCTACCCTTAAAGGATTAGCAAGTTGTCAAGGCAGTGTCCTCTAGCAGAGAAGGAGCTAACTCACGCCAGCCTGATTCAGGCCTTGGGCAGCATGATCCAATGTTGTTCTCATTTCGGCAACCTTGGCTCGTCTCAGTACGAAAATTTCCTGCGCATATACAGTTAGTGCCCTGTAGGTGTTTTCATCGAGCAGCAGCGAGGACTCTTGGTTACGTGGATTCCTTTGAATTGCGGTAACAAACTTGATTCTACTGTTGTCATAAGCAGGGCACTCATACATGAAATGTCCCCAGGACTCTTCTTCTCCACAATGGCACCGTGGGTCTCTTTCAATCCCCATAGTTGTGAGTTTCTGACGGAAAGGGCCGTGTCCAGTGATAATAAACGTCATGTGCAGACCAGGCGAGGGGGGGGGGGCTCTGGGTGAGTATGGTTTATAGTTGTGAGAAATCGCCTCGTGATGTCTCCTTTCTGCGCGGTTTCCCAGCTCTGTTGCCATATCGCTTGTAGGTGTTGGATGATTCTCCTCTTTTCAATCTTGGGGTCATTTGCAAGATACAGCTGGAGATTTACTATTTCAGCTGGGTGTTCCTTTCCTAAGGTGGTATAGTGTATAGTGTGTTCGTGTCTAACGGCACCAGGGGTTTCCCCCATCTCCGCGTTGCTTTCATTGTGGGTGTAACAGTTCACTGTAAAGGCCACAGATTTAAAAGTGTATGGATATTGTATGAGTGTAGTGTTGTGTATCGTTGTTCTTCTGGCCCATTTAGCCGCTAGACTCCTGCTGGGGCCCAACGTTGTCCACTATGCCTCGTGGAGGCAGACCAGGTACACTAGTATTGAAATATTTACTCTGGCAGGTCCAGCCACCTAATTTCCTGAGATTTCAGTAGCTAGGACCTTAAAAAAAAAATATATATATATATATATATATATATCTTTAATAAAATAAAATTAAATTTTCGCTCAGTGCGGGTTAAGAAAATTGTGTAGAAAGGCCAAATGAGTTGACTGTGAACGCAATTAAATTTAGTCATTATTAAATTTTAAGTTATGTGGGGTACACTTGCGTATTCGGTAGAGTGGGGGGAGACAGAAGGCTGGGGCGAAAAGACAGAAATATGGGGACGATAGAGAAGGCGACCCCAGATAATCAGTGGGGCAGGCCCATGCCCCACCAGGCTAAGAGGGGAGTGGCAAGGAGGTGAGGGGATGGAAGATACCGTCCCCTCCCCCTGCCGGGGGGAGAGAGGAAAAGATAGGACCAATGCAAGGGAGCATGGTTTGAGAGACAAGACGGCGAGCAGCAAGCTGCAGTTGGTCTTCAGTGCCATTGGTGTTCTCATTTGGGATATCACTCATGGGACCAGGTCCCATCCAGTTTAGTCAAGTCAGTTCTTGTCCTTTATGAAGTAGATTCAGTTGTTATTCCTGGTTGTCATGTATAGGGTTCAGTTGCTCCATTGCAGCGAGCACAAGTCTTCTTGCAAAGAGCTCTTGGGCAAAGCAGGAGAAGGCCAGGTACTCTTGTTTTGAATCCAGTATGTTGTGTTCCCATCCTCTAGGACAATATAGGATCTTTGTTATTAAGATGTTGCGGAGGTCGTCATAAAGCTGGCAGTCATACATTAGATGTTGCCAGCTCTCCAGACCACCACAAACACAGGTAGGGTCCTCTTCAATTCCCAAAAGGAAAAGTTTGGCATTGATGGCACCATGTCCGGTGAGAAGGTATGCTGCATAGAGTCCAGGTGAGAACCACGTTGGGAACTTAGGGTAGACCCTGCCGACGTCAGGTATAAACTTTCTGGTTATCTCCCCTGTATGGGAGTTTGTCCATCTCTCTTGCCACACCCAGCAGGTGAGCGTAGAGCCTCTTCTTTTCAGCGGTGCGGTTATTTGCTGGGTCAGTTGTATGTCCGAGAGAGGTCCTTGAGGTGCCCTTTGCCAGATGGTAAAGTAAACCTTTGCCCACAATCTCCAGGTCAAGGGGGAGAACTCCGGTCAGGAGTATGCTGCATACAGTCCAGGTGAGAACCACGTTGGGAACTTAGGGTAGACCCTGCCGACGTCAGGTATAAACTTTCTGGTTATCTCCCCTGTATGGGAGTTTGTCCATCTCTCTTGCCACACCTGCAGCAGGTGAGCGTAGAGCGTCTTCTTTTCAGCGGTGCGGTTATTTGCTGGGTCAGTTGTATGTCCGAGACAGGTCCTTGAGGTGCCCTTTGCCAGATGGTAAAGTAAACCTTTGCCCACAATCTCCAGGTCAAGGGGGAGAACTCCGGTCAGGACCTGTAAAGCGTGGGTGCTCACCGTGCTGCAGGCACGATAAGTAAAGAGTAGAATCGATCTTTGGGTTGAGTTGATGATACGTTGGTTGACTGCGGTAGTAGCCTTGTGATACCATACGCCAGAGGCATATGTGATGATAGGTATGAATATGGCTTTGTAGAAGATATGCAGCATACGCCGGCCAAGGCCCCAGTCCCTTCGAGCCACCCTAGCAACGAGGGCAGCATATTTCCTAACCTTGGTTCGGATGTTTTGTAGGTGGTCTTTGAAGGATAGGTTGTGGTCAAGGATGACCCCTAGATACTTGAGTTGTTTGGAGAATTTTATTGTCGTTTGGTTTATCTTAATTTGAGGAGGCCGTCGTAGGTCCAAGTTCCCTTTCAGCAAGGCTGAGTTGGTTTTTTCTGGTGATATTCTCAGGTGATTCTGTTTTGCCCAGTTCTGCAGTAGCTCCAAGGCCAGGTTTGCAGATTCTTCCAGTTTTGCCCTTGAGTTCGCCGAGACGGAGAGAATGAAGTCATCGGCAAATGCTTAAGCATCCACTTCTCCGAGGTCCGAGACGAGGAAGCTGTCCAAGACAACGTTCCATAGGAATGGTCCCAGGACCGAACCCTGTGGGCAGCCCCGGTGGATGCTTCTAGAGAGGGTCTGATAGGGCGCATTCACTACTATGAATCTGTTGGATAGGTAGCTCTGTAAGGTCTGATAGAGGTTACTGGGAAGGTTTGCCGCTCTGAGTCTGGCTAGGACGCTCGGCCACCAAAGGTGGTAATATAGGACTCGCCTGACTACTTCTAGGTAGAGTGGCTGACAATCTGTTAGAACTTGCAAGGCTGGGGTGCTAACAGTGTGGCACGCCCTACTAATGAGATAGCAGCATGAACCTTTGTATTATATCCAGCTTCTGTTTGTTTTTTGCTAGTGTAGCTTGTGTGTACCAGGTGGAGGCGCCGTAGCAAACTATTGGGACATATACTGCTTTGTATATGAGGGTCAGAGCTTTGGGTTGTGGGCCCAGTGGGCTCTGCTCACCCTCCTGATCATGGCGGCATATTTCCGGATTTTGGTGGCTAGATATTTTAGGTGGTTATGGAAAGTAACACCCGAGTCAATGTAAATACCTAAGTATTTAACCTCTGTGTACAATCGGATGGGAGTGAAGTTTAATTTCATCGCAGGTGGTCTTCTAATTTGTAGTCTGCCCTTGAGGAGAATGGATTTTGTTTTTTCTGCCGAGATGGTAAGGTTGTGTAAGGCTGCCCAGTTCTGGAGCTTCACAAGCGCCGCATTTGCAATAATTTCCAAGGACGACCTAGTGTCCGCACGCACCAACAGGACAAGGTCGTCCGCAAAGGCCAAGCGCTCAGCCGCCCCAAGGTCCAAGCCCAGGAACTCGTCCAAGACAATAGACCAGAGGAACGGGCCAAGCACAGAGCCCTGCGGACATCCCCGGTGGATGAATCTGGTAACTGTCTGATATTTGTTTGTAACTCATACTTTTTTGTAGGTTAGGTAAGACTTCAAACTGTTATATAGATTTTTAGAAACATTTGATTGCCGAAATCTCCGAAGAACGCTGGGCCACCACAGGCGGTCGAAAGCTACAGCAAAGTCCACCAATATAGCAAGAGAGTACTTGAAAGCTGAGTGCGTTGCTTGAGTGATTAGATTGTTTATAGCAGCTTCAGTGCTGCAGCCTGTTTTAAAGCCATATTGTTTTTCTGAGGAGAGTTGGTGTTCCTCGTAGCAGGCAGAAAGTCGAAACAAGAGTAGACGCTCCAGTAGTTTAGCCATCACGGAGAGTAAGGCAATCGGGCGATATGAGGCTGGGTTCTGTAGTGACTTGTCTGAGTTTTTCCGAATTAGTTTTAAGGTTGCAGTCTTCCATGAAGCTGGGAAAGTGCCCTCTGCCAGGCACTTATTCAGTAGGCTTAGAAGTATAGCTGGGCAAGCCTCAGCGAATATTTTGAGAACTTCTACTTCTACAGCAGGTCTGCACCTGGTGTTTTTCCGTCTTTCATCTTGTTAATTGCCAGGTCCATCTCAAAACCGGTGAACGGGGGCTCCACCGTTGCTGTGTGGTATTTTAAATTCTGGTTGATAATTTCTTGTTGCTGTTGCGTCAAGGGTGCCTCTTCAACAGGGAAAATGGTATCAAGAATGTTATTTCTAGTGTCCTCCCAGCTATAGGTGGAAGTACCGTCTATTTTTAGTGTTGTATCAAGCACCTCACCACGTGGTAATTTATTAGTTATAATTTTGAAAACCCAGGGGTTCTCATTTCTGGAGGTAGACACCAGAGTTTGCCACGATTGCTTTTTGTTTTTGCGAATTTCTTTAGTATGTTCATTCCTGACTGTGCGGTAAGCTTCCCTGGCTGCCGTAATCTCTTGGGGGGACATCGTCACCCTTGCCCGCTGGAACATTTTCCTAGCATGGTGGACCCTTCTTCTTAGGTCGTCTAGCTGGTGGTTCCACCAAGGGACAGCATACCTGTAGGGCCTTCTGCGTGGGATGGAAAGGTCACAGACCCTTCTGATAGTAGTGGTAATGCTTTTCACACAGTCATCCGTACTTAGTATGTTAGGGAGCGGAATATCTTAAGGGAGTCTCGTTGACAGTTCAGTTCGAAAGCGCTCCCAGTCAGCCTTCTTGATGTTATAACGTATCACATCTCTGGGGACTGGAGGGGTATGTTCCAGAAAACGAACCAGGGAGAATGAAATCGCTCTGTGGTCCGACGTAGTCCAGGTTTCTTGAACAGTCCATCAGGCGAGCTTGACAGCAATATCTGGAGTTGCCGCTGTAACGTCAATGTTGCTTTCCCAGAGGGGGCCGCTGCAACGTTTTCAGGGGGGCGGGTGCTAGCAGCAACCGCCCCCTGAAAGAAGTTGGAGAGCTGATTGGATAGTTGAGATTGCTGGGGAAATATCTTCTCCAGGATGGGTATATAAGGACAATAAGAAGAGCGGGCCCAGAGGAGTTATAATTTGTGCGCAGGCACTGTTTGCAGTACAGAGTGGCGTTATCTTGGTGGGAGTGATAACTGGATTTCTGACTATTATTGCAGCCCAAGAGTTCTCTGTTGTGCACGTTGCAGGATACCCTGTAACCACTCCCGAGCGGACATAGGGTTCTTGAAGTAAGACCACATCTACTTGATTTTCCTCTATTTTTACTTTTAGCTGGTTGGCTACCCCCGCTAGCTCTCTGTGCATTTTGTTGGATAATTCTTATTTCTTTGTAGTTATTGGTTAAAGGGGCTCTATCCATAGTTGATTCTCATTTGGTACAGACTTTTAGCTTTTAGGTATACTGGATAGTTTCCATCCCTGATTGAGTGCTGGTGGGTGCCTTGGCCGCCTTACAGTTGGCACAGGTTGGTGGTTGATCTTTTGCTGGGCAGTCCCTGTATCCATGCCCTTTTTGGGCACAGTGGCCACATGTGGACTCTCGCTGGTTGCATGTGTGCGAAGTGTGGCCAAAGCGAAGACATTTATAGCATTTGGGGACAGGAATATGTTCTTTAAATCTGTGGCTTCCCCAGCCAATGAAAATACGGCTCTGCGTTCCTAGTATTTGCCACGCTCTAGTAGAGAGATTGATTACCCAGTTTACATTAGAGTGATTTTTTGATTTAGTCTTGTATTTTGGAGTGACGTCATCTTCATCTGCGTTTTCATGTAGGTGCAGGCTGAGGTTTTTACTGTAAATTTCTTCTGCAAGTTCTTCGGGGGTGACGCCCTGATCTACGTCAAACACTACGATTGAAAGCCCTTTTTTCTTGGGAACTTCTGCCCTTAATCCAAACTTGGTCATATTGGCATTGTTAAGGACAGTTTGTGCCTCCTCCCTGGTGTCTGTTTCTATCAGAACGCCTGGGTGCCTGGTCTTCCGGATACTCCTAATCTTGACAGTCTTCATTTGCTCCTTTAGATTAGCTGTCAGGGTCTCTTTGACGGCTTCACTAGTGTCAAGCTGCGCATCCTCTGCCGGTTTAATCAAAACGATGTGCGATTCTGGCTTTCGTGTTGTCCCCTTGGTCTGGGAAATGTCAGGTTTGTTAGGCGCAACAGGCACGCCATCTCTCAACGCCTCTGCAAAGGTTGGGGGGGCCGTTGTTGCATTTTATTTCCCCTTTCCTGCTAAAGAACTTCCAGTTTGGATTGTAGTCGTTCATGTTCAATATGGAGATTTAGGATTACCGTCTCCATTTTGCTGAAAATGGTGAGAATGTCAGTGCGGATAGCAGCAGTGACTCTGTTGGATTTCTTGCCCAAATATTCATCAAGTGTCCCTCCAATAGCAATGACTTAGTCCACAGGGGTTCCTGATAGTGGGGGACTCTGAGTAAGGGAAGAGGCTCGGGTATTATTATCCTCGTGGTCGGAATCACTTGTCGATTCGTTTTCTCCTTCGTCTGGGTTTTCCTTTGCTGGTTGCGAGTCTATCGTAGATTTTCTTCTACACATCTTCTTTATTTTTTGTCTCTTCATTTGTAGCCGGCGCTTCATTTCTTGAGCGGATAGGATAGTCAGACCGCTGCCAGTCAATAACCTCGATATCTGCGTCACTGATAGTGAAGTGTCGGAATTTTTGGGATGGGGCAGTCAGTTGACAATTCTGCAGTCTAAGTGCAAGTTGGTAGAGTATGAGGGAGAACAATAGTGTTTAAGGCGGACAAGCGCGCCGCAATGAAATGGAGTAAAAACAGGTGGTCGCGGTTGGGAAACTATTGCCGAAGGCAGTATGGTGCGACCAAGGTTTAGGCGGCAAGCAGTAAAAGCAGCACGACCATTGCAATTAGCTTTACATATGTTAACCCGTTGTTTCATAGCAGTGACCTTCAGCCGGTCAGATAATGGCAGCAGTTCGCTTCGGCTTTAGCAAGATCGTTCATATACAAATTAAAATTTAAAGTTACTTATCTACTATAAGTCCGGTACCTCCATAACCTGTATGGTTGAAAAGCTTTTGGCGTCCACTACACGATAATATCCATGAGATCAAATAACAAACTAGATTTAATCACTAAATTTAAATCACGATGGGGAGCACAATTTGCTATCAACTCGTACTACCCGCCACCTGGTCCCTGTACGCACATTCTGTATCGCTGCAACTTGTACCACAGTGACAGATCTACACTACAAGCTGCTGTCAGCAACTTCTCTGAAGGAAATGAAGTGGCACTGACTGAAAATTCTTAATCGTTCTCAGCTCTACAACAGTTCTTCTCTGCTGTTTTCACCAAAAGAAAGCAACTCTTCTCAAGTTTATCAACTTATCAACAACAAGGAACCAACTCAACACCTGCAATGTCTATCGATATTTCTTAAAGCTGATATCGCCTGCCATTACTTTTTTTGTGGATATAGGATTAGCTAACACCCATTGGTATAGCACTACCTCCAGTGGGTGCGGTTTTCGTTCTTCCTAGGACAGAAAAAGACTGCTGTCTTGTGGTTCCTGGGCCACAAGTAATACTTCTGATTAGTTGCGTGATGTGATTTGCTGTGTGAACATGTTAATTACACTTGTAACATTGTAATTAACACGATTATATGTATATATCATTGTATGTATCATTATATGTATCATTATATGTATCATATATATATATATATATATATATATATATATGTATGTACATAGCGGATTTGCCAGTTTCTGGCTAGGGGCCGCTTGTTGTTTTTGTTAATAATAATTATAAATCACCTAAGGAGAAGAAGGTACTTGCAGGCTTTGACCGACATGCTCCCTGATCAAAGAATCATAATTGGGGCAGATGTAAACTGCCGTTCCCCAGCCTGGCACAGTCTGATCCCAGTCAGGAGAGGTACCAGAAATGGACAGATTTTAGAAGACTCTCTCTCGAACTTCCGGTTCTCTGGAACTCCCGGTTCACTGTCCTGAACAGATCACACCAGATGCCCACATTTTGTAATACTCTGTGGGAGGAGACAATTGATGTCATGTTTTCCACGGGAAACCTAGCAGGGTACATTGAGGATTGGATTGTCAGAGACTCGTGGACGACTTCCGACCACAGGGTGATTACCTGCCAAATCAGAAGATCTTTAAACAGGCTACTGATACCTAAACAAACACTAAATCGCTTCGCCATCCGCCGGGCGAACTGGGAAAGGTTCGGAGAGGTCTTAATGCCCGCTGTGGCCGAACACCTGGAAACAACAAACCCGAACGAAGACCCAGACCCAGAATCAAAAGTGGGTAACGGAAATAATACTTGCGGCGAGTGAAGCATCAATGAAGAGGAGAAATCCCAAACCCGGAGCAGTCCCTTGGTGGACTCGCGAGATCCACCAACTCAGGATGGAGACCATGAAAAGACAAAAACTCTTTCAACGGGCAAGACGCACATGGCCTGCTGTTGAGGTCCAGATACTGAAGGAGCGCTATAGAGAAGCAAGAAACAGATATACGGATGGGATAAACAAGAGCAAACGAAGAGCCTGGGAAAACTTGGCGTCGTAACAGGGAATAATGAGCCGTGGGGGGTAGTCTATTGAATAGTCACAAACTCCCCAGGGGGGAAGTTATTTCTACTACAATGACACCACAGCGGAGCCAAACCACCACGCTTTAGGGAAAAGTAGCACCTCGCATCTCGCCCCCCACATCTCACCTCCCACATCTCGCCCCTTGAACATTTCGCCCCCGGCACATTTCGCCCCCAGTAGATAATGAGTTTGTTGCAAAAATGTAAATACAGTCAATTGTTGATAACTCGAATTTTTATTGAAATCCCAGTTCCTTTAGTGGAGATTCAATGTAAACTCTCTCGATTACTCTAACTGAACTTCCGATAACTCTAACTTTTCGAACAAATTTTCAAAATTACATTCGTGTGCAAATTGTCACCAGCCTTTAAACTAATTTCTCCCCTTTTGTATGTCTTCACGGTTCTCTTTCCATTGTGAAAGGATTAACTGGAACTGTTAATCCTTTCACAATGGAAAGAATACATACTCGACCTCGAAGGCGATAGCCACGTGGTTAGTGACGGACATGGGGGTAGGGAACAGTGACTAATCTTATAGGAGTCTTTTCAGCAACAAGTGAATCTTGTTCTAATTTGTCTAAATTCAAACAATAAAAGTTCCTGCGTCTGGCTCTCCTCACATTTTCTGGCGCAGTGGGCAGCGCCTGTTTGCTGTTTTTTCCACCTCATTATCGGTGTTGCATCGCGTGAACAAGCTGAGCGTCTCAGGCAGTGCAATATCTGCATATTAGTTTTGCATCGTGATTGATTAATCCTGTGTATACAATGGCAAAAAGTGTTTCGTCAATAAGAGGCAAAAGAAAATTGGTAGATGATGACAACCACATATACGTTTTCAAAGAGAACTCTAGATGAAAAACATGGAATCTGGGTTTGTGAAAAACGTTCCACCTGCAAAAGGCGTGTTTGGACAGAGGGTTTGGAAGGCCCAGTTGTGAAAGTCGTAATTAAACATAACCATTAATCTGCAAGAAATTCAGCTTCTTCTGTGTTGGTGGTTTTGTGGACCGTCTATCTATAATTGTTTCTATCTTGGTATATTCCCTTAAATTTTATATATACAGGGCAGTTTGCATCCCTGACGGAGTACAGGTGGGGTATTTTAGACCGTTTGCAGTTTGTGCAAGCTGCTGGTTCCTCCCTTTTAGGACACTCTTTAAACTTATGTCCCTGATGGGCACATTGACCACACGTGGGGACCCGTTGGTGTGCGATGTGTGCCCTAATTGCAGACACCTGAAACATTTGGGAACTGGAACGTACTCCTTGAATCGGTGGCTTCCCCATACGATGTAGATTCTCTCGTGTTGGCTAATAACCTTCCACGCTTTGGGGGAAAGTTCGACTACCCAGTTAACTGTATCAGCTGACTTAGACTTCGTGATTTGTTTCGGTATAATGCCAGCATCAACGTCGTCCTTTGCTGTATGCACGCTAAGGTTTTTGTAGTATATCTCCTCCTTTAGCTCTTGAGGAGCAGTACTCTTGTCCAGACCGAAGAGGATAATGGAAGGTCGTGGATTGAGGCAGATGCCTATTTTGGGATTTTTGACACTTTTCAACTAGTCTAATTGCATTTCACCCATTCAGCTCTATCAGAACTGGCGCTGTGTAACATTATAAATTCTAAATATTCTTTTGATATCTCATACGCACCATCCACGATTACCTTCGGAACACATGAACATCGTATTTATTATTACCATACACAGACTATATGGCCCCTGGTGCCAAGCGTTCCGTCTCCAAGCGATTATAGTGCGTCTCTGAAAGCGTTTTCTAAAAAGAGCATTTAAGCAAACAGTTTCTATTTTTAGTTTCAAAAACCGTTTTCTTGATTTTTATATCAGAGTAGCTCTCTCGCACTACAAGAAATAGGCAGAAGCCCAGAAAGGAAAACCACCTTTCTGTTTCCTTTTCTATTAGTACAAACTTACTAACTCAGCCGCTTGGTCACCTTGTGGCACTGCTCCTGCCTCGAGGAAATCCATCCAGATGAATTTCCAGAAAAACCATTCTGGAAATCCATCCAGGAGACGAAATAGATACCACACCTGTTTTTTTTTTCAAAGAGAGACAAAACGAAAGTTGATCGCCTGAAACAGACTTCCAAAAAGCAGACAGACACAGCTCCCCATTTAAATCCAAACAATGAAAAACATCGTCCAATGGAACTGAAGAGGCTTTCGCAGAAATATTATTGACGACACATTTACGAAATAATTAAGAACCATAATCCAATTGGAATCTGCTTACAAGAGATATATTTAACACCCTAGTTGTCTTCCTCGATAAAAAATTATACTCTGTTCCGGCAAGACAGACCTGTTACCACTAACGCTCATGGAAGGGTAGCCATACTCGTAGACCTCACGAGTCCTTTGTAAACACATTCTGCTACAAACTGCCATTGAAGCCGTTGCCACGCGAATAGCGATTGGCATTAGTCTAACACTGGTTCCTATGTACCTGCCACCCAGTTATCCCTGTGCTTTTCAAGAACTTGAAGATCTCATTCTGCAGTTGCCAACCCCTTTCTGTTTATTGGGCGACTTCAATGGACACAATCTATTGTGGGGCTCTCCCAATGGAGACGCACGAGGACAACTCATTGAAATGCTTGTCGACAGACAAAATCTAACCGTATTAAATACTGGCTCACCAACTTACCTCCACCTCCCAACAGGAGCAGTCTCTGCAATAGACCTATCCCTCTACTCTCCGATCCTCTTCCCTAGTATTGAGTGGACTGCTCTGGACGATCCGCTCAACAGTGACTACTACCCAATAATCTGTAAAATACAAACTTCACTCTGCATAACTTCAGAAACCAGCACAAAATGGAAAATTTCCAAGGCAGATTGGACAAAATACGCTTCTCATGTGTTCTTCGACAATCAGGCCAATGAATATCATCCAATTGACAAAGCTGCGAACCATATTACAAACAGATGCTAGTAGCTGCATCTATTGCCATCTCACAATCACAGTCAAGCATCCGTAGAAGCAGAAACTATGTGGAATGAGGACTATAGGAATACAAAAAAAGAAAAAAAAAACCGTGCGCGGAATTTATTCCTAAAATATCCTACCACTACTAACCTTATAAACTACAAGTAACTTAGAGCTAAGGCCCGCCATATTAGGAAGAAAGCAAAAAAAGACTCTAGGATTCGATTCGCAACTGAAATTAATAAAAATACTGACGCAAGAATTATATGGAGAAAAATCAGGCAATTAAATGGAAAATTCCTCCCCACTTATCACCTGGAATGGGCTGGAGCTGTCTACTCCTGCAGAGCTTGCAGATGACCTACGCACAGTATTTTCACAGTTATCTGAATCGACGATATACGAACCATCATTTCAGAAGATTAAGACTTCAGCTGAAAAATCCCATCTGAATTTCATAACCAAATCCTTGCTACCGTACAATCTACTACTCACTATGCTAGAACTTAAAGAGTCTCTATTCACTGCAAAGAACAGTGCTGCTGGCCCTGATGGAATATACTACATAATGCTACAACACCTAGATAATAAATCACTATCCTCGCTACTGACCTTCTATAATCGCATCTTCATGGAACATTCGTTCTTTTGTACTGGCAATACCCGAACCAGGGAAAGATCTGTCTATTCCTAATAATTATAGACCTATTTCTCTCACCAGTTGCTTAAGTAAAACCATAGAAAAAATAATACACCGTCGAATAACATGGTACCTTGATTCTCAAAATATGATATCTGATAATCGATTTGGTTTCAGGAAAAACCGATCATCCCTGGATCTCATGATCAAAACAGAAACAAATATTAGGAATGTATTTATTCAAAATAAACATCTCGTCATGTCATACCTTGATATAGAGAAAGCCTTTGGCACCACTTGGCGTTTTGGTATCCTGAGAGATCTCCATTCCCTGGATCTGAGAGGTCACTTCCTTACTTCATGCAGAATTTCCTATAGCAGAGGACCTTTCAAGTTCGCAATCGGCAAGTCCTTTCCAAAACATATATACAAGAAGAAGGAGTCCCTCAGGGTTCTGTTCTTAGTGCAACCTTATTTGCAATAAGAATAAATCAGATGACCAAAATTAAATCCCAATACAGTAAATTCATACCTTTATGCTGATTACCTGACTGTCTCTTGCAATTCGCAAAACATCAGCTTTATTGAGAGGCAACTGCAAACATCAATTAATAATATCGAACTATGGATGGCACAGAATGGTTACGGACTGTCTTATCAGAAATCAAGTGTCAGTCATTTTTGTAACAAACGAAAGATGCACTCAGATCCTGAAATACACTTAAGAAATCAACCTGTCACTGTTGTGAACACATCAAACATCTATGGACTGTTTGCCAGAAAAAAATGAATTTACTTAGAGTTATCTCTTCTACATCATGGGGTGCAGATCGTTACACCTTACTTCACTTATATAGAGCCCTAATCAGATCGCAACTTGATTATGGTGCCCCGGTGTATGATTCTGCTAGGCAAAGCGTGCTAGCACGGCTTGCCCCTATTCAACATTCTGCCCTCAGGATTGCTGTAGGCGCTTATAGAACATCGCCAGTACAAAGTCTTTATATTGAAGCCCATGAACCTCCCCTCAGACTCAGAAGAAAGATGTTACTCCTGAATTATGCAGCCAAAATTCAAAGTCTAACTACTCATCCCATTAGGACAATACTTAATGATCCACAGTTCTCAATAAACTATAGAAACAAGCCTAGAGCAGTCCAACCTACTGGCATCAGAATGCAGTCATTATCACAAATCTGGAATATACATCTTGACAAAGTCCTCCAAGATTCAAACAGTGCAGATCCTCCGTGGTCTTCTATTAAAGCATCCTGTGACAGCTATTTCCTAAATTGGAAAAAAAAAAAAAAAACTCGCTTGCAAATATTAATATACAGCAACTGCATACTGCTCACAAAAAAAAAAAAAAAAAAAATATATATACACGTTTTACAAAAGTATACACTGATGGATCAAATCAGTGTATACTTTTGTAAAAGTATACGTTTTACAAAAGTATACACTGATGGATCAAAGTCTGAAAGTGGAGTCGGGGCTGCAGCCGTCTTTCTCTATAATACCATCTCTGTTTCCCTGCCCACTGAATGCAGCAGTTATACAGCAGAATTATGCGCCATCAACCTTGCCTTAGAAAATATCCTCCAGCTGTCCATCCATAAAAGTGTAATATATACAGACTCACAGAGTGCACTTAAAAAAAAACAAAAAAACTTTAGCCTTGCAAAATTCCTCCTCACCAACACATCCTATAATGACAACAATAAAAACTCAGCTGATGCATATCCATGAACATGAGAAGGTAGTCATCTTTCATTGGATCCCAGGCCACATGGGGATATCAGGGAATGAAAAGGCGGATTATACAGCAAAACTGTCATCCAGCATAGCATTGACAGATTACTACGTTCCGTATATTGACTACAGATCCTATATAAGGCATATATGTAAGGAACAGTGGACACTTCTATGGCAAGCTCAACTGCAGAACAAGCTCCTTCAAATAAAATTTTAACCACAGTAATGGGCTTCCAGTTTCCGTGTAAACAAAAAGGAAGAGAAGTCCTCCTATCCAGAGTGCGAATCGGTCACAGTCACCTCACCCATCTTTATCTACTCACAGGAGACGATCCTCCGAAGTGTACGCACTGCAACTCTTTTCTCATAATCAAACACATTCTTGTTGATTGTACGCTTACACTGATGCCAGAAAAGCCTCATTCAGTTTCTACGAAATCTTCAAGAACCTTTAACACTTCGTCATATTATAGGCAATGATGCAAATTTTCCAGAATTTTTCTCTTCCTAAAAGGGATACAGCTATATGATCGCCTCTGACATGATTCTATAATCACTATGTCTGAACTCCATACCTTGGTAGGCGCAATATGGCTCTAGTAGCCCTTGGACCAGAAATAACAATACCAATACAGACTATATATATGACAGTATATTATTACTTATTTAATTAATTCATTAATGGAAAGTTTTTCTGCAGGTGCCCCATGTGAGAACCCTCCTGTTACACAATACTGTCCCTGTAAACCTGGTTTAAACTGCATATTTGAAAACAACGTAAGTAGCAATTAATTTTGTTGAAGTATATTTATGGAAATTGGAATTTTGAGTTGTGGAATCATATACAGTCGATTCCGGTTATTTGGGACACATCGGGACTAGTGCATTTTGGCCCGATTAAGCGGCTGCCCCAATTATCCGAAGTTTCACGTAAATAGTTAAAAATACAATTTACCCCCCCCCCCCCCTTTTACAATTAGTTCACTGTACAATCAAATCACGTTACGACGAACTCACCACAGTAAAGTACCGTTCACTATACGATGTGCAGTAAGCGCCGGTCATTGTGATCACGTTTGTGAATTGAATTTTAATTCTATTAAACAGAGATTCTAATTAGCGAAAATAGGAGGAATATTATCCACAGGCTATAAAAGTAAAGATATATTAAGCACAAATTTACTCTCTATTACCTTACCAATTAAAAAATTAAATGATACGTGAAAATCGGAAGAATATACGTGATAATCGGAAGAATTAATACGTACTGTAATAATGTGTACATACTAACTAAACTAGTTGACATTTCTGTTTACAGACATTTATGGGTGGGGGTTAAAATTTAAAACAGTAAAAAGATAAGCAATCAATAACAAAGAACACGGCACACACAAATTGCAAGTAACACAACATGCGCAAGTGAGAACGGAGTAACAAATTACGAAGGTTTAAAAATAGGAATGAAGAGAAGATCTGAAAATTAATTTTTTTATTTGATTGAAGATTACATGGAAGTGTAAACACATTTCACCATAATAACCCACAGAATTCCAGCTGTCGGTATTACCGCAAATTCAATAAGATCGAGTTTACTGTCCATTTATGATCCAATAAACAGGTGACTGCTAATTGTTTTTATTGTTTTATGGTTGTGACCTCCAGAAATCCGACCGAACTACATGGTACGGTCGGAGACAATCGTAGGGTAATCTCCAGTGTGAGGTCTCCTGCCCCGATTAAACGGCATTTTGTCCCAATTAAGCGAAGTAAACTCTGGCTATTTTCTCGATTGGTTTTTGTTTTTTAAGATTTGCCCCAAATAAACGGCTGCCCCGATTAACCGGTGGCCCAAATAACCGGAATCCACTGTATATATTTGTTTCATTTTATATATTATATATATAATATATATTTTTTTCATTTAAATTTATTCTATCCGTCAATACTGATGGATAGAATACTGTTGTGAGAGAACCTACGGATATATCTGAATGAGGAAAAAATCGTCTCTCGAGAAAGATATTGCTGGAGGCTTACTTACTAATCAAAAATTCCGGATAACCTCACATTCTGTAGATACTAAAACATTTGAAGAATTGGATACTACTCAAGATGCCGACCGGGCTAGCCGAGTGGGTAAAGTACCTGCCCGGCAACCCAAAGGTCGCGGGTTCGATTCACGCCTCGGGCTTGGAGCAAAGTACTGCAAAAACCTTGGGAGGTGCAATATGGCCACAGAAGCCGATGCGCCAACAACTACCAAATCAAAAAAAAAAAAAAAAAAAAAAACTACTCAAGATGCATCTTATCTTTACGTGGTGATTTCAAATATGCTTAAAAACATGATTAGTTTTCTTATGGAAAAGACAATACGGTAACTAGAAAGGCAGGAGATATTATTGACAAATGGTCCAATCCTGAGACAGTAACAACAGCCGTCCTGATAGAAAACAAAAAAACTGAAAGCCATTAATCATGAAATGAATACAGGAGCTAGTCTTCTAGACAAAGTAATACAAACCACAGTGACTCAAAAAAAAAAAAAAAAAAAAAAAAAAAATCATGTTCAAGAGCCAGAAAAAGTTTATATCTCTGCTTTTGGGGAAGTCCAACATGAGGGCTCTGTTACAGGGTGTTCCTTCTGTTAGATCGTATGCTGATGTTGCCAGTAATGGGCGTACAATGAAGGAACAAATAGCTAAACCTAGTGAAAATGTATTCATACTTAAAGAGTTAGAGAATAGCAATCTTAAGTCTAGCGCCGATATAAAAACTTTGGTAACTAATACTTTGAAGGCAGAATAAAAAACAGTTAAAATAAAATCAATTAGATTAGCCCAAATCAAAATCATTAGATTAACAAAAAAGGCATACTTTTGGAAACAGCGTATAAGTCGGATTTAATTATTATCTCTACATCTGATTCCTTGTCTTCTACAGGAATTTTTATGGGACTGTTCAAAAGAGGTAACCCTTCCATAACTGATTTATGACGTACCTAAGAATCTAAGTAAGGAGGACATAGTAGAAGAATTATATAATAAAAATCTGGTTGATTACGGCCTTACAATGAAGAGATTAAGAAAGAAACCTCGTTGTGGTTTACAACTAAGTCAAGATCTTTGTCATATGTACATTGGGTAATCAGCTTTCCCCATAAATTTACAGGTGTATTTCTTCAATGGATAGAATAATTCTCCCTTGTAGCTCACATAAGCATAGACCGTTTACAATAATTACTAAAGAGTTTTTTATGTTTGGGATATGGGCACACACACACACAACACAATAGTGTACTCATAACTCCCCGTCCTGTGGACATTGGGCACATAGCAGTCTTGTATATATGCAGAATTCCCGCATAAGGACGAGTCTACCACCTGCATAAATTGCAAGTAACTTTCGACATTTCATCCGATATGGTAATTGTTATGAATATAAAAGAGCTGTAGAGACTGTACAATTAAGGACTGATAAATGAGACATTAGAAATTGAAGGGGGGGTTGGATAAAATCCAATCCAATGTAAATCTTCAGTTAAGTTAAGATTCTACAGTTAAATGGATAGAGTTCACGTATGGCGGTGGACGAAATAAGGGTTTCTGCTGAAGAGAATTTAGTCGACATTGCTGCTCTACAAAAACTGTATTTTTCTAGGGTACAGCTTGGTCCTCCAAGGTTATGGGATATTCAATCAAAAGGAGAGTGATTTAACCGGTGCCAGTAAACCCAAAATTTCTATTGCCATTTTAATGAAAATATGGTTAAAACTGTCATAAATGGACTGTGTACTTCGTATCCTACGTGCATTTTGTTCACTTATTTCTGTTTCCTTTTATTTGATATCTTTATGTAGTCCTCTTTCTGAAGATTTTCACGACTCGCTGAATTATTTGCAATATGTTTTTACTATCTAAAAAATAAAAGTATTGCATATAGCTTCTGATGTAAACGCTTAATCCAGTTTTTGGTTTAGTAACAACACAGATCTTAAGAGAGCAGCTTCTTGAAGAATTTATTATTAACCATGACTTAATCAACACAGCAAATCAGTTCTTGACTTACAGTAGCTCCACTAGAGAATCCAATATTGACGTTACCCTTGATCGTCTTTCATTTTTCGGAAAGACGTTTACCAATTGGTCAATTGTTACACATGTCATACAAATTAGTGATCACCGAGCAATAGTTTTTCTTGTTAAGTCTACACAAACTATGAGAGTAGTGAACCTCCTATAACGAAATTGATTTGATTTTCAATTAAGAATATTAGCATTAGTAGAGGCACATGATGCAAGAAAGCAAGCTTATGTAGCATCAGCCAAAAAAAAAAAAAAAACCCGCTCCCATTTCACCCCTCCGTTCATTCGGAATACCTGTCCAGGTGAGCCTTAAATTTATTTAGGCTATCAACTTCCACAACAAGGGATGTGTGTGTGTGGGGGGGGGGGGGGTTATTTTAAATGTTATTTATTACCCTTTTTTATTTACCTTATATCTCACAAAAGATTACTACCCTTATTTATATTTATTTAGATTTTTCTTAGATGCCCTCACACTTATCAGGGCCCACCTTTTGCCACCTGACTGCTGTACTCTGTATATATCACAGAAGATTCTCAAGATCTTGAGGGTAATATCTTTTGATTCCCCTTAATCAGTGACTAGGATTCTCTCGCTAAATTGTGTGAGAGCAAACTTTTAACTAGGCAAGCAAGGCGTGCTTTACTTAGAATGACAGGACTTAAAATGAAAACAAAACATGAAATTTATTACATGCACATATACAACATAATATACAATTGAATTAGAAAGCATACAGTCCTAATATACAACGTTGACTCAGAGATACCTTGCACATATTATTATAATTACAGTTTCTACTCACTAGCTAATCTGAGTTGACCATTATATGAAAACACTTGATTCATTCTTCTTGCCCTAACTAACTCCTAACACTTGTACATTCACTATATTTATTTCATTTGCTCCTGGATACAATTCTGTTTCATATATTAGCAATCAAATATGCTACATTCATCATTCAGCTCTGTGTTCTCACCACAATGTTACAATATACTTGTTAACCAATCTTCAGTATCCAAAAGTCCCTACTTGTTATAAGTCATTCAGATAAACCAACAAATGTTCATCAATTAAAACACTATATTCAGAGTTGCTCATATAACTTAATTATCTATAATTTTAAAACACATTCAGAATCCTTCTTTATAAGCTTTATTACCCTTCTAACGCATTATATCTATTTATATCAATTTCATCTATTGCTCATTCCTTCGGTTTCCTTGCATTATACACTAACCCTTTTTTAACATAATGAACTCTGTTAGTATATCTACCTCAGAGATAATTTTTTTCATTTTACTTTACTTTCTTGTGCTACCCCCTTTTCATTAATTACCCTACTATTTCACTAACAGTCCTTCTTCTTAACTTAGCGTACTTAATATATCGCTCACCTACTTCTATCTTTTTCTTTCCTTCTCCAGGGAGGTTTCAGGCTTCCATCTTAGGCTCTCCAGGATCTCTTCTAAGGCTTTTCTTCATCTGCTTTCTCCTGAATCTGTTTCAGATAATTTTCCGGAACTGTTGGCTGCATGGGTCTGTCGTCCTTTCTCCTGCTTCGAATACATAACTCCTCCTTTACTACGGATCATTCAGATGCATCTTTCTCCAAGAGGTCGTCACTTTCACTGGTTCAGTTAACTGTCTTTCATAATCTTTTGCTATTCATTCTTAGCTTTCCCGTTACCTTTCCACTCTTAACTATTTTCCCCCTTACTGTACAGGGCTCTTTTTGCATTCCCTAGATTTCTGCACCGCCCGACTTTTCTCACTCTCCGTCTCCACGATCACCCCTTTAGCCACACTCCCTCTTACTCTTGCCGCTTTTGTCTCTCTCACACTGACGACCCCAACTTTTTCTCTGTCGTTTGATCCTCCTTCCCCAGGACACTCTACCAATCCCAGGAATTCACCTAATCGTTCCCTCTTTTCTATTCGTTAAAAAAAATACCATAATTATTTTGCCCCTTGTGCAAACCAAGCCTTGTTCCGCAATTTTGTTGTTTAGTTCTCAGGGTAGCAGAATCCTTTTATGTGTGCCGTCCGTCGTCTCCCAGGAGAGCCATTTTCGTATATTCCCATTTGCGAAAATGTTGATAACTTACCAAAAAGCTGCCACAGTGACATGGTCTTTTTCGACCCAAACGCTAGCCCATGGAGACTTATGTCTAGGTGCCACATAGATCAGACGTTTCTTAATCACCTGCATTTCACCGACCCATTGTTCCTTTTCCAGTAACCCCTTTCAGCTTGTTAACTAATGACCACTCCTTCCCTAGCATGGGGCGGCTGTTTTTGTTTACTCGCCGTTCACACCCCCTTCCCACGGATCTACATTTATATGTTACTTTCTCTTCCATTTGACTGCTCTTCAGTTTTCACTTCTCTAATCGCTTATTTTCTAAATCTAGTATTCTTCCCATATATGCTTCTCTTAAATGTCAAAATTTCCTTTCCATATCAAAGATTAAATTATTCCCAAATTACAAACATTCCCCATAACATCTAAATCTCTATATTTGTAAGACTGACTTCTTATAGATGGAAGTTTGTTCCACCAACCAACCACCCGCTGGCTAAATGCAAACTTCCGCACATCTATCCTACATCTGTCTTTCCTCAGTTTGAATTTATGCTCTCCCAGGTGATTATTCTGAGCAAGAGGAAGAATCCCATCAGCATTGAGCATGCTGAAACCATTCAAAGATTTATACATCTCAATTAGATCACCTCGCAGGTGACTAGTCTCCAGACACTGTAATTTGCAAAAATTAAGCATTTCTTCGTAAAAGCAAACCTTTGTTTCATTCACTAATCTTGTTGCCCTTCTCTGTACTCGTTCCAGCAGCTCTACATCCTTCTTAAAATGAGACCTCCAGACCTGTATACAGTACTCAAGGTGTGTCTGACCATTGGCTTATACAAAGCGATAATCACCTCCTTATCCCTGCTAGAAAAATTCCTGTATATCATTGACAAAACACTAAGAGCTACTCTTGCAGACCGTCTGCACTGCTCAGAGAACTTCATATCTGCCTGCACAATTACCCCAGGTCCTTTTCGTTCTCTACCACTGTCAGTGTAGTACCACAGAGTTGATACGTCACTCTGGAGTTACTGCTTCCCATATGTAGTACTTTACATTTGTCAATGTTAAACTTCATTTGACACCTCTCAGCCAATCTGCTGAACTTTCTAGATCCTGTTGCAGCAGCGTACTGTCAATAGTGCCCTTAACAACTGTGCCAACCTTCGTATCGTGTGCAAACTGGATATAACCTGCATGCAAAAGTACATGGTGGGTGACCACCCATGTGTGAACCAACGTAAGCAGGGGTCGAGGCG
This sequence comes from Mastigoproctus giganteus, assembly GCF_048544385.1. Classification (NCBI taxonomy): domain Eukaryota; kingdom Metazoa; phylum Arthropoda; class Arachnida; order Uropygi; family Thelyphonidae; genus Mastigoproctus; species Mastigoproctus giganteus. The sequence continues at coordinate 878,240 of NW_028328296.1, read as the reverse complement.
TGGCGCCCGCATCACATGGAGGAATGCCGCCCCTCTATGTTACCAGGCAAAACTAGGTGGTAGATGACTCTCATCAGCCGGTGAAATACCACTACTTTGCTTATTGGAGGCTTGAAGTGGTGGAACCCATGCTTAGTCTCTAGAGCTAAGTTCCGGTCAACCCTTCCCTATCTCTTCCATCATACAGTATGATTGATGACTTTTGAGGTTATGATGAACATCGTGGCGAGATCCAATATTCCTTAAATTTCGAGGGTACAGCTCTAAAACGGTGTTTGCAGGCCGGCCGCTAGTTAGTACACCAGACCGAACCTATTGGTAACTCTCTAGGAGGCTTCCGGATCAGCTAGTGTATAATCTTGCTACCTCTACTCTGCCAGATAGTGACTGCAGAGAGTCCGAATAGAGTGTATGCAGGGAACATTGTCGAGGCCACGTTATGTCAAGATTCTGGGTATATTCTTACCATGTGTACGCCACATCCAAAAATTTCATTACTTTATACAGCATGTCCCATCCACTTTTTCTTACTATTGAATACACCATGAATTGTCAAACTAATAGAGCAAGCTTATCTGCGAAAAGATCTAAACCTCCCAAACACTTCCTAGTTCATTTCACAAATATACGTGGTCTCAATTCTAATCTTAACGATGTCCATTTCCACTTGCAGTCTGCCAAACTCCATCTACTCTTTCTGACAGAATCTCAGTTATCCGTTTGTTCAACTACTGCTCATCTCAGATGCCCAACTTATTCGCTGTATGATTCCTTTCTCCTCAAAGGTGGTATTTGTGCAAATGTCCGTTCTGATATTCCCTGTCAGAGACTTGGCAATTTGGAATCTACTCTCTTTGATCTTCTATGGCTTAAAATCTCTCTACCTCATTGTGTAAAATTCATCTGTTGTCTCTACCGTTAATGTTCACAACTCCAGCTGGTTTCCGTTTTCTTGTCACACCGACCCGGCTGGTCGAGATGCTGAGGCTTTTGCAATTACTAATGACCTTGCACAGATTGTTCATTTACCTACAAGAATACAGAACAATCCTAATCATACAGCCTACACGCTTGATCTCTTTCTCACAAACAACCCTTCTAAGTACACGGTCGAAGTGAGAAGTCCTTTATGCACTTCAGATCAGAAATTGGTGATTTGTCTCTTCTCCAATGAAGCCTTTATCTCATGGCTATTCCCAACCTCGTGTTGTTTGGCCTTACAAGATTGCAAAATGGGATGACCTGCGAGATTTCTTTTCTTCTTTTCCTTGGTCAGATTACTGTTTCAAAACTTCTGATGTCAACGTTTGCTCAGATCGTGTCAGCGAAATTATTCTTGCAGGAATGGAATCCTTTATCCCACACTCCACTTTAAAATCTTGTCCTTTATCTAAACCTTGGTTTTTCAATAAATGTGTTAAGGCTGTTCAAGAGAAGAATGTTGAATTTTGTAATTGGCTTGTTTCTAATTCTACAGTTTCACTTTCTGCCTACACCAAAGCTCGCAAAAATTGTAAAGCAGTTATTAATCAGTCCAAACTAGAGTTTGAACAGGCTAAGAGTAGCAAACTTGCTTTTTGTCCTAATGGTAGCCCAGCATTCTGGTCTCTTGCCAAAGCTATTGGCCGAAACTTTTGCTCATCTCTGCTCACTTCTGTTCAAACCAGATGGTTCTGTTGTCACTTCGACCAAGGATAAAGCTGACCTGGTAGCATCCCATTTTTTTTCCACCTCGTATATTAATGATCTTGGTAAAACACCTCCAACCATTCCCAACAATCTCCATTCAATGTCTCCTGTGGTCTTCCATCAAAAGGAAGTCAGAAGGATTTTAACGAATCTTGATGCTAAGAAAGCTCCAGGTCCCGATCGCATTTCTCAACTTGTTCTCAAAACCTGTGCTCCTGAATTTACTCCTATTCTTTGCTGCCTTTTTTCACTTTCTTATTCCAAAGGTGTTTTCCTTCTGCTTGGAAATTTGCTCATATCCAGCCAGTTTCTAAAAAAGGTGACAAATCCCTCCCATCCAATTATCGTCCCATTGCAATTACTTCTATACTTTCTAAAGTAAGGGAGAAATCAATTAACCGCCAACTCTTAAACTACCTAGAAACCTTCCGTCTGATCAACGATTGCCAGTATGCATTCAGTCAGTGTCGATCCACAGGTGATGTTCTGGCTTATGAAACCCATTTATGGACTAATTCAATGGAATGTTTCGATGAAACACAAGTAGTTGCTCTTGACATCTCAAAGGCTTCCGATCGTGTTTGGCATAAAGGTCTTCTAAACAGGCTTCCATCGTATGGTTTGCCAACTGTTTTTAGTAATTGGTTATCAAGTTTTCTCTCTGATCGCTCACTGAGGGTGATGGTAGATGGCTCTCTGTCTTCTAACTTCTCCACTAATGCCGGTGTCCCTCAAGGTTCAGTTCTTTCTCCACTCTTTTCCTCTTGTATATTAATGACCTTCTTCCATTGACTAGAAATCCTATCCATAGTTTTGCCGATGATAGCACATTGCATTCCACTTTCCATTTTGAGAAACCTTTTCCTGCTCAATAAGCTTCAACCTCTCGAAAATATGCTACCAATTCCTTAAATGCCGATCTTCAGGTAATTCTCCAGTGAGGCAAATACAACTTAGTTGATTTCAACCCTTCTAAAACTCAGTCTTGTCTTATATCTCGCAAAAAGGATTCTTCTGCTCCTATCTTATTTTTTAATGACACTCCGATTTCTAGGCAAAATGATATATCTTTTTTGGGATTACCCTGACTTCTAATCTCTCTTGGCACAAGCCCATTCTGCCTGGAAACCCAAAGGTCGCGGCTTCGAATCCCGCCTCGGGCTTGGATCAGAGTACTGCAAAAGTCTTGGGAGGTGCATTATGGCCATAGAAGCCGATGCGCCAACAACTAACTAAAACAAAAAAAAAAAAAAAAAAAAAAACAAAGCACATTACAAATATTGCTTCCTCTGCATCTAAAAAACTTGGTTCTCGGCATTACTTTTCTTCTGAACAGCTGCTCACTCTGTATAAATAGCAAATCCGCCCTGTCATGGAATATTCTTCCCACGTCTGGGGTGGTGCCCCAAAACCTCTCTCAGGCTACTTGATTTCATTCAGAAGAGGGCAGTTAGGTTAATTAATGATTCATCTCTAACAGAGTCTCTTCACTCGCTGTCTCATCATAGACGTACTGTTTTTGCTGCATGCCTCTTCTACAGATACTTCCATGGGCACTGTTCTTCTGATTTGGCTTCTATAATTCCCACTCTCTCTTTCAAAACAGTCCGAACACGTGCCGCCACCAACCAACATCCATTTACTGTCCAACTTCAAACTCACAGAACCAACTTTTCATCTTCCTCGTGTATTCATTCAACTGCCGTTTTCTGGAACAACCTTCCTGCATACGTATTTCCTGAAAATTATAATCTACAGAAGTTCAAGTACTAAGCACTATAGGTTCTAATACCTCTCATGTTTGGGGTTTACATAAAAAAAAAAAAAAATACAATACTCAAGGTGTGGCCTGACCATTGCCTTATACAAGGGGATAATCAACTCCTTACCCTTGCTAGAAAAATTACTGTATATCATTGACAATACACTAAGAGCTACTCGTGGAAATCATCTGAACTGCTCAGAAAACTTCATATCTACCTGCACAATTACACCAGGTCCATTCCTTTCTCTACCACTGTATAAATGTAGTACCACAGAGTTCATACGTCACTCTGGGGTTACTGCTTCCCATATGTAGTATTTATATTTGTCAATATTTAACTTCATTTGCCATCTCTCAGCCCATCTGCTCCACTTTTCTAGATCCTGTTGCAGCAGCGTACTGTCATTAATGTCCTTAACAACCGTGCCAACCTTCGTATCGTGTGCAAACTTGGTTATTATGCTTGATATACCATCATCAATATCATTTATAAATACAGAAAACAACAATGGACCCAACATTGAACCCTGAGGGACTCCACTAATAACATTAGTCCACGATGAGCAGTGTTCATTGATTACCACTCTCTGTCTTCTCCCACTCAACCATCTGTATCCATAGCAGCAATTTATCTCCACTGCTACACTGCTCCAACTTGTTCAGCAGTCTTCCATGTGCAACAGTATCAAAAGCCTTTCTAAGATCCAAATATATAATATCAAATTTATTTCCTGCATCCAGTTCCTTAGTGACCACATCTTGTATCCAATCAAATTGGTCAGGCAAGACTTTCCCTTACCAAACCCATGATATGTCCGAGCTATAACAGAAGTCTTGTCTAAATGATCCTGCAGTGCTTCTTTAACCAGTGCCTCCATTAATTTTCCTGGAACAGAAGTTAAACTAACAGGTCTATAATTACTTGTGTCAGCCTTTGATCCTCCTTTGTGAATTGGGGTTACATTTGCACATCTCCAGTTCGTGGGGACCTCCCCTGAGTCCAATGATACTCTAATAATTATGGCTAAGGGTTTGCTTACTTCCTTTGCTGCCTCCTTTAATATAACTGGATAGATCCCATCCACCCCGGGTGCCTTTCTTTGTTTATCTTCAACAGTTTCTCCTCCACTTTACTCCCAGTTATTACAAAATCATCCAGCTCACTGCCAAATTTTAACTCACCTCTGGCATTCCCTCCCTGAATAACTACTCATGGGTGAATGTAGATGCAAAATACTCATTTAGTTTGTTCGCCACCTGAGCAGGATCATCAACAGTTGAACCATTAATATCCGGTGGACCAACGTGATTCATCCCTTTCCTTCTAGAGTTTACATAGGTAAAGAACTCTTTGTTATTTTTCTTTGCATCCTTTGCCAAGGATTTCTCATAATCTGCCTTCACCTGTCTAATCTCCTTTGTGACTTGGTTACAGACCAGCTTATATCTATCATAAGCTTCCGTGTCACCCTTAAATTTATATGTATGCCATGCATTTTCCCTTTCTGTCGTATATCTCATTAGTTCATCTTACATCCATTTAGGCATAAATCTTTAACAATATTTCTTATTTGGTATATAAAACGTAGTAGCTTCCAAGATAAATTCTTCGATGTTACCATTCTGTTGTTAATGATGTTATCATTCTGTTGGTAACATCATCAGTTGGTCCCATTGTATAGAATTTAAATACTGTCTGAGCCCTCCGTAGTCACCTTTATGAAAGCAAAAACCTTTCCCTTTACCCCTGATGGCAGTTACTTCTTTGAGAAAATCCCACTTCAGCACAATGTGATCACTGCTACCTAGTGGTTCCTTTTTCTGCAGTTTCTTAATGCATGAAGAATCACTACTGCTAATCAGATCAAGAGTATTACTCCCTCTAGTTGCCTCTCGAACATGCTGATGTAGAAAACAATCATCCAATCAATCCACAAAATCCTTGCTAATGTGTGAGTGACCAAACCACAAATTCCAGTCATTATCAGGGAAATTAAAATCCCCCATTACAAGACTCTCTGATTTACTGGCCCACTCTATTTCCCTGTACAGTTTCTTATTATATTCATCAGAGTCATTAGGTCTATAACACACTCCTACTCTCAATTTTGATCTCTCAATGCTTATGTGACTCCAAACTGACTCGACACCGCACTGTCCAGCGATATCCACTGGCTTCACTTCCTTGGATTTTATGTGTTTCGTAACTAATAGCATAACCTCCCCTCCCTACTTATTCTGTCTGTCCTACCTGTACGCATTATACTGCCCAAATTCCAGTTCTGCATTCCTTATATCTGTGTGACAACACGTCTCTGATATCCCAACAATATCTGCCTTTGATGTTTTGAGCAATACTTCAAATTCATCAAATTTATTTACCAAACTCCTAGCATTGGTATTTACGCAAGTATACATGCACCTGTTCCTATTCTTAGCTACCCTAACACAACCCATGTGTTTACTTGTACCGCAATGATTCCCAGCATTCTCTGAAATACTCTGCATCTTGTTTTCCAGGCTGCTGCTCATTCCAATAGAAGCAGTGCAAGAATCACTTTCACATCTCCCAATGACTAATGTTAATCTATTAGACCTTGTATCCTGCCAAACTAGCAGTTTTTCGACCCACCTAATACTTCCTCGATGGAATCAGCAAATATTCTTGCACCCTTTCTATTTAAGTGTATCCCATCCCTGTAGAAGCAGTTTCTCCTGTTAACAAGAAAAGACCAGGCTGGGAAAAATTCTACTCCTTGAGCCTTGCACAATCTCTCCAGAGCCGAATTGATCGGTAAGGGTCTCATTATATACTCCCTCCTATCGTGTCTGGGCAGAATTGCAGACACTTTCAAATTCAAGCGTAATTCTCGGCTTTTGTTCAACAGTGACCTGTACTTGTTAAGTAATTCTGCCGGTCTCCTACTCTTAATATCATTAGTGCCAACGTGTACAACAATATTACCTTTTGTGCCCTTAAAAGATGATATCCGCTCTACAACGTCATCAACCTTTGCCCCTGCCAGATATACCCTGGTCCTATTTCACCTATCCTTTTTACATATCATGTTTCCTGTTTCCATGACAATAGAATCACCAACAACTAGTAGTTCCTGTGGGACCAGCGCATTCTGTCTTGGGAGTTGCCGCTGTGTTGCGTGATGTTCAGGTGCAAGCTCTGGCAGGGGTTGGTGTGGGTATGTGGACATGTGTATATGTAAGGGCGGCACCTAAAAAAACGTTTGTTCAACTCCGCCTCGTGTCTCTGGGAAGAACAGTATCACTACAAATGGGCCAGATATGTGTGTGACGTACGTTTGTGTGTATTATGTGTGTGTTCTGTTGTTATATTCTGGCCACGTGGCTACCCAGAAGCATCAGTCACCTGGACAGATGATTCTGGGTACTCGTCCACACAACGGGAAGGTGGACCAGTTCCAGAAAAACACGTACTGTCTCAGGAGAGACTCTGACCCACCTACTGTTGCCAGAAGGTGGAACAGATTCCTCTGGGGGCCAATTCCAGAGGGAGGAGATAAAGACAGAAGAGCCCAAGCTCTGATAGCACAAGATACCACTACACCTAGAGGTAATAAGAAGAGGATTGTATCAACGATTGAAGAAGAATATTCCGACCGAAACAGCAGGCATCACTCTTCCAGAGGGAGGAGATAAAGACAGAAGAGCCCAAACTCTGATAGCACAAGATACCACTACACCTAGAGGTAATAAGAAGAGGATTGTATCAACGATTGAAGAAGAGTATTCCCACCGAAACAGCAGGCATCACTCTTAACCTTGATAACAACCCCAAACAGGAAAGGAAGAGAATCTCTGAAAATATGTACAGGACATGGCAAAAGACATGGGACACCACCAAAAAAGGATTGATAACCAAAAAGTTTATTCCCTCTGCGAACCTCATCAGTCCAAAGCCACCTCCCTGGTACTCACCAGGACTCCATACTACATTTCTGTTGACAGGCCACGGACCCTTTAAAGCGAAACTAACATCCCTAGACATTGAATATGATCCACTGTGTCACTGCAGTGCTGATGGGATCACATATTGTATAATTGCCATGAATATGACGAGTTCCGGCTAAGGTTTGCCACTAAAATGCAAGAAAATCCCCGGCGTTGTAAGCACCTGATTATGATGGAGGAGCAGCGCTACGCCGCCTTTACCGAGTTTGCGCTGTCTGTCTTCACTGCTAGACGGGTTAGGAACCCAAACACCACCCATTGAAGATCAAAGTAAGAAACTTCCTGGATATGACAGTCCTCTCAGGAGAAGGAAAAAAAAAAACACTCCTTCCTTCCTTCGTCCCAGAAGTGACAGAACTCACCAGCACAGCTCAGCTGCGCAGCCATTAGGCCTCCCTAACCACGATCCCTTGCGTGGTCCTTTGCCTCCACTCCCCAGCGGGAGGGGGAGTTCATCCTGGTGTCCTCCCCCCTTCGCCACCCCTCTTTTTCACTCTGGTGGGGCATGGGCCTGCTTCGCTGACTTGGGGTCATCTTCCCTATGGACCCTGTAACTCTATCTTTTCCCCCCAGTCTTCAGTCTCCCTCCCCTTCTCTAACTTACAACTAGCGTCCGAATCAACTCCAAATTGCTTGAGCATTATACTAAAAAACTTAACAACATCAAATCGCCCAACTAGTACTCCCTTTGTTATGGCTGACCCCTATCTATAGTGTTTTTTTTTTTTAGGTCCTTGCCACTGAAATCTCAGGACATTAGGAGGCAGGACCTGCCAGAGTAAATAACTATAACAGTGGTGTACCTGGTCTGCCTCCACGGGGCGGAGTGGGGCAACGTTGGGTCCCATTAGGGGTCCAGTGGCTAAATGACCAGATGAACAACGGTACACGACACTACACAAATACAAAATCCATACACTTTCAAACCTCTGGCATTGACAGTGTTCTGTTTCACACCCACAATGTATAGCACGCGGAGATGGGGGGAACCCCTGGTGCCGTTTGACACTAAACACACTCTACTCTACACTTTTAACTACGGCGGCTCTCGAACACCCCACCAGTTCAGCCGTTTGGGAAATTGAGGCACCAGCTCGTCGAGCATCCACAATCTGTCCTTTATCAAAGTCCGATAAATGCTCCCTTTTACCCAACACGCTCGGAAATTTACTACCTACTGAATCACTGACACCTTATCTATGTTACGTAGGTCGACTAACTTCGCATTCTCTTAGCTCACCCGGTCAACGAGTCGTATTCAGTTTTCGTAGGGGATGATCATAATTCAGTGATCGCTCGGTGTATATATAATATTAAATAATTAAATTTAAAAAGAAATTGAATTAAAAAAAAACACAATGTGATAGCTACACTGAACAACGCGAAGGGAAAAGAAGGGATGGAAAGAAAAAAAAGATAGTGATTTCCATTAAGCACACAGGTCGCAGAAACTAGCTCCACAGTCCATGTAGCAAGACGGAGAAAAAAGAAAAAAAAAATACATGGTCGGTTTCAGTTCATTGCTGGGTCATCGTTGTTGGCCACTGGGGGACTGCAATTCATTCATTTGCGCTTAAAGACTTCAGCTGAGTAGGTTTTCAGTGCAGGGAGGTTGCTATGGTTTTTCAGAAAGAGCTCCAGATGCTCTCCAGAGATTTGTGTAAAGCTGACAAGGTTGTGTCTCCGATCAGCATACGTAATGCACTGGAATAGTATATACCACCAGTTCTGTTTGGCTCCACAATGGTATAGATCTGTTGAATGGAGACCCAGATGGTGTCATTTTTCATTCATCTATCCGTGTCCGGTAATTAGGTAGCACGTTTAGGGGTAAACCAAGACTGTACAGATTTAGTAGCTGGGTTGGTTACATCAGGTAGGAATCTTCTTGTGACAACGCCTAGTATTGAGGTATCCCATCGAGTTTGCCTAATGTTGAAGAGCTCGTTGTACTAACAGGTCATATCAGCCTTGGGGTCAGCATCTAGTTTAACCTCAATGTCGAGGATCCTCGTTGGGATATTTCTCATAATTCTGAAGCACAACCCACGGAAGATGACATATAGATCGAGCGGAAGTGCTCCCGCGATGACCTGAATGGCAGGATTAGAGACGGTTCTACACACGCGAGAGATTGCCATTAACATTGACCTCTAGATGGTTCCAAGCTTGTCTCGCATCTTTACAAGAGTCACCCGATGGAACCAGGCTCCGGCTGCATAGGTCACAATTGGTAAAAACACTGCGTTGTAATACAACCGCAGGGACCTTTTGGAGAGTCCCCAATCATTTTAGAGATACGTATGATGGCTCCTGAAAACCTATTAACTTTGTTTCTTATATAGACAAGATTAGCATTAAGAGAGGCGTACGATGCAACGAAGCAAGCTTATCAGCATCAAACAAAAAAAAAAAATCTCCCATTTCACCCCGCCATTCGTTCCAAATGCCTGTCCAGCTCAGCCTTAAATTTATTTAGGCTGTTAGCTTCCAAAACAAAAGATGGAAGCCTGTTCCACCAATGAACTACCCGCTGGCTAAAGGCAAATTTACGAACATCTGTTCTATAACTATCTTTCCTCAATTTGAAACTGTACCCCCTCAGGTTCTTAGTCTGAGCTAGAGGAAGAATCCCATCAGCATTCAGCTTGCTCAACCCATTCAAGGCCTTATACACCTCAATCAGATCAACTCGCAGGTGCCTACTCTCCAGGTGCTGCAATTTGCAGAACTTAAGCCTTTCTTGGTAACAGCACCCCTTTGTTCCCCTCACCAATCTTGTTGATCTTCTTTGTACTCGTTCTAGCAAATCTACGTCTTTCCTAAAATAGGGCATCCAGACTTGTACACAGTACTCTAGGTGTGGCCGCACCATTACCTTGTATAACAGGATAATCACCTCCCTATCCCTGCTAGCAAAATTCCTATGTTATTGACAAGACTCCATGACCTGCACTGTCAGCGAACTTCATATTTGCCACTATTTTCTCTTGAGAGTAGTACCACAGAGTCGATACGTTTCTCTTCTCTTATCGCTACCCATATGCAGCATTTTGCATTTGTCAATGTTAAACTTCAGTTACCACTTCTCATCCCATTTTCCAACTTATCTAGATCCAGTTGAAGTAGTTTACTGTCGTTAACAATACTGCCAACCTTTGTATCATCTGCAAACTTGGACATTAAACTTAATACAAAACAACAATGGGCCCAAAACTGAACCCTGGGGAACTCCACTTACAATATTTGTCCACGAAAAGCAGTGTCCATTGGTTACCACTCTCTGCGTCTCCCACTCAACCATCCCTTTATCCATTGTAGCAACTTACCCTTAATGCCATACCTTTCCAATTTGTACAGCAGTTTTCCATGTGCAACAGTATCAAAAACTTTCCTGAAATCCATGTATATGATGTCAAAATTTTATTTGGCATTCAGTTCCTTTGTGACTACATCACAGTATCCAATCAAATTGGTCAGACCAGACCTCCCTTTAACTAAACCATGCTGTGTCTTAACTAATACAGCAGGATGTTAAGAAAAACACAAACATTTTATTACTTATTTAAACTCTAAATGGAAGGGGATGAATCTGATTGGTCTACTTGATATCGATGGTTCAACTGTTGATGATCCTACCCAGATAGCAAATAAACTAAATGAGCATTTTGAATCTACATTAAGGTTTGAAAATGCCAGAAGATTATCAAATTGTAGCAGGATACTTAATGATTGTGTAGTAACTGAGAGCAAAGTGGAAAGAGAAATTGTTGAATTTAAACATAAGAAAAGCACCTGGGGTGGATGGGATCTATCCAGTTATATTAAAGGAGGCGGCAAAGCAACTAAGCAAACACTAGCCATAATTATGAGAGCATCCTTGGACTCAGGGGAGGAGGATATTATGATGTGGTTACAAAGGAATTGGATGCAAAAAATAATTTTGATATCATATATTTGGATTTCAGGAAAGCTTTTGACACTTTTGCGCATGGAAGATTACTCTACAAATTGGAGCAGAATGGTATTAAGGTTAAGTTGCTACAATGGATACAAGGATGGTTAAGTGGGAGAAGACAGAGGGTGGTAATCAATGGGTGCTGCTCTTCGTGGACTAATGTTGTTAGTGGAGTCCCACACGGTTTGATGTTGGGTCCACTGTTGTTTTGTATATTTATTAATGACATTGATGAAGGTATATCAGGCTTAATGTCGAAGTTTGCAGATGATCCAAAGATTGGCAGGGTTGTTAATGAGAGTAATGGCAGTGTGTTTCTGCAACAGGATCTAGAAAATTTGGACAGATGGGCTGAGAAGTGGCAATTGAATTTTAACCTTGACAAATGCAAAGTACTGCATATGGGTAGAAGTAACCCCAGAGAAACGTACCAACTGTGTGGTACTACACTTAACGCGATAGAAAATGAAAAAAACCTAGGAGTAATTGTGCAGTCAGATATGAAGTTTTCTGAGGCTGCCAGGGCAGGTCATGGGGTTTTGTCAATGATATACAGGAATTTTGCTAGCAAGGAAAAGGAGGTGATTGTCCCTCTATATAAGGCAATGGTCAGGCCCCACTTTGCCTTGAGTACTGCGTAAAGGTCTGGAAGCCTCATTTTAGGAAGGATGTAGATTTACTTGAGCGTGTACAGAGAAGGGCAACAAGATTGGTGAGAGGAATGAAGGGACCCACTTCTCAAGAGAGGCTTATGTTCTGCAAATTGGAGCGACTGGAGACTAGGCACCTGCAAAGTGATCTGATTGAGGTTGTTGTTGTTGTTGTTATTTGGTTTTTAGGAGCATTAGCAACTAAGGCCATATTGCTCGGGAATATGCGGTGGTCATTCCCTGATCTTTTCGCATCCTCCGTATTTGGTGGTGACGAGCTCGAACCCCGGTCTAATCAAGAAGCGTGTGCTACGCACTGCTGCTCTTTCCCACCTGGAGGCGCCTCTGATTGAGGTGTATAAGGCCTTGAATGTGTTGCACTTTCTGAATTCTATTGGGATTCTTCCACTTGTTCAGACTACGAACCTAAGGGGGCATAAATTCAATTGAGGAGAGACAGATGTAGAATTGATCTAGTTGTACATTATATCTTACGCTATCAGTTCGAGATGTACTGTATACAGGATGTTTCACTACCAGTGCGACAAACTTGCAGGAGGTGTAGGGGGCACAAAGACGAATTGGAATCACATAGCATTGCAGGGTCCGAAATGCCTTCGTCATGCGGTAGAGGACGTTGAACGGGAGGTCGCGTGAACAGCGATCCCTCTGGAAGTCAGCATTTGCGAACCGGTTCCCGAGGCAGTAGGGTGGACGAGTATTCAAACGTTGAACTGGCCGACATATACCTCGCGTATGCAGCTGTGTACTGTAACGGGCGTGCCGCTCTGCGCTTGTACCAAGAACGTTTACCGCACAGGCGTACTCGTCATCATACGTTTTTCGCACGTGTGCACAGAAGGTTACGTGAGACTGGTTGTTTCACGAGAGGTACCATGAATCGAGAGCGAACGACGAGGACGCCAGACAATGAAGAGAATGTCCTACGTCTTGCAGAACGTAATCCGAGTACGAATACTCGAGCGATATGCCAACGATTGAGTATTTTCCAATCCACTGTATGGAGGATACTGTCAACAAACCAAATGAGTTCATACCATCTGCAACGCGTCCAATCATTGGAGCCTGCGGATTATCCACTCCGGAGGACTTTTGCTACTTGGTTTCCTCAACAGAAACGGTTCGCAAATGCTAACCGCATTGCTGAAGGTGCGGGAGAGCCAGTCTTGGAGGACAATATTCCAAATGAGGGGTCCAGAATTGACCCTTGTGGACAACTTCGATTTACTGATCTGGTGACTTGCTGGAATTTTGACTTAAGAATAACTGCACGGTCCGAAAAATAATTCTGGAAGAGGCTGTATAATTGCTGAGGACAAGCGGCGACTCGAAGGCGTGCCAAGGCACTATCCCACCAGATGGTGTCGAAGGCGCCCTCGAAGTCTATGAAGATGGCCAATTCGAATTTTTCATCGCAACTCTCAATGTGTAAGACTAGGTCGAAAAGCGCTTTTTCACACGACCTTCCACGGGTGAAGCCATAATGGCATGGTGAGACCAAATTTTCCGTCTATAGCAGGAAGACAACCTTGAGAGCCATGAGTCGCTCAACGATCTTACCAAGGTTAGCCAGCATGGGGATAGGCCGGAAGCTACGTGTGCCTTTTGGTGGCTTGTGAGGCTTCTTGATAATGGATTAGAGTCCATTCCAACAACTATATGGCAACGTTGAAGTACGTCCTTTATCTTCTCCAAGTAATTAATATAAGGATTTATATCAACTGAGTGCTGACAGTATAATGAGATCATATACACTCTACCAATTGCTCCAATAACTCCAGCACATATCATATTTTCATTGGATAGAGTTGTGATCTTAGTAACCACAAGGTCGTTTCCTCTCACTACTATCGCAACCTTCGGACTTTTTCCGTCTGTCAGAATCCTGTAATTACTTGGATATCCCCGTACGTTGCCACCTACTTCATAAGGCTCCTGCAATAGGCTTATGTTAATACCCTTCTTTCCATTTCCAAATGTATTTGAGCTGCTACCGCCTTTGCTCGTTGTGCATTAATTGCAACACACTAAGTTTTTCAGCCATAAAACTGATCTTATTTTTATATAATTCCAAAGCTCTTTTGTACTCAGAGCAATCCTTATCAGCACCAGTGTGATCACATTTTCTGCTTCTATTTTTACAGTTACAGCAGACTGGTCCCTCTGCCTTATTTTTACAGTCCCTGTATGCATGGCCCTTCTGGGCACAATGTCCACATACAGCTTCTGTTTTACAATACTTAGATACATGACCGAATCCTAAGCATTTGTAACACTGAGCCACAGAGAATATTTCTTTGTATTTATATGCCATCCAATCGGCATATATTCTTTCTTTCTGTCTTATTATATTCAGAAGCCTCGACTAACCTCCAATATCCAATTTCACCCATTGCCATTCTTGACACTATTTATAGAGACTACTTCAACATTTTCACTGAATTTTTTCCTAGAAACCCCATATTCTTTACAATTTTTAATCCAAACCTGCTCCAGAAAATCATCTTTTTGAATGTCCTTTTCAATGTCAAAAACCACAATTCTAGGATGAACAACCTTTGGAATAACATATTTTAATCCAACTTCTTGTATGTTCGAACATCCTCTTAATATCGTCCTCTCCCTCCGCCTCCAACACAATCCCGCAGTCTCGCATTGTTCTTATATTTTTTACTTTCACTTCTTTTAGAACTGGTGTAAGTTCTTTCAAGACTTCCTTTTTTACATTATCGCTTGTCTGGAATCTTCCATCTACTGCTTTAATCAATACACACTTTGATGATTTCTTGGTATCTTTCACTGGTTCTTGAGCTACATAAGCATAGCTTTTCTTTTCTTTTTTCTTTCCCTCTAACTTTTCTTTTAATAACAAGTTTTCTATGTGAACATCCATAGCCTTCATTTCCCGTAGTTCTAAGATTGTTTTCATAGCTGTTGTGGGAACTTTATTTTGCGTATCATGTAAGTAGGTCCTAAGCCTACCTCTTGTTTCTTTAACATATTCCAATCCTTCATACTTGGATCTTTCTTTGCTCCCATCAGTTCTTCTTTTCTTATGAGAACCAGTTTTCTTTGCACTTTCCTGATTATTCTTTTCAACACTATTACCAGTTCTTGCTTTCCTTTTCTTTGTTTCACCGTGACTTTGTGAATTCTGCTGGGAAGTTGAGAGAGAGGAGGACCTAAGACGCGGAGGGGTCCGTAACAGTGTTCTTCCAATAAAAACCTGCGTCTTTGGCAATTCTTGGACTTGATTAGACGGAACTTTTCCGGTCTCCATCTTTTCATCATCTGTGGCCTCAGATATTATTTCCGCCAGTTCTTTTTCACTTGACGTTGAAACTGATTCTTCTATACTTGCCATGTATACAATAAAACACAACTATTTACAATTTAAAAGTTAAGTCTCCAACAACGAGAAATAACAACTATATACAATATATACACGGCTCAAGAGTCCTGCACAATGAACACTGAATAAACACAGCTGCTGAATGAACTTATTAAAAGATCTCCGAAATCTATCAGAAACCAATAAAAACCGTCCACAGCCCAAGTTAAACGGGTTGTGGTCCCAGGAACAAAATCAAGGGCACGGAAATGCTCTTAACGAGCTCTCCAAAATCCCAAATCTAACAATCAATTTAGCCCGTTTAGCCAGCCGGGGAATTCTCCCCGACTGCCCACCCCAGACTACGAGGAAGTAGGACTAGCTAAACTGGCCTTGGCAAACTGTACAAGTAAATAAACAAGAAAGCAAATTAACTCAATTCACAATCAAATCTATATATCACTCGGATAACTCGCACTATATGCACCCCAGAATAGCCCCTGGGGCCCTATGAGTGGACAGAAGTATTTTTTTTATTTTGCAAGAGACCTGAAGGATCCAATTCACGCTTGGTTTGTTTTGCGTTGGCCGTGTCGAAAACCTGGGCCGGACCTGTTCTTTCATTTCCTATTCTTTCATTACGGGTGACACCGTAATCTTTGAGATTCTTGTGGTAAAGATCAACAAGAATATCATAAATCTTCACATCTTTTTTAATGTCGCCCTAATTTTTTGCTGTCACTATTTTGAGTCCACTTTGCTTCAAATTGGAGCAGTTTTTTAATGTTATCTAAGTCATCCGATGTTGCAGCTTCAATAATAAGAAGAACTCTTTATTGCATACAAAACGCACATGCCGAACACAATACCCTTCACTTCTACGAGCCAGGGGTTTACAGTAAAGGCTATTACAAGGTTACAAAGGCTTATACAATGTAATAAACAAGGATGAGATAGGAGAAAAAAATAATATTATTACTAATTATGCAAGCGTAGGAAAGCAAATGAAAAATTTACATATGAACATATACTGTATACACAACAGCATATTATCATGTTAAATTATTTTCCAGGGAGCAGTCCTTTTACAATGCTGGAGTCATCTGAGCAGGCGCAGAAAGTTGGAAAAATGTAGTGAGGGATCCATGGGAGTGATGGACAGGTCCTTGGGACCAGGTTCTAATGTCCTGTGACGTAGTCCTGAGAAGGAAGTGGATGGAGTAAGTTCTGCCTGTATTTTTGATCCAGTGCGAACTTGTAGAGGTCGCCTCCAAGGAGTATAAGCACTGCAGCATTTGACGGGTAAGAACCGATCTGATAATTTTAACCGGTTTGGGATAGCCTGAAGGACTGGATTGGCCCGAAGGCTTGGGACTGGGATCCTCCAACCGCAGTTAGCCAGGTCTGTTCCGAAATAAAATGCCAACTATCATTTTTACAGCAAAGACGAGTCTTCTCTTATGGATAATGGCAGGAAGACGTCTGATGTTCAGAAATGCTGCCATCTGGGTGGTCCTTGGTGCAGGGGGAAGCCGAAATTTCCATATGGCCCATTTCAATAGCCAAACTTCGCCTGCAAAATCCGTCTTAAATGCGTTGCGGCAGTTGAGGTCCAGACTTCTGCTCTATAAAGAATGACCGGATAGACACGTCTTAATATACCTGCACCCAACGGCCTGGTCATGGACATGCATAAATAGGTTGTTGCTTAAGCATCCACCGGGGTCGACAGAATTTTTTTTGCAGGTGGTCTATGTGTGGTAGAAAGGAGAGCTTCTGGTCAAAAATAACGCCCAGATCGTTGCTGAAATAACGCCCAGATGTGTTGCTGAACAGCAGAATTCGCGGATCCTCTTATATTGGGTTGCACCATTGTTGGGTTCCGTTTGAGCGAGAAAGTCAACTGTTTTGACTTCTCAGGATTGATGTGAAGGCCGAAACCGGAGAGGAAGGCCTCGAAGTTCTGGATTTTCTGTACGATTAAGACATTTGTGTAGTCAGCAGTGTCTCTGGGGTTGATAGCAGCGAACAGCTGTATATCATCAGCGAAGGTGATAATATCAGTTCGGCCCGTCACGAAAGGCAGAGCAGCTGAGAACAAAATACCAGAGAGGACTCCACCTTGTGGGACTTCGGCTGTAATAGTTCTGGTGTAGCGCCGCACTCCAGTAGCAAGAATCTTGCGCATGAACCTGATCTTGACATCCCTAATTTCAGGGGCTAATTTTGTTTTGGTTTCTTGTCGTACTTCTTCACTTGTGGTGAGCGAAGCGAACTTACTTCAGTGGCCTTTATCAATATCACGTGTTTTTCTGATCCCCTAATAGGGCTAGATTTCTTGGCAGCATGAAGATGGATATAATACAGTGGCCTGGGCTTAATCAAAGTTGGTAGAGCTGGCGAGACAGAGGAAATAGGTCTTTCCTCTAAACTTTTCTGCAGTATACTAAGCTGGAACTGTTTTTCATCCAGCATGCCTTTCATTCTTTAATTTTAGAGTATAATAATCATCATAAGTTGCTCCATACCAGTCTATACATCTTGTATGCCCGCTATAACAGGCTTAGTAAGCCTACCTCCTTCATTCAGAATATCCGCAGGTGCAGCATGCAAGGAGAAAACGTGATCAGAGTAAGAGCCCAGGGATTGGATACTACGGGAATGATTTCCATCAACAACAAGAGTGCCAACTTGAGCATTAGCTCCATCAGCAGGCAGTGATGAAGCAGGAGTGTCCATAAGAGGAAAGTCTTTACGGTCCAGCATAGCAAGCTCAACCCTTGGATCAGCAAAATCAGAAGTACTAGGAATGATCCTTCAATCACTTGAGAAGGAATCAGGAGAGGTGGAAAAGTATCCACCCAATTATAAGATTTACATGGATCCATTAGAGAATTATAGATAATATGATGCTATTATTTTTTAATATTTTTCGTTACAAGCAATTTTCAAAGTTAGGCCTAGCAATCAGCCCAACACTTATTTTCAACCTTGGAAAACATTTAAGACGATAATTGATCAAGCCCAAAGTACAGGGAAGAAACCAGTCATGTCAAAAGATCATTTGAATACTCTATTTCGAGAACAAGAAATTTTGACACATGATGAATGGTTCCAACCAAAAACAAGCCCAAGGAGCACAAATGTTGAATTCCACGATTTGTATGGGATTAGTTTCAAAGCTTATAGACAATGATCTAAACACAAAAAGTGACCAGTTCAGTTAAGGGCCCGTGAAAAGGATGGTTTTTATTGATTTTAATCCTTTTGAAGCCATTGTGGTCCAACTTAAAACCAGGAGAGGACTGTGCAGCCTTACGAATATCCTTATAGAATATATAGAATAATGGTATAATGTCTGAGTTTATAGAGAATGACGCAACAGAAAAATCGCTATAAATAGTCAAAATCTAACTAAGGGCTCCTGAAATAGACAAATTTTATAAACAAGGTGAACTAGAATCATCTGAAGTCTTCTAGAATCCTCTAGATGTCCGGCTACTGAAGTCTTCTCAGCAGAGGGGACTATATTAAGTATTTTCCATGACTATAAATATACACAAATAAAATTTTCGAACTAATTTCTTTCTAATAAGCACTAATATGAAGCAAGGAATATCCCAGGTGACGTTGCTACACAAAACTGAGGGAGGGAGAAGACATGGCGGCTACAGTGCCAGTACATTTTAAATAACAACTAAAAATAATTTTCATAATATACTGTACCTTCCATAATCAACACCGGGACCCCAACCTTGGCACACAGTATGTCAACAGAAAGAAAAAAAATTAAGAGCCTACATATTCATATCTTCTTCTTCTTAATAAGGGGAGCTTATAATCAACCAAAACAGAAAATATTATACAGTTTGATATTTAACCATTACATATACATCAAAATGGCCTCACGATGTAAACCAATAGAAGTAGTTATCATAGAGTTCTATGGAAGCATTTTAGGCTTAAAATTAGTTTTCGAAACCCAAAATAATTTCACAACCACACAGCGATAACCCCCAAAAAGTACACCGACGTACTCAGCATACCTTTATAAGATGAATGAATCCATTTTTGAAGCACAAATATACATAAAATCACACTAAAGAACCAAAATATGGGACAACAATCCACAACGTCCTCATAAGCCAACGGACTATGATAGTACCTGTATTGTGATGCAGAGCACTCTAAAGGCTGGAGATTTAAAAGGATATGTTCCTCTGGCCATTTCCTCCATACCCCTGCTGAGGTGGCGCCTCCGTAGCCAGGTGGGAAGGAGCAGCAGTGCGTAGCACACGCTTCTTGATTAGACCGGGGTTCGAGCCAGTCACCACCAAATACCGAGGAGGCGGAAAGGTCAGGGAATGACCGCCGCATATTTCCGGCGCAATATGACCTTAGTTGCTAATGCTCCTAAAAACCAAATAAAGAAACAAACAAAATTTTGTGGGTGAAGCAATTTGGGTATAGTTAAATTCGGACGTGAAGGGCGTTCTCTGGCATACAGATAGAGTGGAAGGGTGACTGAAGGCTGGGGGGGGGGGAAGAGATTTAAATATGGGGACGATAGAGAAGACGACCCCAGAGAGTCAGTGAGACAGGCCCATGCCTCACCAGGCGGTGAGGCGAGAGGAGAGGACGGTGACCGTCTCCTCCCCTTGCCAAGGAAAGGGGAACTAGGAAAGAGAGTCCCCGGTTCAGATCGCCAATAGTGGCGTTGGGCAGCGTAACTGCACTGTCATTCATGGTCCAGTCCGGTATTTTGTCATGCTTAAGACGCAGGTCTCAGCTTGGTACGTTGTCTTCTAGTCCAGTTCTTGTTCTCGATGTAGGTGTCTTCTTTTTAGTTCCTTTTATAATCATTCGTGAGCGTGGCCACGCGCGATGTCTTCGGTCTTGCGCATTGAGCTTGTTTGATGACTTTTGCTGAATCACGTCGTTCATTCGTTGTTGGCTAGGGGGGGGGCCGGTCGATCAGTGATGCAGTTGCGTTAGGTTGGGTTTTACGTTGGTTGTTGCTGTTGTCTCGGTGGGACAGTCCAGCGTCTCCCAAAGAGATTTTAGGCAAATTTTAAGAAAGCTGTGTATTTTTCTTTTGACTCCAGAAGTCCTCCTGGTGTCTGGGGATAAATTGTATTTCTGTAATCAGGATAGATCGGAGATTCTCGCAGAGGAGGCAGTGGTGCATGAGATGATCCCATGTCTCCAGTTGTCCACATGAAATGTGGGTCGTCAGTGAGCCCCAGTGTGGCAAGTTTCTCATTAATTGCACCGTGGCCGGTTAACAGATATGTGGTCGCGGGCCTGAGGGTAGCCAGGTTGGAGATTTCGGATAGGTTTTGCCTACATCCGGGATAAATTTCTTGGTTATTACCCCTTTTCCAGACGTCTCCCATCTCTGCTGCCAAACCTTTTGTGGGTAGGTGGTGAGTCGTCTTCCTTCCGTTGGCCGGTCGTTAGTTATGTCTGTGGTATAGTCTAGGAAAGTAGTTGTCTTCCCATTGAACAGATTCCATAGTGTAAAGTGTGTGTTTAGAGTCAAGCGGCACCAGGGGTTCCCCCTTTTTCCGCGTAGTTTACATTGTCAGGTGATACACTACAGACCAGAGATTTAAAAGTGTATGAATCTTGGGGTGTGTAATGTCATGTACCGTTGTTCTTCTGGCCATTTAGCCTCCAGACCTCTGCTGAGGTCCGACGTTGCCCACACTTTGCCCCTTGGAGGCAGACCAGGTACCCAGTAGTTAGTTTACTCTGGCAGGTCCTGCCACCTAGTTTCCTGAGATTTCAGTGGCGAGAATCTAAAAAAAAAAATTTCGTTCGATTGCGAAGGGAGAGAGCGCTTGAAGTACGAAAGGCCGAAAAAGTGGGCGAGAGTGATTTGGATTAGTTAGATTTTGAAGTGTGGACGTACGCTAGCTTGCAGATAGAGAAGGTTGGAAGACTGAAGGCTAGGGTGAGGAAGACAGAAGGATGGGGTCGATAGTGAAGGCGACTCCAATCAGATGTCAGTGGGGCAGGCCCATGCCCCACCAGAGGGAGGGAAGGAGAGGGGTGGCGAGCAGGGGGAGATAGGGGGACCACCATCATCCCCCCTTTCGCCGGGGAGGGGAGAGACAGTGAACCAGGCAAGGGAGCTGACTCAGATCGCCAGTATGGCTCTGCAGTATTATTTCTGCTTTTTGTTATATCATGGGTAGAAATGACCAGGCAGGTTCCAGCACCAGGGCTGGCTGTCCATTCAGTGCAATTTCACTTACAGTCCCACTGTGTCAGGCCAGCGTTTTAGTAATTTATAGAAAGCAGCACCCTCTTGGGCAGTTGTCATGTCTAAATGTCCATATCGACAGTGTCTTTGCCAGTTGTCCGGTCCGTGGATTTCAAGTTCGGGAGAGAAAGTCTCTTTAGGTTTTGTCTCTTCTATGTTTTAGCCATTCTTCGGGTGGGGTTTCTTCCAGATAGATGAATCTTAATAGGCGAGTATCCGTGTGATCGAGCTTCTCTCTGGGTCTGGTGAGAAGCGGAGATTATGGTGGTCGCGGTTGACTTGGTTGTGGCACAGGGAAGTGATCAAATACGCACAAAACATCCTTCTACCGAAGATGTTTTGCGCGTATTTGATCAAAGCTTTGTAGCTGTATTCCTCTTCCAGTACACGGTCCTCCTGATTTACAAATACATATTGGGTCTCTGTAATTAGACGGCAGTGTAAGTCATCGTATAATTGACAGTGGTGCATCACGTGCTCCCGCGTTTCTCTGTATCCACAGTGGCAGAGAGGTTTTTTTTTTATTTATTATATTATTATGTAAACCCGAAACAAGAGAGGAATTAGAACCTATAGTACTTAGTACCGTGCTTCGCTTTGAGGTTGAAAAGAGGAAAGAAGATATTTGTTGACATTGGACTTAAATTTCTGTAGATTGTAATTTTCAGGAAATACGTATGAAGGAAGGTTGTTCCAGAAAACGGCAGTTGAATGAATACACGAGGAAGATGAAAAGTTAGTTCTGTGAGTTCGAAGTTGGACAGTAAATGGATGATGGTTGGTGGCGGCACGTGTTCGGACTGTTTTGAAAGAGAGAGTGGGAATTATAGAAGCCAATTCAGAAGAACAGTGCCCATGGAAGTATCTGTAGAAGAGGCATGCAGCAGAAACAGTACGTCTATGATGAGACAGCGAGTGGAGAGACTGTTAGAGATGAATCATTAATTAACCTAACTGCCATCTTCTGAATGGAATCAAGCAGCCTGAGAGAGGTTTTGGGGCACCACCCCAGATGTAGGAACAGTATTCCATGACAGGGCGGATTTGCGATTTATACAGAGTGAGCAGCTGTTTAGAAGAAAAGTAACGCCGAGAACCAAGTTTTTTAGATGCAGAGGAAGCAATATTTGTAATGTGCTTGTGCCAAGAGAGATTAGAAGTCAGGGTAATCCCCAAAAGAGATATCATTTTGCCTAGAAATCGGAGTGTCATTAAAGATAATCATAGGAGAAGAAGAATCCTTTTTGCGAAATATCAGACAAGACTGAATTTTAGAAGGATTGAAATCAACTAAGTTGGCTTTCCCCCACTGGAGAATTTCCTGAAGATCTGCATTTAAGGAATTAGTAGCAGATTTTCGAGAAGTTGAAGCTTATTGAGCAGGAAAAGGTTTCTCAAAATGGAAAGTGGAATGCAATGTGCTATCATCGGCAAAACTATGGATTGGATTTCCAGTCAATAGTAGAAGGTCATTAATATACAAGAGGAAAAGAGTGGGGGAAAGAACTGAACCTTGGGGGTCACCGGCATTAGTGGAGAAGTTAGAAGACAGACAGCCATCTACCATCACCCTCAGTGAAAAAACTGGATAACCAATTACTAAAAACAGTTGGCAAACCATAAGATGTAAGCTTGTTTAGAAGACCTTTATACCAAACACGATCGAGAGCCTTGTTGCTCAGTGCAAAATCTGATAGCTTCTGTCTGATGGCACCGTGGTCGGTGAGCAAATATGTGGTTAGTAATCATGGTGAAAGCCAGTGCGAGTATGTTGGGAATATAGAGTGTAATTTTGGCACGAATTTTCGGGTAATTGAACACTGGTGAATTTTTCCGGCGTGTTTTCCATGTTTATTGGAGGTGCAGGGTTAGTCTCTTCTTTTCTGTTTTGGTGTCATTTATCAGATCTACCGTAAAGTTCTGGCAGATAGCAGTTTAGAGATATGGTAGAGGAGTCCACGTCGAACGACTTCCAAGTCCAGGGGAAGGGCGCCCATGAGAGTCTGGAGTGGGTGGGTGCTGACAGTGTTGCAGGCTCTGGATGTAGTGAGCAGGATGTATCGTTGCGCTGTTTCTAGCTTTCTTCTGTTTGTTGCTTTTGGATTCTAGACTCCCGATGCATATAGAATGACTAGCAGTAAGATCGTTTTGTGGTAAAGGGCGAGGGTCTTCTTTCTCAGGCCTTGCGAGTAATTCTTGTAAAGAGACAGGAATATTTTCTAATTTTGTTCCGGATATAGTTAATGTGAGGTGTGAAGGATAAGTTTTTGTCTAAAGTGACACCGAGATACTTTAATTCTGTTGTTAGTTTGACTGTGTTCCCCTGAACTTTTATTTGGGGAGGCCTCCTTATGTCCAGAGCCACCCGAAGTAGTTTTTTATTTAGGAGCATTAGCAACTAAGGCCATATTGCACCGGGAATATGCGGTGGTCATTTCCTGACCTTCTGCATCCTCCGTATTTGGTGGTCACGGACTCGAACCCCGGTCTAATCAAGAAGCCTGTGCTACGCACTGCTGATCCTGCTCACCTGGCTACGGGGGCGCTCCCCGAATTAGTATTGAATTTGTCTTTGTTGGGGGATATTGTCAGATTGTGTTTCGACTGGCCCATTGTTGTAAGGTAGCAAACGCCCGGTTTGCAGTGTTTTCTAATTGAGCTCTACTATCCTCAGCGAGCATCAGGCAAGGTCGTCCGCGTAGTTCTGTGTCTTAGCATTCCCAATATCGAGGTTTAAGAAGCTGTCCAGGACCACATTCCTAGGACAGCCTTGTGGGCATCCTCTATGTACTGATCTTGAGACTGAGCAGAACGGGGCTGTGACAGTGATGGATCTATTTGACAAGTAGGTAGCAATGCACTTATAACGATCGGTTGGCAGGTTAGTTAGCTTCCCGGAGCCTGCCGAGGACGCTTGGCAGGCAGGTCCGGGCGTTTGATTTATATCAAACGCCCGGACAGGGTCCATAGTGCCGCGACGACACTGCGTGTTATATTAAGTCAACATACCACCTCCGCCTGCGACTCCCCGGCTTCTAGTTGTCCAAAGGACCGCCATCTCAAAGAATCATCCAAAGGAGGATGACCTGCCGTCCTGAGATATAGAAATGTGGCAATGTCAATGAGCAAGCCAAAAAACCAGGAATGAAGGGATATGATTGCAACCCATGTTTTTATAAGCATGAATAATTTTCATAATGTGCGGCTGTATTGAAGCAGTGAGGTTTCCCAACATTCTTAAAAAAAAATTTACACAGAGGGGGATTTTTATTTGAAATATTTTGCACAGATAATTTGTTCTAGATAATTAAAACAAAGGATCAAATGCAATTTGTGTTACTACATAGCTAGGATTTTCATAGTTCTGTTTTACTGAGAGCAAATTGGTACACATCTATGTCTAATACAAATGTTTAATGATAATGCTTTTGAAGATTAATTGAGTACTTGTTTATTGATATGTGAATAATATTAATTCCAATGAGGCAATAAAATTTTGAAAAAATGATTTAATTTTGCAGGAAGGGATATGTGTCGCAAACTCAAGAAAATGATCTGGTATGGAATGCAAAAGGAATTTTTGATTTCAGTGTAGTTCAGTTAAAGAAAATTGCATCATTCTTGAAATTTTATAGTTGTAAGTGATGTAAATTTCTCTTTGAAAATAAAGACATGTTGCTTGCATTTGAAATAATTCAGTAAATTAATTACATTGTTTCCGACACTGCATTCATATGCCACGAGGATATTACTGAACATGATACAAAAAGCATATATAACATATCTTTATATACATTATTATAAAAAATACACTAGATTAGTAAATTTAAAGAAAATTTTATAGTAGAAGTTGCACACAGCACTTGATAATTGGAAAACATCTATATAAATATTTTAATCAACACAAATACAAATTTAGCATATAAATGGTGTTGGTTCTTTCAGAATTAGAGATTAGCGTAAAATTCTTCGAAAACCATCTTTCTCTATTCTCTGTCTTCATATATCCTCTGAAGGTCAAGGTTCATGTCACTGTAAACCACCTAACACATTGAGTGTTAGCTGGTTTATGTTTTTTGTTGCAATCACAGGATTGGCCTTTCGGGATTTGATTTAAATTTTATTTTACTGTATTTATTTGCTTAATTATTTTTTGCTGATACCTTGGATTTGCGCTGCTTTAGTTTTTTTTTCCTCTCTTATTTCTATTTATTTATTTTCTAAGTTTTTTTTTTTTTTGCTCTGATGTTTAGCAGTAAGAGCTATAAAACAGTCTTCCGAGGGCGGCCGCGGTATATGCATAGTTGTAGCTATGTCTCCGTGGTTTACACGGACACTGGACAGGTTTTCCAGGTGACAAAAATGGCCAGAAACAACTAAACAACACCTTCATTGCATAAACAACACTATACACACTTATGGCATTTTATAGAGCTCTGTATTTATCGCACAAAGCGGAATTGTACTAAGGCGGAGTTGAACTGACGTTCAGGTGCCATCCTACATAAGATACCATAGATGTCTACTAACACGTTGAGTGTTTGTTGTTGGGAAAATATTAACCAGACAAAGCAACCAATCAGGAGAAGGTCGTATTCGCCGTGGTTGCTGGTCTGTAATTGTTGGGTTACCTATGAGTGCATGGAGCATAAAATCTTCCAAATAACATACTTTGCATGGAGAAGCTTAAAAGGGATAGAGTAAAGCTGCATTAGAGATCTTTAGCATTAGTATTATTATTGGTGATTGATGCAAGAAAGAAAGTTTATGCAACAACATCAACAAAAAAAAAAAAAAAAACTGACACCTTCCATTTCACCTGCTCATTTCCTCCAAAAAATTGTCTATATCTTCCTTGAATTTATTTAAGCTATCAACTTCCACGCAACAGATGGAAGTTTGTTCCAGCAATCAATCACCTGTAGGTTAACGGCAAACTTCTCCACAACTATTTTGCATCTGTCCTTTCTCAGTTTGTATCCCCTCATGTGTGTAGACTAAACAACAAGAAGAATCCTGTCAGCATTGAGCTTGTTCAATTCATTCAGAGCCTTAAACACTTCAGTGAGATCACCTCGCAGGTGTACAGTCTCCAGACGCAGCAATTCGCACAACTGAATCCATTGGACCGTAAATGGCTCAAGAGCCTGCAAATCTGTTCATCCGACAACAATACATGAATAGGGACAGGGGTATGCGTTTGCAGCCCCTATTTGAAACTATTGTCCTAAGTACGGATAAACGGTTTTGCTTTTTGCGCTCCCGAGCCATTTCCGCTTCCAGTTCTGACTATGCGCCGATGGAACCACGTGGAGTAATACCGTGAGCCTGTTATATATAAGGAAGTGTTGCCAGAAGATTTATTACTGTTGCAGAAGGAAGCTAATGCTTCCGAAAGCTACCGGTTTTATCGCTTTTAATTCAGTTTATTTTAGGTAATTTTATCACAATGATTTTATTACAGTTTTAATCCTTGTGTCGTGTATCATAGTAGTTTTATGTTATACATTAAACTTTTATTGTAAATATGTTATTTTAATTTTTAAATTCTAGTCATAGTAAAGAGCTTTTTCAATTAATGGTTGGTGTATGAGCTTATTTATCGTCAAGACGGTAATCAAGCAAGGTACTGTGTGTGTTCTTGTATCGGGATGGTTCCTAGGCGTTAGTTCATCTCCACCTTGTACTCTGTTACGGTGCAGAAACTCTGCATAATGGGTCTGAAAAAGTGTGTGTGTAAATATTCATGTGTGTTGTTTTGTTTCTGTCAGGCTACTATGCCACCAGGGTGCAGCCAACACTTGGCAGCTGCTGGTTTGTGCCCATCCCTAACACCGGGCCTGGGTCAACTGTCATCCTGTATCGGTGTAATTACCACCGAACATCTCGCACCCTCCAGAGGTAGTGCAATACTGGCGGGTGCACTAAGTGTTGTCAAAGTATTCTTGTATTTGTTGTGGCTTCCAGGATTTCCTCTATTTTGCCGCTGTAGCACCTGTAGGTTATTTATAGCCGGTAAGTGTGTGGAATGATGGTTGTTGTTTGCCGGCCCTGGCGTCTTAGCAGCAGGGAGGCAGGGACCAAGCCACCTGCGTCCCGACTGTCGTCCCTAGCTACGTGGAGGCGCTCCAGGAATTACTAATAATTTAATACACTTAGTGAGTTGTACCAGGTGGAACGCAAAGAGAATTGGGAAGGAGAAACTGGAGAAAAGAAACAAGAGGGAAAAAACAGTAATAGAGAGAAAAAGCAAGTAGAAAGAGAGAACTAGTGAAAAAATCAGTCCCTATAAGGCGGAGTAATCCCAGAGGGACTAAGGAAAATCCCTTACCAGGAAAGACAAGAGAGCCCTTCCTAGCCAGGAAGGAAGTGAACCAACCCGGCCAGTAAGGAAAGGTACATTAGGAGAAAGACGTAAACGGTAATATGTACAGCAATATTATAATTACTAAAAAACAAATAAAAATAAGATAAAAATGATTACGCAACTTAAAAGCAATCAGCAATTAAGACAAAAATAATAATTCAGAATCCACAGTCAAACCATGGATAAATTCAACAACTAAATATATCCAGTTAATAATTCCATAAACAATATAATTATGGTAAAAATTATAAAGGCCCTCAGCAAAACACTCAAAGCTAGAGATTAAAAATAAATCAGATTCTTCAAATAGAATAGAATAGAATCTTTAATTGCAGCAATGATAGACATACAATTAGTCCCGTCACGGCATGGTGGTGCCAGTGGTTTACAAAACATATTTACAAAAGATACATGAGAAAAACATAAGTTACATCAGATTATTAACAAAGCACAGTTTTACATTTTCAGTTCCACGATGATTCCCTTTCTGTATTCTTTATTATTGACCATTTCTTGGAGGTCCCCGTCGATGCCTTGCAGTGAGGGCAGCATTTGCTTTGGCAGGAATCTGTCGGTTAGTACTAGCCGGTTACGGTTTGCTTGCAGCTGTGCTGAAGACCGGAGATAAGGGGGGAGGAATGCGCCAAGAGCAGTGATCCCAGAAGTTCGGCTCTGTAATTTTACTGGTGGCCATCTCGATGGTGAACAGCAGCCTTCTTTCTCTGATGTAGGACCGGAGCCTGCGTAGTTGAAGAGCTTCTGCTAACTGCGTTGATCTGAGAGCTGGGGGAAGTTGGAGTTTGCTGTTGCCCCATTTTAGAAGCCAGAATTCGGCAGAGAATATTCTTTTAATGTTGGATTCGGCGGTCGAGGCCCATATCTGTGAAGCATACAGTACTGTCGGGTAAAGGATTGATACGATGTATCTTTTTACCAGTTGTGGGTCGGTGGTGTGGAGCAGCTGTTGTTTGGAGACCCAGCGTAGTGAATTCAGCCTCGACTGTATGAGGTTTATGTGATCGTTGAAGGATAGTTTGGAGTCGAAAACGACCCCCAGATCTTTGTGTGTTTGAACACTTGGAACTGAGGAGCCGTCAAGCACAGGCTCCAAAGTTGTTGGGCTGCCCTTTAGAGAATAAGTTATTTGTGCCGATTTTAGGGGATTGATTTGGAGGTTGAAGGTATTGTGGTAGTCAGCCATGTCCTGCAGTTTGCTAGTGATTTGCTGAGTGATTTTGGCTGCCGAGTTGGATGGCGAAATTCTAGTAAGGAGCTTGACATCGTCAGCATATGTGATCCAATTGCACTTATTGGTCACAATGGCACCATGATTGCTGAGAAGAGAATGCCAGACAGGACACCCCCCCCCCCTTGAGGTACACCGGCAGATATGTGACGCGTGAAGGTCTTTGTTCCGATCTTTAGAACAAGGGTCCTCTTCGATAGGAGAGATTCTAGGAACCAGAGAACATCCCCGCGAAAATTGAAGTAGTTTTCGAAGAGACGTAGGAGATTAGGTATATAGATGGCATCAAATGCGGAATGGATGTCAAGATATATAACTGACAATTCCTGTCTTTGTTCGAAGGCATCTAAGATGTGCAGAGTGGTTGTTACAAGGTTAGTTACAGTTGACCTTCCTGATATCCCATAGTGTATTTGTTGAGTACTGTCACGGAGAATTTGATGGGTGACAGACGGTAGCAATGCTTTTTCCAGAATTTTTAGCAATACAGAGGCGCAAGCGATGGGCCTATGTTGGCTTGGGAGCGTCGATTGTTGGTGCTTAGGAAGGGGCCAGACAGAGTACCTGTTCCACTGGGGTGGAAAGAAATGAACTTCGAGGCATCTGTTGTATAGGTTGAGGAGTGAGTCCATGATGAAGACACTTAAACATTTGATTATGAACTGGAGGGTGCCATCGTCACCGGTGGTTGTTGTGAGAGGGAGAGTATTAATGGTCTGCATCAGTTGTTGCTTGGAAATTCGGATTGTAGCGAGACTATCAGTGACATGAGAGCGGTTGAGGAGTGGCCGATTAGGTAAAGCTGGAGGTTGATTAGAAAATCTGGCAACGTAGTTGAGCCAGTCAATTGGGTCGATGTTGCTGGAAGAACTAGCCTTTGTTCTGTAGAATGATTTTCCCCTTTTTAGGGTTCTTTCGAGGTGCTTTTTAATTGCAGCTGATTTGTTTCTGTTGAATTCGGCCCTAGCTTTGGAGAATGAAATGCGGTCTTGGACATCGCCAGAAGCTTTCCACTTGGCGTGTAGTAATTGTTCGTAGTGGAAACTTTGGTTGAGCTGGGGAGTCCACCATGCTCTGGAGCGCGGAGTAATGGTGACTGTCTTGGTAGCGGTGTGAAGGGCTATGGTATTGATCCATTTGGTCATTAAATCGATTGCGAGGCTCAGTTCACATCCATCTAAGATGTTATTGAAATATTTACTGGGACTGTGGATGCGGCTTCAATGCATAGTGCTGGATTCAGAAATTTTGGAGCGGTGACCTTTTTCACAGATTTGGTTTTGGGGGTATTGAAATATTTTTTTAGGTAGGAGAGCTGTAAATATGATTGGTTGGTGGTCTGATTGAAACATGTCGGCTGTGGTTTCTTCGACTTGGCATGTTGCCGATGAATAGACTATGTCCAGTAGGTTTTGGTCTCTCGTTGGCTGGTAGTTAACTTGGAATATTTGGATTGATTGGAAAGATTCTGTGAGACGACTTTTGAGGTGTTGGGTAGATGGCGGAAGATTGAAATCCCCACATACGATTTGAATGGCTGCTGGGTTTAGATTATTTATTAACCAGTTAGTGGCTGCGTCAATGGCCATCATAATTGGCGTTGGAGGAAGGTACAGGGATGCGACGTCTATAGTGAGAAGAAGAAGAAAATCTTTATTGTACAGTAAAGATACAGATACAATAATGTGCCCGCCACAGCCAGGAGGCCAGGGGCTTGACAATGATATAGGGTAATATAAAAATATGTACAGTATAAAAATTTGTGCAGTATAAAAGATTACATAACAATTAAAAACGCAGCATTAGCCATTCAATAGATATGAGTATGTACATAGTTGTGAGGCCGACAGTACACCAAGGTATGTGTACGTTCATATGTACAAAGCACATATTTAAGCATATTCACACAAGTCAGAATATTTCACAGTGCCAAATTGATGTTCGGTATTGCATTTTCTTAGTGGTACTTTGATGTTCCAGAGTTATCATTAAGGCTTCCACGTCTTGAGAGATATTTGAGACAGAGTGTACGATGGAGACCAAAATGTCAACCAAAGGAACACTGGTAAACAGCACTTAGTAAATGCTAGATACATTAAATAAATAGTATTAATCATAGAACAGCCAGACAATTGCAAGCTAAAATAAATATCAATAAGAAATATATGGCTAGAGACACTGCGAGGCAATAAAACTATTTTAGACCTCACAGCACAACAGCAAGGTAAATAACTTAATTGTTAAGAAAATTATCACTCACACTCGGAGTGAAAAATATGGGTAATATATTACAAGATTTGACAACAATGCAAAGTCCAGTACGCCCAAAGGCAATCCAGAAGACACCAATAAAGTAGCCACAACAACCAGTAACGGGACAACAAAGGTATAGTCCATTAACTGAAGTGCGCCAGCAAATAAAACTCAAGTTCGATTCCAGCACATCTATTACCCAGGAATAGTCCGCTAGTAATTATCACGATAGGGAATGCATTGGGTTAAAACAGGATTAACACCAGTGACAGTAAAATATCCAAGTTAATTACAAAATTTTACAGGTTTAAACAATCCATTAAGTTAAATTGGCATTATTTAAAATAGAAACTCTTCTTTTAAACAACCTTTCAGCAAAAACAGAAGTACCCTAGTACTTATCTGTTTTTGCTGAAAGATTCTTTAAAAGAAGATTCTCTGGAACCAAGAAGAGAAGGAAAATCTGACATTGTATTTACATTAGAATACATAAACAATTCATGTCTTAGTTCAACATATATACACAATGTAGGACTAAATGTTCAACCGTCTCCTCAGAACCACAAGGGCAAAGAGGGGAGGGGATAAGTCAAAATTTAAATAGTTTGGAATTAATACTTCCATGTCCAGATAAAAGAAAGGTAAGATACAGTCCAAATTGAAGCCAGTTCATAGATTTAGTTTTGAGAAAAACTTTTGGAAAAAATAGATATGGGGCTCTGCCCACGGAAGAGTTATCCCAGGAACACTGCCAACGTTCCATAAAAAGATTTTGCAATCTAGATTAATCCTCCTTAACAGGAACAGTTAAATCCAAAGCAAAGCCACCAACAGAGGAGGAAATAATTTTTTCCGATGGAATAAGAGGTATTGTGAAATAATTTCGAAATGGACAGGAAGCCTTCCATTAATAACCAGCAGGGCGTCAGTGGAAATTGTTCTGCACGCCCTGCAGCTAGTCAAAAAAAAAAAAAAAAAAAAACGTTCAGCCTATAAGAAGTTTCTGAAAAAATAAATTTTGTACTCGAAATCCCCAAGAACCAGCTCCATAACACAATATAGGCAGAAAAAAATGCTTTTATAATAAATGCTAAGGGTAGAAGATTTAACACTCCATAACGATCGAGAGATATGAATTGACTATGTAGAAACACATGATTTTCTGTAAAATTTATTTAATATGTGAGACGACTGTCCAAGATATGTATATTGACGGACCATATTAATTGATTGATCATTGAATTTGATAGTAGGAGGACGGTTAAAATTCAGAAAGTCCTTAAGGAGAACCTGTTTGGTTTTTGGCACGGAGATTGTAAGTTTCTGGACTGAACACCACTGAGAGAAATCCTCCAAAATGGCATTTGCCTTGTTTTTTAGTTCTAATCTAGAGTCACCAAGGATCAGCAGGGCCAGGTCATCGGCGTAGGCTATATTAGTGATATTGCCATAAGGGGCATTAAGCCATCCATCAAGGACCACGTTCCAGCACACAGGGCCAAGAACGGATCCCTGAGGACAGCCCCTAGAAATCAGCCTAGTCACCGAGCAAAAGCCCGATGAGACCACAAGATTTCTGCGATCGAAATAGCTAGAAATAAGGGAATAAATAGGGGAGGATACGTCAGCCTCCCGGAACCTCTCAAGGACACTGTGCCACCATAAGGTGTCAAAGGCCCCCTTGAAGTCCACAAAGAGACCAAGAACGTATTTTGAAGTAGATTCACTAACTGTTCTAAGAAGATTTATTGCGTCAGTAGTAGAACTGCCCTGCTCAAAGTCAAACTGGGATGGAGAAACAAGATTTTTAGAAGAATAGTAGCCTTTAAATCTAAAGACCAAGAGTTTTTCCAAGAAAAGGAAGAAGAGAAATGGGTCTATACGAAGAAGGGGATTTTTAAGGAGAATTTTCAAATTGGCAATTTTCCAGGAGTCAGGAAAATGCCATGTTTAAGACAAGAATTCATCAAAATAACAAAAAGAGCAGGCTTAATTTGCCAAATCCTCTTAATAATAGAGACCTCGATAAGATAAAGTCCTGGAGCCTTACCATGCGTAAAATATTTAATGGCAAGATCGTTCAACAGATATAAAGGTTCCTCTACAGGAGAGCCTTCATACGCCAAATGTTGTAACCTAAGGAGTTTGCTCATTAACACAGTATCCTCATAAATTAATTTGTCCAAAATGGAGTTAATAGTAGAGGACCAGGAGAGAGTTTCCGAGGAATTAGGAAGGGTTAATTAAGTATTAGGGCAGGAAGGATGTAACTTACCAGAAATGATTTTATAAGGAAGACCCCAAGGGTCATCCTTGATAGAACGCTCCACCAGGCGTTCCCACGCAAGTCTTTTCTCTTTTTTGAATTCCACTTATATACCGATTACGGGTCAATTTGTAAATGTCAAACAGTCTGGATACTACCAGAGGATTACGATTATTTTTCTTAGCACGTTGAAAGTAATATCTAGAGGACCTAACATCTCTTCTAAGAGAAGAAAGAGAGTTGGACCACCATGGCACAGCATTTAATTTGCGACGTTTTTTCTGGAAGCTACTATCTGAAGCATCAATAATGCTTCAGATAGTAGCATCAATATCAATCAATAAGCATCAATAATCTTTCAACCAAGAGGCTAGGATCATCAGTGGGCAAACCCGAAACAAAATCATCATTAGCCAGCTCAAGGAAATTTGCATCAAACACACGCCAATCAGCATTTTCGGTTCTAAATCTTGGAAAATCCGAATTAAAACGCCGAGGCCGAGAAAATTGAAGGGAAGATAAGTCAAAGGAGACAGGATTGTGATCGCTACAAGACCAAGAGGTATCTACCGACCAATTTGAAATACCCAGATTAAAAGCACGATTTGAAAAAGTCAAATCAATGAAAGAAGATCCCTGAGAGGAAACAAAAGTGGGTGGATGATCCCGAGTATTATGTATGATCAAATTTTTAGAAACAATAAAATGCTCCAAAAGTTCCCCCTTACGGTCAAGAACTGGACTATTCCAACTAGGGGAGGAGGCATTTGCATCAGCCATCACAATCACAGGTAAGCCAGAAAGTCTGAAAAAGAGGTGATCCAAATAATTTAAATACGATTCAATAGGCTGAGCGTCCTGGGAACAACGCACAGAAATAGAAACTGCATAAAAGACACCAAGGTTTCCTTCAAGACAAGCACATACTGCAAAATTTGTACAAAGACCATGAATTGTAGTAACAGTAATAGAGGGGTCAACAATAGCCACGTTAAGTAATAGAGGGGTCAACCGCGTTACCACCGACACCAACAATATCAGAAGAAGACTGTACCACCCTGACCTGGAAAGGAAGCCGCTTAACAATACCTTTATAAGAGTAAGGCTCCTGTAGAACCAGAACATCAATTCTATGTTCAGTAATTATTTTATTTACATCATTTATAACAGTAAGACCCCATTGACAATTTAATTGTAAAAATTTATACAGATTTTTTACACTTAAATCATTTACATTATTGGGTTTGCCATGCATAATCAGTTCTAAGCTTAACCTGCTCAAGAGCACTCAGGTATTCGAGACAAGCGAGATCTTTGAAAGAATGATCAGAAGCTTTTTTCCTCGGCTTGCAATTGGGACACACTATGGGGGAACTCTTATTGGGGCAATCAGAGACCTGATGTCCTGAACACCCACAGTGCCCACATGTATTTTCTGTATTACGACAGTTTTTAGAGGTGTGGCCGTAGCCAAGACACCTAAAACATCTAGAAATCATTACAAAGTCTTTCACTCCATGTACCGACCATCCAATATACAGTTTGTTATTATTGCCAAGTAAACAACACCTTAGAGGTCCAGGGACCTCAACAACCCATTGCTAGTGATTCTTCATCTTAGAATTCATTCTGAATCTGAATCTAACCAAGTCTTTAAGTTCAGAAAGAGTGTAATTAGAGTCAATAAGGTTTTTGTTCAACAGATCCTGAAGAAAATCCTCCTCAGACGTTTCTTTACTAATGTCATATACGACAATGGTAGGTTTTAATTTCCTAGGGGAGTCAATTGTAAAGTTCAGGTCTTTGAACTTTTGATAAGATTTGAGAGAAATTAGATCAGCCTTATTGGCGTTTCTATAACCTCTGTCGCGGACCTTGCGAACAGATTTTATTTTTGACTGTCGAAATTCATCCTTAAATTGGCCAGTGATCTCACGCTTCACCTCTTCGCTTGCGTTAAACTCAGAGCTTTCAGAGGCACGGACGATAAGCACATGTTGAGGAGCAACTTGTGAAGGAGCAGAACGAGCTGGAGTCGAGGAGACGACATTTGCAAATGTAACCGCAGGGGCAGCATTAATAGCGGGCAAAGAATCAGAAGGCGGATGTTTGGCAGATTGAAAGCTCAATTTCAAATACTTCTCATTAATGGTGTCAAAAATTTCAACCAGTTCGACAACACTAGGACCTGAGATACCAGGCACAGATTTCAGTATATCCATTAACCTCCTCCGCAATTGAGAAACCTCATCAGCAACAGAGGAAGACACAACATAAGAAGCATGAGATGAATCAGCAGAGACACAGGGGACCAAATAAAATTAGGGTAAGTTTCCCTAACATCCGTAAGCTTTAGGATGGGTTGGGCAACACCCATGTCTTTCCCATAGTCAGTCACCAAAATTAAATTAGGTATCGAACTAGAAGATGAATCGAAATCTGAGTCCTCCATTTGTTCAGATTTGACATTATTAAGAATAATAATATACACAAATCTCAGAAAAACACAGTGTATATGCAACCACCAGACCGATTTTGATCCAATTTTAACTTCTTGAAGCTATTTTCCAGAAAATCAATTACTAAAATTAAGTAATTTATAGACGAACTCAGCAACCAAATTTGAATAGAATCCGCCTAAAAGAGCCAAGTTATAAGGAAAACAAATTTGCAAAAACGTAGCCCAAAGAAGCCCAAATAAAACGTTGAAGGGACTTTCGAACTCTGAAGACATAAGCAGTGATATCTCTATCCCTAACTGGCCAAATACCGCCAAACTTTCCGGAGAGGGTCACTAGGGTAGATATAGTCCACTACACTATGTTCCAGAAGAATAGTCGCATTCACTATGAAGAAATTTAACTTTGAAGAAATCTACTAACTTTTGGCACATGGTATATACACAAAACAAAATGGCATCCAAGTAAGCATTATGTACATACTCACCATATAACATTACCTGAAACAAAGACACAGTAACCCTTTTATTTCAACCCTTTCCAACCAAAATTATAACTAATGCATTAAAGAATAACTCTTTAACCCCAAGGTCTATAATGAAAAATCCAAGATATCAGCGTCTATTATATGAGAATACATATAGACAGTCACTATATACAGGGTGGCTCAAAAATATTGGTACAAACGTTTAGGGGGAGGTAGGTAACATCTAAAGGAATGTGAATCGCATAGGAACCCATAACCGGAAACGTCATGGGAAAGTAGTAGCAGAAGCACAAGAAGCAGAAATGACACAAGACGGCAATTAGTGGCAAACATTTATTTGACATATTAACAATGGAGTACGAGATGGATGCATTTCATGATGTTACAACAGATGCTCGAAGGTTACACCATGAGACATGAGCGATGCATGCATCACACCGACGCAGCATGGATTGGGGGACACGGTCGAACACATCTGGAGTTTCTTTGACAGTAGCAGCAGCAGCGCAGACGAGTCTCGCCACGAGATCATTTTCCGTCTCCACAGGCGATTCATACACGATAGATTTGAGGGTCCCCACAGAAAGAAATCAAGGCTTGATAAATCAGGTGAGCGTGGGGGCCATGCCAGGCAACGGGTCCACCACGGCCAATCCATCGACGCCCAAAACGCCTGTTAAAATGGTCACAAACACGCCTTCCATAATGGGCAGGCGCCCCGTCATGTTGAAACCAAATGCTGCGTCTCACATTTGCTGGAACCTCGTCAAGTAACCCTGGTAGAACTTGTTCAAGAAAGATCCGATATTCAGAGGAGTTCATGCGGGATGGTAAGAGGTATGGGCCGACTAAGCAGTCACCGACCATACCTGCCTACACCATATTTATTGCGAAGCGATGTTGTGCCGCATGGGGGCGCATACCGTGGGGGTTGTCGTGAGCCCACGCATGAACATTGTGCTGATTGAATAAGCCTTCCCGAGTGAAATAAGCCTCATCCGTGAACAAAATATAGGCTGGAAAATTCAAGTCTTGAACACTTTCTTGGAGAAACCACTACGCAAAAGCCACACGTGCACGGTGATCTTGGGGAGCAGTAACTGAACCCTTTGGAGATGAAAGGGGTGTAAGGAATCGTCGTGCCAGACACGCTGTACACTGTAACGAGACACTCCCAAGGCAGAGGCAACGGCACGTGTGCTGGTAGTAGGATTATTCTGGACGGCATTCGACACACTTTATTCCATGGCGAGAGTTCGCGTCAAACGTGGTCTGCCGGTACTACCCCTGTTACTCCAAATGACCCAGAATCGCACAAATATTGTGCGATTATGGGTCGTTTAGAGGTAACAGGACACAGTTTGTTTGCGCACACGCGCAAACAAACGGTGGTCCGGTACATGTCTGCCTGGGAAGCGTTCTCCATAAATTCGTTGAGCGGCTCGTCCATTGCCTTCTGCTAATCCATACACTAGGTGCATGTCTGCCAGCTCACAGTTCGTATATCGATGCATGCTCTCGTTCGGCGACTACTGCTTGAATGAGTAAACCAGAAATATCCCCTCTCGCGAACTGATGAACAGCGCCGTGTACCGACTTACGGCGACGTTTCGGTTATGGGTTCCTTTGCGATTCACATTCCTTTAGATGTTACCTACCGCCCCTAAACGTTTGTACCAATATTTTTGAGACACCCCGTATATTAAAGTGAGTAAATAATATTTTGCACCAAATATACACTATCTCACAATAAACTTAGTATCTACACAAAATGGCGACACACACTATTCAATGTTAAACACAGTATTTAAACAAAATGGCGACCACAACTGGGAGCAACCATGACAATCAAAATGTCAGCCTTCAAATTTACAGTTCCGTCCATTTTTTCCCGCCAGAGAAGGCTATTGGCTGCACGATCGGAGAAGACAGTATGGCGGCTACTCAATATCATAGTTTAATTATTGAGGATCAAAGCCAAAGTTAGACATTTCTCTTTTTTGGCTGGGTATTGGCGCAAAACAATAATATCACTAAAAACCCAGTGCCACAAACAGCCACCCCAGCAGACCAAAATAGTTTTAAGATCGTTGCTTCTCTGTAACAGAGGGACGAAGACCAAAAGAAGAAAATTCAAACCGACAGTAACAGACTCAATACTAAAAGCCATCCATTTTTCAATGTTAAAGGAACAAAAATAACGCTAAAATTACCGAAAAAAGCACTAAGCACAGCGCGAATCCCTCACTGTCAGTGACAAAAAAGGTTTCATTGCACTCACCAAGTTTAAATCTTCAAGGGACATACATTTTTTCTAGGGGGGGATGGCTAGAAACATTATAAAGATCGGAAGATTGTTCTAAAGATCGGACCAAAGACCTTCACGCGTCACATAACTGCCGGTGTGCCTCAAGGGGGGGGGGTCCTGTTTGGCATTCTCTTCTCAGCAATCATGGTGCCATTTGTGACCAATAAGTGCAATTGGATCACATATGCTGACGATGTCAAGCTCCTTACTAGGATATCGCCATTCAACTCGGCAGCCGAAACCACTCAGCAAATCACTAGCAAACTGCAGGGCATGGCTGGCTACCTCAATACTTTCAACCTCCAAATCAACCCCTAAAATCGGCACACATAATTTATTCACTACAGGGCAGCTCAACAACGTTGGAGCCTGTGCTTAACGGCTGCTCAGTCCCAAGTGTTCCAAGGCACAAAATTCTGGGGGTTGTTTTCGACTCCAAACTATCTTTCAACGATCACGTAAACCTCATACAGTCGAGGTTACATTCACTACGCTGGGTCTCCAAACAACAGCTGCTCCACACCACCGACCCACAACTCGTAAAATGATACATCGTATCAATCCTTTACTCGACAATACTGTATGCTTCAGAGATATGGGCCTCAGCTGCCGAATCCAACATTAAAAGAATATTCTCTGCCGAATTCTGGCTTCTAAAATGGGCCAACAGCAAACTCCACCTTCCCCCAGCTCTCAGATCAACGCAGTTAGCAGTTCAACTACGCATGCTCCGATCCTACATCGGAGAAAGAAGGCTGCTGTTCATCCTCAAGATGGCCACCGGTAAAATTACAGAGCCAAACTTCTAGGTTCACTGCTCTTGGCGCATTCCTCCCCTTATCTCCGATCTTCAGCACAGCTGCGAGCAAACCGTAACCGGCAGATTCCTGCCAAAGCAAATGCTACCCTCACTGCAATCCACCGATCGCCAATATGGCTGCCGTTGTGAACAGACGTGTGTTTCATCGCTCCGCTAATTTCAGTTTAAAATATGTGTTTTACTTCTGTCAGTGCCATGAAATGTATCCTCACTTGAAGACAAACTGGACTGGATTCCTTTGGTGAGAAAATTTTGCCTATATATTGGGAATTTGGTCAGGTTGAAGCGTTATTTATCTGTATCCTTTGTTGCCAGACCGCATGGTCACCATGTCGCTGACAACAGGGCTATAGAGAGGCTGCCGATATAACACGGCGGCCGCGTTTCCACCTGACACCTTGACTGGGGAGGTGCCCCAACTAGTGCAAACTGAGCAGTTGTTGTGCTCTATCAATCTGTGCCTTTACCGAATAATATCACCAAAGAAATATGAATTTAATGTGTCCCCCCCCCCACCATAAACTCTCCACGGAGAGAGAGAGAGGCTATCTTCGCACCTGTGCTTCTACCAGAAATCTGACTGCCATGAAATCTGACTGCCATGAACGTCTTCGCCGCTACTAGATATCCCGCTGGGAAAGTAGTCCCGTCCTTTTAGGAGCATTTCTATATCCGGCGTTTCCCCCCCCCCACCATAAACTCTCCACGGAGAGAGAGAGAGGCTATCTTCGCACCTGTGCTTCTACCAGAAACCTGAATGCCATGAACGTCTTCGCCGCTACTAGATATCACGCTGGGAAAGTAATCCCGTCCTTTTAGGAGAATTTATATATCCGGCGTTCCCCTCCCCCCGCTCAAAGTGCTGTGGGGAGACCCAAAACTTTCACAGTCCATTGTGTGCCTTCAAATACACCCACGAACTTGTGGTTGGCATCAATCGCCATCATTTTTAACAAACCATCTAACCCCAACATTGTGAACCCGATTAACCGAACAGTCCCGGTAATCCGGAATCCACGGATATGGAGGGGAAAGATAAGCACAAACATTCCCTGACAGAGACACAAAATGATGATCCCATCATTATTGATCAACTGGAGGATATAGAGGACACCCGACCTGGGACCCCCCCAACCAAGCGGAAAACCCGCAAGCGATTGGTTCCCGAACCGGAACGCGAAACACGATCTCGGGTTGAAACAAAGGAACAGCCAGAAGCCAATGCATCGCAAAAAGAAAGAAATGATGAAAAACAACAAGAACTATGTCTGGACCATACCATACCAGAAGGCTCCGTATACGAGAAAACTCTCTTTCTGAAAACGGCCCTCGAAACCATTTTTAAGGAGAATCCCAGTAGGATATCGTCTGGCCTGAGATCACAGATTGTCACCATCTTTCACAAGATGGAGACAATCCTGCATGACACATATGTTGAAAACGAGAGAGCCATCACACGGCTACACGCCTACATCGAATGCGGGGCAAGACAAATGCCACAGCGCGCCCCGACATATACAGAAGCGCTGAGGACCCCAACGGAAACGCAACAGACAACAACGCACCAGACAATAACAACGCACCAGAAGAGGAAGACGCTACTACCAACACCAAACCTGGTGATACTTAGACCGAAACAAACAGGGAAAATTCCCACAAGCGAAGACCTCAAAGCAAAAGTAATAAATAACATGAAGGAGGATCTGAAGCTAACACGAATAAAAGGGATGAGAAAGATGAGAGACGTAGGGCTGGTAATAGAGACAGAGACGAGGCAAGAAATCCAGAGCATCATTGAAAACCCCAAGATTGAAGCCCTTGGATTAACGGCCCAGCCGCCCAAAAGGAAGGGACCAAATATAATAATTTATGACGTTAGCCCAGAAATTACAGCCACCCAGATAGCTGAAGAACTTTACCACAGAAACCTCCAACGCGAGATCCCGGACAAGCAGCCACAAGAAGTGATAACACCAAAGTTCCACATAGAGGCGAGAGGAGGCTTAAAAAACAGCTGGAGTGTGGAACTAATCCCGGAAGCGTGGCAAGTCCTAAAGGACCGGACAAGGGTCTACATAGAATGGGGAAGCTATCGTTTTCGTGAGCGGGTGGCAGTACCGAAATGCTTTAGATGCTGTAAGTTCGGCCACTCCAGCCACGTCTGTTCCCAGACAGTCCCAACATGCGGACATTGCACTGAAAAGGGACACGAATATAAAGAATGCCCACACAAAGACAAGGAAGCCACATGCGCAAATTGTAAAACAATGAAACTCGAATATACACACTCAATCAGGGATCCTAACTGCCCAATCTATATAAAAGCCAAGAGCACCTACCAAAACAGAATCGATTATGGGTACAAAAATTAAGAAATATAACACAACCATGATAAAAATAATACAAACAAATGCCCAGCGAGCAAAAGCGGTGGCTGACCAGATTCGGGTCAAGGCCGATGAAGAGAACATAGACGTTATTATATTACAGGAGCCGTATGTCCATGCAAGGCGGGTGGCGGGCTACCCATTACAATATAAAGTGATCCACACAGAAGAAGACACCCCGTGGGCGGCGGTATTGGTCAGAAACAAGAATATTACCGCAACAAGAATAACGCAACTATGCACGGCTTGGGCAGCCTGTGCCCAACTCATCACAGCACTGGGTTCCCTCTACGTGGTGGCTCTATACAGTAGACCGGGACAAGAAATAGAGATCGCCATCAACTACCTACGCTACCTACAGAACATCCTGCCAAACGAAAGAATCATAATAGGCGCGGATGTAAACTGCCGCTCCCCGCTATGGTATAGCGCTACAGATGATAGAAAAGGGACAGCAAACGGA
This sequence comes from Mastigoproctus giganteus, assembly GCF_048544385.1. Lineage (NCBI taxonomy): Eukaryota > Metazoa > Arthropoda > Arachnida > Uropygi > Thelyphonidae > Mastigoproctus > Mastigoproctus giganteus. Next base: position 835,515 of record NW_028328296.1, on the reverse strand, counting down.
CAGCAGCTTGAGAATTACCTGACAGGATCACAGTTAGCGGTCCTAAACCAGCCACACCAGTTACCGACATTCTGTAACACCCTCTGGGAGGCCACAATCGACATATCCTTAGCCACTAGGAACCTGGCGAACCACGTGGCCGACTGGAGGGTGGAGGAAGCCTGGACCACCTCGGATCACCGAGTTATAACTTGCACAATAACAAGAACAATGACAAGAGCAACAACAATCAACCAACGATGCCATAGATATGCAGTTGCCAAAGCGGACTGGCCGCTATTCAAAGAACTACTAACCACAGCGATCAACAGTAACCCACTAACCCTGAACCCATTGAACAGCCCAGACGACCTGCAGAAAGTTACTACGGAACTGATGACAACTATCAGTAACCAAGCAATAAGAAAAAAACACCCCCAACTGGGGGCAGTACCCTGGTGGACTCGAGAAATTGCCATGCTCCGGCGGCAAACGATAAAAGCAAGGAAGGACTTTCAGAGGGCCCGCAGATCATGGCCTGCAAACGAAGTCGAAGTCCTGAGACAACAATATAGGGAGATAAGAAACCGCTATACTGATGCCATTAAGAAGAGCAAAAGACGCTCTTGGGAGCTCTTAGTATCCACAGAAGGAAACACTAACCCCTGGGGCCTAGTCTATAAGGTAACCACCAACAAAATGCCCAGAGGGGAGGTGAATGCCACAACCAGGACCCGGCAGGGAAACCTTACCACGACCTGGGAGCAGTCGATGGACAATATACTGGACACAATCTACCAGAAACCAGCGATGCCGATACTAACAGCACAGAGAGAAATATGCGAGAGCAATGCCAGTTACACCAATCAGGCAATGGAGCCCCCCTTTACCAATGACGAGCTCAGCGTGGCAGCTAGTCGAGTAAGAAGCAAGAAATGCCCAGGTCTCGACATGATTGAGCCGGAAATCTTAAAGAAAACTGTTGAATACGCACCGTACCTATTGCTCACCTTATACAACAGATGCCTGGAAGCCGGCCACTTTCCAAAGGCATGGAAAACGGCCAACTTAAAACTAATTCCAAAAAAACCCCAAAAAAACCCAGAAAGCCCAGATGCATATCGACCCATCGCACTGCTCTCGGTGGTAAGTAAAGTATTCGAAAGACTACTTCACAGAAGAATAATTGCTCACTACGGAAAAGCTGGACTCCATGCCGCGAATCAGTATGGCTTCAAGCCAGGGACCTCGACAGTGGACGCACTGGGAAACCTACTCAGGACGGTACAAGAATGTAGAAACAAGTACCTGCTTCTCATCTCGGTTGACTTTGCTGGGGCGTTTGACTCACTTTGGTGGCCAAGCGTCCTGGCGAGGTTGAGGGAGGCACGGGTGCCAACAAACCTATTCAAGGTCATGGAAAACTATTTATCACATAGAAGAGTGGAGATCAATGTAGAATACCATAAGGTCACAAGAGAAGTACACAGAGGCTGTCCGCAGGGGTCGGTGCTGGGACCACTCCTGTGGAATATGGTGTTAGATGAGTTCTTAGTGATGGATCTGGGACCCGTCAGGACACAAGCATTCGCTGATGATCTGATATTGACCGTGGGAGCGGATTCCCGGGCCCAGTTGGAAACCCACGCAAACCAAGCACTGCATCAACTCCAGCAATGGGCCGCAAAACACCAGCTAACAATTTCACCCACAAAGACCTCTTCAATCCTGCTTAAAGGAACCCTGCAATTGCGACGACCACCGCAAATAAAAATTAACAATGTCACCATTAAGTTTGTAAACCAACTTAAGTACCTAGGCGTGGTGCTGGACAACAACCTCTCGTTCCAGCTGCACCTAAAGTACATAAGAAAAAAAATCAGGAGCTATTCTGCACTGGTAGCCAGAGTTACTAGGAAAGATTGGGGACTCAAAAAAAGAGCCCTGACGCTATATTACAGGACAACGTTTCTCCCAGCAATTACTTACGCCTCAGCAATTTGGTTCCCAAAAACTGCACTGGCAGTGAATAGAAGAATTCTGGACATGATCCAAAGGACCATACTCTTAACTACGACGCGTGCGTGTAGTACAGTGAGTACTCCAGCACTACAGGTACTCGCTGGAGCGCTTCCTTTGGACCTGGAGGTCGTTCGCACAGGTCTGCTATACTTGCTATCCAGGGGAGTGGCGGCCACACATCTGGACTACACAACTGACCCAGCGAACAACCTAAAAACGGAAAAAACTAGATTACAGAACCACCTGCTAAAATTATGGCAGAGAAGATGGACGGAGACCACCAAGGGTGAGATAACCAGAAGATATCTACCTGACCTCCAGAAAATCTACCCAAAACAGCCGACCTGGTACTTCCCAGGGTACCATTTGACATCTCTAATAACAGGACACGGACCCTACAATGAGAAGCTGCACGGATTCGGACTCACTGAGGACCCAAACTGTACGTGCGGGGAGACAGAAAGCTGGAATCACATAGTGTACGAGTGCCCACAATATGAAGACCTCAGAGGAGTACTTATAACAAAAATAAGATACCTACCAAAAGGATTGGAATCCCATTTCATAGATACTGAGGATGAATATAGAGCATTATCCCAGTTCGCACAAGACCTCTTCATCAGGAGAAGGACATTAATCACCATCTACAATGACTGACATCAAGTACCACTATTGAGACACCAGCCAGCACAATGTAAAGGCTGCAACTAAAGATGAGGGACACAAGCACAAGGACGGAGCTTGCCCCATGAATAAAGAAACTTGAAACAATAGCTGCCAATAGCCATATGGCGATCTGAAGAGGGCACTCTAGCCTCCTTCACCTTTAAACCTACTTCCCTGGGGGGAGGGGGGGACATTTTCGTCCTCCTCTCCTCTCCACCCTATATCTTCTACTCTGGTGGGACATGGGCATGTCCCACTGAAAACTGGGGCTACCTACTCTATTGGCCCCATATTTCTGTCTTTCTCCCCCCAGCCTTCTGCCTCCCCCCCTCTCTATCTATAAGCTAGCGAAAGCCCTACCCAAAAACCTAACATATCTAAATTACCTTACGCCCATAACTTGGCCTAGCAAAACTAAGCGATTCTACCCCTACGTCGACGCGTTTCTGTCTCTTTTTTTTTCTTTTTTTTTTTTTTTTTTTTTTTTTTAAGGTCCTAGCCGCCGAAATCTCAGGAAATTAAGTGGCAGGACCTGCCAGAGTGAAACAGACTACTGGGTTCCTGGTCTGCCTCCACGGGGCGTAAGTGGGGCAACGTTGGGCCTCAGTAGGGGCCCAGCGGCTAAATGACCAGATGAACAACGGTACAAGGCATCACACATATACAAAGTCCATACACTTTTAAATCTCTGGCTTTTCCAGTCAACTGGTTCACCCACAATGTAAACTACGCGGAGATGGGGGGAACCCCTTGTGCCGTTTGACCCTAAATACACTTACACTTACACTTACACTGCAATCCATCGACAGGGACCTCCAAGAAGTGGTCGATAATAAAAAATACAGGAAGGGAATCCTCGTCGAACTGAAAATGTAAAATTGTGCTTTGTTGCCTTCCAATAATCTGATGTAACTTATGTTTTTCTCATGTGTATCTCTTTTGTAAATATGTTTGTAAACCACTTGCACCACCATGCCGTGACGGGATGGTGGTGCCAGGATCATGCTGCAATTAAAGATTCTGTTCTATTCTAAAAATATCGATATCCAGGAGCTAACTATAATACGTCAAACACATACAAAGTGCAGTCCACTCAGTAGCCTAATGTTGTCAAGGTTCTGCCAAACATATTCTTGACAAATTGTTTCGACCTGATGACATCTCTGAGAATCAACCAGAACATGGGATGCAACCAAGGGATGCAAAGAAAAACAGCAAAGAGTTCTTTACTTATGTAAACTCTAGAAGGAAGGGGATGAATCAGATAGGTCCACTTGATATCGATGGGTCAACTGTTGATGATCCTGCTCAGGTAGCTAACAAACTAAATGAATATTTTGCATCGACATTCACACATGAGGAGTTATTTAGCGAGGGGAAAGCCAGAGGTGTATTCAACTCTAGCAGTAAGCTAGAGAATCTTGTAATAACTGAGAGTAAAGTGGAGGAGAAATTGTTGAAGATAAACACAAGAAAGGCACCTGAGGTGGATGGGATCTATCCAGTTATATTAAAGGAGGCAGCAAAGGAAGTAAGCAAACCCTTAGCCATAATTATGAGAGCTTCCATGAGTGCAAATCTGACCCCAATTCACAAAGGAGGATCAAAAGCTGACACAAGCAATTATAGACCTGTGAGTTTAACTTCTGTTCCAGGAAAATTAATGGAGGCACTAGTTAAAGAAGCACTGCAGGATCATTTAGACAAGACTTCAGTTATAGCTCGGACACAGCATGGTTTTGTTAAGGGGAAGTCTTGCCTGACCAATTTGATTGGATACTATGATGCAGTCACAAAGGAACTGGATGCAGGGAATAACTTTGATATTATATACTTGGATCTTAGAAAGGTTTTGATACTGTTGCACATGGAAGACTGCTGCACAAATTGGAGCAGTGTAACATTGGAGGCAAATTGCTGCTGTGGGTAAAGGGGCGGCTGAGGGGGAGAAGACAGAGAGTGGTAATCAATGGACACTGCTCGTCGTGGACTAATGTTATTAGTGGAGTCCCTCAGGGCTCAGTGTTGGGTCCATTATTGTTTTCTGTATTCATAAATGATATTGATGATGGTATATCAAGCTTAATGTCGAAGTTTGCAGACGATACAAAAGGTAGGCAGGGTTGTCAAGGACACTACTGACACTATGCTGCTGCAACAGGATCTGGAAAGGTTGAGCAGATGGGCTGAGAGGTGGCAAATGAAGTTTAACATTGACAAATGTAAAGTACTACACATGGGAAACAGCAACCCCAGAGCAACGTATCAACTCTGTGGTATTACACTGACAGTGGTAGAGAATGAAAGGGACCTGGGGGTGGTTGTGCAGGCAGATATGAAGTTCTCTGAGCAGTGCAGACGGGCTGCAAGAGTAGCTAATGGTGTATTGTCAATGATATATAGGAATTTTTCTAGCAGGGATAAGGAGGTGATTATTCCCTTGTATAAGGCAATGGTCAGGCCACACCTAGAGTACTGTATACAGGCCTGGAGGCCTCATTTCAAGAAGGATGTAGAGCTGCTGGAACGAGTACAGAGAAGGGCAACAAGATTAGTGAATGGAACAAAGGGGTGCTCTTACGAAGAAAGGCTTAAGATTTGCAAATTACAGTGTCTGGAGACTAGGCACCAGCGAGGTGATCTGATAGAGGTGTATAAAGCATTGAATGGTTTGAGCATGCTCAATGCTGATGGGATTCTTCCTCTCGCTCAGAATAATCACCTGAGAGGGCATAAATTCAAATTGAGGAAAGACAGATGTAGGATAGACGTGCGGAAATTTGCCTTTAGCCAGCGAGTGGTTGGTTGGTGGAACAGACTTCCATCTCTTGTCGTGGAAGTTGATAGCCTAAATAAGTTTAAGACTCAGCTGGACAGGTATTTTGAACGAACAGAGGGGTGAAGTGGGAGTGGGTTTTTTTTTTTTTTTTTTTTTTGGCTGATGCTGCATAAGCTTGCTTTCTTGCATCAAATGCCTCTACTAATGCTAATGCTAACATTCAGCAATTATAGCCGCCAACAGCAATTATATATCAAAAGAGCAAGCCGACCCATTCACCCTAGAACGATAGCGCACTTCTATCGTTCGATGACTAGCTGATGAAATATGCAGGTGGGAGTGGAGGAGGTATAACCCCTAACTTTGTCTCCGCTTGACTTTGTTCAGAGCTTAAGTGTCGGATTGCCTTACGCAGAATATTGCTATGTTCCGCTGCACTGAATCACTATAAACAGACCGTTCGTTTCAACTATTACCCGAAGTATCAATGCTTAAAATCAAGATTAAACATATTACCTGTTCAGGATTCCATTAATAGACACTATATCCATATTCCACTTCTCATAAGCTCTCTGTCAATATGCAGTTCATTTATGATCCTTTCAGGTTAACTTAGGTATTTGAGTATTTTTAGGAGCACATTATTCTCTAACTCACTGACCTTCGCCACCTAGCGGAGTTCTCCTTTGTGGACTGCAGTCAGATTTGCACATCTCCAGTCCATGGGTACCTCCCTGAGTTCGAGAAAGTTCTCCTAATTATGGCTAAGGGTTTGCTTACTTACTTTGCTGCCTCCTTTAATATTACTGGAAAGATTTCATCCAACCCAAGTGCATTTCTTATGTTTATCTTCAACAATTTCTCCTTCACTTTACTCTTAGTTCTTACAAGATTCTCTAGCTTACTGCCAGAGTCGAATACACCTCTGGCATTCCCCTCCCTGAATAAATCCTCATGTGTGAATGTAGATGCAAAAGATTGATTTAGTTTGTTAGCTACCTGGGCAGGATCATCAACAGTTGAACCATTGATACAAGTGGACCAATCTGATTCATCCCCTTCCTTCTAGAATTTACACAAGTAAAGAACTCTTTGCTGTTTTTCTTTGCATATTTTGCCAAAAATTTCTCGTAATCTGCCTTTGCCTGCCTAATCTCTTTTGTGACTTGGTAGTTACCACTTTGAGTAAATCCCACTTCAGCACACTGTGATCACTGCCACCTAGTGGTTCCTTTATCTGCAGATTCTTAATGCATGAAGAATCACTTCTGATAATCAGATAAAGAGTATTACTCCCTCCAGTTGCCTCCCAAATAATCTGATGTAGAAATCAATCATCCAATAAATCCACAAGAGCCTTTCTAGAGTGTGAGTGTCCAACCCACAAGTTCCAGTCAATATCTGGGAAATTAAACTCCCCCATTATAAGACTCTCTGAGAAATTAAAATCCCCCATTATAACCATTATAATACACACTGATTTATTGGCCCACTATTTCTCTGCACAATTGCTCATTACACTACTCAGATTCGTTAGACCTATAACACAGACCTACTGTCATTTTTCCTTTCCCAATGCTTATGTCACACCAAACAGACTCAACATTGCATTGTCCACCAACATCAATTGGATGCATTTCCTTAGATTTTACGTGTTTCTCAACTAACAGCATAACCCCTCCTCCCTTCCTGTCCTGTCTATCTTTTCTGTACACATTGTACTCCCCAAATTCCAATTCTGCACTGCTTATGTCTGTGTGACACCACGTCTCTGATATCCCAACAATATCTGCCTTTGATGTCTTGACTAGAACTTCAAGCTTCTCATTTAACTAATAGTTCTCACAGTGATTATTTGTATTAGATGGTAGCATTATTACTGTTATATATTAGAACCAATGGATTTCTACTGCCTCTTAAAATTCTATCTTTTGTATCTTGGTAATGCTACTCTAGTGGATTATCTATTTGGAATTGTATTGTTTGGTAAACTGTTGAAGCCAATCGAGACTTGATATTGAGTGTATATAGTACATTTATTTGTTAATGATGAATCTTTCCTTATTAATAGCTTGGTGGAGCGAAATTTGATCCATGATAGTTGGACTCTTTCCTCAACGAAGAAAGTAGGTTTTTTGTTATTTGGTTTTTTTTTTAGGAGCATTAGCGACTCAGGCCATATTGCTCCGGGAATATACGGTGGTCATTCCCTGACCTTTCCGCATCCTCCGTATTTGGTGGTCACAGGCTCGAATCCCGGTCTAATCAAGAAGCGTGCGCTATGCACTGCTGCTCCTGCCCACCTGGCTACGGAGGCTCCAAACGAAGAAAGGAATGCCTTCAAGAGCTTTCTTTGTTTGCTGATTCTGATATCAGGATGGGACTTTTGGTAAGGTTCCAGGCACCTGTCACGATGACAGCAAAACAGAGCACAAAATTTACAAGACCGGTTATGGCGCAAGCCTCACCACAAGAAGTATAAAAGCGGCTAATGGGGGAAACCCTGGGGTCCGCAACAACCACACTTAAATACTTAATACAGCGGACTTTCGATTTACAGGGACACTTCGACTCCAAATTAAAAAAAAAAAAAAAAAAACCAACCAGAAATCTTAAAATTCAACTAATAACTAGAATAATTATAACAGATGTTTTGGAAGTCGTAAATAAGCGACAAGAAGCGGCGTTACAAGTCGTCATTGGGAGATTATTATATGCAGTGCTTTTTTTTAGGACGGTACGCAGCGGTACGGCATACCAGCACCTTTATTAACAGTGACAGTTGGATGTTTTTTTACCGTCTATTGAAATAAGCTTAAAATTATTTAACTAAATTTGCACTTTTTACAGTCTATTGTTACGATTTTATCTATATAAAACTGTATCACCATTTTTATAATTCTGAATTACTCAGTCGACCCTCTTTAATTATTTTGACTTTCCCTTGGAATTCAAAATAATTAAAAAGAGGGTCGTTTAAAATAGTTTCCGTTGAGCGAAGAAAATTTTCATAGAGTGAACGGATTAGGAGTGAATTAACTCGGTACCCACTGTTCGCATTTCTGGCTTTCAATTTAGAGAAATTTAGGGAATTAGTGCTGCTGTTCGAATTAAGAGAGCTAAAGCATTCTACAACTTAGTGGTACCTGGTAAAACTTATCCGACCACCTGTCCCACATACGGAGGAGTCGACCTAGTTAAGAGTGAGCAGATCAAGGTGTATTCCCAATGGGATATGGCCCACGTTCTACTGCAGTGGTGGCCAAACTTTTCCCGAACAGGAACCATATTAAAAAAAAAATTCAAAGTTAGATTTCTTTAGTAAAATAAACTTGAAAATATTTGAAACTTTTATTCAGTACAATATACAATTACATTTACTGAAAAAAACGTTTAATAAGAATTTTTTTGATAATTAATAAGATTTAAAATGCTGGTTTAGTTCACTTTGCGGGCGGGCCATATACCTTTGTGAATCAACTGTAAGCGCCCCGTTCGAGAATTAGAAAAGTTTTCTTTTAGACAAATAATCATCTATTGTTTCCCGAAAGTGCATTATCCACATTTTTCCGTAAATTTTCCCTATCTCTGTTTACATGGTCACAGTACCTGAATATCCGAATGACACCGACATTTCGGACAGTTTCAAAAAAAAAAAAAAAAAAAAAAAAGAAAAGAAAAATTCAAATTTAAGAAATAGTGACAATACTGAAGACGAGAGATGGAAAACAAGGACAACGATGGTATTAAACCTAGTAAACATGAATTGTTGGGATTTGGTGAAAGCGAAGTAAGAAAGTTGTCAATTAGTTTACAGTTAAATGAAAGAGATGTAATTCGTGGATTTCGGGAATACCTAATCGAAAAAACGGTTTCGGAAGAATTGTAGCATTTGATGTACGCTTTTAGTACGATACCAGTTTCATCGAATGAACGTGAACGAGGATTTTCACAAATGAATCTGATTGTCAGCCCAACCAATGCTTCGTTGATGACAAAAACAGTTTCTTCACTACTGTTGCTTAAAACTGTAGGCCGCCGCTTCGATACAGCAAAATATGTCGATTCGTGGCTGCTTCGGAAATGTCATTCAGCAACCGACACACAAAGAGGAAGAAAAGAAGTCGGCATACGACAGGGATCGGCAACCTGCGGCTGTTTTAACACGTAACTGCGGTTCTTTAACTTTACAGCTCGCATGAAGCACAAATTGAAATGGAGTTAGAGGACTTAAAAATCAAGAACATGTGGAGGGCAAGACTAAAATGCCTTAAAGCTGAAATTGAGGATTTGGAGAGGCAAAAGGCCGCCCTTGACATTTTACCTAAATGGATGCCGATAGATTAGTTGAAAAAGCAAGACCAAATTGTGTTCAGTGCGTGGAGTAGTTTACTGGATCCATATATAAATTTGAAAATATTTGCGTTTGGACTTCTCTCAGTTTTTGGTTCGACGTATTCTGCAAGCAAATATTTTTGAACATGAACTATATTAAAAATAAATCAAGAAACCGTCGTCTGAACAAAGAGAGCATGTTTAAAGCTCAGCATGTTTAATTACGACATACTGGCATGATGTTGAGAGACACTTGCTCAAGAAGTTCATCAGCAAAAGTCATATTAATTTGTACCTAATTTGATGTTTGTTCGTTTTTTCAGTATTAATAAATATTTCAAAAAAATAAATATTTTTTTAATAAACATTTTCCTACTCTATTCCGTTTCTTAAACAACTCTCGTCCCCCTCCCAGCTTGAGCTGAGGTGCCGCACTTCGGATTCTCTCTCTCTTTTTTTTTAATTAGACCAAAATGGCTCTTCACTCAAAAAAGGTTGCCGACCCCTGTCGAATGAGAACTTAATAAAAATTTGAAATATTCTACAAAAACTTTATTATGAAATTATTTTTACTTATGTTACTATTTTTTGCTCACATTTTACTTATTTTTTTTATAGATTTGAATAATAAATTTATGCTTAAAAAACTGTGTTAATATACTTAATTTGTTGTTCTTATTCTAAAAACATTACTACTAAAGTAACAATATCATTACTTTAGTAATAATGATAAAAATAATAATTCATAGAAAAAAAAGTTTTAGAGTACTTTTAAATTTATATATCCTTTTTTTTTAAATTTAACCTTTTAATTTTAAATTTTTCCTGATAGCAAAGAATGAGTACCGGCACCTATTTTTTTTTCAAAAAAGCACTGATTATGTGGAACCCCCGATATTTTCCCACCCGCTGCTCAAAAGAAAAAAAAAAAAGAGAGACGAAATATTTAGTTTGTTGTAGTGCGTCGCGTCGATAGTTGTGCTCAATAGCACCGCTTTGGTGCCTCCATAGCCTCCCCTCCATAGATGGGCAGGAGCAGCAGTTCGTAGCACACGCTTCCTGATCAGACCGAGGATCGAGCCCGTGACCACCAGAAAAGTGCTTCAGTAAAATGTGAGCACGCGTGGGGTGATAATAGTGAGTTTTTTTCCTGTGAAGTTCTTTTCAGAAAATTTAATTTTGACTGTTATCATGGTGCCGACTAAGAGAATAAGTGACAGTGTTACTAGTAAATCTAAAAAGAAAAGGAAAGCGATCGAATTGGATCAGAAAATTAAAATAATAAGGATGTATGAAAATGGCCAAACATTAGCAAGTATCGTGCGGAATTCAGATTTGTCAGTGGCAGCGGTGAACACAATAAAGGAGGAAGACAGAATACGAGAAGCGGTCGGCACCAATGAATGTCAACTGCAATAATACTACGAAATACATACCAGTTTTTACAGTAAAATAACATGCGTTTTTTCTTCCTTTCATGTTTTCTTTTCCTATGTGGCACTCCGCCTATTTTGCCGCACTTCCCAGATAAAGTTTTTAATTGAACTAATTAAAAATATATAACTATTTTGGCATGTCAGGGATACAGCAGCAATATTTTGTTAGTCATTTCCGAGATAGTTACGTAAAACTCGACTTACATAAGAAGTCCTGGAACGTATCTCTTACGTATGTCGGGGACTTGCTGTATTTTGACATGAAGACGTCTTTAAATCAGAACAGTACTAGGGGGTACAGGACGAAAAGTTGAGTGTAACGAAAACATTCGATAAGGTTTGGCTTAATAATTTCTAAAGTATTAAAGGTAGCCGAACCAAACTAATATCATTCAATAGTTGAGGGATTAAAGATTCGTCAGTGACCTTCAGATAACGCGCCGCGCGCCACACAGGTGGCAGTGGGGGGTCCCCCATTTTGTGTACGATCCGCCGCGCTTCGGAAACTTCCACCCAGTATAACTTCGCACTCGGTCGTTGTACGACGCTCGTTTTAGTGTCAATCGACAGTTCCTGTCGATATCTATCGGTTTAATGCGAAATAATTAAATTTCAATACAGTCTTCGTGAAGACAATGCAGATTGAAGTTGAAAAAGTTAAGAAATTTCAAAATGTCCGACTATACTCGCTGGAAAGCGAGCCAGAAATATGTCGAATGCATACGACAGGAAAGAGCAGCTCGTCAGCTTTGAAATAATACCCCAATGTCTGGGGCGGAACGAATAAGGAAGAATCAGGAACGTAAAAAAAATGGAAGCAGTGCAGCGTGTGGCTGACGGCACTAGCACTTCGGTGAGGGTGGCGCACAAACCCATGGATGTAAATGACGATTATTAAACTTGTTTTCATTTATTTACATTTACCAACACATATATAATCCACTGTCGTGATATATTCACGTAAAACCCCTCCGGCAGTGCTCCAACACAGCCACACCCGATATTTTGGATTAACCAAGAACATTTTTTTACCGTCTATACCGGAAAATAGAGAGTCTACTCTACTTATTTTTTGGGACGTGAACTGCAATCATTATGGGTGGCGATCGGTGATGTTTCTTCGCAACTGTTTGGGTTCATTCGTCAGCTTCCAGGTAAGATATAGTCCTGGAATATATCGTTTCTGTTATCGTAGTGAAGTTTTGTGAATAATTTTAATGTTAATTATGTGGCAATGCATTGGGGTCTTAATTAGAAATTTCTATTTTGGGAGAATAGTTATGCTGTTGGGAGAGGGTTGTCTTCTGGGCAGTTTATTTTGAAGTGGTTATGGGGAGAAAGGCCGCCCACCCACCACCACTGTGTCATAGTTGCGGCACCTTGTGTGTGGGATGAAAAACCCCTTTTCCCCTTTGAAAGATAAAAAAATTCCTTGCTGGCTGTCTGCATCTGCTGTTGAGCCTGAAAATAAATTCCTTGCTGTTTCCATCCGTTGTTGAGACCTGAAAATGAAATTACATGTATTCTAGAAAAGAATAGCAAAAGCTTAAAAAGCGGTACTCACCTTGAAATTAATCTGCGATGGTTTACTCAGGTAGCGTGGTTAATGTTTAAGTTGAATTGTTAAATTGAGAAATTAAAAGGGAGGGAAGTAGGTAAAAGTTGACTGAGTTAAATAGGCACAAGGAAACAGAAGTGTACACATTCAATCCTTGGTTGTCATCGAAATAAAAGAAAGAAGAATAATTAAAAACTATGTAGGTGAAGCCAATAGTCTTTACGAGGACTTTCGTTAGTTAAAGAACGTCTTCAGTTGGCAATGTGTAGGGAGAGAACACACATGGTATTTTAAGAATAAAAAATTATACTCTCGTGATGCCTTTTTTGACATGTGGGAACTTTAATCTCGAGAGGTTCCAAATTGGGGAAAGATTGAAGGGGAGTTTAGAATTTAGAATTTTGAGGTTAGAGTGGTGCTTGTACCATTCGATAACTAGAGCTTCATATTGAAGTATTCTGTAGCTGGATTTTAGTTTAATGATGGAAATGGCAGAATCGATGAGCGGGTTGTGGTTGTGAGTCTGGGCAGGAGTTGAAAGTTCTGTGACAGATTGGTTAGACGTGAGACTATGGAAATGGTAGTATGTACGGGTATTGGATGTTTTTGATGAGCCAAATTTGGTAGTGATACTTCCGATATAACATGTATTGCAGTTTGGCTGACAATTAATGAGGTATATAATATTATTAAGGTCGTTTGTAGAATATTTGTATGTGTCTTTATATGTGCTGAAGAAGGATCCTAATTTGTTGTAGGTGGAAAAAACAAGGGAGATATCAGTGTTGTTAAATAGGCGTCGGAACTGTCCTGCTAGTTCATTGTGGTAAGGGAGGACTATGCGGATGTTTGTTTTATTTTTGTCTTTGGTTGGGATGTTAGATTTAATTTTATTTTTAGCGTTAAGGATTGTATTTAAAATGAGTTGGTGGGGGTAACCTCTGGATATAAATTTGTCGGTAATATACTGTATTTCATTGTGAAGGTCGGTGAGTGAGGAACTTTACTTTAGTGCATTGTGAATTTGTTTATATAAAACTGCCTTTTTAGTGTTTAGAGGGTGATGAGAAGCAAAATGTAAGTATTTACCGGTATTTGTATTTTCCCTGAAAATTTTTGTATTTAATTTTGTGCCTGTTATATAGATAGTGAGATTAAGGAAATTTATCTGATTGTTCGGTCCAATTTCAAGGGTGAATTTAAGTCTATCATGTACAGAGTTAAGTTTTACGAAGAGGTTATTAATAATGGATCTGCTGCCTATTACAAGAATGTCGTCAGCATAGCGCATGTATAATTTTAGTTCAGGGGGAAAGGGGTGTAGAATTTGGCTTTCAATGGCGGCTAGGTAGATTTTGGACAATGGGGCCGAAATTCCTAGTCCCATTGGTAAGCCATATATTTGTTGGAATATGTTTTCGTTGAATCTAAAAAATCTTGCTTCTAATAGAAGGGTGGCGAGTTCAAGGATATGGTCTATAGAAAGGGAGGTACGTTTTTGTTAAGGTATCTTTGTGTAACTTGATAATCCCAAACATGTGGGGGAGGATGTTATTGCGGATTCCAATTTGCTGTAGTGTGGAAAGGTTGATTTCCTTATTTTGCCTGAGTTTCCTGAGAATTATGTCGAGTTTATTTTTGAGTCTTACGATGTTATGGTTATTTACATTTATGTATGTGTTTGGGTCTGCTAAGATGGATTCTAATTTTTCGGTGTAGGTGTCTTTATCTATTATAACAATCGTGTCACCTTTATCGGCTTTTTGAATAATAACGTTGGAAGTTTTACTGAGTTTGTGTAAATCCGTAAGCTGTTCTTTTTTTATATTAGAGCAGGAAGAAAGTTTGGTATTAATAATACTATTTGTTTGGTGCATTAGACGCCATTTATCGGGATGATGTTCGAGTTTGGACTGGAGTTCAACAATGCAGTCTTTTATAGGGTAATGTGGATTTTTGATGGCAAAATTAAAGCCATATTCCAGGCTAGAACGTTCAGCGAGTGTAAAAGATCTGGAAGATCTTTTACACCCACTGAACTTTCTAGCCTGGACTTTGGCCATTGAAAGCCAAATTCTACACCCCTTTCCCCCTGAACTAAAATTATACATGTGTTATGCCGACGACATTCTTGTAATAGGCAACAGATCCATTATTAATAACCTCTTCGTAAAACTTAACTCTGTACATGATAGACTTAAATTCACCCTTGAAATTGGACCGAACAATCAGATAAATTTCCTTAATCTCACTATCTATATAACAGGCACAAAATTAAATACGAAAATTTTCAGGGAAAATACAAATACCGGTAAATACTTACATTTTGCTTCTCATCACCCTCTAAACACTAAAAAGGCAGTTTTATTTAACCAAATTCACAATGCACTAAAGTAAAGTTCCTCACCCACCGACCTTCACAATGATATACAGTATATTACCGACAAATTCATATCCAGAGGTTACCCCCACCAACTCATTTTAAATACAATCCTTAACGCTAAAAATAAAATTAAATCTAACACCCCAACCAAAGACAAAAATAAAACAAACATCCGCATAGTCCTCCCTTACCACAGTGAACTAGCAGGACAGTTCTGACACCTATTTAACAACACTGATATCTCCCTTGTTTTTTCCACCTACAACAAATTAGCATCCATCTTCAGCACATATAAAGACACATACAAATATTCTACAAACGACCTTAATAATATTATATACCTCATTAATTGTCAGCCAAACTGCAACACATGTTATATCGGAAGTACCACTACCAAATTTGGCTCATCAAAAACATCCAATACCCGTGCATACTACCATTTCCATAGTCTCACGTCTAACCAATCTGTCACAGAACTTACAACTCCTGCCCAGACTCACAACCACAACCTGCTCATCGATTCTGCCATTTCCATCATTAAACTAAAATCCAGCTACAGAATACTTCAATATGAAGCTCTAGTTATCGAATGGTACAAGCACCACTCTAACCTCAAAATTCTAAATTCCCCTTCAATCTTTCCCCAATTTGGAACCTCTCGAGATTAAAGTTCCCACATGTCAAAAAAGGCATCACGAGAGTATAATTTTTTATTCTTAAAATACCATGCGCGTTCTCTCCCTACACATTGCCAACTGAAGATGTTCTTTAACTAACGAAAGTCCTCGTAAAGACTATTGGCTTCACCTACATAGTTTTTAATTATTCTTCTTTCTTTTATTTCGATGACAACCAAGGATTGGATGTGTACACTTCTGTTTCCTTGTGCCTATTTAACTCAGTCAACTTTTACCTACTTCCCTCCCTTTTAATTTCTCAATATAACAATTCAACTTAAACATTAACCACGCTACCTGAGTAAACCATCGCAGATTAATTTCAAGGTGAGTACTGCTTTTTAAGCTTTCGCTATTCTTTTCTAGTCTATTAACACGGTACTTAAATATTTCTAAAAATTTCGTATTACCTGTATTGTTAGAATTTTTCTTGACCAAAGTTCCACCTGTTCTTGAAAAGTTGAAAAATTAAACCTATCTATTACCTTGGAGTTTATCAAGTTTATTTGCAATGTTGATGTGTAAAATCTATTCAAAATTAATATTAAGAAGTTGTTCAAATGTTATTATCTGTTCTTAAAAGCTAAAAATTAAACCTGTGTGCATGTTTTTGAAGTCAGGTCAACTTTACCTGCACTACTGATTATGTTATTTTCTCAAAAACTGTAATTTGTGAATATCGAGAACTAGACAATTCGATTTTATTCTGGTTATATTGCTGTTCTTTGAAATTCAATGGATATTTTCCCCCTTGAAAATCTACACAGAATATATATTTCTATCGTCAACAGTTTATTTTTACATGTATCCACAGAACTTAAATTATCTGTATTCTTAAAGTTTTTTCTTGATGAAAGTTCCACACACCTGTTCTTTAAAAGCTGAAAAATTAAACATGCTGTGTGTGTGCTTGAAGCCTTATCTAGTTTATCTGCAATGATTATTTTCTGAAACCTCTGTATATGTTGATGTGTAAAATTTAAGATTAATCAGTTGTTAAAAGGTTATTACCTGTTCTTGAAAAGCTCAAAATTAAACCTCTGTGTTTGCTTTGGAGTATTATCAAGGCTTTATCTGGAATCATTGTTTTTTTCTCAAACCTCTGAATATACTTAATGTGTAAAATCTATAAAGAGTAAAATTTAAAATTAGGCAGTTGTTCACACTTAAAATGTTATTTTTCTCTAAAATACTAAAGAATCACTCAGACAGATAATATTTGCAAAAAAGAATAATTTTTATTGGGTGTAACCATTAGACAAATTCTAAAGAAGATATCAGTAAGCGTATAAATTATTTTCTTCATTAGCAACAGAATGTGAAATTCATGTTCATCATGTGCATAACTGTAATAGTCACAAACATATTTTTTACACAGAGCACATTTTCTGTCCCTATTCCAGCTAGTTGAATGGGAAAGCACTTTATTTGTGAGAACAACTGGCCTCTAGTTCGTCATAGCTACAAACAACAGCCTGGTAGATGGCATAAAAGTTGAATCTGGGATGTCTATCTTCTCTCTTACATTTAGCTAAAAAAATTTGCAAATGAAAAGTTAATGCAAACTCATCAGGAAGCTCACATAAATGTAGCTACCAATATCGTTCACAATGAAAAACGAGCGATATTAACAGATAACTTTGAAATAAATAGCCTGGAAAGACAACTATCTTCAGTAAATGATTGCTATCAAAAATTTGTATAAAATTAATTAGCATTAGTAGAGGCATATGATGCAAGAAAGCAAGCTTATTCAGCATCAGCCAAAAAAAAACAAAAAAAAAACACACCACTCCCATTTCACCCCTCCGTTCGCTCGAAATACCTGTCCAGTTGAGCCTTAAATTTGTTTAGGTTATCAACTTCAACAACAAGTGATGGAAGTCGGTTCCACCAACCAACCACCCGCTGGCCAAAGGCAAATTTCCGCACATCTATCCGACATCCGTCCTTCCTCAATTTCAATTTATGCCCTCTGAGGTGATTATTCTGAGAAAGATGAAGAATCCCATTGGCATTGAGCATGCTCAAACCATTCAAAGCTAATGATCAATTAAAAGAAATCAGTAATAATCTAAATAGTTCACACTGCTTATCTAATGATCTAATGACAGGAAGAAGAGGGGAGATCCTCTCCGACACCATTTAGGACTCCGAGGGAGAGTTTTTTTTTAGAAGATGCCGGGCGAGCAAGCAGGGGAGAATGGATGATGATGTCATCAGTAGTAGGGGACAAGCGTCCTACTTTCAATTTCGCCAAGGCAGGGGGAGGAGAAATAATTTTACCGACAGACCAAGTCTTTCCATGCCGTTTGAGGGGACTTTTTATCGAGGACAAGTGGTACCCAGAGACATGTATAGTACTGGTCCAAAAGATAGGGAGTCCTTTCCTAGTACAAATATAAATTGTATTCCAGCTAGAGTAAATGCAAATTCTTTTAACACAAGACATAGGGGAGCATTATATGACAAAACAAACAATACAAATGACCAAGGGGGACAAATCAGAGACATGTAAATCACATGGGGATTTCTTCATGATGGCAGTTTAGGGACAGGCCAAGCTGACAGCGAAAATTTTCTGAAAATATTCAGGGAAACAGAGCTGAACATGGCGTCATTACCATAGATAATGACACAGATCTACCATTGGTAGATGAGTTAATACAAGGAATAAAATCGAGGTTTTTGGTTGATAGTGGACATCGATCACTTTAATAGGCGCATAAATTTTCAACAAAATTAAACATGATAGATCTTTAAAACAGAGGCATCCTGATGTTACGGTTTTTGGAATCTCTGGAAATATAGTACCTTTACACACCAAAATCACTGCAGAATTAAGTCTGGATAGGAAATCTTTTAAAGTTGATGCTGTTGTGGCCCTAGATAGAATGAATCCGCGATACCAACTAATTTTAGGCTCTGATGTCTTACGAAATTTTCATTCATAATAGACGCAGGGAAAAGAATTTTAAAGTCAGTAACACTTGGGATTTGTGTAAGAGAAACAGGGGTGAGAGAACGGATTATGGGTGACCAAAAATGTGGTGTGGGAAAATTGACATCAAAACATTCCACCTAACATAGAAACAGTATTGACAGTTTAGTGGGCAAACAAATTCCATCCAGGACAGTTAGTTCTTGTTGAACCCAATTATAATCTTGTGAGTAGTAGGTTAGTGGTTGGAAACTCTTTAGACAAGTTGTCCAAAGACAGGAAGGCAGCTATTTTGATAGACAACACATCACCTGAGCCTTTACACCTTAGAGCGGGAATGGCAGTAGCAAAAATTGAACCTATTAATATGCACTAGGTTAATTTTGCAGGTGAACAAAGGAGGGTTGAAAAGTCATCTCCAGTGACAATTGAAGATTTCAATCTGCACCATCTGACTGTTAATGAATGCCAAGAACTAGTTAAGCTATTAGATAGGTACAAAGATGTTTTTGCCAAATCACCTTGCCAATTGAACCGATCCATGTAGTGCAACATAGAATAAAATTAAAAGACAGTGTGCCAATCAACCAAATGGCTTATCGCACCCCCATGCCTTAAGATCTCAGGTAGTAGACCAGATCGGTGAACTCTTGGATGCTAATATTATTACACTGAGCTTCTCACCATACTCAGCTCCCATCGTAATGGTGAAGAAATGAGATGGCTCTTTACATTTTTGTGTGGACCTCTGCAAGCGTAATGCCAAAACTGTCACAGATAACTTTCCAATACCTCAGATAACTGAAACTCTGGACAATCTATGGAAAACAATTTATTATTCCACTTTGGACTTATTATTCCATTTTGAAACAAACTTTAAGAATTCAGAAGATTACCGTTTGGGTTAAAAAATATCCCCGCAACGTTTGTGAGGGCCATCTCTATTGTCCTTCATGACCTAAAAAAGAATCCATCTTTTGCTACCTGAATGATATAATCATCGCGAGTGCCGACCTTAAAACCCACTTGTCAAGATTAGAGACTGTCTTCCGATGCTCAAGGCAATACGATCTTAAGCTCAAGCCATCGAAATGTGAATTTTTGAAGCAGGAGATAATTTGCTTTGGACATCAAGTCAGTTCAGACGGAGTTCATCCGGATCCTGAGAATGTGGCGGCTATTAAAAATTGCTTGCCCCTAGGACAGTTAAGCATGTGAAAAGATTCTTAGGGATGACTGGGTTTTTATAGGAAATTTATTAAGGACTATTTTTTTTTTTTTATTTACTATCAGTTTATTAACACAAGGTTCACCCCCTGTACAGCGAGTGGGCTAGAAGGGTGTACAGAAATTATAAAATATACATTATACACTTTTGTACAAATTTTCAGCTCTTTACAATATAATTATTGTATAATAAAAACTATTAAATAGATATATACATTTACTAAATGTATTCCCTTTGAATTAACATATCTTGATAATTGCAGAGTTAAATACATAGGTTGACTTCTTTATCAGTAACTAACATAACAGATTATTTATATTCATTACATTATTGCATTTTATTTGGTCATATAATCAAATTTCTAATAAAAACTGCTCAATTTTCACAGCAATCCTGGTGATTTAGTCCAGATTTGGTCTATAATTTGGCTTCTGTAGGTTTTATTGACTTCAAACTTTACCGGATCAATGGAGAAAGTGTTGAAGTGTTCAATGGTGTTACATGGGAACATTCCTTTTAGGGAGTCCAAGTTTGATAGCTTCATCCTAAGTGGGTGATGGCTTCTATTTCTTACTCTTGTTAGTGCGATGATATCTTCTATTGATGGGGCATCAATATGGCGAGTTAGCAGCTTGGCAAGCGTTGACAGATTTTTTTTGAGGACAATGAGCTTCCAGGAGGTCATGCCTAGGTTGGCTAGGAGAATGGATTTCGAGATGGTGAAGGGGTTCCCTCCCAGATGGTTCAGCCACCGCAGAATCCAATATTCCATTGATAGAAATTTATTACATCGAGAGGTAGATGCAGAGGACCAGATTTCTGAGGCATATAGTGGTATGGGTGTTAGACATCTATTAATGTATTGTCCAATCAGTCTGGTGTTGTGACAGCCTGCGAGCTCTTGGCGGATAGCCCAGAAAGCAGCATAGGTCTTCTTCTTCGCCTTTAGGAAGTGTTCCTCGAAATTTAAGTGTTCATCCCACGTTAGTCCCAGGTCAGTATGAAATGAAACTTTGGGGACTGACTCACCAAGAACCATAACTCGGATGTCATTCTTGACCTTCCTCTTTGTGATTGTAATGTGCGCTGACTTGGCATTGTTGAGTTGGAGTCCAGCTCGCTGTAAAAAGTCAATTAACTGTTGAATCTGCTTGGAGGTTTCATTGTTAATTTCATGTACCTGTTTGGGGTCTTTTGAATTGATAAAGAATTTTAGATCATCAGCGAAGGAACTAAAATTTGGATTTTTTGCGAGGAATGGTTCAAGTAGGATTGCAAAGAGGGTTGTCGACATCACCCCACCTTGAGGTACACCCCTCGTTGCATAGGTTGTTTTCTGGTGAGTTCCGTTGGTTATAATTAAGTGCCTCCGCTGTAGTAAGGACTTCAGAATGCTGACAATTTGGTTAGATACTTTGAAATATTCTATCTCATCCATTGACCAACCTCACGGAGAAAGATCTCCTTTTGTCTGAAATGAAGTGACATAGTCAGCGTTTGAAAAACTGAAGACAGCATTGATATCAGAACCCTTATTAATTTATCCAGACTTCTCTCAGACTTCCTATTTGAGAATCAGTGCCTCGGATTATGCAGTTTCAGGAATTTTGGAACAGAAATCACAAGATGGCCCCAGGCAGCCACAAGCAGATTGCTGAAACAGACTGAAAAGTCATATAGTACTGTGGAAAAAGAGAGCCTGGCTGTCGTGTATTTGATCTCACAGTTCAAAGCTTACTTATATGGCAGAAAGGTTGTCATAATATCAGATAACACAGCATTGAAGTATCTACTTCAATTAAACAATCCAACACCTTGATTAACTCAATGGAATTTGATGCTGCAAGGGTACGATTTTTCAGTGGAGTACCGGCTGGATCGTCTACACTGAAATGCAGATTTCTTATCTCGACCAGTACTAGAGGAGGAGCCTAAGTCATGCATGAGAAATGTCACAAAGACAGTTGCGCCATTATCAACTTAAATCACCCTAGAAGCATTAGTGATGCCGAAAAATGCCACTAAAGATTTGATGAGATCACTACAGAGCGAAGATGACAAATTAAATCCTTTAATCACACAACTAGAGAATAATACTCATCTTCAGTGAAGATTCCAGATTCGTACTCTCTGCATGATGGAATACTATATCATTATACCCTTCCTGATGCAAGATCTACTAGAGAAGGACCCCTAGAACAATTAGTTGTGCCACCTACATGCACTAAAATTGGAAATCATGAGTGGATGTCGTGATCTCCCTCAGAGTGGCCATGTAGCATTTGATAACACATTACAAAGAATCAGGAAAGATTTATTTTGGGTGAATATGTACAGTGACATCAAAAATTATGTGGACACCTGTGCTTCATGTTTGCAGAGAAGGGAATATAATCCAAAAGAAAAGGCAAACCTGATGCGAGTTCTTGCTGAGTCAACACCTTGCTATAGAGTGAGTATGGACATACTTGGGCCATCATTCACCAGTTTAGATGGGGATAAATAATTTCTAGTGGTGGTGGATTGCTTCACAAGATATGCAGAAGTGATACCCTGGAACACACAAAAAGCTGAAGAGGTGGCAATGATCAATTTTGTTGTGGCAAGACATGGAACTTCACAAGTACTATTAACAGATTGGAGTGGTAATTTTTGTGGTCAGCTAATGAAGAACATTTATGGATGTCTTGGAATTAAGAAGCTTCAAACAACTGCATTGCATCCACAATGTAATGGCAAAGTGGATCATCTAAATAAGACACTGGCAGCAATACTGTCACATGTGGTCACACCACTTGGTCAGACTGGCATATTTGTGTACCACTAGCTGTTGCAGCTTATCATTCTGCTGTTCACTCATCTACACAGGAAACACCTAATATTTTGTTATACGGCAGAGATTGGGTCCTACCTCAACATATTTGGACATCTCAAATTCAGCAGACTTACGCTTCTTTAGAACATTACTCTGAACAAATGGTAGCAAGAATGCAACATACATGTGATATAGTTCAACAACATCTTCATGAAGCCGCAGAAAGTCAAGAACATTACCGTTCCACAAAAGCTGTGGATAAGCAAATCAGAGTAGGCAGTATTGTATATTTGTACACATTGAAAGTTAGACCAGGTCAAAGACTTAAACTGGCACATCAAAGTACCGGGCCTTACAGGGTGATAGCCCAAATGTCTCCTGTAAATTATCAAATTCAGCACATTTACAGGCCCAGAGATAAACAATTGGTTCATGTAGATAGGCTTACTAAAGTAATAGATCATGGACCATTTCCAGAACTACGGATCAAACCTGAGACTGATAGACCACACAAACCATCCATGGAACACACTAAACCAAAGGAGGTTTACCAAGAGCCAGAAGAAGAGGAGTTATGGTTTGAGGCAGACCTGCCTACAACTATGGTTCCATCTTTACCCTGTCTATTCCTCTGGCACTCTTGCCAAATAGAGGTGTGAAAGAGCAATCGGTAGTGAAACCGGATCATCAGACAGTTCCACATGGTCAACAGGAAGAGAGAGGTCATGCTCAGCCTACACATTAGTATAACCAGTGTAGCAGAAGTCGAGAACCTCAAGTCTCTGTACCACATCCTAGAAATGATGAAGTGATTATGATTGCCCAATCACCAACCGAGCCAGTTATCATTTAAGAAGTTCAAATTTCTAATGAAGATTCAGAACA
The DNA here is from genome assembly GCF_048544385.1 of Mastigoproctus giganteus. Lineage (NCBI taxonomy): Eukaryota > Metazoa > Arthropoda > Arachnida > Uropygi > Thelyphonidae > Mastigoproctus > Mastigoproctus giganteus. Next base: position 811,811 of record NW_028328296.1, on the reverse strand, counting down.
AAATAACTCTGCTGGTACTGCAGACACTGAGTCCCAACCAGTACAAACCTATGCACAAGGGGGACCAGAAGCACCAATGCCTCCCTCAGATAACCCAGGACTAGTAGAAAGATTTGTGGATTGGGTTACAGCTCCTGATACTGAACAACCCCCAGAATGAGCATATGGTTAAATCCCAAGAATTAGGGTTTTCTTGTGTTGTGCTTACTAGCTTAACTAGGTGCTGTACATCGAGAAGGTTACCTTAATTGAAGAAAACAAGGGGGGAGGATAGATTTCATTCAACTCTATCATGTTTTATCATCAGTTATGTGATTGGATGACTCAACAAGCACAGAGTATCAAATGGTATAGTTAGAAACACAGGAAAGAGAACTTAATTTATCATACCTCTAGATTATAGGCAGAAGCATAAGTTATTTTTTCAGGAACCAAAAAAAAAGAGAGATTAGTACCAGAACTTTTAATTAACTATTATTAAGCAAATACTATTATTGAGCAGGCATTATTACTTTCTCACACAAATATGTCTTAATTACGTAAGGTTGAGAGGAAAGATGCAATTAGTCTAGGGTATGTCCAGAAATCCCGTAGTTCCTTTTTGTTTTCTCTCTCTCTCATCATATATCGGAAAATTCAAGCTCAAGAGAGAGGATTCAGAGTGGAAAAAGAAAAGAAAATGTTTAGTTTTTTTTTGGAAATGAGAGGGATTAGCATTGGGACGGCTGGTTCCTCCCAGTAGCTACTAGTTTTTATCATTTTTCTAAAGAAAAGAGTTAAGGGAAAAAAAGAGGTAACATCTGAATTTCGAGGTCAAGATAAGGAGATCTACTTTTGCTATTTCGAAAAAAAAAGAAAACTCAGTTTACACTCAGATAAGGATTTGAAACAATATAAATCAGATTCCTAGTTCCATAAATAATTTTTTCGAATAGAACTTTATCTACTAATTAGAATTCTATCACATATGAAATTAAGGAGTTATTGACATTGCATTAATGTAGGAAGGTCAATATGGAACAAATATATGGTTATTATCAACTATAATGGAAAAAAATGCAGACTGCTCTTTAAGTGTGCTAATTAAGGTGCTAATTAAGGTAACCTATAGTGTGCTAATTAAGGTGATCTGTGCCTATTTGCAAAGTAAGAGAATGAAAGAAATTAGAGAGGAAAAGTTTCTTTATTTGCCAAGCTCAAGGAAGAACAAGGTCCTGGAAGCTGTTGATAATAATTATGGTTGAAAGCCAGAAGAAATATAAAAAAAAGAAGAAATAAGAACCTGATTAATCTCCTACACCAACAAAGATGTGATAGAAATTAGCACTGGAATGGAAAGTTTATTCAGTGTGAAGTTGGAATCATAAGATGTGCCTACTCCATGAGGACATCCACCTAGGATGAATCAGGATCTTGTTTCAATCCCTAGCTAAGGCGACCATCATTCGAGTCGATTCTATTGGTGCTTTCACGTGTCATGCAGTGCTATGTACCCCGGAGAGTTTTTCCCCTGGGGAACAGAAGTGCAGTGCAGTGTCTCAACCTTTCAAAAGGGAAGCAATTATTCCATTAGAAACAATGTAATTAGTGCAAGGAAGCTGAACCTATTACCCTCATCATCAGAAGAGAACAATTAACAGCAAGTGTTGTAATTCTGATGATTGAATAGACGTTCAAAGAATTAATATTATACCAATGAATTAGAATTGTATGTCAATGTAAATAACCTATTTTAATTACGAGTGCTTATGTTAATCTTAGTTTTGATATATGTTAATCTTATATTTTGCCATAGTGAATTGTTTTACAATATGTTTGATTATCTTATGCTTATAATTTCCTAAATGATAAGGACATATACTAATACCTGTTTTTTATTATTGTTTCATGTCTACTCCAGGAAAAAACGGAGAACTCTGAAAAAATAAGCTATACGTGCACCTGTGCCCAAAATGTGTACTGTGGTGGAAGAAAAGTAAGGTCATAACCTTGTCGAAGGAACTTTACGATATCCCGTCATGAAGAAATGGAGATGGTATTATACAAACTGTGCATGGACTTGTATGTCTGCACAGTAACACATATACTAATAAAATATTTATCACCTATATTACTCAAGTGTTTATCACATACATTATTGAAGTATTTATCACATGTATTATCGAAGTATTTTTCACCTATGCTATTGAGTGGTTATCATATGTGTTATTTGAGTAAATCATATAATCTGATTTCCTAGATTAGTTTTCTTATATTACACAAAATATCATTAATTTACATACAACATTAATTTATATACGATAGTAAGTAAAAGGTGTTAGGCTTACTATAGGTTGAAACCTATAGTTAGCCTAACACCTTTTACTTACTGTTGTTGTTCACATTTATGTTGTTATATATTGTAGATAAATATCTATATTTATCTATATTATATAGATAAATATAGATATTTATTTATATTACAGTTTGTAAAGGAAAGAAGCATGAGGAAATTTTATTTTTGACATCGCTACTTCCCACGGACAGAATCTCCAGATGCGATACTGTTGTCCCGGATCCGGCGATCCTTATAGTGAGAGTGGGGAGAGTGTGAGACTGAGAAATCCTCAGCTCACGATGATTAACCAGATCTAATTATCTATTCTATCAATAAAACCGATTTTTAGGATATTTAGGCTAAATTCTCAAAACCGTATTCGATCGAAACCCACGATAAGTAAGCTAGAGAAAAGACAAACCCATGAGTATAGAAAATGAGTGCAAATGCTCCAGCATTCAGCTGAAATTTCTGCTGTCCCTCAATTGCAGGCACACGCTGCCATGAGTCTGACTGGGGAGAAAGCAAAGTCAGAACTACTTGGGAGATAATGTGAAAGAGCCGATGAGAGGGTGAGGATTGCCATAACCACCAGAATCTTGTATTCGCTTTTAATCGGAATTAATGATGTGGGCTGAAAGAACAGTAAGATCTTTGGTTCCCATGTCAACACCAGCAAAAAAAGATGTTTATGGTCACAGCGAGGTCACACGCACATTAGGAAGCGAATAACCCTTTTATTTTAGCATAGCCAATAAAAGGAGAATCTGGTGGGGAGAAAGTAGAGCAAAGGCGTGAGGTATATAAGAGTATTGGGGGCCTAAAAAGGGGCAGATGGGAGATGGCTTTTGGCAGCGGAATAGCTAGTCGAGGAGTCGACAGAACAAAGAAAGGGAGCAGAAGGAGAGACCTTTGAGTTTTTGAAACAGAGACTGGCAGGAGAATGGAACGTCTCATTTTCAAACGTCCAGAGTCCTAACGATGTGAAGGGAAGATTCTGCAGTCATGTATTGCCCCAGCCTTAAGAACGGCCGAGGAGAAATCAAGACAAAGGAAGCATGGCTGAGAAGACCACGCTCTAGTTCTAACCAAAGACAAAGTAGACTCTCTCATTCTGTCCTGAAGCAAGAAATTTAACTGGTAAGCCATTATCTTATTTGTGTGAAAGTAAACCTAGAGAACACAACACAAACAGATACGGTTTCAATGCTTCCTTCCTAGTTATTTAATCTTTGTTAATTTAATAATAGAATGGGAATCTCTCTCCCATGGTAGTTGGTACACAGAATCTTACAGCAGGGTGCTGCGGGAATAAGAACCGGGGGGGAGGGGAGGGGAGCCTGTTCACATTAGAGCGGATGTAAAATGGTCTAAAATGAGGATTTTTGCATCAAAGCACTCACTTTGCCTAAGGTTCTTCAGTTCCAACTGTTCTTTTCTATGCTGAAGTGTTTTTGTGAATTGAATTGTTTCGCGAATGTTGTAGCTTGTTAACCAGAACCAAACAATAAGTCTATTGATGGAATAGTCCCAGTGAGACCAGAATCCAGTATGTTGTAAAGATGCCTTTTTGCTGATACAATGTTCTTGTTATGAACAGAAACCTAGAAGCTATATATATATATATATATATATACATACATAATTTTACTTTTACACAAACCCACTAGATGGAGTATAAAACTGTATGCCAGTTTTCTTTTGTTATAATAAATGTTGTTACGTGTTTCGTAATGTCTCATTCTCTCTGCCAGCATTCAAATACACCAGCATAAGTAAATACATACCAGGAGGAATTAATGTGAGGGATCGAGTCGATGCCCTGCGATCGTTCGATCCTTTAACACAACGCGAATCTGATGCCGCAGCGATTGGGTGCTAGAACAGCATTTAATTTGCCGAGAGCATGGATTTTGTCTTAGCCTGATGATCATTTCACATATAATTATTATCAGAAGAAACGTAAAACGCCAATAAGTCCAGAAGAATAAACAAGGAAGGGCAAAAGACAGAGAAAGCCCCTGACATCTTCCGTAACTGTAATTAGATGACTCCATAACTCCATTAGATTGAATAATGGTTTTTCTGATTCTGATAGCTGTAAGAAATAATCAACATATGGAATTTTATTGCTTAATACCTCCACCTCTGAAAGGTCAATAGTTAATTGAACTTCTGTCCCTTTCTCAGTAAGCATTCTTATAGTTGCTTTGGAATTATCTGTTTCAACTATTAACCAGTGGAGGTGCAAAGTCTCTTCTGCCCTTGCAGGTAGGAGTAGGAGAACAATTTCACAACTTTTTGTTTCAATTCCTGCCATTGGTATTTGTATAGTTGTATATAGCTATTAACATCTTCCAACAAGAGAGATGGCTGGAAATCAAAAAACAAAACTGGAATCGTTGAGTGCATACCCAAGCACCTATATAGAACATCATCTTTCTTTTCCAGGAGGATACATCATAGTTGATAGCACTAGACATTTTTAAGAATGGTACAAACAGAAATCAAACTGACAATGACAATATTAAACCAGAGCAGTAGCATTCGTTGGTGGTGACATGCACAGTAATCTTGACCAACATCACCTGTTTCCTTATTAGGGGCTCCTATGTTTAACGGAACCAAGAACGGACCTGTTCTTTTCAGCTGTGAGTCATAACCTGTTCAGCTTTTTGATGTCAGCTATCTTTCTGGATATTTTTTCTCAAGCTAGAAAACTCTCTGTAGCATCCATTTATTTACAAAGATATAGCGATTTTTGATTGGTTGAAAATTGAACCAGATATTTATTTCGCTTCTTCGGAATTACATTTTTTTCCATTGTCTCTAGATACCTTTTGGAAAATCTAAACTCATCAAACATTGTTAGCTTTGCTCTTATTATTCACACTGTGAAAAACAGATGCAAGTTTTGGGTTTATTTTGAATTTACAATGATATATTTTTACTTCAATTTATTTTTGAAAAGGTTAATTTCAAAACCACATAAAGATATTGCCATTCCGAGACAGCATACAGGTTTAGTGTTGAGCGGATATTAGGCAGCGAATATCAAAGCAATAATTTCTGCCATTTAATCACATAACATCAAGAAACTGCAGATAAAGGAACAACTATGTGGCAGCGATCAGAGTGCGCGGAAGTGGGATTTACTCAAAGAGGTAACTAACATCAGCAGTAAAGGGAAGGGTTTTTGTTTTCGTAAAGGTGACTATGATGGTCCGAGACAATATTTAAATTATATACTCATGATGTTACCAAGAGCAAATTTTGAATTTGCAAGAGCAAATTCAAAATGGGAAGTATTCAAAGAATTTATCTTGGAAGCTAATAGGCTTTACATACCAACCAAGAAATATTGTTCAAGGTTTAGGCCTAAATGGATATCAGATGAAACTAATGAGATATATGGCAGAGAAGAAAAATGCATTGGATACATATAAATTAATGGGTGACATGGAAGCCTATGATAGATATAAGCTGGTCTGTAACAAAGTCTCAAAAGAGAATACGAAGGCAAAGGCAGATCATGAGAAATCCTTGGCAAAGCATGCAAATTAAAACAGAAAACAGTTCGGTACCTATGTAAACTCTAGAGGGAAAAGGATGAATCAGATTGGTCGACTGGATATTGATGGTTCAGCTGTTGATGATTCTGCTCAGGTGGCTAACAAATGAAAAGAGTATTTTGCAACTACATTCACACATGAGGAGTTATTCAGGAAGGGGAAAGGCAGAGGTGAAGTAAACTCCGACAGTGAGCTAGATGATTTTGTAATAACTGATAGAAAATGGAGGAGAAATTGTTGAGGATAAACATAAAAAAGGCACCCGGGTGGATGGGATATATCCAGTTGTATTAAAGGAGGCAGCAAAGGAAGTAAGCAAACCGTTAGCTATAATTAGGAGAACTTCTTTGGGCCCTGGGGAGGTATCCATAGACCGGAGATGTGCAAATGTGACCTCAATTCACAAAGGCTGACAAAAGTAATAATAGACCAGTGAGTTTAACTTCTGTTCCAGGAAAATTAATGGAGGCACTGGTTAAAGAAGCACAGCAGGATCATCTAGACAAGACTTCAGTTATAGCTCAGACACAGCATGGTTTTGTAAGGGAAATTCTTGCCTGACCAATTTTATTGGATACTATGATGTAAAAGAACAAAATAACTGGATGCAGGGAATAACTTTGTTATTATGTATTTGGATCTTAGAAAAGCCTTGGATACTGTTGCACATGGAAGACTGCTGCACAAATTGGAGCAGTGTGGCATTGGAGGCAAATTGCTGCTATGGATAAAGGAATGGTTGAGGGGGAGAAGACAGAGAGTGGTAATCAATGGACACTGCTCATTGTGGACTAATGTTATTAGTGGAGTCCCTCAGGGTTCAGTTTTGGGCCCATTGTTGTTTTCTGTATTTATAAATGATATTGATGACGGTATATCAAGCTTAATATCCAAAGTTTAAGACGATACAAAGGTTGGCAGTGTTGTTAAGGATACTACTGACAGTATGCTGCTGCAACAGGATCTGGAAAGGTTGAGCAGATGGACTGAGAGGTGGCAAATGAAGTTTAACGTTGACAAATGTAAAGTACTACATATGGGAAACAATAACCCCAGAGTAATGTATCAACTCTGTGGTACTACACTGACAGTGGTAAAGAATGGAAAGGACCTAGGAGTAATTGTGCAGACAGACATGAAATTTTCTGAGCAGTGCAGATGGTCCGCAAGAGCAGCTCATGGTGTCTTGTCAATGATATACAGCAATATTTCTAGCAGGGAATAGGAGGTGATTATTCCCTTGTATAAGGCAATTGTCAGGCCACACCTTGAGTACTATATACAGGTCTGGAGGCCTTATTTTAAGAAGGATGTAGAGTAGCTGGAACGAGACAGAGAAGTGCAACAAAATTATTGAATGGAACAACGGGTTGCTCTTATGAAGAAAGGCTTAAGTTTTGCCTATTGCAGTGTCTGGAGACTAGGCACCAGTGAGGTGATCTGATAGAGGTGTATCAACTCTGTGGTACTACACTGACAGTGGTAAAGAATGAAAAGGACCTGGGTGAAATTATGCAGGCAGACATGAAATTTTCTGAGCAGTGCAGATGGGCCGCAAGAGCAGCTCAGGGTGTCTTGTCAATGATATACAGTAATTTTTCTAGCAGGGAATAGGAGGTGATTATTCCCTTGTATAAGGAAATGTTCAGCCACACCTTGAGTACTATCTACAGGTCTGGAGGCTTCATTTCAAGAAGGATGTAGAGTAACTGGAACGAGTACGGAGAAGAGCAACAAGATTATTGAATGGAACAAAGGGGTGCTCTTACGAAGAAAGGCTTACATTTTGCAAATTACAGTGTCTGGAGACTAGCCACCAGCGAGGTGATCTGATAGAGGTGTGTAAAGCCTTGAATGGTTTAAGCATGCGCAATGCTGATGGGTTCTTCCTCTTGCTACAAATAATCACATGAGAGGGCATAAATTTAAATTGAGGAAAGACAGATGTAGGGTAGATGAGTGGATATTTGCCTTTATCCAGTGGGTAGTTTGTTGTGGAACAGACTTCCATCACTTGTTGCAGAAGTTGATAGCCTAAATAAATTTAAGGCTCAGCTGGACGGGTATTTCGAATGAATGGAGGGGCAAAATGGGAGTGGTTTTTTTCTCGGCTGATGCTGCATAAACCTCCTTTCTTGCATCATATGCCCTTTACTAATGCTAATTAACACCGACATAAATGTAAAAACAATAAAATTTACCTCTTCTCTTTGGAATTTAATTGATATATATTGTTTCTTTGAAATTAAATTAACATTTTCTCACTAAAAAGTATACTGGAATTTTTTTTTCATATCTTTAGTTGTTTTTGAAAAATCTAATAAATCTTCATTGCAGTCTGTATTTTCAAGGACTGAATTAAAACCAGCACATTCTGAAGTGAAAATGGTATGACATGTCTGTGTATTTTCAAATATACATTTTAATCTGCTCACATGATACTGATAAACTTTATTATCAAGATGATACAGAAGAAAATGAATTGTATTCCAAACTGACTTCAAAATTGAAATTTAATTGGATAATCTGTTTTAAGGAGCAAAAGACAGAAAGCAATCATATTCACTTATTAACGCCACACAAATTTCCCGAAAATATAGAGACACTCGATCTTTTAAAACCCCATATATCACTAAGGAATTCCTGGAACTAGGGCCCCAGAGCTGTGACTTTAGAACTGATTCTTGTCGAAACTCGGAATTACTGTCATGATCTAGCCATCGATCTGGAAATTATAAAAAATCTCTATTTACATTTCTTAAAATTATATTGTCGACACTCACCAAGGTAAATTGTAGAAAACAGTACCACTGTCGTTTTTAAAAGTAACACAAAAAAGCAAATGGGTCATATAGTTTTGTGGAGAAAATCACAAAATAACAACATATAGTTTTGGGGAGAAAAAACAACAACAAAAAATAACTAGAATACATCAAAAACAAAAATGATAATATCATAAGCATCTACACCTACGACTTCAAAAACCTCTTCACCAGCATTTCGCATGACAATCTAATTAAAGTTCTCTTATACTACTACCATCAAAAAAATTTGAAATGCAAAAAACAATACTTGCATGACCTCATCAATCTCAACATCAAAAACAACTATGTGCTAATAGGAAACAGCATTTATGTACAGACTATAGGGATAGTCATGGGATCTTGCTGCTCCTGCGCAAAGCCAACCTTTACCTACACCACTTCAAAAGCAACATTCAAGAAGAAATCAACTTCTATAGATATATCGATGACGTCCTAGTGATCAAGTATGATAACTTCGAAACATTATCCCAGGAAATCTACCCCAATTTACTGTATCAATGTATCAAATTGGGGAGTAATTAAATACTCCCCAATTTGATACCCAGATCAGATTTATTGTCCTCAGAAGAGGCTTGTCTTCTGACCGCACTACAATGCAACATTCTAAACCAACTCACACCTCTAAAAATTATAAAAATGAGAAATCTTAGGAAAACAAAGACTGACAGTATAAATAACAGAAATATACCACCATTATAAACAAACACCCTTATGCAAAATAACAAAAGGAGAAACACAGAGTAAAAATTCACTTAGAAAGAGGCTGTAAATATGTAAATAGCTATCCCCTTGGACAATACAGGTTGTTATGCCATAGAAAAGCTATACCGGCCCAGTCCAAGGAATAGCAAAACAATTTCATGTAAATAACGCATATGAACATCATCCTTTCATCATAACATCATCATTTTCAGCAAAACATCATCTTTATCCATAACCACCACGTATTTTCCGATACTTGTATATATAAAAATGCATCATTTTAACTCTGAAGGTCTTCCCCCGACCTCAACCCCCCCCCCCCCCGACAAACGTAAAAATAAACCCTCTCATGACTTGCAAAATATATTGCCCTACAGCAATATCGACATCCCTCCATAACACACAATATGCGCGACTGCGTAGTAAAAACCGATCAGCCAATAAAACAAACAGAAAGCAGGAATAACCCCCTTTCTGACAGACAACCACAAGAAAAGTAGCAGTAAGTAAAAACCTTTCTCGTTTATTCAGATACTTACCCATTAGGCTTTATATCATCTATACCAGTTTGCTGCTTCCGGCTTTATGATTGAAAAATTTTAATTTAAAATTAAATTAAAAATTACATTAAAGTAAATCAAAAATTAAATTAAGTGCAAAAATATCACTGAAAAATCAATAATTGGCAAAAGTAATAAAGGGATAACAGAAACAAGTAGGTATGAGACATTCCTTTAGTCTGGCTATCGATCCGCTCAAAGCCCCGATGAAGTAGCTGATAGATGACCAGGTGAAAGAAAGTTATTTAATGTTATTTGGTGTTTTACTTGAACATTTGATTGAAATTTGCATTGCTTAATACCATTAGTATATATTTTTAACTTCATTTATTATTACCATTAGATTTACAGGCCCCCAGGCTAAAGTTAGCCCACATATGCTAACTTGTTAAACTGTTCCATATATACTTAAATACCTATAAATAACATTAATAAATAAATACCAGAAAATAGATTAAATCGACCAATATTGAAGCATTAACTCGATTGACCAGTATATATATATATATATATATATATATATATATATATATTTTTTTTTTAACTTTGGATTGGGCCCCCATATGTGGTTTTTTTGTTGTTGTTGTCTCATAACCTGAGACCTTATGCATCCTACCTACTGGAACTGGCCCTCATTCCCATGATGTGGACGAGTATCTAGAAGCAGCCTTCCTGGTGATAGCTGCTTCTAGGTAGCCAAGAGGTCAGCATAACACAACATGCATTAACTATACTATTAAATGCTGGCTTGGTTTGCAGAGTCTATTCAACTTACAAAGAAATGAGGTGGATTTGAACGGATGTTTTAGGAGCCCGACATCATTTCTTTGTAAATTTAATAGACTGCAAAACAGACCAGCGTGTAAGAGAGTAATGTTTGTGTAGTTAATGCTGACCTCTTGGCTACCTAGAATATATATATTATTCTGGCTACCTAGAAGCAGCTATCTCCAGGATGGCTGCTTACATATACTCGACCACACCACGGGAAGGTGGCAAGTTCCAGTAGATGGGACACAGAAAGTCTCAAGTTATGAGACAAGAACAACAACAAAAAAACACCTCTGGGGGTGCAATCCAGAGTTAAAAAAAAAGAAAAAAAAATATATATATATACACACCATATGCATATATACACATACATACAAAAAAATATATATATACTGTATATTTATAAATAAATAAAATAAAATAAAAAAATAAAAATAAAATAATAATAAAATTTGAAAAAAATAAATAAACTTTGAGAATACAGATAATTGTATTTTCAGGTCTCAACATCAGATGGAAGCAACACAGAATTTTTTTTTATTATTCAAGAAAAAAAGGTTTTTCATCCCGCACATAGCAAACCAGTGACGGTGATACATCACAATCAGATTTGTATAGCTGTTGTTCTGAAAAAAAAACGCAACGTGATTGTTTTTGAACATTCAATTTGCTTTGACAATCGAAATGAAGAGTTATTTTCTACAGGGAGCCACCATACCTATACACACACATGTCCACATATATTCTCAAAGTGGTACTGCTGTGTGTTAATTTTTTAATTAATTGTGGATTATGCACTATAATTTTGTGTTTTTAGGCAAATATTACCATAAATTTTAGTAAATATTACCATAAAGAACAAATTTCTTATTTCTGGTAAGTGTGTGTTTAATTTTCAGACTGGCATTTGGGGTTTTAGCCCTCCCTGAGGAGGCCTTTCTGATTTTCTCTGTGTAATGGCCGCTATGAAATATAGAAATCTCTGAGTGTCAGCTTGATATTTTCTTTTCTAGCCTTGTCCTTCACAAATGTCGGATAGCACAGTTATATTTGACACAATTCTAGACTGTAGGGAACAGAAAATATATGGGATATATTTTCTGTTCAGTTATAGCAATCAATCAATAGCTTGTTTTTCGTTTTAATTATTATCTTTCGCTCCAGCTAAAAAAATTAAATTGTTTATAATTGCATGGCATCTTGTCTTCCTCGTCGTTTTCTATAATATGATGTTTTGGCGCGGAGATTTTTTTTGTAGGGAAATATTTATAGGATGCCACGATCTTGGAAGTGACGTTTTTGAGTTAGCAAATTCTTATTGGTTGTTTTTAATTTAGTATAAAACACATTCAGAAACAATCCTTTTTTCTTACTTGCTTCACATACACTCCTCAGAGTTTCTTTAAGATGTTCCTTAGAATTACAAATTAGCACAGTATCATCTGCGTAACGAAGGTTGTTTATCTTCAGTCCTCCAATTTTGATGCCAGTCTCTAAATCTTCCAAAGCTTCACGCACGATATCTTCGGTATAAAGATTAAAAAGATTAGGTGACAAAATACAGCCCTGACTGACACCATTACCTATTGTTAAAAAGTCAGTGTTTCCATGTTAGTTCTCACAGTTCCTTCCTGTTCCTGGTACAATAGCTTAAACAGCTAAATTATGTGTATTGGGAAACCGATTATAGTCATCGTTTCCCCTAGTTTCTCATGTTGAACAGAATGAAATGCTTTTGAATAATCTATAAAACAAAAAACGACTGGAACATTGAATTCTTTGATTATTTCAATAATCGGTGGTAGGCTTAAAATCTGATCTCGGGTTCCCCTACCCATTCTGAAACCTGCTTGCTCTTCTGGCATTTCTTCTTCAAGTTTTCTTGAGATTCTGTTCAATATGAATTTAAGAATAATCTTGCTAGCGCGAGAAATTAGGCTAATATTCCTATAATTTGCCCGTTTCCCAAATTTTTACAATCATTTCATGAAAAAACTCGGCGCCCGTCACACCTGTAGTTTTAATCAATTCCGCTGGAATTTCATAAATCCCAGGTGACTTGTCACACGTTAATTCTCTGATGGCTTTTTCGACTTCCTCCTTCAGTGGAACTGGTTCGTGTTCACACTTTTGAAAAGGGGGTGGCATATCATTACTGCCAGTAGGTGCTCGGAGCTGTTCACAGTATTCTTTCCACCTTCCTTTGATTGTGTTCTCCTCTGTTAAAATTTCCCTTTAGGAGTCCTTAATTCCATTACGTTTTGGTCGAAGCTTTGGTCTTAAGGACTTAATTACACCATACATCTTTTTAGTGTTGTTTCGCGTGTTGTGGTATTCGATTACTTATATAAACTCTAAAAGGAAAGGGTTGAATCTGATTGGTCCACTTGACATCGATGGTTCGACTGTTGATGATCCTGCTCAGATAGCAAACAAACTGAATGAGTATTTTGCATCTACATTCACACGTGAGGAATTATTAAAGTTTGAAAATGACAGAAGGTTATCAAATTGTAGCAGGATACTTAACGATTTTGTAATAGCTGAAAGCAAAGTGGAGGAGAAATTGTTGAAGTTAAACATAAGAAAAGCACCTGGGGTGGATGGGATCTATCCAGTTATATTAAAGGAGGAGGCAAAGCAACTAAGCAAACCCTTAGCAATAATTATGAGAGCGTCATTGGACTCAGGGGAGGTTCCCACGGACTGGAGATATCCAAATGTATCCCCAATTCACAAAGGGGGATCGAAGGGTGACACGATTAATTACAGACCAGTTAGATTAACTTCTGTTCCTGGTAAAATAATGGAGTCACTGGTTAAAGATGCATTGCAGGATCATCTAGACAAGACTGCAGCAATAATTCAGAAACAGCATGGGTTTGTTAAGGGAAAGTTTTGTCTGACAAATTTGATAGGATATTATGATGTGGTTACAAAGGAACTGGATGCAAAAAATAATTTTGATATCATATATTTGGATTTCAGGAAAGCTTTTGACACAGTTACGCATGGAAGACTATTGTACAAATTGGAGCAGAATGGTATTAAGGGTAAGTTGCTACAATGGTTAAAAGGATGGTTTAGTGGGAGAGACAGAGGGTGGTAATCAATGGGTGCTGCTCTTCTTGGACTAATGTTTTTAGTGGAGTCCCACAGGGTTCGGTGTTAGGTCCACTGTTGTTTTGTATATTTATCAATGATATTGATGAAGGTATATCAGGCTTAATGTCGAAGTTTGCAGATGATACAAAGGTTGGCAGGGTTGTTAATGACAGTAATGGCAGTGCACTACTGCAACAGGATCTGGATAATTTGGGCAGATGGGCTAAGAAGTGGCAACTGAAGTTTAACCTTGACAAATGCAAAGTACTGCATATGGGTAGAAGTAACCCCAGAGAAACGTACCAACTGTGTGGTACTACACTTAAGGTGGTAAAAAATGGAAAGACCTGGGAGTAATTGTGCTGGCAGATATGAAGTTTTCTGAGCAATGCAGACAGGCTGCCAGGGCAGGTCATGGGGTTTTGTCAATGATATATAGGAATTTTGCTAGCAGGGAAAAGGAGGTGATTATCCCTCTGTATAAGGCAATGGTCAGGCCACGCCTTGAGTACTGCGTACAGGTCTGGAGGCCTCATTTTAAGAAGGATGTAGATTTACTTGAGCGTGTACAGAGAAGGGCAACAAGATTGGTGAGGGAAATGAAGGGATCCTCTTACCAAGAGAGGCTTAAGTTCTGCAAATTGCAGTGGCTGGAGACTAGGCACCTGCGCGGTGATCTGATTGAGGTGTATAAGGCCTTGAATGGGTTCAGCACGCTGAATTCTGATGGGATCCTTCCACCTGTTCAGATTACGAACCTAAGGGGGCATAAATTCAAATTAAGAAAAGACAGATGTAGAATAGATGTGCGGAAATTTGCTTTTAGCCAGCGGGTGGTTAATTGCTGGAACAAACTTCTATCTGTCGTTGTGGAAGTTGATAGGCTGAATAAATTTAAGGAGGAACTGGACAGGCATTTGGAGGGAATGGTGTGGTTTTTTTGGCTGATGCTGCATAAGGTCATACACTTGCTTTCTTGCATCACATGCCACTACTACTACTACTATTTCTTTGCACTGTCGATTGATATAATCCTGTTTGTCCTGGCTTAAATAGCGCTTGATCACTTTGCTTAATTCCTGATACTATGCATTCCCTTATATACCGTGGGCTTTTGCAGTTCTTCTCTGTTCAATAAGTTTAAAAGTGGCTTCTGTAATCCATGGTTTCCTGATCTTTGACTTTTCTCTAATGTGTCTATCTGCTGAATCCTTAATAATGCTTTTATGCATTTTGCCATATTTCCTCAGGCAGCATATCGTCATCTAGTTCTAACAGAGCTTGAAAACGATTGCCTGTTTCAAGCATATAATCGTTTGGAATATTTTCTACATCCAATTGTCTAGGGAAAACATTATTCATGATCGTTTTCAGTAGCAGCTTGAGAACGATGTGGAGTAACTGATGATTACTCTCCGAATCTGCTCCAGGAAGTGATTTTGCTGTGATTACACTGGAACGTCACCTTTGCTGCATACGGATATAACCAATCTAATACCTTGTTTTATGATCAGGAGATTTCTATGTGTAGAGCCTTTTCGGGTGCTGCTGAAAGCAGATGTTACATATGGGAGACCTATTGCTGCTATTATTATTTATTTATTTATTTGCTAAATTTGTTTATTGCTCTGCTCAAGAGCCATCCCCTGGACAGCAGTAAGCTAGGGGGGGGGGGGATATTTACATACAGAGTTTAAGACAGGGACATGTGTCCGGCGGTTACATGGAGCACATGCATGCTTAACCAGAATGGTACAGACCTTACAATGTTTATTATTTTACATACTTGAAAGTTGTGCCATATGGAAGTGGTCTTCAGGAGCTGCCAACAACACTAACAGATGAGCAGCAGGCTATCTGCCAAGCAAACAATTGCTATAATAATGACCAAATTGAACCCCCCTTCACCGTAGAAGAAATTCAGGATGCAACAAGCCGCGAAAAATAAGAAATGCCCTGGACTGGACCTAATTGAACCGGAGATGGCAAAAGAAGCAACGGAACATGTACCGAAATTACTGCTAAAACCTAAAACTATTCAATTGCTGCCTGGAAGCAGGTAAATTTCCACTACAGTTGAAAAATACAAATTTAAAACTGCTCCAAAAGAACCCAACAAGGTCACCAGAGACACCTAGTTCCTACAGACCCATAGCCCTGCTACCAACCCTCAGTAAAATATTCGAAAGGCTGCTACATACCACAATCACAAGGCATTATAATGAAGTAAATCCTAACATGACAAAGCAATAAGGATTTACTCCTGGGAAATCCACTATCGAAGCAATACAGAACTCCTCTCTAGAGTGAACTATTGTAAAAGGAAATACTTCCTCGTCATCGCAGTGGATATCGCCGGGGCGCTCGACGCTCTCTGGTGGCCGAGCATCTTAGCCAGACTCACAGCTGCCAACTTTCCATTGAATCTTTATAATTGCATGAAGGATTACCTGGCTGATAGAGCAGTGCAAGTTACCACACCGTATAAATGTCTCAGTCGCCCAGTCTGCAGCGGCTGCCCCCAGGGTTCTATCCTGGGGCCGCTCCTGTGGAACTTTGTCTTAGACGAATTCCTCGCCATGGATCTGGTGGTGTGGAGGCCCACGCCTATGCAGATGACTTGGTCTTGACCATCGAGGCTGACAGCAGATCCTCCTTAGAAATGCAAGCAAATGATGCCCTGCAAAGCTGCTAGATTGGACGAACCTACACGTGCTCAAACTAGCACCCGACAAGACAAAATCCGTGCTGCAAAAAGGTACGCTAGATTTAAGGAGACCACCACAAATTAAGATTGAGAACAAAACAGATAAGCTGTGCGAACATTTTGAATCTCCTTCGAGGCTCCCATTCCCTGGGCAAACGCCCATCCATGGATAAAGTCTAGAAGGGATATAATGTCAGAGTCTAGAACTCAATAATATTAAAGAAAAATAAAAAGTAACTAATAACACAACAAACATAATCTCTTGGCCACTTAGCCTCTTTTTAGAAAAATCTGCTTCAAGAATGTTCTTTACAGATCTTAATCAAAAGAGTTCCCGCCCCTGCCACGGGGAGGCGGGCCTCTACTATCTAGACACAGTCTTCTATTAAAAACCTTTCTAACATATTCATTAAAATAATTAAACACCCATCTTTCCGCAAACAGGTCCTGGAGGGTGTCCCTCTCCAAGCTGCCAATGGACAATCTCAATTGATTCCTATAATCTTCATACACCATACAATTCAGCATAATATGTTCAGATGTTTCAGGGGAACCACAATAACAAAACTCACTTTCCCGCAGCCCCAATTGATATAGCCTCATGGAAAGTCCGTGTCCAGTCAACAAAAATGTAGCATGCAAACTAAATTGCAACCACATCCTCTGCTTATTCACAATATCCACTCTAGGTAAAAATATATATGTCTGTCTGCCCTTGTCTGAGTTTTCCCAATCATTCTGCCACTTTACCATTATATTTTGTAATATTCTTTTCTTCTCTTCTTTCATATCATTCCGATTGTAAATCCGTCCTTCTTCTGGACATGACAATATGCCCATAATTTCCTTTCTAATATTTCTCTTAGTGTAATAAACCAGACCTGACAGCAACACACTATACTGGGCAGGGATCTTGCCAGAGATCACCTGCAAGGCCTCTGTCGAGACAGTTCGGCATGCTCGAGTTATTCCTAATAAAGCAAATCTTTGTGCTTGCAAAAGATACTTCTATATCTGAACTAGAGGAACTCTATGAACCCATGCTCTGGAGGCATATGTCACAATGGGGATAAATAAACAATCATACAATAAATTAAGGGACCGGCCCTTAATCCCTCAATCTACTCTTATAACCCTCCGGAGCTTAGCATAAAGGGTTCTTATTTTCTCTCTCAAATATACCACATGTTTTGTAAAAAACAAACGTTCCTCTAAATTTAAACCGAAATATTTAACTTCTCTCACATACCGAACTGAATCACCCAGAAGCCTCACAACTGGGGCTCGGTTCTGACTCAATCTTCCCTTCATTAACATCTGAACAGTCTTTTCTTTCGATATTTCTAATTTATACCTCCTTGTCCAATTTGACAATTCATTTAATACCAGAGCTGACCTCTCTTTGATTTGAGACCTGGTATCTCCTTCTACCAATATAGCCAGATCATCGGCGTATGCAATCTTTATTATTCCAGAAGTTTCAAAACTTAAGAATTCATCAAGGACAATATTCCATACAAAGGGTCCAATCACCGAGCCTTGAGGACATCCACGATATATATCTCTTTCTACCTGTGCATACTTTGTTTGAATCAACATCTTTCTATTCACAAAGTATTGCTTAAACACATTGTATAACATCTCTGAACACTCTGTAACTCCAATTCTATATAAAATACCACCCCACCATAGCCGGTCGAATGCTCCCTTGAAATCAATAAAAATACCTAGGACATATCTTTTCCCACTACCCTCCACTCCCTGCACCAGTCTACAGGCTGCGTCTTCAGTGGAATTATCCTTCTTAAATCCATACTGATTTATCGACATCAAGCCTTTTCTTTCATTAATAATCATCAGTCGGTTAACAATTAACCGTTCATATATTTTTCCTAGCACAGGTAGAAGGGCTATAGGACGATATGCCCCAGTTTCATTCAACATTCTATCAACACTCTTAACTAACAATTTAACCCGTGCAATCTTCCAGCTATCGGGGAACACACATTCTTCTAAACATTTGTTATACATCATAATTATAATATCTGGATTCATCACATATACTTTTTTAATCACATCAACTTCTAACTTATCAAGGCCCGGTGATTTTCCACTCCTTGCTCGGCCTATTGCCTCGGCTACTTCAACTGAAGTAAAAACTTCTTCACATTCTTCACTACCTAACTCTTCTACTCTATTCAACATTCTTTCTTGTTCATCACTGAGCATGTCCACATCCACTGGAAGGAGACCGTCCAAGATCCTGCCTACGGAATCATCCCATGTCACAGTTTCATCATTTCCTGTGCCAATAGTATATGTTATATCTGAGAGGCTTCTCTTATTATTTAAAATCTTATCAATTGAATTCCACGGGTCTCTAGATCCCTGCTCGTTTACAAAATCTTTCCACTTACTAATCTTAGCATTGTTGACAGCGTCAGTGTAATCACGTCTAGACACTCTATACTGTTCTCTAATTACTTCACTTAAGTCCACATCACCTTGCCGTCGCAATCTCTGATATAATCTTCTTTTCCTAAACACATCCTTTCTCATCCATCCTAAATCACTTGACCACCAGAAAACAGGTCGGTTCACACATTTCAAAACTTTAAAGTACTTGTAACACAGTTCCTGTAATAAATCAGTCAAGTTCCGAACAAATTGCACAGCAGTAAAATTCATCCAATTAACTAAACTTATTCTATTTACATAATCACGTTCAAACTTAGACCATGTTGCACTACTTACATTTTTAATATTAAACCTCCCTGTATCAAAATAATTTCTTTTTACATTACTTTCTTCTATCACAAAGAGAATAGCATTGTGGTCACTTGTGGTACAGTCTTCAAACACACCCCACTCCTTAATTTTCCGAAACATGGATACTGTTGCTATTGTTACATCAATAAAAGCCTGTCCATGCACCGTTGAAAAGGTAGGACAATGTCCCTGCACATTAACCACATCAACCCTGTTGGTAGCAAGACACTCTTCTAGTATTATACCCCTATCATCAGAATGACTTCCACCCCACAGAGGTGAATTGGCATTTGCATCCATTGCCACAACCAAACCACTGGAGCCAAACATTCTACACAGTCTTTCTAAATAATCAACAAAAATTTCAATACCCATTGAAGGAGGACAATAAATAGTGGCTATATAAAACCTGCCACATTGACATATCACTTCACAACAGAGAAACATTTCATCACACATTGATACTATCTTTGTTACTACCATTTCTCTGTCTCTGACAACAATCGCTGTCATCGGTTGTCTACCTTCCGATATAACTCTATATCTCTGAGGATATCCTCTTATAAGAGGATATCCTCATATAAGAGGGTAGCTAAGAATAGAAACAGGTGCAGGTATACTTGCGTGTACACCAATGCTAGGAGTTTAGTAAATAAATTTGATGAATTTGAGGTATTGCTCAAAACATCAAAGGCAGATATTGTTGGGATATCAGAGACGTGGTGTCACACAGATATAAGGGATGCAGAACTGCAATTTGGGGAGTACAACGTCTACAGAAAGGATAGACAGAATAGAAAGGGGGGAGGGGTTATGCTATTAGTTAAGAAACACATAAAAACCAAGGAAGTGAAGCCAGTCGACATCGTTGGACAGTGCAGTGTTGAGTCAGTTTGGTGTGACATAAGCATTGGGAGATCAAAATTGAGAGTAGGAGTGTGCTATAGGCCTAATGACTCTGATGAGTATAATAAGAAACTGTACAGGGAAATAGAGTGGGCCAGTAAATCAGAGAGTCTTATAATGGGAGATTTTAATTTCCCAGATATTGACTGGAATTTGTGGGTTGGTCACTCACACACTAGCAAGGCTTTTGTGGATTTATTGGATGATTGTTTTCTACATCTGCATGTTCGGGAGGCAAATAGACGGAGTAGTACTCTTGATATGATTATCAGCAGTGATTCTTCATGCATTAAGAATCTGCAGATAAATGAACCACTAGGTGGCAGTGATCACAGTGTGCTGAAGTGGGATTTACTGAAAGAGGTAACTACCATTAGGGGTAAAGGGAAGGGTTATTGCTTCCGTAAAGGCGACTACGATGGACTGAGACAGTATTTAAATTCTATACAGTGGGACCAACTGATGATGTTACCAACAGCAAATTCAAAATGGGAAGCATTCAAAGAACTTATCTTGGAAGCTACTAGGCTTTACATACCAACTAAGAAATATTGTTCAAGGTTTAGGCCTAAATGGATGTCAGATGAACTAATGAGGCATATGGCAGAGAAGAAAAATGCATGGGATACTTACAAATTAACACATGACACAGAAGCCTATGATAGATACAAGTTGATATGCAACCAAGTTACAAAGGAGGTTAGGCAGGCGAAGGCAGATTACGAGAAATCCTTGGCAAGGGATGCAAAGAAAAACAGCAAAGGGTTCTTTACTTATGTAAACTCTAGAAGGAAGGGGATGAATCAGATTGGTCCACTTGATATTGATGGGTCAACTGTTGATGATCCTGCTCAGGTAGCTAACAAACTAAATGAATATTTTGCATCGACATTCACACATGAGGAGTTATTCAGCAAGGGGAATGCCAGAGGTGTATTCAACTCTAGCAGTAAGCTACAGAATCTTGAAATAACTGGGAGTAAAGTGGACGAGAAACTGTTGAAGATAAACACAAGAAAGGCACCCGGGGTGGATGGGATCTATCCAGTTATATTAAAGGAGGCAGCAAAGGAAGTAAGCAAACCCTTAGCCATAATTATGAGAGCTTCCTTGGACTCAGGGGAGGTACCCATAGACTGGAAATGTTCAAATGTGACCCCAATTCACAAAGGAGGATCAAAGGCTGACACAAGTAATTATAGACCTGTAAGCTTAACTTCTGTTCCAGGAAAATTAATGGAGGCACTGGTTAAAGAAGCACTGCAGGATCATTTAGACAAGACTTCAGTTATAGCTCAGACACAGCATGGTTTTGTTAAGGGGAAGTCTTGCCTGACCAACTTGATTGGATACTATGATGCAGTCACAAAAGAACTGGATGCAGGGAATAACTTTGATATTATATACTTGGATCTTAGAAAGGCTTTTGATACTGTTGCACATGGAAGACTGCTACACAAATTGGAGCAGTGTGACATTGGAGGCAAATTGCTGCTATACAAATTGCTACACAAATTGGAGCAGTGTGACATTGGAGGCAAATTGCTGCTATGGATAAAGGGGTGGTTGAGGGGGAGAAGACAGAGAGTGGTAATCAATGGACACTGCTCATCGTGGACTAATGTTATTAGTGGAGTCCCTCAGGGCTCAGTGTCGGGTCCATTATTGTTTTCTGTATTTATAACTGATATTGATGATGGTATATCAAGCTTAATGTCCAAGTTTGCAGATGATACAAAGGTTGGCAGGGTTGTCAAGGACACTACTGACACTATGCTGCTGCAACAGGATCTGGAAAGGTTGAGCAGATGGGCTGAGAGGTGGCAAATGAAGTTTAACATTGACAAATGTAAAGTACTACACATGGGAAACAGCAACCCCAGAGCAACGTATCAACTCTGTGGTACTACACTGACAGTGGTAGAGAATGAAAGGGACTTGGGGGTCATTGTGCAGGCAGATATGAAGTTCTCTGAGCAGTGCAGACGGGCTGCAAGAGTAGCTCATGGAGTATTGTCAAAGATATACAGGAATTTTTCCAGCAGGGATAAGGAGGTGATTATTCCATTGTATAAGGCAATGGTCAGGCCACACCTAGAGTACTGTATACAGGTCTGGAGGCCTCATTTCAAGAAGGATGTAGAGCTGCTGGAACGAGTACAGAGAAGGGCAACAAGATTGGTGAATGGAACAAAGGGGTGCTCTTACGAAGAAAGGCTTAAGTTTTGCAAATTACAGTGTCTGGAGACTAGCACCAGCGAGGTGATCTGATAGAGGTGTATAAAGCCTTGAATGGTTTAAGCATGCTCAATGCTGATGGGATTCTTCCTCTAGCTCAGAAAAATCACCTGAGAGGGCATAAATTCAAATTGAGGAAAGACAGATGTAGGATAGACGTGCGGAAATTTGCCTTTAGCCAGCGGGTGGTTGGTTGGTGGAACAGACTGCCATCCCTTGTGGTGGAGGTTGATAGCCTAAATAAGTTTAAGGCTCAGCTGGACAGGTATTTTGAACGAACAGAGGGGTGAAGTGGAAGTGGTTTTTTTTTTTTTTTTTTTTTTGGCGATGCTGCATAAGCTTGCTTTCTTGCATGAAATGCCTCTACTAATGCTAATGCTATAACCGACTGCACAGAATAAGGCTCCTGCAGCAATGCTATAGACACTAATCTTTCTTCCATACTTTTATTTATTTGTGCAGCAACTGACTTTGACCTCTGAGCATTCAATTGTAAGATCTTAATTCTACTACCCATAATTAATTCTCTTTTTATAATTTTCCAATGCTCGTGAATACTCAGGGCACCTCTTATCAACGGCTACATGTCCAGCTTCACTACCACCCTTCTTGCTACATAAGCAACACCTTGGTTCTTTATTTTTATTCTTACATTCTTTAAAGGAGTGATCTTTTTCACCACAATGACCACACATTACTTCTCTGTTGCAAAACTTTGCAACATGACCATAAGTCAAACAGCGAAAACATTGCGTGACAGAAAAAACTTCCTTAAATTTACATGCTGTCCACCTTATATACAATCTAGATCTTTTACTTACTACATTCCAAATTTCCGAACTTAACTGTATTACCCAGTTATTTAACTGCGTCTCAGGCGCCTCCGTAGCCAGGTGGGAAGGAGCAGCCGTGCGTAGCACACGCTTCTTGATTAGACCGGGGTTCGAGCCCGTCACCACCAAATACGGAGGATGCGGAAAGGTCAGGGAATGACCACCGCATATCCCGGAGCAATATGGCCTTAGTTGCTAATGCTCCTAAAAACCAAACAACAAACAAACAACAAACTGCGTCTCTTTATGTTTATTCACCACAAGTATTTCTACACCTTTAAATCTCTTTTCACTCACTTTACTATCTTTAAAGTTTCTCTGCCATATCTGTTGAACGAACTCTTCCTGTTCCACATCTTCTTCCACATCAAAGATTACGATCCTTGGTAATATGGGCTTTGGTATCAAATACTTCATACCCAATTCTTGAATCCTGGCACACTCCTTAATCTTCTTTATATCATTTTCTGTCTCTGCTTCTACCAACACTCCTCTATCTCTGATAGGTCTAACATTCTTTACATTCACAGAAGCCAACAATGGTCTTACTTCCTTTAAAACTTTCATTTTTACTTCATCACTCGTCTTGTATCTATCTGTTGTGGCTTTAATAATCATCACCTTAGGTGCACTCCTTTCTACCCCCTCCTTTACTTTTGTCGAATAACTCTCCTTATCAACATAATCTACTTTTTTTAATCTTTCCTTCAACACCACATTCTCAACATATGTCTCATGTGCCTTCTTCTCAATCACATCCCACATCTCCATAATAGTCCGTATCACCGCCGTTGAAACTACTTTCAGCTTTCCACAAAAAGGAGTGCAACTTCTCTCTTATATCAAAAACATAATCAAATCCTTTATCACCACTTATATTTACACTCTTCTTTTTCTTCCTTTTCTTTTTACATTTCACACCTTCGCCACCATCAGAAGTCACATCCCCCTGTTTCCGCTTTTTCTTTCTCGGATTATTTTCACCCTGCATCTGTAATACAGAATTCGACCTAGTTTGCACAGGAGATCTTTGTAGAGCACGACCTGAAGTCACTTCTATTTCTGTCAAATCTTGTGCCTGACTCAACACCTCCTTGGTGATCTTAACCCTTTCATCCTCCGTGACCTCACTAGACGCTGCCATCAACTCTTCCTGGCTTATCTCATCTGACGAGGATGACATTATGTATATAATAAAATTCAAATTTACAATTAAAATTGATAACAAAAAATTTGCAATCAAAAACTATTTACAATATTTACAATTTTATCAATACGAGCAAGGATCCAGATCCCCACTCAATCCAAAATGGAACTCTAAAAAACACGAGAAAACTGTTCTCAGTGTATCTAAAATTATACACCACCCAAGTGAAACGGGTGATGGTCCCAGGGACAACTCTTGTCGCCGAGACTAAATTGAAAGGGCACGGAAATGCTCCTTTAACTCAGGAGAGATTTTAAAACTCCCTCCTGAAAAATCAAATTCAATTCAAATAAACAATTAACGAAACAACCTCGTCCCCCTACGCAACTGCTGTGCGAACAGACTAAATTCCTAGGAATAATCCTGGACAGAAAATTAAATATCAAGCCACACCTAGAATATATTAAACAAAAGGTAAGAAGATACGCGGCCCTCGTCGCTAGAATCACTCGCAGGGACCTGGTACTCAGACGTACTACCCTGTCTCTGTACTACAAAGCTCTCTTCATCCCTGCCATCACATATGGCTCCCCTGTGTGGTACGCGAGGGCGGCACTAGAAGCGAATAAAAGGATCCTCGAAACTATTCAGAGGACCATCCTCCTTACCATGTCGAGAGCAACTAGAACGACTAGCACGGCTGCCCTCCAAGGCTTCCCTCCAGCGGGTGGTTAATTGCTGGAACAAACTTCCATCTGTCGTTGTGGAAGTTGATAGGTTGAATAAATTTAAGGGGGAACTGGACAGGCATTTGGAGGCAATGATGTGATTTTTTTTTTTTTTTTTTTTTGACTGATGCTGCATAAGCTCATACACTTGCTTTCTTGCATCACATGCCATTAGTAGTACTACTACTACTACAAAGTCCTGGTAGGAGTTCTGCCCCTGAATCTCGAAGCTACCCACTGTGGTCTGCTCTACTACCTTGCCAGAAACACATCGGCTACAATGTATGACCTCACCACTGGCATCACAAATGACCGCAACTATCAGAAGAGAAGAATCACCGACCACCTCGTCCAGATTTTGCAGAGGAGATGGGGAAACACAGAAAAAGGTGCAGTGACCAGAAGATTCCTTCCCACTCTCACCAAGCTGTACCCTAAGGCGCCAGCGTGGTTTCACCCTGGTCCAAATACCATCTTCCTCCGTACAGGACACGGCCCGTTTAAAGCTAAACTTCACCAACTTGGCATCATAAATAACGCGGACTGTCCCTGTGGCAACCCGGAGTCCTGGAGACACTTAATGTTTGAGTGCGATTTGTATGACGATCTACGGCTATGCCTAATAACGGCAATCCAATATATCCCAGACAACCAAGAAACCCAGACTATTAGACACTCAAGAGGACTACAAGGCACTCAGTACTGCATTCTTTCTAGAAAGAATGCAGTAGGTCAAACAAGTAAAAAAAACTTACCATACAACAGAGAGACAAGACTTCAGGATGATTTGTATGGCCTACTGTAGACCCAAAACTGCACTCCATTGTGCATTTTTTTTTTTTTCTTTTGGGGGAGGGGGTATTTGCTCTTCTGCTCTCCTCGCCTCCCCATATTTTCACTGTAGTGGGGCATGGGCATGCCCCACTGAAAATGGGGTTCACGTTCCTATCCGACCCTCTTCTTCCTATTTCATCCCCCCCAGTCTACACCCTCCCTCCCAACACTTTCTCTTGTACAGCGACTGCCCCACATGTCCAAATTTAAATCACATCAAATTTTGCCCGACCTTTTAGGCTCTCTAGAAATAGTTCTTTCAGCGTAAAACCCCACGCAGCGCTTTCTAAATGCAATTTTACTTAAATCAACAGCGATAACTCCAACCTTTATTTTAGGTCCTAGTCACAGAAATCCCAAGAAAGTAAGTGGCAGGACCTGCCAGAGTATAATTAGTCTGTTGGTACACCCGGTGGGCGTCCCCGTCGCAAGGTATGGTAAGGCCGGGTCCACTCGGGGCCCGGCGATCAACAGGTCGGATGAACAATGGGCACAACAAACTACATACCACATGACCCATACATTATTTTTAAACCTCTGGCATAGACAGGGTACTGTCACTCGATACATAGAACATACGCGGAGATGGGAGAAATCCCCGGAGCCGTCAGACCCTCAACATACCTATACCTATACCTACCTATACCGAAGTGTCGCTAAGATTCATATGCTTGGTCTCACTGCTGAGCCGGCCAGGAAAAAGGGCCCCACTATCATCGTTTTTGATATCGACAAAGAATTGACTCACTCTACCATCTGCGAGGAGATCTATAGAAGAAATTTACAGCAAGTGCTCCCCGACTGAGATATGTTAAAACTGATCACACCAAAATATCAAACCAGGAGTGAAAATGGAAGTTCCACAAACTGGGTCATCGGACTGGCACCTGAGGACTGGCAAGCCATAATCAGACAAACAAGGGTGTACATAAACTGGGGATCCCACCGGTTCAAAGAGCATGTCGAGGTTCCTAAGTGCTTCACGTGTTGCCGCTTTGGGCACACAACTCACACGTGCGTCCAGGCGGTAACTTGTGGCTACTGTGCGGAGAAGGGACACAATTTCAAAAACTGCCCTAACAAAGACAAAATTCCGACTTGTGCTAACTGCAAGTGGCACAAATTTACTCACTCCGAGAAAATAAGGGCCCCGTATATCTGAATGCGGGGCACTTATTATCTCGACTATGGGGACACTGCCTAAAAAACATAATACTACCTGTATCAAATTCCTGCAACTAAATGCTCAGCGAGCTAAAGCTGTTGCTGCCCAGACAAGGCAAAGGGTAGAGGAAGACAACTATGATATACTGCTCCTCTAGAAGCCATACGTTACCCACTGAACTATAAGATCTTCCAAGCGGAAGGTGAAACGCCCTGGACGGCCGTGGTCGTGCTCAATCTCAAACTGACCGTTACGAAGATATCTCACCTGTGTTCTACATGGGCCACCTGTGCACATATTATCTCATTCCTGGTCGATTTTTACGTAATATCCATGTACTGTCGTCCAGCAGAAGACATTCTGCCAGTTATCCAATACCTGCAGTATGTTCAAACAGAACTTGCAAGGATCCAGAATTGTGGACCTAAATTGCTGCTCACCCATGTGGCACAGCAAAACCTTAGAACGCAGAGGCTCCAGAAATGGCCAGCACATGGAGGAGTTTCACGCAGACAGTGGTATTGTGGTCTTAAACCGTCCTAACAACCTGCCTAAATTTTCCTCATCTCACTGGGAGTCCACCCTGCATGGCACTATGTCAACGAGATGTTTTGCCAACTACGTAACTGACTGGACAGTCCAGGATGACTGCACCACCTCATACCACCGAGCCATCACTTTCCAAATACGGAGGTCCATTCACCGAATACCAACAAACAACCAAAGGTTTCACCGTTATGCAGATCACAAGGCCAACTGGGACAGCTTCAAACAAGCCATTACTACAAATGGACAGAGTCTGCTCACCAATAACCTAGAAATCCAGAACCCAGATCTGACCAGCGAGTTGTTTCTGCAGCAATAATCAATGTGGCCAACCAAACAGTCCCAAAAAGATTTCACGACCAGGTGCGACCTCGTGGTGGTCCTGAGAGCTGGATGTCCTAAGAAGACAGGCTAAACAAAACAAGCGTGCTTTTCAAAGAGCCAGGCGGTCCTGGCCTCTCCCAAAGGTCGAGTGTCATCCGAAACAGTACCGGGTTGCCAGGAATGCCTACACTGCAATGATCAGGCAGCAGAAAAAGCTGTCCTGGGAGCACCTGGTTTCCACAGTGGGAAACCTCGACCCATGGGTATCATATATAGGATTACAACCAACAAACTACCCAGATGGGAGGTAACGACATCTACAAAAACTCCCCTGGGAAATATGACCAAAAACTGGCAGGAATCCATAAACAATATCCTCAACGCCACCATCCAAACCCTATATGGACAAAACACCCTGAACAACAGCTGATTTGCAATGCCAACGACACCTATCAATCTGACCAGACAGAGCAACCATTCACTCTCCTAGAACTCCAAACTGCAGTCAACAAAATCAGAAACAGAAGAACACCGGGGACAGATATGATAGAGCCAGAAATTGTAAAGAAGGTGGCAGAGTACACCCCAAACCTGCTTCTGAATCTAAATATCCACTGCCTCCGCTCTGGCTGCTTCCCAAAGAACTGGAAGGTGGCCAACATTAAGCTCATATTAAAAAAAGCCATCCAAGTCACAATACCTACCGAACTCCTATTGTCCGTTTGCAGTCTTAACTGCTGCGAGACGATAAAAGCCAAGGGTCTATGGACGGAGGTCCCAAAGAAACCTGGGAAACGTCTCATTATCTACGACGTAGATGCAGAAGTCGGAAAGGAAGATTTTCTGTCAGAATTATATGAGCGTAACTTCAGTTCAAGCGGTATAACAAGAGCTCAATTCCAGAAGGATACCTTGATCAGGTCAGTGGCGAAAGTTGCCAATAAGGATACCAAAAACTGGATCATCGAGGTCTCTGCCGAGCTGCGGAACATCCTCGTCGAGAAAGGAAGAATATACATGAACTGGACGTCCTATAACGTCCGTGACATATATTTCACTGTTAAGTGTTTTAAATGTCTTGCCTTCGGGCATCTAGCAAAGAACTGTAAGTCGAAGACTGTGTGTGGTCACTGTGCGGGAGATGGCCACCTTTACAAGGAGTGACATAAAAAAGGCTGAGAAGCCAAAATGTGTTAACTGTGCTAGGCGAGGGAAGACCTCCGACCATTCTGTTAGAAGTAGAGATTGCCCTATCTACAAGAGTTACTTAGAACAAATCAAGAGTAAAGTCGTGTATGGAATGTACATCCAATACGACTTCCAACGATGTGTTCCGAGTTATACAGATCAACGGGCAGAGATCATACCCGGTCGCTCTACAGTTGGCGGAGCGCTCTAGGAGAGAAAAGTGTGACTGTATCCTCTTGCAGGAGCCGTACATAGCCAACGAAAAAGTTCGTGGCTATCCCCTAGATTATAGGGTTGTTCAGTCTGGTCAGGGTAGTCAGGCTGCGATAATTGTCTGTAACAAAGAATTGGTGGTTACCCAGTTGCAGAAGCTGTGCTCCACGCACTTTGTTTGTGCCGAGATTATTGGTTCATTTGGCAGAGTGTACTTGGTAAGTATTTACGCCCAGTATCGGGAAGAACCACATGCCTATCTCCGATATGTCGATGAGCTTTGTACTGAGTTAATGGGTAAGAAATTACTGACAGGTATCGATGCCAATGCCAAGTCGGTGAGTTGGGACAGTACAAACTCGGACTATAGAGGTGTACTTTTTGAAGACTGTATCTTGGCTAATAGGCTCGAAATCCTACATGTCCCTAACCAACCTTGTACCTTTTCTACACAGCAAGGAGAGTCTAATATCGACATAACTCTTTGCACTGGTACCTTAGTTAATGAAATCACTAAGTGGTCCGTGGAGACCGATTGGTCGACTAGCGGTCACAGGGTCTTACGATTCGAGATCCGTCCTTTTGAACGCAGAACTGAAATTTGTAACGTGGATAGGTTTGTGGCAAGTACTGCTAACTGGAGTAGGTTTAAGTCAGTCTTAAACAGTGTAACTGCCAATGAATCATGGAGACAGCAATGGAGTCGTAGCCTGGCGGCCCAAAGAGTTTCTTTATTGAATAAATTGCTTCAAAGGGCTTGCAAAGCATCCATGAGGAAGGGTAGGAATAGGACGACGTCTATGTCTATATCAAAATATTGGTGTCTCTTTCATTAGGGGTGCTTTGCTAGAGTTTTGGGCTATTTTTGGGCTACAATTTTCTTTTTGATATATCTTGGCTTCTAGGGGATGTACAGTTATAGTCTTTGTTTCTAACCTAACCTTCTCTTTCATTAACAAGGGTTTATAGCTCCCCCTGGTGGTAATGTACGGAGATCGTAAATAACTTTGTTCTGGTGCTCCGAAACTTCTGGCAAGGTTCTGTACCAGATAGCTTACAGACATTTCTATATTCCCTATGAGTTTCAGCTTTTTCCGTCCATAATTTCATGAGTTCCAAGGCTGGATGTAAAACCAGTTTTTCATCCGGGGAAAATTTGCCACTTTAAAAAAAAAAAAAAAAAATGAAACGTACATAACTTTTCTTCTATTGTACCCTCTCTTCTTTGACTCATTGTCCCTGCCTTTAGCCGCGTTCAAATATATAGCTGAACAATGTCAAGTGTAAACAAACGTATACGTGGCAATAACAAGTCTGGTATCTGTCACCTATGTAGAACGGAAAGAAACGTAGATTCAAACTCACACATCAAATGCACAGGGTGCAATAACCTTATCTGCCGTTCCTGCAGCAACATCGCGCACATAAATAAACTGCCAGCAAAATCCCGGAGTTCTTTTTTAGGGGAATGCTGCAAACCCCCGAAAAATTCGGTATCATCTCTTGAATTGCCAGAAACTAACACCTGCCAGGCCTCTAAGTCCATGACACTCCGAACCAAGGATCTGCCTCAAGGGAACTTAGGGGAAAGTAATGGCAATGAAATACTGTGTGGGGTGCCAAACAACCACAACAATATTGCGGACGGAACTACACTAAAGGACCAGACGGCAGAAAAATCACGCAGCAATCACGAGATAGCGAAATTAGCCAGCGAGCATAAAACACCAAACCAATTCAGGATAACAATTATATCAAGCAGGTAAAATCGCCTGCAAATGACATAACCGAAATTAATGACAACTACGAAGTAGCATCCATTAATTTAGTTGCTTCAAGACAGCAAGTTTTAAATAACGGGATTAGAAGGCGACACGTCAGTGACAGTCACTTATGTATCAGCCAGCTTGGTAAACAAAGCCAAGCTGAAGCTGGCACTAAGCAAGAAGAGTACTCAGTTCAGGTAAATACAAAGGGTACTAGGAAAGTTTTGCAATATGACGCAACAATGAATCACAGGAAGCTGCTTGTTGCTGCATGTTGAGACATGTTCATACGTGCATAGTAGCCGCCGCGCCAAGTCGATGGGCTCAGTTATTCATTAGTAGTGAGAGTGTAAAGTGCTTGCGATGGCATCGTGGTCACGAAATGAGATAAGGACAGTTTTGCGGTATAATTTCGTGCGTGGTTTAACCATAGACCAGTGCTTAGAAGAAATGACTCTTGCACTAGATGATGATTGTCCACATCGTACAACGATATTCAGGTGGTATAGAGAATTCCAAAGGGGAAATTTCACTCTGGAGGATTCTGAGAGGCCGGGAAGGCCACGAACGTCAGTTACGGAGGAAAGCGTTACTGCTGTGAGGAAAATGCTTGACGAAAACAGGCGAGTGACCTACCAACAGATAGAGGATACTTTGGGCCTAAATGCACCAGCAATTCGTTCGATTCTGCAAGATCATTTGCACGTGAAGAAACTTTGTTCTCTCTCGGTGCCGCATCAACTGACTGAAGAGCAGATGACACGACGTGTGACTTGGTGCCGGGAGATGTTAAAAAAGTTTGATAAGGGACAATCTCGGTATGTGAACAACATCGTGACAGGTGACGAGACTTGGCTGTACTATTACGATCTGCCGACCAAGGCTCAAAACAAAGTTTGGGTCTTTGATGATGACGACACACCCGTAATTGTCAGAAAATCCCGATCTGTAAAGAAGAAAATGATAGCTGTATTTTTCAAATCGAGTGGAATTGTGGAACGTGTCGTTTTGGACACGCAGAAGACAGTCACAGCTAAGTGGTATACTGAACAATGCCTGCCTAAAGTCATTGGATCTATGAAGAACCTGCGACCAAAGTCAAGAATGGACACCTGGTACCTCCATCACGATAATGCTGCAGCTCACCGCGCCAAAGCCTGCACCGAATATTTGACCACGACAGGACTGAAACTTCTCGAGCACCCTCCCTACAGTCCTGACCTTGCTCCCTGCGACTTTGCACTGTTCCCGCATGTGAAAATGAAGCTAAAAGGGAGGCGGTTTTCCAGTGATGAGGACCGTCTACGGGCTTGGGACAACGAGTGTGCTTTACTCCCTAGTGAAACTTGGCAGAACTGGTTTAAAGATTGGTTTCGGAGGATGGAGAGGTGTATTGAATGTAGAGGAAATTACTTTGAAAAAATTAAATAAACAAAGCTGTATTGCAAAACTTTCCTAGTACCCTTTGTATAACCCTCGACGATGATCCAAATAATAATGAAGATGCAAAGACAGGCCCTGCCTCTAAGACTGACCGAGAGAGTAGGAGTGCTAGTGGATTAAGAGAAGTACAAGACAACCAGTGCTCACAAACGGAAAACGCTGAGAAGGGGACAAAGCAAGACTCTATCCCACCCCTGGGCACTTCACCACCGGAAGGAACAGCTCTCGAACAGATGTTTGCCCTGCGCACTCAACTAGAGAATTTAATGTCCAAATCAAACAGTAGAATCACCACCGGTCTCCGTTTTGAAATCGTGACAATTTGGACAAAACTGGAGACTATAATAGTAAACCAGCACGTAGAACAGGAAAGGACTAAGGCCAAGTTGGAGGCATACCTAGATGAGCGGGGCAACCAAATGCCACAGCGCGCCCCCTCGTACGCAGACGCGCTGAGGACTGCACCTAATGCGAAACAACTACCAAAAGCAAGTGGACTCC
This sequence comes from Mastigoproctus giganteus, assembly GCF_048544385.1. Taxonomy (NCBI): domain Eukaryota; kingdom Metazoa; phylum Arthropoda; class Arachnida; order Uropygi; family Thelyphonidae; genus Mastigoproctus; species Mastigoproctus giganteus. The sequence goes on along the minus strand of NW_028328296.1, from coordinate 778,651 downwards.
CCTTGGGGAAGAAGACACTGATCAAACAGCCAAACCTGGTCGTTTTAAGACCAACAACGCGGGATACTGCGCAAACAAGCGAAGAAATCAAAAATCACGTTATGAAAAATCTAAATGAAGAACTGAAAAATACTAAAATCAAAAGTATTAGGAAAACCAGAAACGTCGGAGTGGTCATAGAGACTGAAACCAGGGAGGAAGCCCAAGAAATTATGGAAAACCCAAAGATCCAAACTCTAGGCCTCACTGCTGCGGCCCCCAAAAGAAAAGGGCCGTCAATTGTCATCTTCGACGTAGATAAAGACATCACCCCCTCCGAGATCACCGATGAAATATACCGACGTAATGTACATGGACATCTCTCGGACCTGGACAAGAGTGACCTTATTATGCCCAGATACTCAACCAAGGCCTCCGTAGCCGAGTGGGCAGGAGCGGGAGTGCAGTAGCACACGCTCTTTGAGTAGACCGGGGTTCAAGCCCCTGACTGCTGAATACGGTCGATCTGCCAACCCGCACTGGACCAGCGTGGCAGATTATGGTCCATTTCCCTCAGCATGAATTGTTGAGGAGGCTTCCATCCTGCAGTGGGTTGATAATGGCTGCACTTTACTTTACTCAACCAAGCCAAGAGTCGGAAATGGAGTAAACTGGGTAGTGGAACTAGCGCCGATTGTTTGGCCTATCTTAAAAGATCAAATGAGAATCTATATCAATTGGGGCAGTCACCGCTTCAGGGAGCAGGCTGTACCAAGATGTTATAAATGCTGCAAGTTCGGGCACACTTCACACACCTGTGGCCACTGCGCTGAGAAAGGACATGAATACAACACTTGCCCTAACAAAGAATCTGAGCCTGTCTGTGCAAATTGTAAAAGTAATAAACTAGACCACCACCACTCTATTCGGGATAATACGTGTCCGTCCTATATAAGCGCCAAGTGTTTATACCAGATGAAAACCGATTATGGGCTCACAGCCTAAAAGATATAACTACGGAGTTAATAAATTCTTTCAAATCAACGCACAGCGGGCCAGGGCGGTGGCCGATCAGATAAGAATCAAGGCAGACGAAGAAAATGCAGATATTCTCATTATACAGGAACCGTACACTCACACGAGGCAGGTGAGAGGTTACCCCCTGACCTACAAAATAATTCAAACAGATCAGGATACCCCCTGGGCTGCAATAGTTATTCGAAATCCAGAAATCACACCAACTAAAATCTCAGCACTGTGTACAGCCTGGGCTGCCTGTGCCCACCTGATCAGCTCCATGGGATCCTTTTACGTGATCTCACTATACTGTAGACCAGGCGAAGAGATTACCTATGCTATCAGATACCTGGAAGATGTCCTGAGAACTCTGCCAAACGCAAAAATCATCATCGGAGCCGATGTCAATTGCCGATCACCGGTCTGGCATAGTTTGACACCAGACAGGCGGAGCACTGCAAATGGTCAACGCCTGGAAGACTTCCTGGCAAACTCGACTATGACAGTCATTAACCAACCGAACAATCCTACCACCTTCTCAAACACCCTATGGGAGGCCACTATTGATATCACTATGGCCTCAAGGAACATTGTCGGCAACATTTCCAAATGGAAGGTCAACGAGGCGTGGACTACATCGGATCACAGGGTTATTTCCTTCCAGTTAAATCGATCTCAAGCTAGATCCCCAGCCATACGAGTCATGTTAAATAGATATGCAATTGAAAAGGCAAACTGGGATGTCTTCAGGACAACCCTAACTAATGAGACCCAACCCCACCTACTTCCCGACAACGCTGATGCCCTCCAAAGACAAGTCACTGATCTCATCACAACCGCCTGCAATTTGGCAATCAAAAGGAAAAATCCTGCCCCAGGCGCAAAGCCCTGGTGGAGCCTAGAGCTGCATAGGTTGCGCCGAGAAGTCATTATAAGAAGAAAGACTTTCCAGGGTGCCCGGAGGAGCTGGCCGGCACGTGAAGTGGAGGCGCTCAGACAGAACTACAGGGAAGTGCGAAACCAGTACACGGCCCTGATCAGCAAACGAAAACAAGAATCCTGGCAACACTTGGTCACCACCACTGGCAATACCGATCCCTGGGGAGTGGTGTACAAGATCACCACAAACAAACTACCCAGGGGAGAGGTCACCACTTCAACCAAGTCATTACAAGGTACAGAAGCAACCACCTGGCAGCAATCCATAACAAACATTTTGGACGCCATCCTACAACCAGCAACAAACCCAATCACTCAGGAACAAAAATCCCTCTGTGCAGAGAATAAGACTTACCACACTGAAGAGCTGGAATCTCCCTTTGACTTAGGAGAACTACAAACTGCTGCGGCCCTGATCAAAGATAGGAAATGTCCAGGATCGGACCTGCTGGAGCCTGAGATTATAAAGAAAACAGTGGAGTGTGTCCCCGAATTAATACTTCATCTATTCAATACCTGTCTACGTGATGGTCACTACCCAACAGATTGGAAGTCGGCCAACGTAAAACTAATCCTGAAAAACCCGACGAAACCACCTGAACTCCCGAACTCCTACCGTCCCATCGCTCTCCTGTCGTACTTAGTAAACTCTATGAAAGGCTACTCTACTACAGACTTCTCAAACACTACAACAATGCAAACATGGCTTCTCACAGACAATTTGGATTCAAAACGGGGCACTCCACTGTAGATGCACTCCACAATCTCCTTGAAGCAGTAGGAATTACCCAAAAGAAATACTTTGTGGTCATCGCTGTCGACGTTGCTGGGGCGTTCGACTCACTTTGGTGGCCGAGCGTCCTAGGCAGACTGCGCCAATCAAAGCTTCCAGTAAACTTATATAACTCAATCAAAAGCTACCTTTCCAACAGGTCAATCACTGTCAACGCTCCATATATGAAAATCACCAGACAGGTCTACAGAGGATGCCCACAGGGCTCGGTTCTGGGCCCATTCTTGTGGAATCTTGTCCTTGATGAATTCCTTGGCATGGACCTGGGAGAGGTCACCTCTCAGGCCTATGCAGATGATCTTATTATCACCGTTACCGGCGATTCTAGGGCACGACTGGAGACTTTGGCGAATAATGCACTACAGAAGCTACAGGACTGGACTAAACACCATAACCTCACCATCTCTGCAGCCAAAACAGATTCTATTCTTCTCAAAGGAAGTCTCAATGAAGCCAGACCGCCACAGATTAAAATCGACAACAGGACCATAAAATTCTCCACTCAACTTAAGTATCTAGGAGTTGTACTTGACAGCAAACTGAATTTCCAGCCACATCTTAAATACTTAAGAAGAAAGATACGCAATTACACCGCCCTTGTCACCAGGGTCTCCAGACGGGACTGGGGACTCAATAGGCACACTCTGTCCTTATTCTATAAAGTGATATTTACCCCAATTATAACGTACGCAGCAGGCATCTGGTACTCGAAAGCAATCACTGTTAGTGGTAGAAGAATCCTCGACTCTCTGCAAAGAAACATCCTGCTCGCTACTACCCGTGCCTGCTGCACTGTCAGTACCCATGCTCTGCAAATCCTGGCAGACGCCATGCCACTGGACCTGGAGGTGGTCCGCTGTGGACTACTCTTCCACCTCTCCAAAGCAAATTCCAAGACCATCCTCGAATTCACAACAGATCCCGCAAACGACAGAACAGCAGAAAAGAAGCGTCTCCTCAGGCATCTGCAGCAGGCGTGGCAAGCGAGATGGACTACTTCCAACAAAGGCGAAATCACTAGAAAGTTCTTCCCTTACATTAACAGGGTGTTCCCCAGGCTTCCTCCCTGGTTTTCACCTGGTCTTTATGCTACATACCTGTTAACTGGCCATGGATCATTAAAAGGCAAACTGACGGCCCTGGGAATCATCGATGATCCCATTGCACCTGTGGTGGGACTGAGAGTTGGTCGCACCTTATGTATGACTGCCCCCTGTATGAGGATCTTCGCTGCACCTTCATCACTACCTTGACTTACATACCCAAAGACCAAGAAACACACCTGCTTGATAGTAGGGAGGAATATACAGCTTTCACGCGTTTCGCACAAGAGCTCTTCAGCCGAAGGAAATCCTTATCTACAGTTCCTGTACCTGCGCCACAGCAGTCCCAAGGAAGACAACAGACGGTTTGAGACCATGATGGACTTTCATCCAGACTAGACAGTCATCAACTTGACCGCCACACCATCAAACGGACAACTATCTGATGATTGAAGTTTGAAAGGTACCATTGGATCGAATTAAACCCCTGGATTGGACACCACCCGATGTCGATGACAGAGGCGCCAAATGGCGATCCTATCTGTGCTCAATTGTACAATCACTTTCGACCCCATTCCTTCCCCTTTCTTCGCCTTCACCTGATTGACTGAGTGTACATTGACTGGTTGGGGATGCCTTCGCCTATATCCCCTTACTCTTACTTTCATTCCCCCTCTTCTGTACACCCTGTACTACCTCACTCTATCTAATCGCTGCTTTTTTTAAAATTAATTAATTATTTATTATTATTTTTTCTTTTAATTAATTATTTATTTATTTATGTATTTTTTAATTAATTAATTATTTATTATTATTTTTTTTCTTTTAATTAATTTTTTTTATTTATTTTATTTATTTATTTTATTTATTTTTTTTAAATTAATTAATTATTTATTATTATTTTTTCTTTTAATTAATTTTTTTTTTTTTTTTTAACTTGGTCTCCTCTCAGGAAGCTGAGGCGACCCTGACGGAGACTAGCCAGAGAACTATGGGCAGCCTGGCTACCTCCTAGTGGTGTGTGCGGGCAACGTGGGGTTCCACCAGGGGCCCTGCGGCCAAATGCCAGGACACACAACAGAACCCAACACAAAACTACACATTCAACACACTACACTTTTTCTGGCATTTACAGTGTTCTGTATTTCTTCACATTGTACATATGGTGCAGATGTGGGAAACCACAGGTGGCGCCCGAGCCTAACACTATGCACACTATGCACACTATGTTCCCTGGATGCTGTCTGCGTGGGTAACACAGTGGTACCGCCACCGTCCTCCCCACACCGGGTAGAAAAGGCCCGGGTTCGAATCCCGTCGATGACGGGAGGAACTTTAGTGGGCTTTTTTCACTCCGTGGCTGAGTTAGTCGGTCTCAGGCGTAGATAGCAAGGTTTTTTAACTCAGAAACTGGGGTTTTTTCGTCCAGCAAAACAGTCAAATCGACCAGGGAACACACGCAATTTACAGACACGAATACGGGTTAATGTATTTAATTACGGGAAACCTTAAAATAATAATAATAATAATAATAATGTTCCCTGGATGCTTCACCGTCCTCCCCACACCGGGTGGAAAAGGTCCGGGTTCGAATCCCGTCGATGACGGGAGGAACTTTAGTGGGCTTTTTACACTCCGTGGCTGAGTTAGTCGGTCTCAGGCGTAGATAGCAAGGTTTTTTCCCTCAGAAACTGGGGTTTTTTCGTCCAGCAAAACAGGCAAATCGACCAGAGAACACCCGCAATTTACAGACACGAAAACGGGTTAATGTATTTAATTACGAGAAACCCTAAAATAATAATAAATAATGTTCCCTGGATGCTTGCCACTCTATCTTGAGGTGATTAAAAGGGGACTTTATCATCGATTAAAGAAGGGAATTCCGACACAGTTGTTAAATCTTGAACTGCAGCTTACCAACGACCTGAAACAAGAAAGAAAACGTATCTTCACACACCTTCAAGGAATTTGGCAGCATTCATGGGAAACCACGCCCAAAGGAGAAGTTACCAGAAGATTCCTCCCATCCATTGACATGACTTTCCCGAAGTCTCCTTCCTGGTTTTCACCTGGTCTGCAAGTTACATTCCTGATCACAGGACATGGGCCCTTTCAACAAAAATTGACAGCAATGGGAATTGAAAGCAATCCATTCTGCCACTGTGGCGAAGAGGAGTCATGGGGGCATCTCATGTATGAGCACCCTGCTTACGATGATTGTAGGCTCAAATTTTTTACTGAAATCCAGGAGAACCCTCGTAACCATGAAACATACCTGCTTCAGAATGAAACGACATACAAAGCCTTAACGAGTTACGCACAAGCTGTCTTTACCATCAGACGGGCAAAGTTTGCTGAACATAGAGCTGCTCAGAACAACGACCTTCAAGTGCAAACACAAACTGGGGTCGGATAGCATTTTCCCAAACTGATAAAAGAGTAAGACTGAAGATTAAAATACTATGCTGGCATCATCATGGTTGGCACTCCTTGAAAAGCTGACTCCCAGAGAGTGCTTGGCCTTTGGCACTCGCACAGTGGCGCCTGCCCCTGTGATTTTGATCCTTCTATCCATCCTCTATTTCTTCTTACTCGGGTGGACTGCCTTCTCTATCTGTCCACTTTAGCTTGTTCCTCACATTCAGATCCCTCTTCCTCTTGTTCCCCAGGCCTTCTCTTCTCTTCCTCTCTCTTTTTTTTTTTTTTTTTAAATTGGTCTTCGTCCAGGACGCTCAGGCGACCATGGTGGAGACCAGCTAGAGAATAATGGGCAGCCTAGCTACCTCCTAGCGATGTGTGCGGGCAATGTGAGGTCCCACCAGGGGCCTGCGGCCAAATGCCAGGACACCCAACAGAACCTAACGCAATATGTCATATACAACAGACAACACTTTTCTGGCATTTACAGTAGTTCTGTATTTCTTCACAGCGTACATATGGCGCAGATGTGAGAAATCACAGGTGGCGCCTGACCCTAACACTATGCACACTATGCACACTATGTTCCCTGGTGGTGCGGGGAGTTGAGTAGACTTAGACGCCTTGTCAACCAGACTCGCTGAAAGTTTCAGAGAGCCAGACGCTCGGGTTCCTTAAACCTTGCCAGCTACCGAGAGCGTTATGCTACGGCAAAACGAAACTTTGTCAAGGAGTTTCGAGACTGCAAGTTCAAGGCTTGGCAGGACTGTCTCCGAGAGAGGCAAATCGAACCCTTGGGGTTTGCCATACCGGTTAGGGATGGAAAAGGTTCGCCTTGAACAGGTCCAGCACACTGTTCTGGGAGGGCTGAGCGAGACTCAGACCTGGAATGATACGATGCTTACGGTTCTCAGCACGCTTCTTCCCGTCGACGATGTTGATGGGGAGACGGCAGACCAGATTGCTCTACGTTTAGCTAACCAGAAGTACTGTAGTTCTGGTACATCCACGGAGATGTTTTCTATGGCTGAACTCGAGCAGGCCGTGAGAAGTATGCGAAATCGTAGGGCCCCTGGCACTGATAACTTTTCTGCTGAGATTCTGAAGGAATTCTTCAGACACTTTCCTGACTTATTATTGTCGCTATACAACCAGTGCCTCGAAGAGTGCACCTTTCCACAGAGTTGGAAAGAAGCCAGACTTGTTGTAATCCTGAAAGGAAACGATCGTGAGAGGACGGACCCGTCTTCTTATAGGCCGATTGCTTTGCTATCTGTCTTGGGAAAGATGTTTGAGAGACTCATAATGAGTCGCTTGAACGCAGTGTATAGAGACAAACACCAGGAGTCCCATCGGCAGTTCGGCTTCAGATGGGCCGTTCAGCTGAGCATGCTGTGGTGGGACTGCTCTCGCTGGTTCGTAGCTCTGAGAGGAAATATGTCCTGGGCATTTTCCTTGATTTTAAGGGAGCTTTTGACCGCCTCTGGTGGGAAACCATCTTATGCCGATTGAGACTTGTAGACTGTCAGAGTGATACCCTTCTAGCCGGTCGGCTGTGTATAAGGGGTGAAAGCAAACACTTGCTTTTTTAATAAACGGATTTTAATAATAATAATAATATCGTCTCATGCGTAGCTACTTTCAGGATCGGAGAGTGGTGGTCTATAACCGCTTCGAGAAAGTCTGTCACACGGTCTCCAGAGGAGTTCCGCAGGGCTCCATTATAGGCCCTTTTATGTGGAACTTCCTCTTGGACGAGTTATTGAACCAAGACTGGATTGGTGTGGAGATTGTAGCTTACGCGGACGATGTTGCCGTATTTGTGTGCGGTGACGCCCGATTAGAACTGGAGCAAAAAGCCAGTTGGGTGTTACTTCGGATACAGACTTGGGCCTCGGTCCACAAGTTAATGATATCGCCGACGAAGTCACAGTGCATGATGCTGAAAGGACTTTTTAGTCCTAATAGACATCCCTTAGTAGGCCTTGGTGGGCTTTCCTTGGGTTTTGCGCCAGTGATAAAGTATCTGGGAGTCATTCTGGATCAGAGACTGAGCTTTATTCCTCATGCGAAGTTCATGAGGGATAAAATCAAGAAGCTGTATGGGAAGCTTAGGAGAATCACTCGAGCTGACTGGGGTATCAAAGGAAGGAACTTGGACATGCTTTACAAGTGCCTCTTTGTCCCTATAATTACCTATGCCTGTGGAGCCTGGGGACAGGCTATACACAGATGCTTAGTGAGGCGCCACTTGATGGCTGCTCAGCGGTGTGCATTGTTAGGTGTGACCAGAGCTTGCCGCACTATCTCCACAGAAGCCCTACAGAATCTTTCTAGTGCGGAGCCAGTGGACTTGCTGATTCTGGAGAAACTCCTGCGATATCGAACCAAGAACAACTTACCTTTGGAGTTGATAGGTGTCCGTTGTTGTCCCGATGCGGGAAGAGTTTACGGCAGACCCGACTTGAAGGTTGAAAGCAAAAGAATTTCGCTAGAGGTTCACTGCGTTTGGCAGGAGCGTTGGACGACGTCCTCTAAGGGCAGAGTGACGTATGAGATGATGCCTGGCATCTCACGGTTGGAACAGATAGGCAGTTGGCCTAAGCTTGGAGTTTTTCAGGCTATGGTTGTCACTGGACACGGACCTAGGTTGCGCTTTCTTCAACTAGGCCTTGTGGACAGTGATCGCTGTCGTTGCGGGCAGATTGAGGATAGCCAGCATGTAATTTTTCAATTTCAATTATATGACTTATCAAGGCAGAGGCTGCTTGGCCAGTTAGGTGTCTCCACTCCTCATGAGATGCAGAAGCTCTTTGAAAATGAAAGTATATATAAAGTTTTCATAATGTATCTTAAAAAGGTAAATATCATACGTAGTGCTCAGGGCACTACTTGAACTATTACGTTCAAATGTTCCCGCATGTTTGCGGATGTTAGTTTTATATTGCAACTGCTTGTCGTTGCTGAATTGTATATTATGTACATGGTACTTTGGATCTCAAAATTTAAATATAAACTTTTGATTTAAATTATATTATATAGATTTTGATTGTGGTTTTGATCAAAGCAATCACAATTCTACTCACTTAGAGTGTTGTAAATATGGTGCAAATAATAAGGGTAGTAGCGACCTGCCTCCACGGGGCTAGGGATGGTAAACTTCCTGGCAGTAAGGCGAGTCCTTGCGGCTGGGAAGGCCAAATAGGTCGATGTAAATAGTTAAATTGCGTTGTTTAGCTTTTGCTCGGGGAACGCTTCAATGAGTGTAAATATGCTGATGATGATGATGTCCGTTTGCAGTGCCCCGGTACCATTTTGGCGGTCTGGGTACACAGTGTTCTCATTGCTATGATCTAGCATTTATTATAGTGATCTTAGTGCTTTTCACAAGAGACTTCTTGTTTTACTGTGCAGTGACTACTGCTAACTGGTAGGCCTTACTTTCACGCAGTCCAGGGTGGGCGGCCAGGCGAGTCCTGATCGGCTAAGTAGGCTTTGATCGACGGACTTTGTCGGTCAAACGTGATCAGTGTAGTGTGGGACTCTCTTGGAATCGAACATTGTGTTCCAAACCATACATTACCATATAATTATATATACTTGTATTAAGTACTGTTGCAAAAGTGTCTGTATTATCATTGACATGTCTGTGCCATCTCATCTAGAGGCAAGCTAGGCCCGAAGATATCGGACTCGGAGGCGACTGCAGTCGTTGATCTTGGTGTTTCTATCACTGCGGACGGCAGCGCTGGAGGTGCAGATCCAGTAACGACGCAAGTAATGCTTGAACAATTGCCTGGAGACCTCCTTGAGGTATACATGGATGACTCCTCCAACGATTCGGCGGCTGTTGAATCGAACCAGCGGACTGCTGTAAAACGACTCAGACCAGACTCCTCCGATGATGAGGAAAGCCCGATGGATAACTTCAAGGTCTTGAAGGCGATGCGTCAAAGTCTTCATGACTTTATGTTCAACGATTCGAACAAGGTCAATAAATCAGCCATGCGCACTATTCTAGGAATGTGGGACGAACTGGAACTTCGGGCTATCGAAGTATACGCCGAAAACCAGTCTTTAAAGGTAGCACTGAAGAGGAGTCAGCCCTCGGTCAGCATTGCACCTGCATCGTACGCCAGTGTCGTACAGAGCCAGAAGCGCTCAACTCCTAAGAAACCCAAATTACATGCTGTTGTTATAAAATCTGACTCTGAGACTCTTAAAACCAGTGAGGCTGTAAAGCAATTGGTATTACAGTCTGTAAAGCCTGCATTAAAGTGTGTTAATGATCGAAGAATGCGAACCATTAAGGATACTGGAGTGGTGCTGGAGGTGGACAGCACGGAAGACGCGCAACGCATTCTTAACTGCGAGACGATAAGAGCCAAGGGTCTAAGGACGGAGGTCCCCAAGAAACAGGGAAACGTCTCATTATCTACAACGTAGATGAAGAAGTCGGAAAAGAAGATTTTCTGTCGGAATTATATGAGCGTAACTTCAGTCCAAGTGGTATAACAAGAGCTCAGTTCCATAAGCTTGATCAGGTCAGTGGCGAAAGTAGCCAATAAGGATACTAAAAACTGGATCATCGATGTCTCTGCCGAGATGCGGAACATCCTCGTCGAGAAAGGAAGAGTATTCATGCATTGGTCGTCCTATAAAGTCCGTGACATATATTTCACGGTTAAGTGTTTTAAATGTCTTGCCTTCGGGCATCTAGCAAAGAACTGTAAGTCGAAGACTGTGTGTGGTCACTGTGCGGGAGATGGCCACCTTTACAAGGAGTGACCTAAAAAGGCTGAGAAGCCAAAATGTGTTAACTGTGCTAGGCGAGGGAAGACCTCTGACCATTCTGTTAGAAGTAGAGACTGTCCTATCTACAAGAGCTGCTTAGAACAAATCAAGAGTAAAGTCGTGTATGGATAGTACATCCAATACGGCTTCCAACGATGTGTTCCGAGTTATACATATCAACGGTCAGAGATTGTACCCGGTCGCTCTACAGTTCGCAGAGCGCTCTAGGAGAGAAAAGTGTGACTGTATCCTCTTGCAGGAGCCGTACATAGCGAACGATAAAGTTATTATTATTATTATTATCATCAGTTTATTTCTCTTAGGAGAACACCCGGTTACAGCCACAGGCTAGAGGGTGAACATACATATACAACAATCTTACAAAACATACATCTATGTTACAGTTATAAAATACATGAAATACATAATATCTGATTTATAATTATCTGGAATATAGAATATTTCAGTTATTAATTACTCGCAAAGGCTTTTACTACCGTAAACTGTTAAGAACATAATACCATGACAATTGAAGCATACCTTCTGCTTAAAAACACACAAGTGGGAGGAGTTTCATCATATTTACATAAACACAAATATTTACAGCCAAAAAACGTACAGCATTTGAAACAACAGGAATGACCGCGATACAGTAAAATAAAAAAATTGAAAGTTCAAATTTCCAGTAGTCGTCTTCTTCTGTGGGATTAGAGTTGTGTAGGTAGGACAATCCTGACATCTATTTCTTGATGAGGTCGGGTTTCCTAAAGCCCAGTGGCTTGTGTCTGGCCGAACAAAGTGCTGAAACTGTATCCTTACATCTGTATTTGCAAGTAAGAGTTTCTGAGAACTTCCTTTCTGTAGGATTTGCAAGTGCAGAGCTTTTCAGGATTGATATTGAGGTTGTTGAACAGCTGGATGGTGTTTGCTGGAAAGAATCTTCCGAGGCTCTCCAACTGCGTAAATGCCGATTTCAGTTGTGGTTTCTTATCTGCAACTCGTCTTGGTTTTTCGCCGGGTATTTTTATCCACTCTCGGGCTTTCGGTGCGTCCAGTCGTTCCGTTAAAAGCTGAGCGAGGGTCATTATGTTCCTTGACGTGATTATTTGTCTCCAGGGATTGACCTCTAAATTGGAGTATAGTATAGCTCGTGAGATGGTAAAATGCTTAGCTCAAATTCTGTTCAACCATCTCAAGAGCCAGTATTCGAGTCCTAGAAAGGCTTTGATACTGCTTTCGGGAGCTGAAGACCAGATTTGTGCCGCGTAGAGGGGAATAGGAGTAACACATCTGATGATGTATTGCTTCATCAGACCGGGGTCTCTAATACCGGTGAGCTCCTGCCTGGTTGCCCAAAGCGCCGCGTATGTTTTGTTACGGTTGTATGCGAAGTGCAGGCGGAAGGTCAGGCCTTCGTCCCACTTGAGACTGAGATCAACGTGTGACTCCCCCTTTTGGACGAGGATGCCGTTCACAAATATTTCCTTTTTGTTTGGCTTTATTTTATTTGTGAAAGTCATTTGTGCCGTCTTTTTTTCGTTCAACTGCAGTCCGATACAATCTAGATACTCTTGGAGTTCTTTTATTTTAGTATTAGCCACTTGGTTGTGGTAGCCAGCTGATTTCTGATCTCCTGAGGTAATAAAAAATTTTATATCATCGGCGTATGTGATAAAGTGCTTCTTGTTCTGGGCTAAGAAGGGTTCGAGCGCTATGGCAAAAAGTGTGGTTGACAATACTCCTCCCTGCGGGACACCTTTTTCAACCTCATACGTTGCGCACATGTTTTCGTTTGTCACCGCAATTTGTCTGCGCCAAAGAGTGCTCTTTAATAAATGGAGGGCATGCCCTGTAATGTGAAAGTAGTCCCGCAGAATGACTATGAGAGCTGGGATGGATATATTATCATAGCGCGGATGCCACATCTAAATAGACTACGTCCACCTGCTGCTTACTGTTTAGTGCTTGCTGGATCCTTAGCAGTGTCCCCATGAGGTTGGTGATGGTCGATCTCTGCGGAAGTACTGAGTGCAGGTATTCTGGCCTGTGCTTAAAGCAATGCTCGATGATGGTGTGCAGGATTGTTTTTTCAAAGATTTTTTGCAATGAGCATCCGATAGCGATTGGTCTGAAGTCTTTTACAGATTTTGGGTTTTTTATTTTGGGGATAGGTTTTACAAAATAGCTTTTCCACAGCTTCGGGAAGTTCTCCTCCATCAAAATTCTCTGGAATATGTGTAGTAGAACATCGATGATGTAACAGCTACAGATTTTGATCATAAATAGTGGGAAATTATCTGGCCCAATCGTTGCTTTATTTGGGAGGCTGTTGATTGCACTTTTTAAGTTGTCTCTGCTAATACTGATTTCCTTTAGATGTCCATTGTTAGTGACAATCCGATTACTATTGATAGATTCAAACCCCTTGATTACATCTTGTATCCTGTTACTGTTTGCTTCGCTGTCAATTTGGTTTTCCTTGAGGGGTGTTCCGAAAGTGGCTTCGGTCCATTCCTTAAAGGATGCCTCAGTCATTTTATGCGCGACGTTTTTTTTGCTGACAATTCTTTTGCCTTTTTTTAGTTTTACTTTAGCCATATCCATGTGTGCCCGTTTCTTCTCCTTCATGAACCGTGCTCTTTCATGTTTGTACCGGGTGTGGTCCTCTGGATGCCCAGTTCTTTTCCATTTCCTGAACAATTTTTGCTTATTTTTGAAGATTGCTTTCAACTGTGAGTTGAACCAGTGCTTTGCCCTGTCTGATAATTTAATTTCCTTAGATGCTCCTTCTTCAGCCATATACATGAGTGATTGTGAGAGCGCTGATAAGGCATCATCAGTGCCAAAAAGGTATAGGTTTAGCCAATTATATGCCATCAGATGTTTCAGAATGACGTCACTTTTAATATATTTTGAGGAGAAAATTATCTTTGTATCGCTTTTTGGATGCGGACCAGTTTGGTGGATGTTCCGGATTCTTCTTAAAGTGGCTTCACACGTGAGCGGCTGGTGATCCGAAGTGAATTTCGTGTAGTTATTCCTCAACTTTATATCTGGGGTATTGTAGTATATGAGATCTAGGCACTGAGTTCCTCTTGTTGCTGGTCTTTTCAATTGGATCATGTTTAAAGCATTCATTGTGTCGTCCAACTCGCTTTTTGCCTCCCGATGTTTTGGTAGTGGCATATTTAGGTCTCCCATTATGATTGTATCTGTGTTCGTGCTCAGATTTGAGGTGAGCCACGTAAGAAGCTCAGCTCTGTTTTCTTTAGTGTGTTCCGGTGGCAGGTATATTACGCCTAATTGCAATCTCCTTTCCGTACCAAGAGTGGCAATGATAGCCTCGAAATTCTCCGATTGCGCCTCGAGTTCTTTGACTACTGAAATTCCTTTCTTGAAAAGAATCATTACACCGCCTCCCCTTTTACCCTCTCTTCCATTTGCGATGCAGTTGTAACCGGAGGAGTGTGCAAGGGCGTCCAGGTGTCTGTTATTATGGAGCTCCTGGCTATTCCCTAGATTATAGGGTTCTTCAGTCTGGTCAGGGTTGTCAGGCTGTGATAATTGTCTGTAACAGAGATTTGGTGGTTACCCAGTTGCAGAAGCTGTGCTCCACGCACTATGTTTGTGCCGAGATTATTGGTTCATTTGGTAGAGTGTACTTGGTTAGTATTTACGCCCAGTATCGGGAAGAACCACATGCCTATCTCCGATATGTCGATGAACTTTGTACTCAGTTAATGGGTAAGAAATTACTCATAGGTATCGATGCCAATGCCAAGTCGGTGAGTTGGGGTAGTACAACCTTGGACTATAGAGGGGTACTTTTTGAAGACTGTATCTTGGCTAATAGGCTCGAAATCTTAAATGTCCCTAACCAACCTTGCACCTTCTCTACACTGCAAGGCGAGTCAAACATCGACATTACTCTTTGCACTGGTACCTTAGTTAATGAAATCACTAAGTGGTCCGTGGAGACCGATTGGTCGACTAGTGATCACAGGGTCTTACGATGCGAGATCCGTCCTTTTGAATGCAGAACTGAAAATTGTAACGTGGATAGGTTTGTGGCGAGTACTCCTAACTGGCGAAAGTTTAAGTCAGTCTTAGACAGCGTAACTGCCAATGAATCTTGGAGACAGTAGTGGAGTCGTAGCCTGGCGGCCCAAAGAGTTTCTTTAGTGAATAATTTGCTTCAAAGGGCTTGCAATGCATCTATGAGGAGAGGTAGGAATAGGACGACGTCTGTTCCCTGGTTATCCCGTCCCCTTTTTTCCTGGTGGGGCATATGCTCCACTGTCAATTTACGGGATGCCCTTTGCGCTCAAAGTGTTTTGACTGTGAAAACACAAGGTAACAGAACTCCATGCGAGGAGCCTAATATGTCGGTTCCTACTGAACCTGCCTCGGTCCCTCTGTCGCGGAGACTTGAGGAGATATATAATATTTCAGCTGTCCAGACCCGAGAGAGAATTTCTGTTTCCAGACTAGGACCAGCAACAAAAGTGGAAAGTATCAGGGCACTCTTTGCCCAAGAACATGGGATCAACTTAGACGCAAAAGCGATCAAAACCAGACACCCGACCTATTCTTCCTTTATCATCTCCTGCCCTGCGAATGCAAAGCATATCGTCTTGGATTCTAGCTGCTGGCCGGTAGGCACCCTTATAAAGCCGTTCCAAGAGAAGAGCAGATCGATCGCTCATAGCGGATCCAGGCGAGATAAACAGCCATAGCTACAAAAGGATGACTTGCTACCAGGTTCACACGAAGGAGAGATTCTTTGGTTTATGCAGAATGTACGCAGCCTAAAAAACAAGCTTCATTGTCTCCAGACTCTCCTATTGCTTAATGAGTTTGATGTCATTTGCCTTACAGAAACATGGTTAGCGGCAGATAGACAGCTTGATCTTGCCCATTTTAAAACCCCTTACAAACACATTGGGAATCACAGAATTAACGGGCGAGGCGGAGGTGTTGAAATCCTGTTCAACGGTCGCTTCCAGCCAATAAGGACACGAGTGAGCCAGTCTAACAACTTTGAGGCAGTCTCCCTGACGCTGAGGAGTCCTCTTCTTCAAATCCAATGCTGCCTGGTTTACCTTCCTCCGGACCACAATGATGACTCTAGAGCGGAGCTGCTCACGTGGTTAGCAACCAACTTAATGCCTAAAATTCCAACTGTTGTAGCAGGTGACTTTAACTTGCCACTGCCCAGGCATGGGAATGCTCTTGAGGGCCTTGAGGCCACTCTCCGGGCCTTTATCCTTACACGGTTAGTGCGCAACCAACTAGAGCGTGTCAAGCACTGGACCTAATCTTCCACAACTTAAAAGATATCAAACTCCTACCTGGCAACTTTCGATTCCAATCTGATCACTCGCCAATTACATGTAAACTATCCTTACAGAACAATTCCCTTGGGTTACCTGACGAGTACTCTGCTGAATTACCTAGGATAGCCTTCTCTACCAAATATCTGAAGCCAGAGATCATTCTCCAATGCTTGATTGGGTTTGACTGGGGGCGTCTCTATTCTGAGCCGTTGGAGGATGCCATTATGCTCTTGTCGGAACAACTGAAGTTAATTGCACTACATGGTGCAGCCAGAATCACCAGGAGTGGTAACAGGTCGAATCGGGGTTTCAATAAGGAAACTAAGATGGCTTTCATCAAGAAGCAGAAGGCCTACCGGAAATGGCAGAAAACTCAACTTCCCTCAGACCATTCCATCTTTAAGAAAGAAAGAGCTTGCTTCTTGAAAAAAAAAGGCTGGTCCTTAACCAAGCTGTTCTCAATAGGTTGAAGAGTGGTAGAAGGATCCTTTCGAATCATCATCTTCATCTAGCCATTGACAAAAAGCTTGTCCAGGAATGGGCACAGTTCAGCTTACAGCAGGCAGATTTTTCTGACTCTGATTCCTTTCTCTCGCAGGAGGACTGGTTACCTAGGGCACACTTGTCTGAAATAGAAATAACTAGAGAGACCCTAATTGATGTCATCAATAAACTACCCAACAAAGCCACTGTAGGTCCGGATGGTTTCCCACTCTTTATTATCAAAATTTGCAGCCCATATATAGTCGACATTCTCCTTCACCTTTTCAGACAAATCCTGCAATCTGGATTAGTTCCTTCAATTTGGAAAACTTACGATGTTAAGCTCACTCCAAAGGTCAAGAAACCCAAATCTCCTAAAGACGTGAGACCAATATCCATCAGCTGTTCTTTACTCAAAATTTTCGAAAAAGTAATTCAGCCAACAATTGCCCAGCATTGCTTTGCACACAGGCCCGAGTACCTCCATACCGTTCTACAAAGGAGATCGACAACTACCAATCTTCTTGATACCCTCTTCAGAATTCAGCACACCCTTAACAACAAATCACAGATTGATATCATATTCCTCGACATTAAATCGGCTTATGACAGAATACACCTCCCAGCTCTTTTTACCATTCTGAAGCACTACTTCGGCCTGGCGGAAACCTTACTTCAAATTTTGAAGTCTATTTTACTTCCAAGACATCTGTCTGTGACCCACAATGACTTTCAAGTAACTATTGACGTCTCAAGAGGCATCCCACAAGGAAGTGTACTGTCAGCTATACTGTTTGCAGCAGTTTTGGAGCCTTTCCTTGCTCAGAATCCGAACTTTGTTTCCTATGCCGACGATCTGAAGTTCTACGTGAGCTCAGATCATAATCATCAGATTCATGATATCAACCAACAAGCTTCTAGGCAGATATTGAGCTTGGAAAGTTATCTTGCCACAATAGGGCTGCATCTGAGCCCTTCCAAATCAGCACAACTGACAATAACCAAGAAGAGAGCCAAAAATGATATCCAAATCTTTGTGAGTGGGGAACCAGTGCAAAAGGTGACCTCTCATACTGATCTTGGCCTCACCTGGGACGTTGGGCTTACATTTCAGCCTCACTTTGCCAGGATGAGGCAGAAGACGTACGCTGCTCTTTGGGCAGTGCGTCAAGAGCTCGTTGGTGTGCATCAGCCAGCGCTGCTTGTTCGGCACATCCTGAGGTGTAATTATGCCGATTCCTCTCTATGCTTCGGAAATTTGGTCATCTGCCCCTGCCTCATACCTTCAGAAGTATCTTAGTTTAGACTACTGGTTGCTTAGACGGATGAACAGGGTGGTAGGCCACCCCCTAACTATCTCCAGGTCTATCCTACAAGCAAATCTAGGCACCACTCCTTGGAGACATATCATCATGACAAAAAATGTTCTCACGCTTGCACGGCTTATAATGAGGCGAATTGATGCTCCATCAGTATCCGCATTAATCTCTGGCCCGAGGAGGGCAAGAGGGAAGCACCCCGACTCCTGTCTCCCTCTACGTCTTATGCTGTCAAACATTGATTCCCTGAGGAACATGTTTCCAGCCAATTGTCTTTGGATCTTCAATAAATTTAGGATCCACCCTGATAGGTTCTGTGAAGACAAGCCCTACAGGAAGGAAATCCTCAAGAACTGTTACCAGATTACGAACCTATAATACTCCCCTGCTCCTGGACAGAATTTTTTTATTTTTATTATTATTTATTTTATTTTATTTTATTTTATTTATTTTTTTTTAACCTGCCTATTTGTATATGGCAAAGACTTTCTGTCTTCATGTAATCATGTATATTACTGTATATTTTGTACATTATTGTTTATTTAACCCTGTAAAAGTCTCGGGTCGAGCACGAATGTACCCTTGTTTATTGTACATTGTGTTCCTCGCACCTTAGTCTGTATTCACACCCTTCTGGCACAGAGCCGTCCCGGGGTGACCCAAGGTTTCTTGGGAAATAAACTGATTTTAATAGTAATAATAATAATACTTTCATCCCCCATCTTCTTCCATACACCCTGTATTGCCGCACTCTACCTTATTTTTTATTTATTTTTATTATTTATTTACTTATTTTATTTTATTTTTCATTTATTTTATTTTATTATTATTTTTTATTATTTATTTTATTTTATTTTATATATTTTTTAATTTTATTCATTTTTTTATTATTTTTTTATTATTTTTTTATTATTATTATTTTTTTTTAATTGGTCTCCGTTCAGAAAGCTCAGGCGACCCTGGCGGAGACCTGCCAGAGAATAATGGGCAGCGTGGCTACCTCCTAGTGGTGGGTGCTGGCAACGTGGGGTTCCACCAGGGGCCCTGCGGCCAAATGCCAGGACACACAACAGAACCCAACACAAAACTACACATTCAACACACTACACTTTTTTCTGGCATTTACAGTGTTCTGTGTTTCTTCACAGTGTACATATGGCACAGATGTGGGAAACCACAGGTGGCGCCCGACCCTAACACTATGCGCACTATGTTCCCTGGTGGCGTCTGCGCGGTAGCACAGTGGTATCGTCACCGTCCTCCCCACACCGGGTGGAAAAGGCCTGGGTTCAAATCCCGTCGATGACTCGAGGAACTTTAATGGGCTTTTTTCACTCCGTGGCTGGTTAGTTGGTCTCAGGCGTAGAGAGCAAGGTTTTTCTCCCCAGTAACTGGGGTTTTTTCGACCAGCAAAACAGGCAAATCAACCATAGAACATACTCAATTTACAGACACAAATGCGGGTTAATGTATTTAATCACGGGTAACCCTAAAATAATAATTTGATTTTTTTTTTTTTTTTTGTTCCCTGGTGGTGCGGGGAGTTGAGCAGATTTAGACGCCTTATCAACCAGACTCGCAGAAAGTTTCAGAGAGCCAGACGTTCGGGTTCCTTAAACCTTGCCAGCTACCGAGAGAGTTATGCTACGGCAAAACGAAACTTTGTCAAGGAGTTTCGAGACTGCAAGTTCAAGGCTTGGCAGGACTGTCTCCGAGAGAGGCAAATCGAACCCTTGGGGTTTGCCATACCGGTTAGGAATGGAAAAGGTTCGCCTTGAACAGGTCGAGCACACTGTTCTGGGAGGGCTGAGCGAGACTCAGACCTGGAATGATACGATGCTTACGGTTCTCAGCACGCTTCTTCCCGTCGACGATGTTGATGGGGAGACGGCAGACCAGATTGCTCTACGTTTAGCTAACCAGAAGTACTGTAGTTCTGGTACATCCACTGAGATGTTTTCTATGGCTGAACTCGAGCAGGCCATGAGAAGTATGCGAAATCGTAGGGCCCCTGGCACTGATAACTTTTCTGCTGAGATTCTGAAGGAATTCTTCAGGCACTTTTCTGACTTATTATTGTCGCTTTACAACCAGTGCCTCGAAGAGTGCACCTTTCCACAGAGTTGGAAAGAAGCCAGACTTGTTGTAATCCTGAAAGGAAACGATCGCGAGAAGACGGACCCGTCTTCTTACAGGCCGATTGCCTTGCTATCTGTCTTGGGAAAGACGTTTGAGAGACTCATAATGAGTCGATTGAATGCAGCGTATAGAGACAAGCACCAGGAGTCCGATCGGCAATTTGGCTTCAGACAGAGCCGTTCTGCTAAGGATGCCGTGGGGAGACTGCTCTCGCTGGTTCGTAGCTCTGAGAGGAAATATGTCCTGGGCATTTTCCTTGATTTCAAGGGAGCTTTTGACCGCCTCTGGTGGGAAACCATCTTATGCCGATTGAGACTTGTGGACTGTCCGAGTGATATCTATCGTCTCATGCGTAGCTACTTTCAGGATCGGAGAGTGGTGGTCTATAACCGCTTCGAAAAAGTCTGTCACACGGTCTCCAGAGGAGTTCCGCAGGGCTCCATTATAGGCCCTTTTATGTGGAACTTCCTCTTGGACGAGTTATTGAACCAAGACTGGATTGGTGTGGAGATTGTAGCTTACGCAGACGATGTTGCCGTACTTGTGTGCGGTGACGCCCGATTAGAACTGGAGCAAAAAGCCAGTTGGGTATTAGACAGGATACAGACTTGGGCCCCGGTTCACAAGTTAATGATATCGCCGACGAGGTCGCAGTGCATGATGCTGAAAGGACTTTTCAGTCCTTATAGACATCTCACAGTAGGCCTTGGTGGGCTTTCTTTGGGTTTTGGGCCAGTGATAAAGTATCTGGGAGTCAATCTGGATCAGAGACTGAACTTTATTCCTCATGCGAAGTTCATGAGGGATAAATTAAGAAGCTGTATGTGAAGCTTAGGAGAATCACCCGAGCTGACTGGGGTATCAAAGGAAGGAACTTGGACAAAAAAAAATCAAATTATTATTTTAGGGTTTCCCGTAATTAAATACATTAACCCGTATTCGTGTCTGTAAATTGCGTGTGTTCTCTGGTCGATTTGCCTGTTTTGCTGGACGAAAAAACCTCAGTTTCTGAGGGAAAAAACCTTGCTATCTACGCCTGAGACCGACTAACTCAGCCACGGAGTGAAAAAAGCCCACTAAAGTTCCTCCCGTCATCGACGGGATTCGAACCCGGGCCTTTTCCACCCGGTTTGGGGAGGACGGTGGCGGTACCACTGTGTTACCCACGCAGACTAGGAACTTGGACATAGTGTGCATAGTGTGCATAGTGTTAGGGTCGGGCGCCACCTGTGGTTTCCCACATCTGCGCCATATGTACACTGTGAAGAAATACAGAACACTGTAAATGCCAGAAAAAGTGTAGTGTGTTGAATGTGTAGTTTTGTGTTGGGTTCTGTTGTTGTTCTGGCATTTGGCCGCAGGGCCCCTGGTGGAACCCCACGTTGCCCGCACACACCACTAGGAGGTAGCCAGGCTGCCCATTATTCACTGGCAGGTCTCCGTCAGGGTCGCCTGAGCTTTCTGAACGGAGACCAATTAAAAAAAATAATAAAAAAAAATAAAAAATAAATAAATAAAAAAAAAAAAATAAAAAATAAAAAATAAAAAAAATAATAATAATTAAATAAAAATAAAATAAAATTAAATTAAATAAAAAAAAATAAAATAATGATAATAATAAAAAAACCGATGATAATAATAATAATAAAAAATAATAATTAAAAATAATAATAATAAATAAAAAAAAATAAATAAATAAAAAAAAATAAATAAATAAAATAATAAAAAAAATAATAATAATAATAAAATAAAATAAAATAAAATAAATAAAAAATAAAATAAAATAAAATAAGTAAATAAATAATAAAAATAAATAAAAAATAAGGTAGAGTGCGGCAATACAGGGTGTATGGAAGAAGATGGGGGATGAAAGCAAGAGTAAGGGGATGTAGGTAAGGGCATCCCGTAAATTGACGGTGGAGCATATGCCCCACCAGGAGAAAAGGGGGAGGGGATAACTCCAGAAGGGTAGAAAAACCACTCAGCGAGAGTGCTGAGTGTGACTTATATTTTGTGGTGGAGTGGTCAAGACCACTGGAGCCTACCAAACCATATGGAAAGTTAGCAGGTAATCCTACTTTGGATGTTCCAGGGTTAGCAAGTCGATGCTGGTAAAACAGTCAAGTACAGATTTTTTATTTCAAGTTTGAGTAAGTCCTTTACAGGTTTCTATCCCTGGCTTGAGTTGGTTGTAGAGTCCTGCGCCTAGAAAAGAGGTTCTGTGCGTACTCAGTTAATGATTTATAATATTGTTCTTCAGAAATTAGCAGGTGCTCCTGTCCTTGAGGTATGTGTTGTAGCCTGGTGTACAGTGTTCCTCGAAGATCGTTATAAATTGGGCAGTTATAAAGAAGATGGTCCCAATCTTCAGTTTCTCCACATGTACAGTAGGGGTTATTGATGATTCCCAAGGTAGTCAACTTATGATTTATAGAACCGTGTCCAGTTATAATATATGTACAGTAGAGGCCAGGAGAGAACCAAGGCGGCGACTTTGGATAAACTAGTTTGACATCCGGGATGAATTTCTTAGTTATCAGGCCCTTGTCCGTCTCCTCCCATCTTGTCTGCCAGATTTGTAGTAGCATGGCAGCTAATTTTTTCTTTTCTTGCTTGCAGCCAGTGCGGGTGTCGATGGTATGTCCAAAGATGGTAGCTGGGATTCCCCGCGACAGGCAGTAGTGCAATCCTCGACGGATAACCTCCAAGTCAAGGGGGAGGACACCTGCAAGAACCTGTAGGGCCGGAGAACTTACTGTGCAACAGGCCCTGGTAATGGCAAGCAGTATACTTCGCTGAATTGTTTCCAGTTTGCATTTATTGCGAACAATTATTGCTCTATGGTACCAAATCCCGGATCCGTATGTAATAACAGGGAGGAATATAGCGTTATACAGGAGTTTGAGTGTTCTCCGGTTCAGACCCCAGTCACACCTGCTGACTCGGACGATTAAGGCTGCATAATTTCTGATTTTTACTTGAAGGTATGAGAGGTGCGGGAAGAAGGAGAGCTTTGAATCCAGGATGATACCCAGGTGTTTTAGGGAAGTTACCAGCTTGATGGTTTTTCCTTGTACCTTGATCTGTGGTGGCCTTGATATTTGTAGGGTGCCTTTGAGAAGTATGGATTGTGTCTTCTGTGGAGAAATCCGGAGCTTGTGTAGAGTTGCCCAGTCCTGTAAGATCTGTAGTGCCTGATTTCCAGCGGCCTCGAGAGCTGCTCTGGTGTCCGCTGCGATGGAGATGGTAATATCATCTGCGAATGCTTGGATAGTAACAGGGCCCAGATCCAGACCAAGTAACTAATCAAGGACGATGTTCCAGAGGAACGGGCCGAGGACCGAACCCTGTGGGCAGCCTCTGTAGATAGATTTGGTGAGCTTCTGGTATGGTGAGGAGATGGTGATCTTTCTGTTGGAAAGGTAACTTTCTATACACCTGTATAAGTTGGCTGGTATGCGTGCCAATCTTAGCCTGCGAAGAATGCTTGGCCACCAGAGCATGTCAAAGGCCCCGGCAAAGTCAATGGTTATGAGGAGAAAGTACTTGTAATTAGTGTTGGCTGCAGCTTGGGTTATTTGGTAGAGAGCATCCTCTGTGCAGCGTCCTGGGCGAAATCCATACTGTGAATTGGAC
The DNA here is from genome assembly GCF_048544385.1 of Mastigoproctus giganteus. Taxonomy (NCBI): domain Eukaryota; kingdom Metazoa; phylum Arthropoda; class Arachnida; order Uropygi; family Thelyphonidae; genus Mastigoproctus; species Mastigoproctus giganteus. Next base: position 754,755 of record NW_028328296.1, on the reverse strand, counting down.
TGTAGGCCAGCTTCTGTGTAGTGTGTTAGGAGTCTGGTATGGAGGAGGCGTTCAAGTAGTTTGCTCAATGTGGACAAGAGGGCAATGGGTCGGTATGAGTTAGGCTGTTCTGGAGGCTTCGATGGATTTTTCAGTATTAACTTTAATTCAGCTATTTTCCAGCTTTCTGGGAAGGATCCCTGGGTTAGGCATTTATTGAACAGGTTAAGCAGAAATTGGGGATTTACCTGGGCGACCTTTTTTAGTATTTCTGGTTCAATGCGATCTAGTCCTGGGGATTTTTTATCCTTCATTTTGCCAAGGGCTTGCTGCAGTTCTTCAGTGTTAAATTCTTCCTCCACAGAGTCAATGTGGTAATTGTCATTATCTAGACAAATTTGCTGCTGTTGTGTTGTGAGATGATCGGCGTCGCTGATAAAGAGAGTATCCAAGATATTCATCATGGATTGCTCCCATGACGTTGTCATGATTCCTTGTGGTGTTATTGTGGAATGGACTACTTCTCCTCTTGGCAATTTGTTGGTAGTAACTCGGTACACCACTCCCCAAGGGTCCGAGTTACCAGTGTTGGTAAGCAGCCGCTCCCATGTAGTTCTTTTTCGCTGCCTGATCATGGAAGTGTATTGGTTCCTGGTCCTCTTGTAGTCTTCACGAAGGGCTTCCACTTCAGTAGCTGGCCAAGAGGTGCGAGCTCTCTGAAAAGCTTTCCTCTTGTTATGAACAGTCCAGCGTAGACGTTCGAGTTCCTGAGACCACCATGGTACAGCACTTGGAAGAGGTTTTTTCTTGGGCATAGATTGATTGCAGGAGAGGGTGATGATGTTAGTTACAAGCTTTTGATGCTGCTCGGGATTCAAGGAGAGGATATCAGAAGGGTGATCCATGATTGTTGACTGGAGAGAAGTGGTGAACAGCTCCCAATTGGCTTTTCTAATGGCATAGCGGTTGATATCGTAGTGCGGAGTAGGAGTTGATTCTATATTTCTTGTGAGGCTGTATGTAATTGCTCTATGGTCGGAGGTGGTCCAGGCTTCATTTACCTGCCACCCCGACACCTTACTTGAGATTGATCTTGTAGCAATTGTTATGTCTATTGTAGACTCCCACATAGTACTGGAGAATGTTGGGAGGTTATTGGGCCTGTTTATTATATTAAATGGTGAGGTGGCTAGAAAGTCTTCCAAAAGCCGCCCATTTTGGTAACCAGGTCGGTCAGCTGTGAGGCTGTGCCAAGCAGGAGAACGGCAGTTAACATCTGCCCCCAGGATGATTTTAGCGTTAGGTAGAGTAGTGGTAACAGTTCTTAGGTAGTCAATAGCTGGGCCGATGTTTTGACTGGGTCTACAATAGAGTGATATTAAATAGAAGGCACCTAAGGGGCCAATTACATGGGCACACACTGCCCAACCTGTGCAGAGAGAAGAGATTTTGGTGACCATTATGTTCGGGTTCCGGATGACTATGGCAGCCCAGGGAGTATTACAAATGCCTCTTTGTCCCTATAATTACCTATGCCTGTGGAGCCTGGGGACAGGCTATAGACAGATGCTTAATGAGGCGCCACTTGATGGCTGCTCAGCGGTGTGCATTGTTAGGTGTGACCAGAGCTTGCCGCACTGCCTCCACAGGAGCCCTACAGATTCTTGCATGTGCGGAGCCAGTTGACTTACCGATTCTGGAGAAACTCCTACGAAATCGAACCAAGAACAACTTACCTTTGGAGTTGATGGGTGTCCGTTGTTGCCCCGATGCGGGAAGAGTCTACGGCAGACCCAACTTGAAGGTTGAGAGCAAGAGAATTTCGCTGGAAGTCCATCGACTCTGGCAGGAGCGTTGGACGACGTCCTCCAAGGGCAGAGCGACGTATGAGATGATGCCTGACATCTCACGATTAGAACAGATACGCAGGTGGCCTAAGCTTGGAGTTTTCCAGTCTATGGTTGTCACTGGACACGTACTTCGGTTGCGGCTTCATCAACTGGGCCTTGCGGACTGTGATCGCTGTCGTTGCGGGCAGATTGAGGATAGCTAGCATGTAATTTTTCAATGTCAATTATATGACGTGCCAAGACAAAGGCTGTTGGCCAGTTAGGGGTATCCTCTCCCCATTAGATGCAGAAGTTCTTTGAAAATGAAAGTATATATAAAATTTTTATAACGTATCTTAAAAATGTAAATGTCATAAGTAGTGCTTAGGGCACTACTTGATCTATTACGTTCATTTATTCCCGCATGTTTGCGGATGTTAGTTTTATATTGCAACTGCTTGTCGTTGCTGAATTGTATATTATGCACTTGGTACTTTTGATCTCAAAATTGAAATGTAAACTTTTGATTTTAAATTCATATAGATTTTGATTGTGGTTCTGATCAAAGCAATCAGAATTCTAGTCACTTAGAGTTGTAAATATGGTGCAAATAAGGGTAGTAGCGACCTGCCTCCACAGGGCTAGGGATGGTAAACTTCCGAGCAGTAGGGCGAGTCCTTGCGGCTTGGAAGGCTAAATAGGTCGATGTAAATAGTTAATTTGCGTTGTTGAGCTTCTGCTCGGGGAACGCTCCAATGAGTGTAAATATGATGATGATGATGTCCATTTGCAGTCCTCTCTCTGTCCTGAGCAAGGTAATGGAACAGATGCTAAGAGAAAGAATTGAGGCACAATACACCAAACCAATTCGGTTTCAAGCTGTAGAGATCCACCATCCACGCATTGGAGAATTTCCTGGGTTTGTCCTAAAACTGTGATCAGAAATATATTTTGGTCATCTCAGTAGATTTCGCGGGGGCGTTCGACACCTTATGGTGGCCAAGCGTCCTCGCACGACTGAGATAAACGAACCTGCTGGGTAACCTCTTCGCCTGCCTCCGGAACTGTCTGAATAACCGAAAAATCACAGTACAGGCCCCTACTCTAGGGTGGAACGTCAAATATATCGTGAATGTCCGAAGGGCTCTGTTCTTGGTCCACTTTTGGGGAATAACGCGCTCAATGAGTTTCTTCGCTTGGACCTTGGAAACGTCCATCCGCAAGCCTATGCGGATGATCTCACTTTGATCCTCGCAGCCAACTCAAGGGCTCTAGATGGAGAACCTCGCTAACAGAGCTCTAAGAACCCTCTTTATGCGGGCTGAGAAGCACAAATTAACCATCTCTCAGACGAAAATTCAGTCCATATTATTAGAAGGCTATCTAACTCCAACAAGACCACCACAAATAAAAAATTATAACAGGACGATCAGGCTGAGAACTGAGTTAAAATACCTAGGCGTCATCCTGAATAGAAATTTATCATTTGTCCCTCATCTCAACAACATCCATGCAAATATAAAAACGTACAGAGCAATGATACCAGGGTAACTCGCCAGGACTGGGGAATGAGGAAGCGCACCCTTGCGCTTTTCTACAAGGCAGTCTTCATTCCGATCATCACATACGCCTCAGGTGCCTGGCACCGTAAATCCTCAACAGCAGTGAACCGGAGAAGATTGGGCATAATCCAAAGACCGATCCTTTTGGCCATAACACGCGCCTGTAACACGATGTCACTCACGCACTTCAGGTGATTGCTGGGGCTCTACCCTTAGACTTGGAGGTTAGCCGTGTGTGCATACTCTACCATCTGAACCGTGGAACCAGCACTAAATTCATGAACTTTACCACAGATTCTGCCAATAACCGATCCATCGAGGAAAGGAGACTACAAACCCATCTGGTGACAATCTGGCAACCACGCTGAACAGACTCCACAAAGGAATAAATTACAGGAAAGTTCCTGCCAAGTGTACAAACTACATATCAACAGTATTCCGTCCTGGTTCTCCCCAGGCTTATATACGATCTACCTCCTCACAGGGCACGGAGCAATCTGCTGAAAACTAAATCTACTGGGAGTTATTGATGACTCAAGGTGTGCCTGCAGCTTCCTGGAGTCCTGGCATCATCTTATGTACAAGTGCGAGTTGTACGAAGATCTCCATGGTTTAATTGTTCACCCAACTTCATTTTATAGTAGTGGCATAGTATTTAGGTTCAAGCGCCACCAGTGGTTTCTCACATCTGCGCCCTATATACTCTGTGATGAAATGCAGAACTACTACGCAGCCAGAAAAAAAGGGTAATGTCTGGTTAATGAAGTATTGTGCTTTGTTCTGTTGTTGTGTCTGGCTGCTTGGCCGCGGGCCCCTACTGGGACCCAACGTTATCCACCACAACCACTGGGAGGTGAGCCAGGCTGCCCTTTATACTCTGGCTGCCTCTGCCGGGGTTGCCTGAGCTTCCTGACAGAGGTCATAAAAAAAAAGGAAAAAAAGTGAAAAGCGAGAAAAAAGTTGAGCCTATAGAAAATAAATAAATAAGATAAAACTCTTTTTTTTCTGAAGAGAGCATATGGGGGAGTAAGAGAAGAAGAAGAGGTGATAATTTGGGGAACAGTGGTTGAAGTGGACGAATTGGGAAGGCAGTCCATTCTAAGGTAGAGGATGGAGAAGGGAGTTGAAAATCACAGGAGCATGTGCTCCTGTGTGAATCCTGCACCCACGGTGCTTACATTATTCTACCCAAATCTGGGATCGCAGGAGTGGCACGTTATTCTGTTCTGCCCTGAGTTCCGCAAGGTTTGCTCTTCTAGAATTGAAAACAGCCTGGGCGTAGCCTGTTAAATCTAGGTTTGTGGCCTCTTTTTGAAGTAAAATTGACTCCTGATGGTGGGAGTTTCCTTGAATCTCTGTGAAGAATTGAAGTCTGGCGTTGTCGTAAGTGAGACACTCGTATAAGGTGTTCCCAGGACGCCTCTTCACGACAGTGGCAACATGGGTTATTTTCTATTCCCATGGTTGTTAATTTTTGCTGCAACGGTCCATGGCCTGTAAGCAGGAAGGTGACTTGGAATTTAGGCGAGTACCAGGGAGGAGGCTTTGGGGAAGTCCGACTTATAGAGGGCATAAACCTTTTGGTGATTGCTCCTTTCGCGTTGTGTCCCATGTTTCTTGCCAGAGGTTTTGAAGGTGATCTGCATTTTTACTTCTTTCCTTCTTAGGCTCATTTGTATGGTTAAACTGCAGATTTAACAATTGCGTTGGGATTCCCTTCTTCAGGCGCGGGAAAAAACAGACCCCTCTTGACAACTTCCAGATAGAGAGGTGAGTATCCTGCAATGACTTGTAATGCACGTGTGCTGACAGTATAGCACACCCAGGTAACCGATTGTAACATAAATCGTTGAATGGAATCAAGCTTCAAGCCTGCGCTTGTTCCTTTCCAGGATTGCCTTTTCACACCAGCTGGAGGTTCCATAGCACAAAATCGGGACATATACTGCCTTATATATTAATGATAGAGCTTTATCCTTTAGGCCCCAATCCGCCTTATCATTGCAGTGCATTTTCGGATTTTAGCTGACAGGTATTTTTAGTGGCCCAGTTACTTGACTTGCGTGTAGTGACGGATCGGGGTGTTGTTAATTTTCATCACTGGTGGCCGTCGGATTTGGGGCTATTCTTTAAGAAGGATTGACTTTGTTTTTTCACTGGAGATTGTTAACGGCCACCAGTGATGTGCATGGCAGCCCAGTCTTGAAGTTTTCCCTGTGCAAAGTTGGCTTGTACTTCCAATGTGACTCTTGTACCAGAATGAAAAACCAGTATGAGATCATCAGCAAAGGCCAGGAGCTTGAGCTCGCTGAGATCCATTCCCAGGAACTCGTCCAAGACAATGGGCCAAAGAAATGGCCCAAGAACAGAACCCTGAGGAGAGCCTCGCAGTGTATTCCTGTTGACTGTTTGGTATTTGTTGGTTACCTGCACTATTGTATTGCTGAGCTACGACTTTATACTGTTATACAGACTGCTGGACATCTTGGCCTGCCGAAATCTTTGAAATATGCTGGGCCACCATAGTCGATCGAGGGCCCCCGCAAAGTCCACCATTATGGCTATAGAGCATTTAGATTTTGTCTGGGTAGCTAGAGAGATTAATCTGTGGATAGTATTTTCTGTATTGCAGCCTGTTTTAAATCCGAATTGATTTGGAGATGGTAATTGTGGCTCTGTGTAGTAGTCGGTGAGATGGGAGAGCAAAAGACGTTCTTGGAGTTTGGCCAAAAGAGAAAGCAGAGCTATCGGTCTATAAGAAGTTGGTACTTGAGGTGGTTTTTCGGGTGTTTTAGGATAAACTTTGAAATTTTACAGAAGTCAGGAAATGTTCCTTCAGCAAGGCATGTATTAAATAAACGTAAGAGAGTCATAGGATATTGTTCTGCGAACTTTTTTTACTATGTCGACTTCCAGCAAGTCCAAGCCTGGGGTTTTACCTTCCTTCGTTTTGGCCAAGGCCAAATTCACTTCCAAGTATGTGAAGAGAGATTCACTAGTATCTGATATGCATGCTCTGTTTCTGTCAATAATTTCTTGTTGCTCCAAGTCATCAGTTGGGTAGTTATTGTCCAGTATGTTGTTGAGAGAATCAGACCAAGGGTATTTTGACGTTCCATCCGACCTGAGTGTGGTTTCCAAAATTTCACCTCTGAGTAGCCTGTTTGTAATGAACCGTAATACAATGCCTCATGGATCGCCATTTCCCACAGTGGAAACTAGAGTTTGCCTTGATTCTTTCCACATCTGCGTATTTCTTTGGAGTATGCATTTCTTATCACACGGTAAGCCACCCGTGCCGCAGCAACTTCATTGTGGGGAAAAGGTGCACTCGGGCTCGTTGAAATGTCTTCCTGGCTAGGTGGACTCTTTTATCTCCGGTCTCACAAATTTGCATTCCATCAGGGGACCGTGTATTTGTATTGTCTTCTACGCGGGATGGAAGCATCACAGGCACTCCTGATGGCAGCTGTTACCTTGGCAACGCTTTCTTCAGATGTGATTGTAATAGGTAGTGGAATGTCTTCCGGGAGAAACTTGACCAATTCCTCTTGGAATCTGCGCCAATCTGCCTTGTTGGTGTTGTATAACACTATCTCGCTATGTCTCTAGGAATTGGTGGTGCACGTTCCACAGAACGAACCAGAGTGAAGGTGATCGCTGTGTGGTTTGACGTTGTCCATGACTCTTGAACAGCCCAGTTGATCAGTTTATTTTCAATGCCAGGTGTCGCTATACTGACATCAATTGTGCTCTCCCAGAGGGAGCTGCTGAAGGTGGAGAGGTGACCTGGACGATTCAGGATCCACAGACCAGACGAAATTATGTAATGTTCAAGTTTTGTACCATTTCTCGTTGGTGTTCTGTCTGGAGCTAGGCTGTGCCAAAATGCTGAGAGGCAGTTAGCATCCTTGCCTATCAGCAACCGCCCACCTGGGAGGAGATGGAGTGCTTCCTCGATGACGGAGAATGCAGTAGTGATATCCTCACCCATGTGAGAATATAGTGAGAGAAGATATAGGGACCAGAGAGATGTCATAATCTGTGCAGAGGCGCTGATGGAGGTGCATAATGGCGCGATTTTGGTCACCGTTATTTCTGGACTCCTCACAACAACAGCTTCCCACGGATGGTCTTCAGTGCAGTGGATGATTTTATATGAAGTGGGATATCCCACGACGTTCCCAGAGTGGATGTAGGGTTCTTGCAACATCATGGCATCAATTTGATGATCCTCAGCTTTGATCTTTAGCTGGTCTGCGAGTACTGTCTCTCAGCGCATTTAGTTGCAGTAACTTGATCTCTTGTCGTCTCTTTCTTGCGAGGCATCTATCCATAATTTACTCTCATTCAGTAAAGGCTCTTCACTTTTTTGTATACTGGGCAGTTTGTGTCACGAATCGAATGATCGCGTGGTGCCCTAGCTGCCTACCAGTTTGCGCAGGTTGGTGACTGTTCGTTGTTGGGACAGTCCTTAAAAACATGGCCATTTTGAGCACAGTGGCCGCAGGTTGTCTCACGCTGGTTGCAGGTATGGGACGTATGCCCAAAGCGAAGAAATGTATAGCACTTAGGAACCGATATGTGCCCTTTAAACCTATGGCTGCCCCAGCCAATATAAATTCTATTTTGGGTTTCAACAAGCTGCCACACTCTTTGGGATAGTTCAATTATCCAATTAACCCTTGTCGGTGATTTCGTTTTAGCTCTGTATTTTGGTTTGACGTCTTCTACCGCAGTCTCTTCCAGTAGATACATACGGTACTCAAGTTTTTATAGTAGATCTCTTCCTTGAGTTCCTCTGGGGCAATATTCTGGTCTATATCGAAAAGTATAATCGACAGCCGATTTTTTTTTGTGGGGGGGGGGTTCAGCTCTTAATTCATAGATGGTCATTTCTGTGTTATTTAAGATGGTTAATGCCTCCTTCCCGGTACCAGTTTCGATTATGAATCTGGGGTGTCTGATTTTCCTGATGCTCTTAATTCTGACGGTTTTCATCTGATTCTTCATATTTTTTGTTAAGGCGTCTTTAACTGCATCGCTAGTTTCCAGTTGTGCATCTTCAGCTGGTTTATGATTACATGTGACTCAGGCTTCTTGGCTATCCTTTTATCTTTAATCTTTAATCTTTATTGTATACAAACATGGTATATACAATAGACCCTTCATAGCAGCAATGCCAGGGGTTTTACATTGGTTGGTGGACAATAGCCTTGGGGGAAGGGGCCCACATCGAAGTTCGGGCTCATCCCCCAGAGCCAACAATAAAATAGAATCAGTGTCAGATTATTTACAGGATATTATGCTTTTCACAATATTTACAATGAAATAATAAAGATATTCATATTTAAATTATGTTATATTTATATTCATAAAGATATTCCTGACTTTATTTACAAAACATACATAAAGACATCGTGCTTTGAACATTATTTAAAAATTATTTACATTATTTTCTCCCCAGGGAGCCAGGTACCTGAGGTACCTGGCTCCCTGGGGAGAAAGCGGTCACTGAGCGCTAGTCTGTTATAGTGAGCTGTGAGCGTGGGAGCTGACCTCAGTCCGGGTAGAGGGATCCTCCAGCCACACAGTTCCCAGATGTTTGGCTCCGAGACCATTCCGGTTGTCATCTTGACAGTGAGAACAAGGCGTTTTTCAAATACAAGATCTGGAAGTCGGGCAAAATTAAGTGACATCGCCATCGCAGTTGTCCTTTGCTGGGGTGGACGACGATGTTTTTGCGTGATCCAACAAAGGAGCCAGTATTCGGCGGAGTACACCCGCTTGATGTTGGTAGGGGCCGCGGACCCCCAAATTTCCGGGGCATACAGTACTACATAGTATACTGAGGTGTATACGTATCGACGAATTACATCCAGATCCCTAACGTGGAGCAGTTGTTGTTTTGTGGTCCAGCGCATTTGACAGAATTTTGCTGTGAGCTTGTCAATGTGGGGGTTGAAGCTCAGTTTACAGTCGAAGACGACTCCCAAGTCTGTATGCATCTTGACCACTGGGAAGGGAATGCCGTCTACAGGGGCTTGGATCTTGTACTTTTTCAGGTAAACTGGTGGTTGATTGTGTTGCACCATTCTTCAACGCTTCCGCGAAGGAGCGGGAGCGTTGTTGTATTTGATTTCCTCGTTTCTGTGTAAGGACATCAATTTTGGCTTCTAATCTTTCATTTTCTACATGGAGGGTCTCCTGATTGATAATGAAAAGCTCCGGGCAGTTAATGAAGAGCTCAGGTCCCAGACAAGCATCCTTGAAAGAGTGCTTGATATCTTATCCAAGCTCCCTCCAACGGCAACTGATCCTGCACTGGAAGCCCCCTCACAGAATAAAAAACTACCACTCAGATCCTATGCCTCGGCAGCTAAGACGGCATCTGCTATCCCATCTCAAGGACCGTCCCACTTCCCACAACTAGCCAAAGCTGACACACCCCAAAACCTCAGCATCTTATGCTGGTCCGTGCATCTGAACAGTCAGAACTGAAGACTAGTGGAGAGGTGAAAGAAATAGTACAGAATACGCTAAAGAACGACTTCAAGACAGTTAAGATCAAGTCATTGAAAGCAATTAGGAACCGGGGAGTTCTTCTTGAAACCACAACCAAGGAGGATCTGGACAACATCGCAGCTGCCGGCCCATTTCACTCTGCTGGAGTCATTGTGAATCCCCCCAAGGGCACCAATCCATCTATACTGGTGTATGATCTTCCCACAAGTGTTACCAAAGATGAGATTCTTGAGGACTTGTTCTACAAGAATCTTGCTAACATTGGCGTCACCCTTGAGGAAATAAAACAGGATACCAACCTCAGGTTCACAATGAAAGCTAATTCCAGTTGTGCAGCTCACCACGTCATCACACTATCACCTAGAATCTGCAGAATAATCATGTCACTTGACAGGATCTTTCTTAGGTATAGTTCCACACAAGTACCGCCAGTTCACCGTAGTGACTAAATACTTTTTGTGTCTTGGATAGGGACATACATCCCAGCACTGTACGCACTCATCCCCTACGTGTGGACACTGTGCCCGTAGTGGCCACGGCCATGCAGAATGTCTAAACAAGGATGAGAATCCTAGCTGCGTAAACTGCAAGAGAAGACGTCGTGAACATGGGCACTCGTTGCGGGATGTAGCCTGTCCTGAATACCAGCAAGCATTAGAACAAGTAAGACTAAGGACCGCCAATGAATAACCCCCAAACTTTTCAACCACAGCCCTTAGCTGTACAGGGCAGTTCCTCTCCTTCCAATCCACAAATCCACAGTCTCACCAGCAATAGCCATAGTGTCAAACTTAATGTCATGCAGATCAATGGTCACAGATCCCGCACTGTCGCTGATGAAATCCGACGTGCAGCGGAGGAGCACTCTATAGATATAATATCAATGCAGGAACCCTATGCCTCGAAGATGAAATTTGGTAACTCATTTAAAGTCACGGGAGTCTCCATCCACACTCGGGTAATTCAGCCTACCCTCGATGACCCAAAGACTTGTATTGTGATCCTCAACAGCCAGTTGGATGTCCTAGTCATCCACGGTCTTTGCAATAAGTATGCAAACTGTGTTCAAATCACCCATGTCTCATTTATGTTTTATCTAATTTCACTCTACTGTCGACCTTCCAAGGACATCGAAGAATCTCTCGGACGTCAATGCAAAATCCCAATTCTGGTACAGCTTTTCCTCAGATCCTCGTGGGCTTCTCCTGGAGGACCTCAGTCTCACCCGCAATCTGACAGTCCACAATCAACCCAACCAACTCTCCACATATTGCAGTTCTACTGGACTATCTAACATAGATATTACTATTACCACCAATGACCTGAGGTTCCAGATCACTGACTGGACCACTATCCCTGAGTGGATGCTGAGTGATCATAGGGTCACCCTATTTCATGTTACTCCTGCCAGTCCATCCATCCCTGTCATTCCAGAATGCCTGACTTTGTCCGTTTCTCCACAAAATCAATTGACTGGGCAGCCTTCGATGGATCAATTGAGCATGACTTCCCACTTTCCATGCTGGACACCTTGACACTGCTTTGGCCACCGAACTATGTGACCTCGTTCAGAAATCTATAACTAAAGCCTCATACATATCAGCCAAGAAGAAGGCATTCATTCCCAGGATCTGCTCTTGGTGGACAGTGGAACTCAGTAAACTTCGTAAAGATATCCATCACGCCCGTAAACAGTACCAGCGGCATCATGGATGGCCTACTTCAGATGTTGCCCGAATCTATAATGACTACATCACTAAAAAGAATCAGTACACAAAAGCAATAGCAAACAGGAAAAAAGAAACGTGGACCAACTTTGTTAAGGACTCTGGCAATGCAAATCCCTGGGGCTCTTCTACAAAATTACAAGGGGGAAGACTTTCACCTCAGACATCTTAGGGTCTGTGGTCGTAGGAACGAATGAATCAACTAATTGGCACGACTCGGTCAATCTCATTGTGCACAATCTTTTCCCAACTGATCACCCCTTGGAAGACCTTCCCGAACATGCTGGAGCTGGATCCAATACTGAAAAAAATCAATCCCAGGAAATGTCCGGGCATGAACCTTATTGAATATGTCTTCATCCTCAGGTTCTACAAATTAAGACCATCACACCTTTTGCTGCTGTTTAACAAGTGTCTACGAGACAGCCAGTTCCCTAAGTGTTGGAAAGAGGCATTGCTCCGGCTCATTAAAAAACCAAATAAGCCTTCAACTGAACCACGGTCCTTCAGGCCTATTGCACTACTGGCTAACCTTGAAAAAATATTAGAATCGACTAATGGCCCACAGAGTTACCACTTTGTTCCTTTCACAGGATTTAATCTTCCCATCCCAATCTTTCAACCCACACTTGAAACATATCCGAGAGAAAATAAGGAGATATTTTGCCCTCGTCTCAAGAATAGCTAAAAGGGATTGGGGACTCAAGAGGCACACCTTGGGACTGTTTAACAAAACGACATTTATACCAGCCATAACTTACGCGTCACCCATCTGGTTCCAGAAAGCAACTACTGCAGTTAACAGAAGGACACTCGATTCCATCCAACGGACCCCTTTGCCTCCACTCCCCGGGCGGGAGGGGGAGGTGACTTCTAGTCTCCTCCTCCCCTCGCCGCCCCTCTCTTCCCTCTGGTGGGGCATGGGCCTGCTCCACTGATTTGGGGGTCATCTTCTCTATGGACCCCTTATTTCTGTCTTTTCCCCCCAGCCTTCAGTCTCCCCACCCCTCTCTCTCTTTTAATTATAATTACTAGTGTCTGAACCATTGTTAAATTGCATGAGCCCTACACCCAAAAACTTACCATTTATTTGCATAAATAATACTTCATTTTGGCTGACCCATAACTATAACGTGTTTTTTTTTTTTTTTTTTTTTAAGGTCCTTGCCACTGAAATCTCAGGAAATTAGGTGGCAGGATCTGCCAGAGTAAATAACTATAATACTGGTGTACCTCATCTGCCTCCACGAGGCAGAGTGTGGACAACGTTGGGTCCCATTAGGGGCCCAGCGGCTAAATGACCAGAGGAACAACGGTACACGACACTACACATGTACAAAATCCATACACTTTTAAACCTCTAGCATTGACAGTGTTCTGTTTCACACCCACAATGTATAGCACGCGGAGATGGGGGAAACCCCTGGTGCCGTTTGACACTAAACACACTCTACACTCTACTCCTCTCTATTACACGGGCCTGCTGCACTGTGAGTACACATGCTCTGCAGGTTCTGGTGGGAGCACTCCCCCTTGACCTCGAGGTGGTGCATTGTGCCATGGTGCATAGTGTGCATAGTGTTAGGGTCAGGCGCCACCTGTGGTTTCCCACATCTGCGCCATATGTACACTGTGAAGAAATACAGAACACTGTAAATGCCAGAAAAAGTGTAGTGTGTTGAATGTGTAGTTTTGTGTTGGGTTCTGTTGTGTGTCCTGGCATTTGGCCGCAGGGCCCCTGGTGGAACCCCACATTGCCCGCACATATCACTAGGAGGTAGCCAGGCTGCCATTATTCTCTGGCAGGTCTCCGTCAGGGTCCCCTGAGCTTCCTGAATGGAGACCAATTAAAATAATAATAATAATAATAATAAATAAAAAATAAAATAAAACATAAAATATATAAAAAAATAAAATAAAAAATAAAATATATAAAAAAAGTAAAATAAATAAAAAGTAAATAAAAAAATAAAATAAATAAAATTAAAAAATAATAATAATAATAATAAAAAAATAATGGTGCAGCATCTCGCAAAAGGGCTTCCCTGCACCTTCCTGGGCCACTCCATTGACCCTACAGGAAACCTGAAAAGAGAGAAAACAAAACTTGCCGCCCACCTGCAGCAGGTCTGGCAGGATAGGTGGTCAGAATCCACAAAAGGGGAAATAACGAGGAAATTTCTGCCTGATGTCGGCAGATTATACCCAAAAGCATCATCATGGTTTCACCCTGGACTGTACACTACGTATCTTTTAACAGGCCATTGGGCCCTGAATGCCAAACTAAACAGTTTTAAATTAGTAAACGATCCCCGCTGTGTCTGTGGGGAAGTGGAGATATGGTCTCACATAATGTACAACTGTGAAAATTATGAGGATCTTCGCTGCCTCCTGATGACAAAGCTGACTTACTTCCCTCGCGACAGGGAATCAAACCTATTGGACTCGCAAGAGGAGTATAAGGAGTTGACAAAATTCGCTCAGGGACTGTTCACCCGAAGGAGGACACTTATTGCTATCTACAGGGATCAAGAACAGGAACCAAGACTAAACTAACCATCCTTGGACTCAACGAAACTGGCTCTCACCCAGAATTCTATAGAGTCCCTTCCTTTGGGACTGTATAGAATTTTTTTTTAAGCCACGCTCCCTTGCGTGGCCATTTGCCTCCACTCCCCGGGCGAGAGGGGGAGGTGACTTCTGGTCTCCTCCTCTCCTCGCCGCCCCTCTCTTCCCTCTGGCGGGGCATGGGCCTTCTCCACTGATTTGGGGGTCATCTTCTCTATGGACCCCTTATTTCTGTCTTTTCCCACCAGCCTTCAGTCTCACCACCCCTCTCTCTCTCTCTCTCTTTTAATTATAATTACTAGTGTCTGAATCATTGTTAAATTGCTTGAGCCCTACACCCAAAAACTTAACAACATTTATTTGCATAAAGAGTATTTCTTTTTGGCTGACCCATAACTATAACGTGGTTTTTTTTATTATTATTTATTTATTATTATTTTTTAATATTTATTTATTTTCTTTTTATTATTATTTTTTGTTTATTTATTTATTTATTTTTTTAAGGTCCTTGCCACTGAAATCTCAGGAAATTAGGTGGCAGGACCTGCCAGAGTAAATAACTATAATACTGGTGTACCTGGTCTGCCTCCAAAAGGCAGAGTGTGGACAACTTTGGGTCCCATTAGGGGCCCAGCGGCTAAATAACCAGAGGAACAACGGTACACGACACTACACATGCACAAAATCCATACACTTTTAAACCTCTGGCATTGACAGTGTTCTGTTTCACACCCACAATGTATAGCCCGCGGAAATGGGGGAAACCCCTGGTGCCGTTTGACACTAAACTCTACACTCTACCTGCAGGGGTACTGGGATGGGAAGGGGTACTGCAAAGGCTCTTCACAAGCCTTTGCAGACGACCACATCCTGATGATAGAGGCAACCAGCAGAATCCAGCTGGAAAGAGAGGCAAATCATGCCCTTAAAATCCTACAAGAGTGGACGAATATCCACTTCCTTAGGATCTCTGCAACCAAAACGGACTCCATTCTCCTCAAGGGTGCCTTAGATTACAGGAGACCCCCCCCCCACAGATTAAGATTGATGGTATCACACTAAGACTGTCCAAGGAACTTAGATATCTGGGAGTAATACTGGACCCCACTCTATCCTTCCAGGCACACTTGAAATACATCCGGAAGAAGATATTAGGTATTAGGTACGTTCGGGGTCTGACGGCACCTGGGATTTCTCCCATCTCCGCGTATGTTCTCTGTATCGGACAAGCCAGAGATTTAAAAGTGTGTGGGATATGTACTGTGTAGTTTGTTGTGCCCATTGTTCATCCAGCCTGTTAGCCGCCGGGCCCCTAGCGAAGAAGATACGGGGCTATACAGCTCTTGTTACAAGAGTCGCAAAAAGGGATTGGGGATTGAAAAAGAAGACCCTCAGTCTGTTTTACAAAGCCGCCTTCCTGCCGATCGCTACCTATGCTTCCCTGGCATGGTACTTCAAAGTCACCATGGCTGTAAATCGCAGAATCCTCGACTCTATCCATAGAGCCATGCTGCTCGTTATATCCCGGGCCTGCAGAACAGTTAGCACCCACGCGCTGCAGGTGCTGGCGGGAACCCTACCTTTAGACCTCGAAGTAGCTAAATGTGGAGTATTATATGAACTCTCCAAGGGAAGAGCCTGCACCTTCGCCGGCTTCGGCGCAGATCCTACCACAAACCGTTTGATTGAGAAAAAGAGACTTACAAATCATCTCGTGCAAACCTGGCAAACCAGATGGGAGAATTCCCCAAAGGGAGAAGTCACCAAAGATTCTTCCCCAACGTCGGCAAACTCTATCCAATGGCTCCAGCATGATTCACGCCGGGACTCCACACGACCTTCCTTCTAACAGGACATGGTGCGTTTAAGGCTAAACTTACAGCCCTGGGCATTACAGATGACCCTACTTGCTGCTCTGGAGAGCTGGAGAGCTGGCACCACCTCATGCATGAATGCCAGCTTTCTGATCACCTCCGCTGCCAGTTTATCACCCGGATCACCTTTTTGCCCAGAGATAGAGAACAACACCTCCTGGACGGGAGGCAGGAATATATTGCCTTCTCAAAGTTCGCTGAAGCCTTGTACAGAAGAAGACGGGACCTAAATGCACACTAGCCACATAATGGCTAGAAGCCAAAATGCGCATAACACCAAAGATGACCTACTAAGCAACCATGAAGATAGACAAAAAATCTGAATGAAGGACGAATAGCAGCTGTTCTGGCGGCCTGAGCCAAGCACTAGCCTAGCTCTCCTTTAATACCCCTTCCTGGCAGGAGGACGAGGCGACCAGTCGCCTCGCTCCCTTACTACCCCACCTTTCCTTCTGGTGAGGCATGGGCATGTCTCGCTGACCACCTGGGGGAATCTCTTCTGTGTCCCCCATACTTCTGCCTTTCCCCCCCAACCTTCTTCCTCCCCTCCCCCACTCTATCTATACACGAAGCGAGCGTCCTACACACTAAATTTAATCTAGCCCAAAAATAATCTTCGCCCAGTCTCGGCCTAATTATCCTACGCACTGCCCTACTCCTGTCATATGAATGCATGCACACGTGCTGTATGCAAACATCCAAAGTAATTACGATTGCATGGATGCGTATATATTATGTATCACTGTTGTGTATATGTGCATATATGTGTATTTGTACATAAGGTTTTTTTTTTTAGGTCCTAGCTGCCGCTTAATTTCCTCAGGAAATTAAGCGGCAGGACCTGCCAGAGTAAATTTTAGTCTATTTGGTGTTTCCTGGTTTGCCTTCACGGGGCGAAGGTGGGGCAACGCTGGGCTCCAGCAGGGGTCTAGCGGCTAAATGACCAGAGGAACAACGGTACACGACATTACACAGGTACAATACCCACACACTTTTAAACCTCTGGCATTCCCAGGAAACTGGTATACCCCCAAAGAAAGCAACGCGCAGATGGGGGAAACCCCTGGTGCCGCATGACAACAATATACCTTACACCTTACGCCTTACCTGCAGGGGCTATCTACTCTCTCAGCCCCTTATTTCCAATTTCTTCCCCCCAGTCTTCATCCTCCCCCCCCAAACTTTTGTCTTGCACAGCGTTTAGTCCTACATTTCAAAATCAAAAGAGAACATCAAAATTCTTGCCCGAACCTATTTGGTTTTCTAAACTCACTTTCACCGCACAGCCCCACGTCGCATACTATTAATACTAACTTGTTAAGTATCACTAATATCAACCTCGATTTATTTATTATTATTATTATTATTATTTTTATTTGGTCCTAGCCACTGAAATCCTAGGAAAGTAAGTGGCAAGACCAGCCGGAGTACAAATATTGGTAACACCCGGCCGGCCTCCCTGTGGTGGGTATTGGTAACGTCGGGTCTCGCTAGGGGCCCGGCGGCTAACAGACCGGATGAACAATGGGCACAACAAACTACACAGTACACATCCCACACACTTTTAAATCTATGGCTTGTCCGATACAGAGAACATACGCGGAGATGGCAGAAATCCCAGGTGCCGTCAGACCCCGTACATACCTAATACCTAATAATATGGCTTCACACCAGGCCGCTCCTGCGAAGAGGCCCTATTTCATCTGGTCCTGCACTTGGAGAACTCACCCTCCAAATATGAATTTGCTCTTTTTGTCGACTTCGAATGAGCCTTTGACACTGTATGGTGGTAAAGTGCCCTTGAACGTCTCCGTGCCGCCAGATGCCCTTTCAATTTGTACAAGCTGCTCCAGAACTACTTTTCAGAGCGCTCTGTAGTAGTAAAATCAAAATTTCTTCAGATCACAAGGCCTGTCTACCGGGGTTGTCCTCAGGGCTCCGTCCTGGGGCCCCTGGTCTGGAACATGGTTCTCCATAATTGGCTTGGTAACTCCTTTGACAACACAAGAATTGTAGCATTTCCGGACGATCTCACCATCATCGTGTCTGGAAACTCACGCTCTGCTCTGGAAGCTAATGCTCAGCATGTTTTGTACAATCTCTCCATCTGGACCAGGTTAAACAAGCTCCATATAAATCCAGCCAAATCCAAAATGATGATCTTCAAGAACAAACTTGACCTGTGGAGACCCCCGCAAATCTAGATCTCTGGTGTGCAACTGCCTTTAGTTACGCAAGCGAGGGTCTTAGGGGTCACTACAGACCACAAACTCTGCTTTTTCCCACACCTCCAACACCTCAGCACCAAAGTTAAAGGTTTTTCTGCCTCCATTCTCAGAGTCTCTCGAAGTGATTGGGGTTTGTCTAAGAGAACGTTATCGCTATACTACAAAGCAGTATTCGTACCCATTGTAACTTATGCTGCCGGTGTGTGGTTCCACCGTGCAATTATTATAAAAATGAGAAACAAACTGAACTCCATTCAAAGTGGAATGATCCTGGCCACCCACCGTATATGCAGGACTGTCTCCACGGTAGATATTCAGATAATTGCGGGAACTCTCCCGCTTGATTTGTTTACGATCTTCGGCGGTGGGCTCTGCTTTAGAATCAGAAAGAAAATACCAACCTGTATTCTGGATATTGAGCTTAATCTCACTGCAGATGATAAAGTGGGAAAAAACAAGATGTTACAGCGAATTGGTCAACATCTGGAAAATAGGTGGAATATGTCGCCACAAGGCACAGTAAACAAAAGATTCCTCCCCGCGGTAAAGTTTGCAATGACCAAAACTGCAAGATCCTGGTTCTCTCTCAGCCTTGAAACGTCCTTCTTGGTGACCGGCCACGGCTCCCTGAATGAAAAGCTGTACCAACTGGGGCTTCTCGCTACAGTCCTATGCTTTTGTGGAGGCAAGGGAAACTAGTACCACCTTCTTTTTGACTGTGACTTGTACGAGGATCTCAGAGATCAACTTCGGAGAGACATTCTGAACTTCTCCCCAACCAATGTGGATCAACTAATCCAGACTCCAGACAATCTTTCCTCCCTGCAGGCCTTTGCATCTGGCATTTTTACGCGGCAAAAGACTTTGTATGCCAATGCCAACCAAAACCAGACAAACAATTCTATAGCCTATATTTCACACTTGTGAAGGGGAAGGCTAAATTCAAATTTTTATTAATGTTTATTTTTTTTTTATTTTTATATATTTTTTTCCTCTGTATATTTTATTTTTTTATTTTATTTATTTTAATTTTTATTATTTTTATTATTATTATTTTAATTTTTATTATTTTTATTTATTTTATTATTATTATTATTATTTTTATTTTATTATTAATATAATTATTATCGTTTTTTTGCTCAATTTGCCATATGACTCAGACCCGCCATTAAGTCTAAGTTTGGGGAGGAACATTCCGGTTATACTGAGCAGGCCCTTCTTAAAGGTTCAAACACTCTCACAGAAGCTTGCCAGCGACATGATCATCCACTACAAACATCTGACGATAGACATATGAAGATTAAGGTGAGAACTACCTCTAGAACGAACCATAGACAATTGATGAAGGCCATCAGAGTTCCAACAAGGGCATACATCAAAACTCCTTTAATGTGCACAATTTTCTATCAAAATACTAGAAGTCTGAGAAATAAACTTCAGACAATGGAAATTCTTCTTTTGTCAAGGTTGTATGACATCATTTGTATCACAGAGACATGGCTGTCCCCCAATGAAGAAGACCTCACATTTTCTCAAGCCACTTCTTTCTCGGGCATTTTTGCCTCCAGGGAACGGACAACTGGTGGTGGTGTAGGCATTCTCTTCAACACAAAAAAATTCTCACTGACAAGCTCAGCCACTCTAAAAACAGAACTGTTTGAAGCTGCAAGAGCCTCACTCAGCATTCAAGGCCACAGACTTAACGTGTGCACAGTCCACATCCCCCCCCCCTCCCACAGTAAAGAACAGTTTACAAGAGATATCCAACTGGATCATTAATCAATGCCACCCTAAAGCAATATTACTAGTGTGTGGAGACTTTAATATTAGCTCAGGCCAACACAGTCTTCGCAAATTGTTATCTTCTAATTTGGCATCAGTAGGTCTGACCCTCCAGAATTTTTCCCCTACCAGAGGCTCTAACCTGTTAGACCTAATATTTTTAACAGACACCCTCACCGTTGACAGCCAACCGGAAACAGCCTTCATGTCAGACCATCTACCAGTAAGCCTGATCCTTACAATCACTTCCAGGACATCCTGGCAACATCAGGCACCAGTTAAGAAGACAGTGATTAGCCCTTCTCTCCTCAATCCAGAGAAATGCTGCTTCGCAGCATTCATTTTTCCTTGGGAAGCCCTAAAGCAATGTGATCCACAGCTTGGGCCGTACTTTCTTACCTGCTGGCTGCAGTCTATTGCTCGAAAAACAGTTTCAATCTCCTGTCGAAGCAGAGCATGGTAGACCCAAGATCTCAGCCTTAAATTTCGGAATAAACAAAGACTACATGCAAAATGGAAAGCAAAATCAGACCCACTAGACAGAATTGCATACTCAAGAGCCCGCGCCCAGTTCAATAGAAGCAAATCTGAAGCCATTAAAGCTTACATCGACAAAACAATCAAGATCGGGAAGGCACCGTTTAAGGCAAGGCATGACGAATTCCCTCAACAACTTAATCCAATTGATTGGCTAGACTACATCACAAGATTTAAGCCAAAGTCAGCGTCAGACCCTAAGAGCATTCACAACAGTTGTCAGCGAGATGTCCTCGCTTCCATCATCATCATCACAAAAAGAGAGCTTATCCTGGCCATCAATGATATCCCCCCCCCCAACGTCTTGCACTGGATATGATGGGGTCCCACAATTCATTCTTAGGAGCGATAGTGTATTCACCATTGATGCACTTCTATGTATCTTCAATGGAATCCTCACAACGCAAAGTTTCCCAACAGCCTGGAATCAATATATTGTCCGACCAATCCCCAAAACATAAGGAGCGACATCAATTTCACAATTCAGGCCAATAATGAAAGCCTCATGTCTTCTCAAAGCCATGGAGAAGTGCCTTCTTCCCATCCTAACCAACCAGGTTCTGACATGTGAATCACCATACATTCAGTATGCCTTGAAACGCAGGTCCACCTTTACAAACCTATTGCAGACCACCAACACCATTCTGGGGCCTCTACAAGATAGGGCTGAGATGGCAATTGTTTATCTGGATATCCAGTCTGCATTCGACAGCATAGACATCCAGCCCCTCCTGCAACTTTGTGATACCAGATAAAAGGCAATATACTGGAATTCTTGAAGTCGCTACTTACGACCAGGGTCCTTCACTTGACTGTTAATAAAAAATCTTTCACAAGGAAAGTTTGTGTAGGTGTACCCCAGGGCGGAGTTCTCTCAGCGCTCCTCTTTATGGCTGCCATCCACCCATTCCTGTGTCAGCAAACAGAATTTATCAGTTATGCAGACGACTTGAAGCTCCTCTATCGGATCAACGGGACCGCACGACCTGATTCTGTTTCTCTAAACATTATCAACAGCCTCAAGAATCTGATTACATACTTGGCACAGTTCTCTCTTAAGCTAAATCCAAAAAAATCTGCACAAATGGTATTTTCCCTCAAATCAAACCCAGCGCAACTAAACCTGGAAATCCACGGAACCCCCATCACCCCAGTCATCAAGCACAAAGTCTCGGCGTTATATTCGACCCTAAACTCAGTTTCAAACACCATGTTGCAGACATTCACAACAAGGTCTGCAGAGCAAGATGGCTTGCCAAACAACACCTCCTTCATGTCACAGAGCCTGAGTACACGCTCCAATACATATACCGGTTTCTCCAGCCAGCCATCACCTACGGGTCAGAAATCTGGGGGTCGGCAACGAAAACCACGCTAAAAACCATTGCATCTGATGAGTACTGGCTTCTTCGGTGGGTCCTCTTCAAGCACAAACTGCCACCACTCATACATACTTCAGATATCACCCAACTTCTAAATTACAGAAATGTCTCCAAACGGATATTTGCCCTCCGCTTGCTTGTGTCAATTAAAATGATAGCGGGTGAAGTTAATACGCCAAATTTTTGGCAAATGTGCAATTGAAGGATCCCCCAAAACCCTTAAGAGCCCTCCCCTCTCTGCAGTCTGTGGTGTGGAGGCTCAGAATAGGGGATAGATTCTTGCCCATGGAGATGCTCCACAAAGTCCAGGAGATGGATGTGGACTACAAAAAGTTCATAGAGGACAAATCGTACAGAAGATGCATCATCAGGGGCCAGTTTTCGTCTTCAACCGAGTGACTGTCATCGTCCTTTCATGTGTCTTTATTTCACATGTTAATATTAATCTTATATGTAATTATACGTTTTATGTCCTAATATATGTTTTCATTCTTCTTGTATAAGTTATTTAATGTTAAACCCCTAGCATTGTCGCTGTTGTGGGTAATATTGCATCAGGCAATCATGTAACCAGTCACTGCCTGCAATAAAGATATTTAATACGATCAATTTTTATTTTATTTTTATTTCTCATACATAAATAGATTACTTTATTATTTTAATATATTACAACGTATTACCTTTATTATAATATATTACCTGCACGCACAACTAGCTTTTTTATTATTTTTTCAAATTTTTATTTTATTATTTTTTATTTTTTTATTTTTATTTTATTTATTTTTATTTTTTTATTTTTATTTTATTTTACAACCTGCACCACGTGTAGTCTTTTTGTTTTTTTTTTCTTTCTCCTTTCTTCCCTCTGGAATGGGCCCTCATAGGTTCCTGGCCCACCTGCTGACAACACCAGGTGGGTCAGAGTCTCTTTAGAGACGGTACGTGTTTTATTGGGACTGTCCCACCTTCCCGTGGTGTGGACGAGTACCCAGAATCATCAGTCCAGGTGACTGATGCTTCTGGGTAGCCAAGCGGCCAGAACAGAACAACAGAACACACACAAACCTACGTCACACACATCTGGCCCAATTGTAGTGATTCTGTTCTTCACAGAGATACGAGGCGGAGTTGAACAAACGTTATAGGAGCCGCCCTTACATATACATATGTCCACATGGAGGTTTAAAACCACTGTCTCCATTTTGCTGAAGATACCAATTAAATCAGAACTGATGGCAGCAGTGATCCTGCTCGATTGCTTTGCCACATATTTCTCTAAGGACACTCCACTCTGATTGTCCTGCTCTGATCAATGGGAGAACCCGTTAGTGGGGAATCTTGACGCTTAGGCACTTGAATTTTAGGTTCTTCGCATTCTAAATCACTGAAGGACTCATTTCCACCCTATGCAGGTGTGTCTTTAGTGTTGGAGAATCTGTAGCTGATATCATTCTACTTCTGTCCTTTTTCTTGAAATTATCCTTGATGACTTGTTTATCTCTTCCGCAGCAGAGGGAGTTTCGTTCCTGGATCGTATAGAGTAGCTTACGCGTTCATTTTCAAGATTTTTTATCTTCTTTCTCACTCATACTGATTTCGATAGTTACCCGTAAAATTTTGGGGAGAAGCAGTCAGTTTTTTCGAATACGAGAATTTAATTTTAATTAAAACAGTGCAGAAAACTGGAATCACAAGTGTGTTTGTAACTCAAGAAAACTGTGCTGATAATCTAATCTGTATGGCCTATTCAGATGATAATGTAATAAATGGTCCATTCTTTTTCCAACCCCGTGAGCACAATCTAAATTGAATCTTTTGTTTCACGGCTGACCACAAATCGAGGAGGAAACAGAAGGTAAACCCTGTAGTAGCTTTGATCTGGCGGGAGGTTTAACTGACAAACTATGGTCTTTGTCCTTCTGCAGGCATAGGTAGAATGAACACCGCACAGAGTTAAAAAGAGTTAACGTATGATCAATCAAAATTTGAATAAAAGTAAATTACCTTTTACTTTTTAGCAAGCTGATTTAACCCTCATAGAGATAAGATCTTGACCGTCTTGATGATATAAAATATAACAACTGTTCTATCGTTATGAACACTAAAATTTCATTAGAGGATGGAGCTAAGAAACACTGAACTTTCAAGAAGTCACGCACGCGCACCTTTTCTAACTTCATTTTATATCTACAAATCAGGAGCCTACTGGAGGATGAAATCACCTACAATTACCTACTGGAGGATGAAATCACTTACAGAGCCTTTTCTGAATTTGTCCAAAAGGTGTTTGCTAGACGGCAGACACTTCTGGCACCTTCTGATCCTAACCTACTGGATCCACCTGAGATAAAGCCTCAAGCACTCGTCAACCTTCCGCAAGGAAATCAGACACCCTGGAAGAACCAGGGTGTAACAACAAAAGTGCAAACCAAGCAATCACTACGTCATCACAACCATAAAGAACAGGACATCAGTCCTAAAACTGACCACCAAAACCGGACTAGACTCACCTCTACATTTTAAGTGACCAATACATTTTAAGTGTGTCACTTAAACCCTCTACATTTTAAGTGACAACTGGACTGGACAGGTGTCTCAAGTGCTACCAGACTCAGACCATAACTAGCACAAACTGGAAGATGGGTCACCATTCCCATGAGTGACATTTCTTAGACCAGACTGGACTCACTTAACAGGAACATCTAAGAAGACTTGCCACAGCTTTGATGTTCAAGGCCATACTGGCTCTCAAAACCATGTTCCCTTGAATGGGCCTTTCTTCCCCTTTCCTCCCAGTGGGGGAGCTGACGGTCGCTTTGTCTCCTCCCCCGCTGATCCCTCCCTCCCTCTGGTGGGGCATGGGCCTACCCCATTGACACCTTGGGGTCACCTTCTCTATGGACTCCATATTTCTATCTGTTTCTCCCCAGTCTTCAGTCTCATCCCCTGCTCTCTCTTAAAAATTTACATGACTAGTGTTCAAACCAACCCCTAGTAATCGTACCCCACACTCAAAAACTTAATTAACACAATTTTTAATTACCTCGGCTAACCTGATTTCTTCTTCCCTCCCCCGTTTTTTTTATAGGTCCTTGCCACTGAAATCTCATGAAATTAGGTGGCAGGACCTGCAGAGTAAATAACTATAATACTGGTGTACCTGGTCGGCCTCCACGGGGAAGAGTATGGGCAACGTTGGGTCCCATTAGGAGCCCAACGGCTAAATGACCAGAAGAACAACGGTACACGACACTACACATATACAAAATCCATATACTTTTAAACCTCTGGCATTGGCAGTGTTCTGTTCCGCACCCACAATTTATACTACCCGGATATGGGGGGAACCCCTGGTGCCGTTTGACACTAAACACACTCTACACTATACCGAAGTGTCCCTAATTAAAGGATATTATTTTATCAAAAGTGGTATAAATTACAAAACCATGAGAAATATTTACAAAATATAAAGGATTGAGGCAGTCCTTCACCGGTTGTTACCCATGGTATCTCTTCAATCTTGACTGTCTTAGTGCTCCCAGGCAGGCTCACAGTGCTCACAGCCAAGAAAGAGGATTAGCGATGGCTTCACTTCATTTTATTTTTCATTCATCTTGTCATGGGATGCTTTGTCGTGAAAATTTTCCTTCTGGTAGCCTCTCATAAGCGTAAGTTTGTATATATGTCCGTTAGCTTCTGACGTCTGTATGTATTCTGCTCGCAGAATTTTTCCAGTTCGATGGCTAGATTGTTGATAAAATCTACCGTCTTTCCTGAAACATGCGTCTCAAGCCTATCAGGTTATTCAAACTGATTCTCAGTGGGATCCTTGGATACACTTGATTTCTTCCGGCAATGCGGGGGGTTTTTATCAGATCAGTTATGTCAATGGCATCAAGTCGCCCTGTGATTAGACTAAAAGTGTAAGAAGGTTTGCTGTCACAATCTGTTGTTTCCCTGGGGTGACTTCCAGATTTATGTAGAGTTGGGCCACAGAAATGGTGTATGGTTGCCAGTCCGCCAGTTGAACCATTTCGAAAGCCAGTATTCTAGGCTGAGGAACTTGTTGAAGTGTGTTTTCGGAGCAGAGGACCAAATGGTTGCTGCACAGAGAGGTATGGGATATAGACGTCGGACACATTTTTCTTTACCAGTTCGCGTCATGAATTCCCGTTAGTTCCTGACGGATCGCCCACATAGCGGAGTACATTTTGATTTTTGTGTTAAGTAGGTGAGTCTGGAATGTCAGCCCCTCATCCCATATTAATCCAAGATCCTTGTGTGCTTTAACTTTCTGAATGGGTGTTCCATTGATGGTAAGATTGATATCATTGCATGACTTCTTCCAGGTGAAAGATATATGAGCTGTCTTTGCTTGATTAATCTGTAATCCAACGGAAGTCAGATATTGTTGGAGGTTATGGATGGTTTTTCTTGCCTGCAAAGGTGTGCTAAGAACCTGAGTTTGGTCAAAAGATGTGATATAAACTTTTTGGTCATCAGCGTATGATTGGAAGTCAGTTTGGGATGCAACGAAGGGCTCCAGCGCTACGGCAAATAGGGTTGATTATAGGACTCTCCCTTGTGGGACACCCCTATTAGTAATGCAAGTTGTCCGAAAGCTGAGATCTGAGATGATGATATATCTATGCTCCAGGATTGAATTAATGATGCTGAGAGTGAGTTCTTCCAGTGACGTTGAAGTAATGCTGGATTATGGTGATTAGAGCTGTTATATCTATTTTGTCATAAGCCGCTTTTATGTCAAAGAAAATAACATCAAGCTGTGTCCTGTTGTTGAGGGCTTTCTGGATTCTGGTAAGGGTGTCCAGGAGGTTGCTGTTAGTAGATTATTAATATTAATATCTTTATTGCAGGCAATGAATGGTTACATGATTGCCTGATGCTATAATATCCATAACAGCGACAATGCTAGGGGTTTAACATAAAAGAACTAATACAGGAAAAATTACATAAAACATGTATTAGACCATAAAACGTATAATTACATATTTTACATATAAAATTAATATTACCATGTGAAATGAAAGAACATGAAAAGATAATGGCTGTCACTCGGCTGAAGACGAAAGCTGTTCTCTGATGATACGTCTTCTGTAGGATTTGTCCTCTACGAACGTTTTGTAGTCCACATCCACCTCCTGAACGTTGTGGAGCATCTCCATGGGCAGGAATCTATCCCCTATCCTGAGTCTCCACGCCACAGACTGCAGAGAGGGGAGGGTGTTTTAGGGTTTCGGGGAATCCTTCGATTACATATCTGCCAAAAACTTGGGGTATTGACTTCACCCACTATCATTTTAATTGGCACGAACATGCGGACGGTGAATATCCATTTGGAGACTTTTCTGTAATGTAGAAGTTGGGTGATATCTGACGTATCTGTGAGTGGTGGCAGTTTATGCTTGAAGAAGGGCCCACCGAAGAAGCCAGTACTTATCGGATGCAATGGTTTTAGCGTGGTTTTCGTTGCTGACGCCCAGATTTCTGAACTGATGACTGGCTGCAGAAACCGGTATATGTATTGGAGCGTGTACGCAGACTCTGTGACATGAAGGAGGTGTTTTTTGGCAAGCCATGTTGGTCCGCAGACCTTGTTGTGAATGTCTGCAACATGGCGTTTGAAACTGAGTTTAGGGTCGAAGATAACGCCGAGATCACTGTGCTTGGTGACTGGGGTGAATGGGGTTCCGTGGATTTCCAGGTTTAGTTGCATTGGGTTTGATTTGAGCGAGAACACCATTTTGCAGATTTGTTTGGATTTATCTTAAGAGAAAACTGTGCCAAGTATGTATTTGGGTTCTTAAGGCTGTTAAAAATGGTTTCAGAAACAGAATCAGGTCGGGCGGTCCCGATGATCCGATAGAGGAGCTTCAAGTCGTCTGCATAACTGATAAAAGGAATCGATGAATGTCAGCCGTAAAGAGAAGCCTTGAAAGAACTCTGCCTGGAGAACACGTACAAAAACTTTCCTTTTGAAAGATTTTTTTTATTCACAGTCAAGTGAAGAACCCTGGTCGTAAGTAGCGACTTCAAAAATTCCAGTATATTGCTTTTTATCTGGTACCATCCCTCCTCACAAAGTTGCAGGAGGGGTTGGATGTCTATGCTGTCGAATGCAGACTGGGTATTCAGATAAACAATTGCCATCTCAGCCCTAACTTGTAGAGCCCCCAGAATGGCGTTGGTGGTTTACAGTAGGTTGATAATAGTGGACCTGCGTTTCAAGGTATAATGAATGAATGGTGATTCACAAGGCAGGTCCTGGTTGGTTACGATGGGAAGAAGGCACTTATCCATGACTTTGAGGAGACATGAGACTTTCATTATTGGCCTGAATTGTAAAACTGAAGTCACCCCTTGTGTTTTGGGGATTGGTTGGACGATATATTGATTCCAGGCTGTAAGGAAACTTTGCCTTGTGAGGATTCCATTAATGATACCTAGGAGCGCATTAATGATGAAAACACAAACGCTCTTAAAAATGAACTGTGGGACCCCCATCTTATCCAGTGCAAGACGTTGGTGGGATATTATTGATGGCCTAGATAAGCTCTCTTTTTGTGATGATGATGGAAGCGAGGACATCCCGCTGACAACTGTTGTGAATGCTCTTAAGGTCTAACGCTGACTTTGTCTTAAATCTTGTGATGTACTCTAGCCAGTCGATCGGATTAAGTTGTTGAGGGAATTTATCATGCCTTCCCTTAAACGGTGCCTTCCCGATCTTGATTGTTTTGTCGATGTAGTCTTTCATGGCTTCAGATTTGCTTCTGTTGAACTGGGCACGGGCTCTTCGTGATGTACTCTAGCCAGTCGATCGGATTAAGTTGTTGAGGGAATTTATCATGCCTTCCCTTAAACGGTGCCTTCCCTTAAACGGTGCCTTCCCGATCTTGATTGTTTTGTCGATGTAGTCTTTCATGGCTTCAGATTTGCTTCTGTTGAACTGGGCACGGGCTCTTCGTGATGTACTCTAGCCAGTCGATCGGATTAAGTTGTTGAGGGAATTTATCATGCCTTCCCTTAAACGGTGCCTTCCCGATCTTGATTGTTTTGTCGATGTAGTCTTTCATGGCTTCAGATTTGCTTCTGTTGAACTGGGCACGGGCTCTTCAGTATGCAATCCTGTCTGGCGGGTCTAATTTTGCTTTCCATTTTGCATGTAGTTTTGTTTACTCTGAAATTTAAGGCTGAGATCTTGGTTCCACCATTCTTTGCTCCGACAAGAGATTGAACTGTTTTTGACACTGCAGTTCGAGAAACAGACTGCAGCCATAAGGCTGCAGTCTATTTCTGAAGTGCACCCTAGCTGTGGATGACATTGGTTTAGGGGTTCCCAAGGAAAATTGGATGCTACAAAGCAACCTTTCTCTGGATTGAGGAGAGAAGGGCTAATCACTATCTTCTTATCTGGTGCCTGGTGTTGTCAGGATGTCCTGGAAGTGATTGGAAGAATAAGGGCTACTGGTATGTGTTCCAGATATTTGGTATCTCTCCACTTTATAGGATTTTATTGAAAATATGGACGGGGGGGGGCTATAATATATGATGTACAGATCTTGATTAGAAACAGAGGAAACTGGTGGGGACCCATAGCTTTCAGTGGAAGATTTTGGAAGACCTCCATCAGAAGGTTTCAGGTTATGGTTAGGATGATATTGGAGGTTTACGGGGAAGGTCAAAAAAAAGGTAACAGGGGCTTGTGCATGTGACTGGTCGGTCTATTGAAAAGTGAGTTCAGTCCATTTTTTAAATATTTCTTCCTTCATAGTGATTTGCTTGTGGCTCTGTTTCGGGAGTGTTTTAGATCTTTTCAGCTTATCCAAGGCAAGTTGGTTGCAGACAATTCGTTTTTGTCTTAAGAAGAGAGCCCTTGCCTTTTTATAAGCGCTGAAATCTTCGGTGTCAGCTGATTTTGTCCATCGTCCGTAAGCCTTCTACTTCTGGAGGAAAGTTTGCTTGATTGTTCGATTAAACCATACAAAGGTTCTGGAGGTGATGCGTATTTCTTTTGCAGCTCCCTCTTTGGCTATTTCATAAAGCTCTTCGGTTAGGTGGCTTTGGGCTACGTCAGGAGGGAGAGTAAACAGGTGTGTCCAGTTGAATTCTATGAGACATCTGAGGATGATTTCTGGTTTCAGGAATTTTGTAGAAAAGGTTAGTTTTCTTTCCTGGGCAACTGATGATTGTGATTTTTATATACGACGATTTCACATGTGATAGGACTGTGGTCAAAGTAGAATTTAAAAGAAGAGGTGATCATAGAGATGCTATCAAGATTATAGAATACGAAGTCGAGTGTGCTATTACCTCTGGTTGGGCTAGTAATAATTTGCACCAGGCCCAGAGAAGCAAATATGGAGTCCATTTCTTTCCTAGCTTCTTCGTGGCATGGTGTAGGCATGTTGAACTCACCTGTCATTTTGGTTTTGAGGTTTGTTTCTAAGTTTGTGGCTATCCAGTTATGTAGCTCCACTCTTGAATCTTCAGTATGATCTGGGGGAAAATATATTACACAGACTTGAAACTGGGTATCCTTGAACGATAACACTGGAAAGAGCTTCAAAGGTCGACGTTTGGCTGGTTTTAGTTTTAGTGGGTCGAAAATGTTCTCTGAAGATCAGGGCGATTCCACCTCCTCGTCTGACTTCTATGGAATTCTCTAGAGAGCTAAACCTTGTCGGCTGCGTGAGTGTATCTAGGTGATTGCTCTTGGGTAACCGTGATTCTGTAATACTTATAATTTCATATTCTTCCATGAGGAGAAGGGAATGAAGTGAATTTAGTTTGTTGGTGAGACTTCTGACGTTTGGTTGAAGCAACAGAGCTGAAAGCATTTCGGGTTTTTATGTTCCTGGTCCGTTGGTTGCTATGTCGAATGGTTGATTTCTTTGATGGAGAAATTTTCTCTATGAACTCTGTCAATGAATGGTTTAACTAGGGTTTCTGGTGGCCAGATTTTGGGATCTAGAACTATACTTTGTTTATCCGGAGGATAGAAGATGACAAATGCGATATAAATTGAGCGCCTTGTTTTGATGGGTTTTACTTCTACCTGTGCTGCGATCTTGCTGCCCAACATCATCTTGATGTTTTCGCCCGTTGTAGCTGGGCTCAATCCTGAGACGAAAATTTTCCCGCGAGTTGGGACAGCAGTAATATTATAAGATCACTGTGTGTCCGAGGAATATCCTTGGAAAAGTTTAACGTTTCTTCACCTTCTAGTAATACAGAAATTTGTCTGCGTGGTTAGCACAGTGGTACCGCCACCGTCCTCCCCACACCGGGTGGAAAAGGCCCGGGTTCGAATCCCGTCGATGACGGGAGGAACATTAGTGGGTTTTTTCACTCCGTGGCTGAGTTAGTCGGTCTCAGGCGTAGATAGCAAGGTTTTTTCCCTCAGAAATTGGGGTTTTTTCGTCCAGCAAAACAGGCAAATCGACCAGAGAACACACGCAATATACAGACACGAATACGGGTTAATGTATTTAATTACGGGAAACCTTAAAATAATAATAATAATACAGAAATTTTGGAAGAACATCTAATAAAAATAATAAATTCACTACCTCTTTTTAGTCTAAAATTGCTTCTTATTTCATGAGTAAAGAGCTCACTCGACTCTACAACAAAGTACTCAAATATGCACAGGTGCCTTCAAGCTGGTTGTCATACAGAGTCGTGGCAGTTCCGAAGAAGCCTCATGCGAAAACACCGTCTGATTTCAGGCTAATATCAATTGCCTCTCCCTTCCTGAAATGCCTCGAGAAGTGCATCTATAAAGACGTAGCCCTGGCAATCTTTGCGCATAGGCCAGAACATACCCATTATGTCCTGCCTAATAGATCTACCGTAACCTGCCTACAGTCATTATCACAGAAAATACTTCAGGCCTGGAATGGCAACGAAGATCTTCACACCATTTTTCTCGACATGAAATCTGCTTTCGACTCAGTCCAAATAACACCCCTTCTTGCCTTACTTGAGAGATTCTACGGGATATCCGGAAATATGCTCGAGATCCTCAATAATTTGCTATCTAGGAGAATGCTTCACTTCACAGACAATGGCATTACAGTCTCTAAAAGCGTCGAAGTAGGGATTCCACAAGGTGGTTCTCTCTCTCAGCCTTGTCATTTTCAGCAATATTCGTTCCACTAATGGATCAAATTCCAGCTTTCCTATCGTATGCTGATGATATTGTTTGCTACTTGCCATGCAAACGCCATGTTGGTGACTCACAAGAAAGACAAACCTCCTCGGAATCTATAAACAGCCACCTAAATACATTCTGTAATTATGCCAAATTTTTTGGCCTGTCAGTCAATCCAGAGAAGTCAAACTATCTCATCTTTACGCCAAGTCGGATGACTTCTGCTGATACTGCATCTTCTCTACTTCCGGAATTGGCAGGAAATGTTCTGACTCCTACAGACAGTGTCAAATTCCTAGGAGTAATCCTTGATGCCAACCTCACTTATAAAAAACAAATCCAATCTCAGTGTTCCAAGGCCCTGAGAGCGTTCTGGGGAATGAAAATTGATCTGTGCAAAACGCACAATAAACAAATAATCAGGAAATACCTTTCAACTTACTTCTGTAGTGTGCTCTTCTATTCCGTGGAGGTTTGTTCGGCGGCACCACCCACCAGCCTCATGAAACTGTGGAGCCTCGAATTCTTGTTTCTGAAGTGGGCCAAATTGTGGTAGCATCAGATCTACACGACATCGAAATCTGCACTCTGCTCCAACCTGCAATACACACCCACAGTCCATAGAGTCCATGTGCTAAAAATAAAGTCACTCCATCTGCGCTCAGCTAAGCAGACACACACCAACATCTGGAACACGGTTGGATGGCGTTTGCCAGGCAAACATCTCCGCATACCCCCTCCTTGTGCTCAAGGCTCCAGCCGTTACAGAATTTCAAGAGACATTTCCGAAATGTGAGTCTGGATACTCTCAACTCGCTCCGTGCCTCCGGCTGCCAGATTCCACAATTCTACGGACTACTGAAGGTTCAAAAAGAAGGTATACCGTTAAGATCCATTGTCTCCTGTTGTGGCTCACCGAGTTATGAATTTTCGAAGTTTGTCTCGGGGCTCCTTTCTCCCCTAGTAGGCAAGACCAGCAATACCGTCTCAAACAGTAGTGAATTTATGGAACGGATCCGAACCCTATCCATCTCACAAGATCAAATAATCGCATCATTTAATGTAGTGTCACTTTTCACCTCCATCACAGTAGAACTTGCCATGACATGCGCAAAGCAACTTTTGGATAACGACCAAACCCTTGGCAGCAGAACCGAACTAACACCAGACGATATCTCCACCGCCCTCAGACTGTGGTTAACAGCTGGTGCAATTATGTTCAACGACTCCATTTACCAACAGGTACACGGCACAGCCATGGGTTCTCCGGTTAGTCCGGTCACGGCAAACATCGCGATGGAGGAATTAGAGGGTCGTAGATTTACGAATGTATCATATCCCATTACCTTTTGGTATCTCTACGTGGATGATGTGTTCGTGGTTATCCCCAGAAATTCGGGTGAGCGACTCTTAGACCACCTCAATTCTTTGTCGCCTTTCATAAAATTCACCATCGAGCTGGAATTGGACAACACCATACCATACTTATACAACCTTGTCCGACGCGAGGGCATGCGCTTGACGACAACTGTCCATCATAAACCAATGTGTGCTGGCCAATTTGCCAACTTCCGGTCAGCACAAGCGCGTAGTCATCTTGCCACTGCACGAACCTTGCTAACTCGTGCCTGGATCCACACTACTTCTGTAGATGAGACGCACACCGAAATTGCTAAAGCAAGGCGGATCATACGAGGTGTGTCTGTCCCATCAGTACCCTTGACAGGGTTAACCTACCGACATGGCCACGCAGCGCCCAACAGAAACATCCAAGGTAATGACTCAACCGCGAGCACCTTTATCCCATGGACATATACAGGGTGTCTCAAATGCATATGCACATATACAGGGTGTCTCAAAAAAATATATATAAATAAATATATACGCATATTTGTTTATATGTATATTTTATATACGCGTCCATGCAATCGTGATTACTTTGGATGTTAGCATTCAGCACGTGTGCATGCATTCATATGGCAAGAGTAGGGCAGTACGTGGGATAATAAGGACGAGACTGGGCGAAGATTATTTTTTGGCTAGATTAAATTTAGTGTGGAGGGCATTCGCATCGTGTATAGGTAGAGTGGGGGAGGAGAGGCAGAAGGTTGGGTAAAGGCAGAAGTATGGGGGCGACAGAGGAGATTCCCCTAGGTGGTCAGTGAGGTATACGATGCCTCACCAGAAGGAAAGGTGGGGTAGCAAGGGGAAAGGCAACTGGTCGTCTCGTCCAGCTGCCAGTAAGGGGGGTTAAAGGAGAGACAGGCTAGTGCTTGGCTCAGGCTGGCAGAACGGCTGCTGTTCGTCCTTCATTCACATTTTTTGTCTATTCTCATGGATGCTCGATAGGTCATCTTTTGTGTTGTGCACATTTTGGCTTCTAGCAATTATATGGCTAGTGTGCGTTCAGGTCCCATCTTCTTCTGTAAAAGTCTTCAGCAAGCTTGGAGAAGGTAATATATTCCTGGCTACTGTTCAGGAGGTGTTGTTCTCTGTCTGTGGGCAAAAAGGTGATCCGGGTGATGAGCTGGCAGCGGAGGTCATTCATAAAGCTGGCATTCATGCATGAGATGGTGCCAGCACTCCAACTTTCCACAGCAGCAAGTACGGTATCTGTAATGCCCAGGGCTGTAAGCTTAGCCTTGAAGGCACCATGTCCTGTTAGCAGGAAGGTCGCGTGGCGTCCCGGCTTGAACCATGCTGGAGTCATTGGGTCCAGCATTCTTTCCCAACGTTTTCCAACGTTGGGGAAGAATTGTTTGGTGACTTCTCCCTTTGGGGAACTCTGCCATTTGGTTTTCCAGGTCTGCATAAGGTGATTTGTAAGTCTTTTTCTCAGTCAAACGGTTTAAGGTAGGATCTGCGTCGAAGCCCGCGAAGGTACAGGCTCTTCCTTTGGAGAGTTCATGTAATACAGTACATTTAGTCACTTCGAGGTCTAAAGGTAGGATTCCCACCAGCACCTGCAGCGCGTGGGTGCTAACTGTGCTGCAGGCCCAGGTTATAGCGGGCAGCATGGCTCTATGAGTAGAGTCGAGGATTCTGCGATTTACAGCCATGGTAACTTGGCGTGATGTGATTTGCAGTATAAACATGTTGACACTTATGAAACTGTAATTAACATGATTCTAGGAACGATATATCATTGTATAACCCAAGCACGGTACCAAGTACTATAGGTTCTAATACCTCTCGTGTTTGGGGTTTACATAAAACAAACAAACAAAAAAAAAAAAAAAACATAGTGGATTT
The DNA here is from genome assembly GCF_048544385.1 of Mastigoproctus giganteus. Classification (NCBI taxonomy): domain Eukaryota; kingdom Metazoa; phylum Arthropoda; class Arachnida; order Uropygi; family Thelyphonidae; genus Mastigoproctus; species Mastigoproctus giganteus. The sequence continues at coordinate 719,333 of NW_028328296.1, read as the reverse complement.
GCCAGTTTCTGGATAGGGGCCGCTTGTTGTTTTTGTAAATAAATTAAAAAAAATTGGCAACTTTAGGGTACCATGCTCCGGAAGCATAGGTAGCTATGGGCAGGAAGGCGGCTTTATAAAAAAGCTTGACTGTCTTCTTTTTCAATCCCCAGTCCCTTTTTGCAACTCTGGTAACAAGGGCTGTATAACCCCGTATCTTCATACGGATGTATTTCAAGTTTGCCTGGAAGGACAGAGTGGGGGTAGTCTATAGGATAATCACAAACAAACTCCCCAGGGAGGAAGTTATTTCTACCACAATGACACCACAGGGGAGCCAAACCACCACATGGCAACAGTCAATCACAAATATTCTGGGCACTATTTTCCCGGAGACTGCCATGCCTACTTCACCTGAACAGCATAGAATATGCCAAGAAAATGACATATACACCACTGACTCCCGTGAACCACCGTTCACGAGAGATGACATCAAATTGGCGGCAAATCACGTAAGAAATAATAAGTGCCCAGGCCTCGATTATCTCGAACCGGAAATTATCAAAAAAGTAACGGATCTGACCCCAGAACTATTTAATAACTTTTTGCATCAAGGCATCTTCCCAAGAAACTGGAAGACTGCGGGACTGAAGCTGATCCCAAAAACACCCACGAAGCCTCCACAACAGCCAATCACCTACAGACCGATAGCTTTGCTACCAGTGATCAGCAAACTATTTGAGAGAATGTTATATGCACGAATTGACACATATTACAAGAGTGCTGAACTGCACTTGTCTACCCAGTTCGGCTTTAAGCCCGAGTCTTCGACAGTAGAGGCACTTAGACATCTGCTGTAGGGTGTGGCCAGTTCCAACAGTAAATACTACCTAATCATCTCCATAGATTTTGCCGGGGCTTTCGACACCATTTGGTGGCCAAGTGTCCTGCAAGGCTAAGGCGGGCCAACCTTCCCTGCAATTTGTATCTCACTATCAAGTCTTACCTTATTGACAGGAGTATTAGTGTCGTGGCATCCTATGGTAGTGTAAACCGCCGTGTCTGAAGGGGTTGCCCCCAGGGTTCTGTCCTGGGGCCGCTGTTGTGGAACATTGTCTTGGATGAGTTCCTGGCCATGGACCTTGGTGACGTCCAAACCCAAGCTTTTGCCGACGACTTAATCTTGAAAATTGCTGCCGACAGTAGAACCCAGTTGGAGGTAAAAGCAAACCATGCCATCAAGATACTACAGGACTGGACCACCTTACACTGCCTAAAAATCTCACCAACTAACACATCCTCATTCTTACTGGAAGGCTCCCTAGACCTGCACAGGCCGCCTCAAATAAAGGTGAACAACACCACAATGAAACTCCAAAGCCAGCATAAGTACCTGGGGGTGATATTAGATTGTAATCTTTCCTTCAAGCAGCACTCACATATCTAAGAAGAATGATAAGGAAGTACTCTGCACTGTTAGCACGTGTGGTCCGTCGTGACTGGGGACTTAAACGTCGCGTACTCTCCTTATATTATAAAACGACATTCCTACCAGCTATAACATACGCCTCTGCGGTTTGGTATCACAAGGCATCAACCGCCGTAAATAGACGCATAATCGACTCAGTCTATAGAACTATCCTGTTAACCATTACCAGAGCCTGTAGCACCACTAGCACTGTTGCCCTACAGGTCTTGGCCGGAGCCCTTCCCCTTGACCTGGACATCATACGTACTAGAATAGCCTATTATATAAACAAAGGAATGCCTTGCACCCACTTAGACTACACAGTGGATAACAATGCAACCCACAAGGCTGAAAAGAACAGGCTGCAGAAATACCTAAAAGAAACCTGGCAATACCGCTGGACAAACACAACAAAAGGGAACATCACCAAAAAGTTCATCCCGGACGTAGACAGAGTATACCCCATTCTTCCAACCTGGCTGCAACCCCGGCTTTACACAATCTACCTCCTTACGGGTCACGGGGCTTTCAATGTAAAGTTTACAGCATTGGAAATAGTGGAGGTTCCGCGTTGTACTTGCGGGGAACAAGAAAGCTGGGTGCACATTATGTTTGAGTGTGCCCTATACGAAGACCTTAGATGCAGACTAATAACTAGAGTTCACTATATACCGAGGGAACTTGAGTCACATCTACTAGATACACAAGAGGAATATTTAGCTTTAACTGATTTTGCCCAGGGATTATTTACCAGGTGCCAAACACTAACCACCATATACAGAAGACCTTAAAGGAATGAGACAAAACAAACCTGCAAATAGCAGCGAGATGACACAGAGGAGCCGACTATACAGACCTTGGACTGAGTACAAAATGAACTGGGAAAAGACAAGTGACAATATATTGTCTAACCACAAGAGTCATGATTACCGCCAATGGAAGCGAAAAAAAAAAAAAAACACCTTTAAATAGTTGTGACATCAGAACAAAGGGACACTGCCCCCAGACCTTGCAGCATAGACCCACTACATAATGACAAAAGGTAGTGTGAGGACTATCAAACATCACGGAAGGGATAAAACCCCATACTGGCAGCCAGTAGACTTGATTATGACCCCAAGATAATGACCAGAAAATAGGACCCATAACACATGCAGTCTGAAAGGATGACATCCCAGATTTAACCCCCTATTAGTCTCCTCACCTAGATGAGACTCAACGGCCAGCTTTTTAGGGCCTACAAACTGATGGAGACGACATACGGTGGCGCTCTCCCGTTGTAACAGCCTATTGGCGATCCAAATCCGCACTCTCTTGAGCGGATCTTTCTTTCCAAACTCCTGGGGAGGGAGGTTTCCTCTCCTTGCTTCCCCAATTTTCTCACTCTGGTGGGGCACGGGCATGCCTCACTACCTGCAGGGGCTATCTACTCTGTCAACCCCCTATTTCCAATTTCTTCCCCCCAGTCTTCATCCTCCCCCCCAAACTTTTGTCTTGCACAGCCTTTAGCCCTGCATTTCAAAATCAAAAGAGAACATCAAAATTCTTGCCCGAACCTATTTGGTTTTTAAACCTAACTTTCACCGCACAGCCCCACGTCGCATACTATTAATACTAACTTGTTAAGTATCACTAATATCAACCTCGATTTATTTATTATTATTATTATTATTATTATTATTATTATTTTATTATTATTTTTTTTTGGTCCTAGTCACCGAAATCCTAGGAAAGTAAGTGGCAAGACCAGCCAGAGTACAAATATTGGTAACACCCGGCCAGCCTCCTTGTGGCGGGTATTGGTAACGTCGGGTCTCGCTAGGGGCCCGGCGGCTAACAGGCCGGATGAACAATGGGCACAACAAACTACACAGTACATATTCCACACACTGTCTTATTATTTATTTATTTATTTTTTATTTATTTTATTATTATTTTATTATTTATTTTTTTTTTTCATTTACTTAGCTTCATTTTTTTTTTTTTTTTTTTTTTTTTTTTTACTCGTGCTCTGTTCTGACAACTGGGATGTGGACTATTATTGGTGCCAGACAGCTCTCCCTTTTTTTTTTTTTTCATCACAGGGAATTTATTTTATTTTTCTTATTTTATTTATTTATTTATTTTTTATTATTATATATTTTTTTTATTATTATTATTTTTTTATTTTATTTATTTATTTATTTTTATTTTTTATTATTATTATTTATTTATTTATTTATTTTTTTATTTTATTTTATTTTATTTATATATATATATTTTTTATTTATTTATTATTTATTTATTTATTATTATTATTTTTTTTGTTTTGTTTTTTTATTGCACCACGGGAAATACATTTTGTTTCTGTTTTTAGTTTATTTAATTTTTATTTTATTTATTTTTTTTTTCCCCTCTCTGGAATGGGCCCCCAGAGAAATCTGGCCCACCTTTTGGCAACATCAGGTGGTTCAGAGTCTCGTATCGAGACAGTACGTGCTCCATTGGGACTGGCCCACCTTCCCTTGGTGTGGACGAGTACCCAGAATCATCTATCCAGGTGATTGATGCTTCTGGGTAGCCAAGAGGTCAGAACTGAACAACACAACACACACACAATACACACAAACCGACGTCACACACACATCTGGCCCATTTGTAGTGATACTGTTCTTCACAGAGATACGAGGCGGAGTTGAACTCGCGTTCTAGGAGCCGCCCTTTACAAAAACACATGTCCACATGTCCACATCCCACACACTGTCTGCGTGGGTAGCACAGTGGTACCGCCACCGTCCTCCCCACACCGGGTGGAAAGGCCCGGGTTCGAATCCCGTCGATGACGGGAGGAACTTTAGTGGGTTTTTTTTCACTCCCTGGCTGAGTTAGTCGGTCTCAGGCGTAGATAGCAAGATTTTTCCCCTCAGAAACTGGGGTTTTTTCGTCCAGCAAAACAGGCAAATCGACCAGAGAACACACGCAATTTACCGACACGAATACGGGTTAATGTATTTAATTACGGGAAACCCTAAAAATAATAATAATATCCCACACACTTTTAAATCTCTGGCTTGTCCGATACAGAGAACATACGCGGAGAAGGGAGAAATCCCAGGTGCCGTCAGACCCCGAACATACCTAATACCTAATATTACTCCTAGGTATCTAAGTTCCTTTGAAAGTCGTAGTGTGACATCATCAATCTTAATCTTCGAGGTTTCCGGTAATCTAGGGCACCCTTGAGGAGACTGGGGTACGTTTTGGTTTCAGAGATCCCAAGGAAGCGGATATTGGTCCACTCTTGTAGGATTTTAAGGGCATGAGTTGCCTGCCTTTCTTTCTAGCTGGATTCTGCTGTTTGTCTCTATCATTAGGATGAGGTGGTCTGCAAAGGCTTGTGAAGATGCCTCTCCAATACCGGTATTTAGGAATTCATCCAAGATGATGTTCCATGAAGCGGGTCCTAAAACGGAGCCTTATGGACAGCCTCTGTTGATTTTTTAGTGAGTATTTTATATGGCGCGTTCACCATGATGAGTCTACAGGAGAGATAGTTTTGGATTACTCCATAGAGGTTTCCTGGCATCCGAGGCCCCCAAAGCCGGGTCAGGACGCTCGGGCACCAAAAGGTGTCAAACGCCCCAGCGAAGTCGATAGAGATAGCCAGGAAGTATTTGTTTTCTGTGGAAGCTATACGTGCAAGGAGGTTCTTCAGGGCATCCCTAGTCGACGTTCCCGGTCTAAAGCCGTACTGGTTTGGGGACATTAGGTCTGTCTGTAGGTAGTGAGCCTGTATTCTGGTTAACAGGAGTCGATCCAAGAAGTTACTGCTGACTGTTAATAGGGCTATTGGACTGTAGGAAGCCGGTTTGTATGTTTTTTTTGTCGGGTTTTTAATTATGAGTTTAATATTTGCTTTTTCCAGTCCTTTCGATAGGTCCCAGTTTGGAGACATAGATTGAAGCGTTTCAGTAGCATATCGGGGCTATCTCCACAACTTATTGATAATTTCCGGCTCCAAGGCGTCCGGACTCGAACATTTCTTACTTTTAATAAGGTGGGCAGTCACTTGTCCTTCATCTATAGTGAAATCTGGTTCCGTTTTCTTTTCGGTAGTCGTCATTCTCTGTGCATATCTTGATTTTTTGGGGTGTCTACGGATCTACATGAGGATGGAAGGTTGCGTCCAAAATTTTGTCGACAGATGCCTCCCAAGAATTGGTGACATATCCCTGTGGTGTTATCCTGATTGAAATTACCTCTCCCCTGGGGAGTTTATTAGTGGTTACTTTGTAGAATAGCCCACAGGGGGTCAGTTTTGCCAGTGGTTGCCACCAGAGTTTTCCACGAGAGTTGTTTACTCCTGCGTATGAGCGAGGTGTACTGGTTTCTGGCCTCTGTAGATTTCCCGCACTGCATTCACTTCAGGGGCAGGCCAGGAGCGCGTGGCTCTATGGAATGCTTTTCGTTTGTCCTGGACTTCTCTTCGGAGCCTCTGGAGCTACGGACTCCACCATGGTACAGCATCTGAGGCAGGTTTTCTTCGTTTTATGGCAGCATTCGCTGCTTTAGTGATGATCGCTGTGACTGTTTTTTGCAGTTGGTCAGGGTCTTAGTTTGTTTGAATTGGAACTTGCTGTGTATCTTTTTCTGCTATTAGAGTGTCACTGAACTGGTTCCAGTTTGCAATGTGCAGCGCATATCTGTGTAGCATTTTTCACTCAGGATATTGTCTCTGATGGTCTCTGTTGAGTTGGAAGGTCAGGACCCTGTGGTCGGACGTTGTCCAGGCATCCTGAACCGCCCAGTCTGTTATATTGCCAGCAATATTCCTAGTGGCTAGGGAGACATCGATGGTTGATTCCCATCGCAGGTTGCAGTAAGTGGGTAGTTGATTAGGTTGGTTTAGCACTGTTATTGTTCGTGTTGCTAGAATTCCTCCAGGCGCTGCCCATTCCTTGTCCCCTGCCTGTGTAGGGTATGGCTGTACCAAGCCGGTGACCTGCAGTTCACGTCCTCTCCTATTATTAGTTTCTGGTCGGGGAGGATATTTGTTACATGTTCTAGGTATCTTGTAGCCATTGCTATGTCCTCTCCTGGACGGCAATAAAGGGCTACGACGTAGAAGGATCCCAGTGCTGAGATAAGATTTGCACAGACTGCCCAGGCCGTGCAGAGGTGAGTGATCCTGGTAACTGTTATATTTGGGGTTCTGACCAGAATAGCGTAGCAGGGGATTTCATTTTCAGGCTGTATGATCTTGTATTGTAGGGGTGGGGGTATCCCCTTACTTGATTGGCTGCTGCGTACGGTTCTTGGAGTATGATGATGTCTATATTTTCTTTGTCAGCTTTCATCCTGACCTGGTCGGCCACTGCCCTGGCTCTATGAGCGTTTAGCTGGAAGAATTTGATTACTTTAGTGTTGAATTGTTTATGGTGTGGTGCCATAATCTGTTCTGGATTGGGCGAAGCTCTTGTATTTTTGGTATATGGGACACATGCTGTCTCTGAGGGAATGGGAGGCATCAATTTTCTGGCTTTTGCAGTTAGCACAGACGGGGTCTGTGCTCTTATTTGGACAGTCGGTGAAGTTGTGGCCCTTGCCGCCGCAGTGGCTGCAGGTTCTCACAGTCTGGGAGTATGTGTGCGACGTCTGCACGAACTTGCAGCAGTTGTAACATTGATGACAGCCACATGTTCGCGGAACCTGTGGCTACCCCAATGTATATAAACTCTAGTCTAATTTATAAATATTTGCCAAGCTACCGGGCTCAGTTCTGCAGACCAAGTGACTGTGCTTGAGGACTTGGTTTCGATGGTGTGCTTGGTTGTCACATGATCATTTAGATTTTGATCTGGCAAATGTTTGGACAGATTTCTGTCAAACAATTCTCTCGCGACCTCCTCGGGTTTGATATACTTATCTAGGTCATATAGTATTTAGTATTAGTATTTAATATTTAGTATTTAGTATTAGTAACGGCCGCATGGTGCAAGAAAGCCTATGGCTTATGCTGCACCAGCCAAAAAAAAAAAAAAAAAAAAACAATCATAAAAACAAAAAAAAATAAATAAATAACTAAATAATAATAATTAATAAATAAAAAAAAAATAAAATAAAAAATAAATAAAAAGGAAATTAAACCTATCATCCTATGCGCTTCCCTTACCCGAAAGTACTATCCAGATGACCTTTGAATTTCCCCAAACTGTCGGCCTCTACCACCCATGAAGGCAACTTATTCCAGTAATTTATAACTCGCTGGCTAAAATAAAACTTCCTGCAGTCCAATCTAAACATTCCCCCCCCCGTAACTTGAATTTATGTCCCCTAGTTCTAGCATCATTTATAATCTTGAAAAATTTGTCCTCATTGATTTTACTGATGCCTCTCAGAGCCTTAAACACCTCAATCAAATCTCCTCTTAGGTGTCTAGTTTCCAAACTCTGCAACCCACATATTCGAAGTCTTTCTTCATAAGGACGCCCTTTTGCCGATCTCACCAAGCGAGTTACCCTTCTTTGCACCCTTTCAAGAAGCTCGATGTTTTTCTTTAGGTGCGGTCTCCATACTTGAACACAGTATTCCAAGTGTGGTCTAACATAAGCCTTATATAATGGGATTATCACGTCCCTATCTCTACTTGCAAAAGTTCGATAGATCATCGATAGGACACCATGGGCCTTCCTTGCAACCTGTTTACAATGCTCAGAGAATTTCATGTCTGACCGTATCGTAACACCCAAGTCCCTTTCCTCCAGTACTGGGTTTAGTTGAACTCCACCAAGTGAATAAGTTATTTTGGGATTACTGTTTCCCAGGTGTAATACCTTACACTTTGTTGGATTAAAGCATAGCTGCCATTTTTCTGACCATTCCTGAAGTCTATCTAGGTCTCTCTGAAGAAGCTCAGCTTGACAGTGATCATTAAGTACTCTACCAATTTTAACATCATCTGCAAATTTAGACATCACGTCCTCTATATATAAGGAGGGAGGGCCCTTCCATTTTGGGGGTTCAGCTCTGAGTCCCAGGTTTGAGATATTGGGATTGCTATTATTTGGTTTATCTCCTCTTCGGTCTATTTCGATGCCCATCACTGGATCAATTGTCTTTCGTACCGATTTTATTTTCGTGGTCCTTAGGTCATCGGAGAGGTTAACAATTATTGCCTGCTTAATGCCTTCACTAGAATGTTTGTCCTCTTTATTAAGGGGTCTCAACACCACAAGGTTAGGTGGCCGAGTGGTGGATTTCCCCTATTGGTTGGGTGGCTGTGTGGTCACACTGAGCCGGTGTCCTCAGCGCGCATAGGAGGGAACATGCTGTGGCATATTTTTTGCACCGCCTTCCATAGAAGCCTCCAGTTTAGCTGTGGCTATTTCGGATTCTAAGTATATTTGGAATAAAACGGACTCCATTTTATTCCATAAAGTAACAATTTGGCATCTGAGGCGTGCAGAGATTCTGTTGCTCTGGTCCCTCTCTAGGGCTATCTTCAGAGTGCGTGCTTGATCCAAGGGGGTCCCTGTGGGAGTGCAGGGTCCAGGGGGGAAACCCTTCGGCTGCATTTCAACTTGTTTTTCTGATTGCAGGGAACCAGGATCATCATGAGCGTTCTTTTGGTTGGCTCTGGCTTCTAGTTGCTCTGTCCGATTTAGGGATTATTCGATTTTTATTTTTTTCTTTTAGCCAAAGGTGTCGGTTTAACTTCTTGAGTATGGATCTGGTGCTCAGGGTTAACTTGTTCGCAGTTAGAATCAAGTTTTAGCACCTCAGGCTGGTCGTTATCTTTTTCGTGTAGTTCTCCCACCATGTTTGTATCCATTTCGGATTTTCTAAGTAATCCGGATTAGTGGGTGCGTTATTTTGTTAGATTGATCTGAGAGTTGTTAGAAGATATAAACCGCTAGTCTGTGGGTATATCTGTCTTGCAATATGCAAGCGAAGATTTCGACTCTCCCCCACTGGCAGTATGGTGGGGAAACAGCCTAGTATAAAAGTGGCCCTAGAAAAATGGCGTTACTTTCTCTGGGGGTTTTTGTTGGCGCCGATAACAGTGGTGACATCAGTTTTTGCACTGCTGTATATTTGCTAAGATCCATTCTGTCCACGGTATGTCTGTTGCAGAGGGGGAAGATACAAAATACATATTTCACTAGCACAGTTACGATAATTCAGCACAGGTGATGGAGCGCTTTTGCAGCTCGGCTTTGGTACAAGTTGGGGCACCTCCCCAGTCAAATGCTGGGTATTTACGTGGCCGCCACTTTATATTGGCGCCTCTTTATATCCTTGCTGCCAGCCACATGGTGACCACTGCGGTCTCGCAAACAAAGGATATAGATGGTAACGCAAATAGCCTGCTAAATTCCCAGTTGCAATTTAAAACTGGGAAATTTTACCATGCTACCAAGCAGCCGTCACGGAGTGGAATCCCCCAATCAGGGAGACTGTTACCAAGAATACAGGGTGGTTGTAATGTCTGGTGTTACTGTTGGTCGAGGAAATCTCTGACTATCCTACAGGTTGTGGGGGGGGGAATAATAAAGTGGTCCTTTATATATAGTCTTTTTACTCTTCTTTAATTTTATTTTTGAATATTAATAATAATAATGCTTTATTAAATATTCCTTATTTGTTCTGTTCCCTTATAACTATATAGACCTCTATTTCTTACACCCCCACGTACACATCTGACTTTGCTTCACAGGAGAATTCCAGGTTCAAGGGAACTTCTCAATTATGTATAATTCCCTTCGGAAAGGCTGAGTCTTCAGGAATAACAAACTCACAAATCAATAAACAACAAAGTTTATTTACATATATATATATACAACATAATATACAATTGAATTAAAAAACAAGTAATATGACATACAAAGTTAAATCAAGGATACCTTGCATAAATTATTCTTATTCCTATTTCCCTTCACTAGCTAATCTGAGTTGACCACTATATGAAAGCACTTGATTCAGTCTTCTTGCCCTAACTAACTCGTAACACTTATACACATCCACCCTACCTATTTCACTTACTCCTGGATACAGTTCTGTTTCATATATTAACAATCAATATGCTACTTTCATCATTATACTCTGTGTTCTCACCATTCTGTTACAATATACTTGTACACCAATCTTAACTTTCCTAAAGTCTCTATTTGTTATTAGTCTTTCAGATAAACCAACAATTTTTCATGAATACAAACACTATATTCAGAGTTGCTCACATAACTCAATTATCTATCATTAAGACATATTCAAAGTTGCTCATATATCTCAATTATCTATCATTAAAACATATTCAAAGTTGCTCATATATTTCAATTATCTATCATTAAAACATATTCAAAGTTGCTCATATATCTCAATTATCTATCATTAAAACATATTCAACATTTCTCATAAACCTTACTACCCTTCTAACACATTATAATCATTTGAACAACAATTTAATCTATTACTCATCCTTCCTTTCCCTTGCATTTTACAATAACCTTTTTTAACTTAATAACTCTGTTAGTATATATAATTTACTTCAGAAAAAATGTATCTATCATTTTACTTCTAGTGCTACCCCTTTTTTTAAATTAATTACTATACTGTTTCACTAACAGTGCTTCTAGTTAACTTACAGTACTTACTATGTTGCTCACCTACTTCTATCTTTTCTTTCCTTTCTGGGGAGGTTTCAAACTTCCAGTTTTGGCTCTCTGAGGATCTCATTCATCTGCTTTCACCTGAATCTGCTACAGATAATTTTTCCGAACTCTTGGCTGCATGGGTCTGGCGTCCTTTCTCCGTCATATTCGGGCTACTTACCATTTGCTGTTTCCTTCCTTCTCATCGAGCTACTAATTCCATGTTTTCGCTTCTCTCGAGCTACTAATTTTGCGGATTTTGCTCCTTCTCTCTCCACCTTATTAAAACTTATTCACAAAACGAAAACTCACAGGGCATCTCACACTAACTCCTTCTCTACTCCAATTTTTACAGCTCATCCACAAGGAGAAACTCATAGGGTGCCACCCTCGCTTCTTTGCTCCACCTATTAAGAACTTCTTATTAAAATAAGAAATATTTCACAGCGCTCGTTTGCATACAGGTCACTACCCTTGCCATTCTTCCGATAATGGATTAGACTAATTGCAGAACGGCCAATGCTCTTGCCTTCCAATGACGGACAGGCTTATTCTCCTTACACTCCATAATTTCTAACACGACAAAGAACTCAACTGTCAACTGTTACCAACTCATATTTTCTACCATGACCAAACACTCAACTGTCCATGTTACTAACTCATTTTTACTTACACTGACGAAAAAACTCAACTGTCTGACCTAACTCATTTTATTAAACGCCAACAAGAATCTAAACTTTGTCTCCCCTTAACTCATTTCAGTAGATAAGATGGGGTTTCTAACCGAGTATGGCTCTATGAATTTTGGCGTCAATTTTCGTTCGTGCTGCCACCGAGGTCGCTTGTTTTACCGTTTTAGTTTCGAGCATGTGCTGGTGAGGTGAGTCGATGTTTAGGCTTAGCTGTTGAGTCGAGGCTTAGTTGTCGAGTTGGGAGGAAAAAATATTTTAGTTCTTATTTTGCTCTATTATTTTCTACTTTTATTTAATTAAATGTAAATTTCATTTTATTTTCCCAAGGTTCGAATCATTGTCATCGTTAGTGGCAGTTTGGTGCTTATCCCTATGGCTACCCTTTCAATTACAAAAATATGTGTAAATGTACATGTTATAGTTAAGAGTGTGTGAGTATGACATCAACGGCTCTGTATTTTGCATACAAGATTTGTTCTGATTGGAGGGGGATATGAACTAGTGTGCTGATTGGTTGTGGGGATATAAACCAAGTACGGTTCTGTGAGTTTGCCGGTGATTTCTGGTCGGGTTGCTGCTGTAGAAATCGTCTGTTTTTGCCACATTGGTTTTCAAGCTAGCGTCGGAGGGTGCACAATGAATTGTGGGTTCGTGCGCGCGCGCGCACACACACACACACACACACACACACACACAAGAAAATTGAAAATCGAACAGCAGACATACTGCCTTCTTCCCCAAGATCTGAAACAAAGGATTTGGCAGGAAAAACGTGTACGATGTAGACTGTGACTAACATACGGGTACCTGGGGCCACAACAGTTCATGCACGGAGATTGCCATGATAACAGAAACATCGGAAAACCCGATAATGTGGCACCTTCTATCGATTCTTTCTGTAAGTTGAAAAGTGAGAATCTGAAATTAAAGGATTTTATTTTATTTAATTTTGTGTTTTGATGATTAAATATATGTATATTTTAACCATTAACTATGCAAGGCTGTATGATGGTGCCATCTGTTGACCCCATCTGCAAGTTGAAAGCTGAGAATCTGAAAATTAAAGGATTTTATTTCATTTTATGCACTTTGACGTTTAAATATATATATATATTTACCATGACCATGCAATGTAGTATGGTGGCGCCATCTTCTGATACTATCTGCAAGCTGAGAATCTGAAATTAATGATTTTATTTCATTTTATGAACTTTTGTTTAATGTTATGTGTTTTTGATGGTTGAATTTGTATGTCTATATTTTTATCCAATAGCCATTTATGAAGGCTCCATATAACTCTACAAGTTGAATTTGTCTCCCAATGTTTAGAGACACATTCTTGTCTTAGGAAACACCTGAAAAGTAAATGTCTTGATGCATATATTTATTTATTTCACTGTCATCGTGAAACAATGGCACCATCTACAGGTCCAATCTGAAACTTGAATCTTTACTCTATATTTGAAATAATTTAATGCCTGTTACATTTCTAAAAAGTAACTCCTCAAAAAAAAAAAAATTAAGGTTATTGAATAATGGTAAAAATTAAAAACTTATTTTCTAGTATCTAAGAAAGAAAGACAGACAATATTTTTACAAATAGATATGTTTTTATTGATAAGTTTTTACAGAACTAGTAACAAATCACAAAAAAAATTAACACAAACACTTGCCTAGGTACATTGCCTTTATCAGAACAGATACTTCATATATTTAAACGTGTAAGCAGTTTGAAGTTCTTCAATCATCGAAATTACAGCGCTGTACAAACCATAAATGTTGAACTCTGTGACTACGCCTTCTTTCAAACACTTAGCAGAAAAAATTTTAACAGTTGTATATGGTTCAGCAGTTCTTACATAATGAGCATACACGTCGTTAAACGTAACACCGATAAAGCCTTTAAACACGTCGTTCTTTATGCATTCTCTAGCATAACTTCAAGATATAGATAGATATAACTTCAAGTTCAGAAAGGTGTAAGGCAAGCTTTGTTCTAGCGCTAGCGGGAAATGTTTCCAATAGAAATCACAAGAGCCACCATCTGTATTGATTCGGAGTCTATGTAGCTGGATTTCATCTTTAGACCTCGCTCTAATGGAAAGCAAGATATCAGCCAATTTGTCTTTGAATTCATCCCACTGTCTTCTCGATAACATCATATGTGTATTAGCTGTCTCGATCGTAATATGCGGCTGGAATTCGTAGCAATAAACATGCATTGTAGTACTGGGGCTCAAGCGTCTATTAAAAGTAACATTCTGTTTTCTTACATCATCAAACGTTTCATGCCGTGACATTTTAGAAAAAAAAAATTACAAAAGTGGAAAAATTACAAATGCACAGAGAAAGTTTCAAACTGCAAATGACGTCCAAATGCTACCGTGTCATTTGCTCCGAATCTACTCAAGTGGTTACAAACACAATCACTCATGACGCACAGGGAGCCAGTAGAATGTGTACATCGTGCAATGAAACAAAGGTTAGTTTGAACTCGATCCTAAGACTTTTGCTTTAACTGTAGGGTGATAATAAGAAAAGCTAGTTTAACTTCAAAGAAGGTGACCACGTTAAGATAACATGATGATTGAACTCAGTGATAGTGCTCTAGTATCACTCCTTGCTTTAATTTTAGAGTAAACAAAACATTTCTGGTCTCTCACCCCAGCCCCATGATGTTATTAACAACACCAAATGTACGATTTCTGTTTTAAAAGAACTCATTTATCGTTGAGCATATTTTCTACAATGTACATTTGTAACCAGGGGAAATGTTTCTTATCAACCGTGAAAATAACTAAACTTCCAATGCTGCAGGGTTCATTTGACGTGTACCAAATTAAGATTGCTTTTCTGATTTGTGCGGCACCTTCGTAGCCAGGTGGGAAGGAGCAGCAGTGCATACCGCACGCTTCTTGTTTAGACCGGGGTTCGAGCCCATCACCACCATGGGGATGCGGAAAGGTCAGGGAATGACCACCGCATATTCCGGAGCAATATGGCCTTAGTTGCTAATGCTCCTAAAAGCCAAATAATGATAATAATAATCCGATTTGTGCCATGCATTCAAACCATACCTATTTTTCTTAGGAATAAGAAAAACAGAGAGACAGAGAAAAGTTTTATTTCCAAGGCTTGATAATATTTGTATCCCAATGTTTAGAGATGCTTTCTCTTTGAAAAAACTTGACCGCACAGAGAAAGTTTCAAATGCAGCTGAAATGTCTGTTTTCCTTTTCTTAGGAATAAAACACTACATAGAGAGAGCTTATTTTATTTATTTCCATTTACTGTATACATTATTTTTTAAAATTCATATCGATCCTTTTCCTAACAATATCCAAAGTATCGCTTCTAAGTTTAATGAAAAAAATATACTTTTATTCTGAAATAAAAAAAAAAAAGAAAATGGTTTAAACTATCAAGGAAAGTTAAGAGTTTAAGTTGGTGCCATCTAGGGAGGGTTTCTGCAAGTTGATTTATTATTTTTTTTATTAACTGACTACTATTCTTAGCAAGACAAGCATGTGCTTTTTTGTTTTCTTAAGTTCATAACATTCCTTAGATAGACAAAATAGAATCACTGCAACCAAATATCTTTTTACCCCAACACAATGCTTTCGAAACAGTAAAGATATATTTTTTTCTAATGCTCATTGCTTTCAAAAATGCATCTCAAGGCAAGTAACAAGTTCCATGACATGGCATATTTTAAAGTTAAAGACTGGCTCCATCTATTGTGTGTTTCTGCAAGTTGATTTATTATTATTTTTGCAATCTGTTTAATCTCAAAAATAACACGGTCACTTTATGATCACATGCTGTATCTCGCACAGATAATGGAAACAACTAATTTCCTTTTCTCAAAACCAAAACGGCGACTTTGCTTAAAGTTGATTTATTATTATTATTTTTTATTAACTGGATACTATTGTTAGCAAGACAAGCATACGATTTTTTTTTATTAAGTTCATAACATTCCTTAGAAAGACAAAATAGAATCACAGCAACCAAATATCTTTTTTTTAACTCCAACACAATTCTTTCAAAACAGTAAAGATTTTTTTTTCTAGCACTCACTGCTTTTCAAAAATTGCATTTCAGCTTTTAAAATTGAATTTCAAAGCGCCAGCCATTCAAACCATACACTTTAATTACACACTTACAACGTATAGGATGTACAAGAGCGAACTTCAAACACAGAAACAAAAAAGACAAACCAAACGCATCCACAGGCCTTCTGCTTTGCAGAATGATTGTGAATGTTCGGTTGGTTATCCCAACAGTGCCAATGTCACTTACTGCATATGGATTCCAAAATTCGATATCATCGTCAAGCTCCAAATCAACGTCGTTGTTCGCAGCCTGGAACTGGTCAAGGGAGTATGATGATTGCCCTCAATATGAATTAGGCGTACATTTTAAAGCAAGAGCAGAGTACTAGATGTACGATGACTATGCATTTTAAAAGTTAAGGTGACTCCATCTAGGGAGTATTTCAGCAAGTTGACATTATTTTTGGTCTATTTTGAAATATAACGACTTTACATTATAAAGTAACTTACCAAAGTTTAAGCTTATTGATTAATGGAAAAAAATTAACTTATTTTCTAGTATCTAAGGAAAAAAAAAAAAAAGAGACAGACAGACATTATTTTACCAAATACAAATAGTTGATTTTACTGGTTTAACTTTACAGGCTCGAATAGTAGTAAAACGATTTAAAATACAAATAAAAATGTTAAACCTGACTACAGTAGCCTGTATCTGATGTAAACTCATCACCGCTTCCATCGCTCAACATGAATGGTTCTGTAGTGGCACCTGATGTTGAAAACACACTGTCACTAGCGGCATACGGATTCCAAAATTCATTGTTATCTTCAAGCTCCAAGTCCACGTCGTTATTAGCAGCCTGGAACTGAACATAGTTTTCAATGACGTATGAGGATTCATATGAAAAGTATCTAGAAGTAGTAGTCGATGACAGATCGCCATAGTAATCAGTGCTTGAAGCTTCAGACGTTGAGCTTTCACTGAACGATACCGGTGTTGAGCATTTAACACTTGTAAAATTTAAATCAAGATCACTATTAAATTCATAGTCAAAGTCCTCTCTATGTAAAACGTTTTCAACTTCAGAGGAACCGAGAGAGTTGTTGAAGCCAAAACTTTCACCAGCCGATGTACAAGATGTGTGATGATATGCCATTTTAAAGTTTAAATTGAAATTTAAGCATTGCGGTGTTTTGTGTGCGTATTTATAACTGCTCACAGTCAACATGTAGTAGAGCCAAAGTACAGATACACAATGACGTAATAAAGCAAAGACTTGAAATAAGATAATTTTTACAACCTATAGAATGTACATGAGTGAACTTCGAAGTGAACTCGAACACTGGAACCCCATAGCCAACCGAGCATCAACAGCCTTCTGCGAAACTGAAGGGCTGCTGGAACGCTTTTTCTGATTTGCACCGACCAGTCAAACCAAACCACAGACCTTCTGCGACGCAGAAGGTCTGTGGCGCGTTTGGGTTTCATCGTTCGAAATTCACTCTTGAGCGGCTGTAAATACGCACACAAAACGAAAGTTCTTATTTCGTATCCTAGCTGGCGCCATGTATTTCTCTATTTTTATTTTCTGAGGTTCTAACCTAATGTCATCGTTTCTGGTGGTCTGTATCTAATCCTTCGTACGCATTAAGTTTGGTTTGACTGGTTGGTGCAACTTCTATAACCCAGGAGTTATAGAAGGTAGGATATCCGATCCACTTAACCAACAATTGATGCTAACCACATCTCTTTTCTCTCCTTAAGTACCTTTTCGATGAGGAAAACGTCTGTAGGCAGCTCGTTTTTGAGATTAACCTTTTGTAACTGCTGCTCGTAGAATGTTCCTTCGATCGTTTCACCGGCTCGGTCTTAGTTTCATCGTTTCACCGGCTCGGTCTTAGTTTCAGAACTTGGGAAACTGTAAACACTTCATAGCTCCAGTTACCCCAGAATCCTTTGTGAAAGAGACGAGAACCACTGCTAAGCACGACACTATCTTCGACTTTAAAATTAGGAAGCTGTTTTGGTCTTTTTCAAATACAATTTCTGATAAACGTCTTCTTCATTAAACAATGTGACGCCTGCAGGGGGAATCCCGATAGTGCGATGCGTTGTTCGATTATAAGTATCGACAATGTCAGGAAGCACATGCATATATTTCTTACTTTTAGTATAAGTTATACATTTGTATATTTTTTTCTTTCAGGTTTCTAATGAACCGCTCTGCTATTGCTACCTTTTTTCCGATCTAGTCGTATAGAAATTAATATTAAGAGACTTAAATAAAGCTTTTACCTCTTTATTTGTAAACTCCTTTCCTTGGTCTGTGTTGATATCGAAAGGTGTTCCTTCTTTGAAAATAGACTTGAATGCCTTAGCCATTTGTTGTGAAGTTTTGTTCTCACACAAAACGTACCTTGAAAAGGCATCGATACAAACGAGAAGATAGTATATCCCTTCGTTCTCTTGAGACAGATTGGAAACTTCTGCTAAATCACACTGAAATGAATGGTGAAGCCCTGGAACTACTACCTTGTTCCTGGAAAATTAAGTCTTTGCGGCCTGTATCGCACCTAACTCGGCTGACTTGCCAAGTACTCTTTCACGATACGATTGGGTAACTGTGTATGCTTTTGCAATGCCTTAACACCACTGAAACTACCTACAACGCGAGGGTTGTTGTAGTCGTCTAACATCTTTTTGTTCTTTTCCAGATAGAGGAAACATACTCACAGGAGTGTTGGTGGTACTTATATTAGTGGTGTTGGGAGCTTTCAACAACCTGCCACTGATAGAGGTGTTACATTTAAGTGTGAACGAAACAAAAGAATTTACAGTAGGAAAAAAATTATTTATTTTTATTTTCAATCAATAAAAATTATTCTTTTGCAAATATTGTCTATGTGATTCTTTTAGTATTAGAGAGAAATATAACCTTTTAAGAATTAAATCTTAAATAGATTTCACCCATCAAGTATACACAGAGGTCAGAGAAAATTAACAATCATTGCCGATAAAACTGATAACACTTCGAACAACCACACAGTTTTAATTTTTCAGCTTTTCAAGAACAGATGGATCTGTGGAATTTCATTTTCAGGTCTCACCCACAGGTGGAAACAACAAGGAATTTATTTTCAGGTCTCAGCAACAGATGGAAATAGGAAGGAATTTATCTTTCAGGAAAAAAAAAAAAAAGTTTTTCATCCCACTTGGCTTTTCATCCCGCACACAAGATACCGGGTTTGCGACGCAGACGCGGTGCAGACGGCGGGGAGGGCGGCGGCCCTCCCTCCACAGCATAAACATCCCCAAAATACACAGCCTCTATTAACACCCACAATGCATCGCCACATAATTTATGCTAAAATATTCACAAAAATTCACTGTGACGTCACAGCCGATACATTCAAAAGCTACATCTAACCCAACTCTAACGGGAGGCCACAAGGTAACATCTCTGATCACTAATAGCCCCAACACCAGTTCAACCCCTCTGCAAAGACAAAAAAAATTAAAAATGTAATTCAGAAAAATTACAACTATCGCCATCTATTGAGAGAAAAAGAAACTAACACTAGAAAATATATAACCAATTTTTTTTCCATTCCTCTCAGGAAACGGTCAAGGCAAACGCATGTACTGAGAAGCATTTCGTTCATATACTCTTCCATTACTACTGTGTTGTCAAGAGGAGATCGATTCCATGTGTCTCTTAGCGAATTCCATTCTGAAATCTCTATAGAATCTCGCAATACTGTTATTTCTTTATCTGCAGATGTGCGTGACATTATGAAATCGCACCTTATTACCCTGAGAAGATGCTTGCGTGAGGGCCGAAAAGCAGACTTTAATCTTGGTGGTCTTGTCAGGTAGTAGCAAGTGATGATGTTGTTCTTTTCTCGCTTCAAGATAATGTTGTTGAAGTTGACACCGATGGTATTTCAATGCTGATTTTTAGTGCTAACAGTATTAGCAGTAATCTAGCAGTTTCGCTGGCATGTTTTTAAAATTATGGCGGAGATTTTAGCATCATCTATGAAGTAAGTTTGTGCGAATATGGGCTTTGATTGGAGTACCTTAAGCCAGACTGATTTTCTTTTCATTATCAGTGATTTTATGAAAAATGCAGTTCTTTCGCATTGATCGAGGAACTGGAACTTAAGATTCAGACTCTACAAACCAGCTGCAGGGAAAAAGTTGGTTGATATGTTGTTTAATGGCACACTTTAATGGTTATTTAAGGGCTATTAAGGCCATATTATGCCTGATTCTATTCCGTTGTGCAATTAGCAGTTAAAATCTGTTAAATAATCCTGTTTGTTTCAAAAAAACAAAGAACTCAGTTAGATTTGCATCGTCTCCAGCAGGGATACAGCGATTTTTATTCTGTGCTGACCCAGCATTTAATATGGCAATGTTAAGCCAAATGTTATCATTTATTGATTAAGACAAATATAATTTTTTATTTTAATAAAAAAAAACTTTTCAGGATGCAACTGCTTACACAAAACAAATTTTTTATGATTACAAATACTTGTTTAAACTATTTCAGTGTCAGTTTGTAATGAATGAACGACTGTACAATGTTTATAACTCTCTTGCAAAACCAGGGAGCTTTTTGCGGTGCGATCTGCCTTCCAGGATGCCACTAGAGTCAAACTTGCTATTATAAAAAAAGTGGCTTCAGTCACAACCTGCTTATAGACTACACAGACCTGTGGAACATTATTTTAAACGATTACGACCGATTGTGAATGGTATTGCAAAGCAGTACAAATTTGTATCAATGTGATCTGGTCGATTTGATTACAATAGCAAAGTTCAATTACGGATTCAAATTATCTTTTATCTATGATCGATTGCTTCATTCGTTTTGTCTGGATAATTCCCCCAAAAATTAATGGTGGATTAGAGGTTGCACAGGCTTTATTAAAGGTGTTTTGTCCTGGTTCTCCACCATACTATTTACAGACCTACAAAGGAAAAGAGTTCTGGAATAAACATGTTCGTGATTTAATGAAAAGGGAAGGTGTTCATGTGTTTTCTTCGTATGGCGACAAGAAAGCGAGTTGGTTGAGAGGTTTCACCGGACAGTGCGTGGGAGTATGTGGAGATAGTTTTCTCACAAAAAGACATGTCGTTATATCGATATTCTTGATGCTCTTTTAGAGGGCTGTAACAAATATAAGCACAGAACAATAGGCATGCCTCTGGCTGACGTATTTTTTTTTATGAATTAGGGGTGTGGAGGCCCTTATGTAGCACACTCCTATCTCCTGGCCATTTATTGTTTGTGAAAGGTGATGTTTGCATTTCACAGAAAAAATAAACTTTTGGAAAAGGTGCGACTCGCAATTGATCAGAAGAAATCTTTGTGTTGAACGACATGGCGCCTCCGTAGCCACGTGGGAAGGAGCAGCAGTGCGTAGCACACGCTTCTTGATTAGACCGGAGTTCGAGCCCATCACCACCAAATACGGAAAGGTCAGGGAATGCCCACCGCATATTCCTGGCGCAATATGGCCTTAGTTGCTAATGCTCCTAAAAACCAAATTATAAAAAACATTTGAACGACATTTATAAAACATCACCTGTGACTTATCAGCTAGTTGATACATCTGATAATATCATCTCCGGAGTGTTTTATTCGGAAGAATTTCAATAAAAATCTTCTTTTCGAGTATTGAAAAGAAGATTGCATCGTGGCAAGAGACAAATTTTGGTAAAATGGCGATCATATGCAGACCCGAGTTAGATAAACGAATCTCATTTGCGTCATTTATAATCATTTTATCTGCAGTAGAATTAATTGCAGTGGTTGTATTACTGATTGCAATGCCCTCTATGGATATCAATCTAGGGAACTATACATTTTCCAAGGAATTTTGTTCTAGCAAATGCCTCTTTGCATGCGGTATTATTGTCGACATTCGCGTGTTTACTTCTCATAATTCTATCTGGATTTCGACAATAACGGAAATTAACTTGGATCGACATGAGTGGGACAGAGTCAGTTGAAAAAGTGTGTAAGTTATGCTGTTTTTGTTATTTGGTTTTTAGGAGCATTAGCAACTAAGACCATATTGCTCCGGGATATGCGGCGGTCATTCACTGACCTTTCCGCATCCTCCGTATTTGGTGGTCACGGGCTCGCACCCCGGTCTAATCAAGAATCGTGTGTTACCCATTGCTGCTCTTTCCCACCTGGCTGCGGAGGCGCCTCGTAAGCTATACTACCAATACTACTCCTGAAAATTTTATTGTGCCATCTAACGAAAGTCGACATGCCCCTGGATTTCAGACAGGGTGCAGTTTCAAACAAACAAACAGCACCAGTTCTTGCTTGGAATATTGGACGATGACTTTCATAACACGAGACTGCTTGCATCTAGAGGCTAGAGTCCATTCTCCAGAATGGCAGCATAACTTTCCTCCCCTAATGGATATAGACTTACCTGAGTGCTTCTTATATATCACTGTATCAGAAACAAGAAAGCAGAGTTCAGATCCTTCAGAATCACTTTTTTTGTAAATACTTGGAAATGCAGTATGTCCTCATTTCTACAGGCACACAAGCAGATGTATAAGCTGTGATGGAAGCGAAATAATTATTCATTTAGCCATCGCCTTGCGAGAGTGGATTTGACAGAAGTTCTTTCGCTGTGTAAGAGTCGGTCACTGTTTAAGTGTAAAGATCTTTTTACACTACATTTTTAAAAAGTTGGCTGACAGACTGTGGACACTAGGCCTATTAAAAAGAATGATAATCTCGAATCATTTTAGTTATGGAACACTTAATTCTGCCTAGTTTGCCAGCATGACATTTATTCAGAAAATACACAGTTAACTGCGAGACTACCCCATCCTATTAACCTAGGACCAGGAGAGTGGACTGTGGGCCTTGCAGAAGCCATTCTGCTATAGGAATTCAACAATATCGACGATGCTTTTAATAAGATTATTGTCGATGAATTTTTTTTTACGCAGAGGAGCATGTTAATTTTGAATGTACCGTGAAAATGCAACTGGGTTCACTTGCAATGCAAGAAGCATTAGTAGAGCAGTTTTCGGATGTAATTGCAGATGCACTAAGGTCTCACGTTATTTTTGGTGCAGAGCCGAGGGGTGCAAACAAGTATTTGTTATTTTTTGTAAAAGTTGAATATTCTATTTATATTCCACCCGATCCATATTCTCTTTTGGAATGCCCCCATTCAGGAAACGGTTTGCTTCCTATCGACGAGAAAGTTTATCTCCGTGATAGAAAGGGACGCAATAAAAAGAAAGAGATTGATATTTCTGACAATGGTTGGCAAACTGCAGGCACACGTCTACTATTACATCTGACGCCACTTGCAAAACTGCAGTTGGTAAAAAAATTTCTATTCGTAAACAGCTGAAAGCAGCATATCACGAAAAGAAATTAGTCTGCATTCCATCTGGATATATTACTGAACTGTGAAAGAATTGCTTAGCGCTCTCGAAAAAGCAACCGAATGATTATTTGCACAGGTAGTAGACAAAAAAGTCCAGATCAGTGTATCCGACAATGTGTATCTGTATCTTCCCAAAGCCCATTCTGGTCTCTGACAGCTCCTAGGCTTTGAAGAAGATAGAATCGAAAACGAGCTTAAAGGAACTGTTAAAGGCAAATATCGGATCGACATTAGAAAAAATGTCTATGGATTGTATATATATTAAAACATAATTTCTCCTCACGTAGTCGGTGACATTTATTCGCCTTTGCTTACAATTATTCCTGTCACTTATGATAATTCTGAAAATATTATGAAGATATAGACCTCGATCGATTATTATCCCCTTGCCAGTGGAGCGTAGTGCTTGAGCTGTGAGGTTGTGTTTTCCTGTAGTCGCGGGTAATCAATTGCATAATCGTATTCAATTGTCATGGTTGTTGTTATAGTGTTTTCTTTACATTGTGTGAAACTTCTGAGTGTATGGTATTTATGTGAGTATAAATACTTTGTCTTCTGAAACAAGACGGCTGCCAGCCAGTACTAGCGATTGTTTCTAAAGAAACTGGTGTTACAGGTAAAATCAGTTTCTTTATTGTAGGCATAAATTTATATATTGTTGTATTAAAGTGGAAATTGTGTTGAGATTTAACAAAAGACTAAAGAAGTGCTATATAAAGTATCGGTGTTGTACTAGTATAGTACGTTGTTCGAATATGAGTAGATTTGTGTCATATACCTTTTGCAGATACTTGATAGGTAATTAAAAATGGAAAAAAGGATCTTTAAGAAAAGCAGTAGGATCGGCGGAAGGAGTGAATTTCCACCTCTCCCTCTTGGGTTACCAAAAATTCACGCGTTCCAGTAGAAACTGGTAAGCAAGCGAATGTTATTAAACAAACTCAGGGAAGAGTGCTACAGGCTGCTCCTACTAGAGTTGAATAGGGATCAGCTACAGGGAATACTAGTCAAGCACTGAAATTGCAAGACTCTCCTGTTGAGAAATGTGATCAGGGTTCTCAAGTTGAGAGTTTAAAGCAAGCAGAAATATCAGTTGATAAGGAACATGTGTCGTTTGAGGTATTGAGTGATTTATTTGATAAAATACAGGTAGAGAGTAAGACGATCGAGGATGAATAGGTACTTACTCCTGAGGAAAATAAGAGTATTGAAGTAGAAAGAGAGAGAAATATTTTAAAAGAAGAAGGTGAGGAGAATACGTAAAATTCAGGGGATGATTAGGGTGCAGTATTGAACAATGTTGAGTCAGTGGGTGATTTAAAGCAGGATGACGTTAGTTCTAAAGTTAGTAATATGCTGGCAAGTAGTTTTAATGATCAGAGGGGTAGATATGAGAGTACTTCTTTTTATGAAATTAGTACTAAATTTTAAAAAAAAGCAAATAATTAAATGTACTACCAAAGAAGGGAATAAGATAGCTGAAACAGTATCTAATTATGTATTAGATAAATGGATTGATGTGGAGACTATAGCGACGGTATTGATAATTGATAACGAAAGGTTAAAGGCAAAAGTGGAGGAGTTACAAGCTACGGTTAATCTATTTGACAGTCTTGTGATGAGGCAACCATTGCAAAACCAGGCTGTGAATCAGTTACCGACTTATGCTGATAAAATCCAAGAAAAGTTACTTACAGATAGGACGGGAGGGCAAAGCTTTACGAAAAGTGTCCCGCAACAGGTTCACAAACCATCTATAATTAAAAGCGGAAGTAAACAGAATGTGATGATATTGAGAGCTGCTGAAACTTCTAATTATCAAGCTAGTCAAGATGTAAAGGACGTAGTGGCAAATACTTTAAAGAGCGAATTTAAAGAAGTTAAAATAGATAATATGAGGATGATAAAGAACAAAGGGGTTTTTTTAGAAACCAATGATAAGAATGACATGCGTAAAATAGCAGCTTCAGATTCTTTTGCAACATTGGGATTAAAATATTACAAACCAAAAATGAACAATCCTACAATTCTGGTGTACAACGTAGCAAAGAATATGAGTAAAGAAGATATTATACAAGGCATGCATTGTATAATATCTTCTTCATATATATAATATCAAGGATTTTGATTATTCGGAAACTGTTTCCTGTATCGGACGTGAAACAGGAAATAGTTTTAAGATTTAATACTGGTAATAAAAATAAAGCTACTAATTGGGTTATTGGACTTTCACCGAAAATGATTAGGTGTTTAGAAAGCCAGGATAGAATTTCTTTAGGATTCGGATTTTCAGCATATGAATTCCGGCGTTTTACAGTAGTTAATAAATGCTTTAAATGCCTTAGATATGGACATGCATCACAATTCTGCACCCATAAAACTGTATCATGTGGCCACTAAGCGGAGGGTGGCCATGTATATGCATATTGTATTAATAAAGACAGTGAGCCTAAATGTATTAATTGTAAGCGAGATAATAAAGATTACAATCATGCAGTAAGAGAGCAGAAATTCCCAGAGTATCTGAGAGTTGTGGAATTAACAAAAGTAAGAATCATTGATGATGAGTAATACACCTGACAACTTGGATATTACTAGAGCCAATTTGGTGAGAAGTAGTCAAATACAAGATATGCAATTAAATGCTCAAAGGTCACGTACAGTTGCCGATGAAGTACGAGTAATTGTGGCTCAGTATAATTATGATATCGTCTGTCTACAAGAACCGTTTTATGTGACTGTGGTTCAGGGTATTCGGTCTAAAGTAGCTGGTTATCTAGAAATATCAAGAATTGTTCAATCCTCTAACTGGCAGCCAAAATCTGCTATTATAGTGTTTAATGATAATATCAATTTAACTGTAATATCAGGTTTCTGTACTCAAAATGCAACATGTGTTTTAATAGATGTAGAGCATATATCTTTCTACATAATTTCATTGTATTGTCCTCCATCTCAGCATATTAACTTTTCTATTGATTATCTGGAATGAGTTTTTATGGTATTAGACAATACAAACCTAATCGTCACTTTGGATTCTAACGCAAAATCTATTCTCTGGCATAGTAATCATGCAGATGTTCGTGGATTGTTAGAAGAATTTATAATTTCACATAACTTGACTGTACATAATCAACCGGGAAGGCCATGTACTTTTTCTAATTTAAATGAGGAATCAAACATTTATTTGACTATCTCCTCTGTGGGAATTCAGAGTAAAATCTTGTACTGGGATGTTAAGTACAATTATACTAATAGTGATCATCACGCAATCCATTACCTTGTTAATTTCGGTTATATAGAGAAACAATGCAGATGTGTAGCGAACTTAAGGGTTCGCTAAACGTATATATTAGCTAACGGAACTAAACGTATTAAATGATCAGGAAATTAATATACATGTTCAAAATTCAATCTATCGCACTATGATATATTCAACCAAGAGGAAACTGTTAAAAAGGAATATTGTGGTGGCATAGTGGTCTGCTTAATTGTCCAATTATAGGCGAGAAGTTTTTAGAGCCAGAAAAAATTACCAGCGTAATTTTTCGCAATTACGTTAATTCAGCGTAATTATCAGAGTAAAAATTAACAGAAGTGGGGAAAAGAGTGAAGTACAGTTATTGAAGGAAACATATAGAGTTAAAAGGAGACAATATTATAAATTGATTATGGATAGTAAATTAAAGGCTTGGAAAAATCAACCACAGGTAATAAAGACCAGTGGGGTCTTCTTTACAAATTAAAATAATGATAGGAGATATTTTTAATACAGTAATTAGTGGAAATGACGAGACATTAAACTGGATCTCTACAGTGGAAACTATAGTTGATAAGTTATTTCCTGAAGATGATCAAAGAAATGATAATATATTACAAGTTGATATTCGACGAGAAAATGATGAGTACAGCACTAACGAGCATACGGAGTTGTTTACTGCTGAAGAATTAAAAGTAGCTGTGTCTAAGTTGAATAGCAGTAAGTGTCCTGGACAAGACTTGGTTGAAAACGTAGCTATAATCAAGTTGTAGATCTGTTTCCAGTTGTTCTTCTAAACATGTTTAACAAATGTCTTTTGGAGGTTGCTTTCCAGAAATATGTAAATTTGCTTTGCTAAAGATATTAAGGAAGCCAGGAAAAGAGGTAACCGATCCCAGAACATACAGACCTATATCCTTGCTAGCAAATATGGGCAAACTGCATGATGACTAGAGTGACTATTGTTGATTCGAATACAACAGTAGGTGCATTGTCGTAATTTAGAAAAGACAAATCAGTATGGATTTAAAAAGGGCAAATCTACAGAGAAAGTTGTAAATAATTCGATATTGTAATAAATCAGTAGTGAAATATGTTATGGCAGTGTTTATCGATTTCGAGGGCGCGTTTGACTTCCTGTGGTGAGAAAATGTTTTAAGTATCCTTAGGAAGCTTGATTGCTATGTCAAATCATTAAGAACTACTTTTCAAATCGGAGTATTCAAGTTAAAGCACAACATCTGTCGTACAGTAGGAGAATATATAGAGGCTGTCCCCTAGATCGGTTTTGGGTTCAAATTTTTTGGACTTAGTATTGGATGACTGGCTATATCAGATCATGCATACAGCCACAAGATGGTGTATGAAGACGATTTAGTTGTTTGTATGGAAGAAGTGGTTGCGCCTGTTTTACAGGACCTAGAAAATTCGGTTAATATTAATAAATGAAAAATTTCATCTAAGAAAACAGTAATGATGATTTTAATCACCATCTTAATTATCGGAGACCAACTAGAGTTTTGATTAATGAAGAACAGATAACATATGTCCCCAGATATAAATATTTAGGAGTAATAATAGATGACCGGTTTAGTTTTATGCCCCATAATGCTAGTATTACAGAGAAAATAACAAGTTTCACATCTGCAGTAGTGAGAATTATAAGATCAGAGTGGGGTTTACAGAAAAAGCCCTTGATGCTCTAATATAAGGCTGTCTTTTTACCTATAGTAGCTTATGCAGCTGGAATATGGTACAATAAAGTGATTATAAGTAAAGTTCGGATTAAACTGTTATCCTTGCAGAGGTTTATGTTAGCATTAGCATTAGCATTAGTAGAGGCATTTGATGCAAGAAAGCAAGCTTATGCAGCATCAGCCAAAAAGAAAAAAAAAAAAAAAAACTCACTTCCACTTCACCCCTCTGTTCGTTCAAAATACCTGTCCAGCTGAGCCTTAAACTTATTTAGGCTATCAACTTCCACGACAAGGGATGGGAGTCTGTTCCACCAACCAACCACCCGCTGGCTAAAGGCAAATTTCCGCACGTCTATCCTACATCTGTCTTTCCTCAATTTGAATTTATGCCCTCTCAGGTGATTTTTCTGAGCTAGAGGAAGAATCCCATCAGCATTGAGCATGCTTAAACCACTCAAGACTTTATACACCTCTATCAGATCACCTCGCTGGTGCCTAGTCTCCAGACACTGTAATTTGCAAAACTTAAGCCTTTCTTCGTAAGAGCACCCCTTTGTTCCATTCACTAATCTTGTTGCCCTTCTCTGTACTCGTTCCAGCAGCTCTACATCCTTCTTGAAATGAGGCCTCCAGACCTGTATATAGTACTCTAGGTGTGGCCTGACCATTGCCTTATACAATGGAATAATCACCTCCTTATCCCTGCTGGAAAAATTCCTGTATATCATTGACAAGACACCATGAGCTACCCTTGCAGCCCGTCTGCACTGCTCAGAGAACTTAATATCTGCCTGTACAACCACCCCCAAGTCCCTTTCAGTCTCTACCACTGTCAGTGTAGTACCACAGAGTTGATACGTTGCTCTGGGGTTGCTGTTTCCCATGTGTAGTACTTTACATTTGTCAATGTTAAACTTCATTTGCCACCTCTCAGCCCATCTGCTCAACCTGTCCAGATCCTATTGCAGCAGCATAGTGTCTGTAGTGTCCTTGACATCCCTGCCAACCTTTGTATCATCTGCAAACTTGGACATTAAGCTTGATATACCATCATCAATATCATTTATAAATACAGAAAACAATAATGGACCCAACACTGAGCCCTGAGGGACTCCACTAATAACAATAGTCCACGATGAGCAGTGTCCATTGATTACCACTCTCTGTCTTCTCCCCCTCAACCACCCCTTTATCCATAGCAGCAATTTGCCTCCAATGTCACACTGCTCCAATTTGTGTAGCAGTCTTCCATGTGCAACAGTATCAAAAGACTTTCTAAGATCCAAGTATATAATATCAAAGTTATTCCTGCATCCAGTACTTTTGTGACTGCATCATAGTATCCAATTAAGTTGGTCAGGCAAGACTTCCCCTTAACAAAACCATTCTGTGTCTGAGCTATAACTGAAGTCTTGTCTAAATGATCCTGCAGTGCTTCTTTAACCAGTGCCTCCATTAATTTTCCTGGAACAGAAGTTAAGCTCACAGGTCTATAATTACTTGTGTCAGCCTTTGATCCTCCTTTGTGAATTGGGGTCACATTTGCACATTTCCAGTCTATGGGTACCTCCTCTGAGTCCAAGGAAGCTCTCATAATTATGGCTAAGGGTTTGCTTACTTCCTTTGCTGCCTCATTTAATATAACTGGATAGATCCCATCCACCCCGGGTGCCTTTCTTGTGTTTATCTTCAACAGTTTCTCCTCCACTTTACTCCCAGTTATTTCAAGATTCTGTAGCTTACTGCTAGAGTTGAATACACCTCTGGCATTCCCCTTGCTGAATAACTCCTCATGTGTGAATGTCGATGCAAAATATTCATTTAGTTTGTTAGCTACCTGAGCAGGATCATCAACAGTTGACCCATCAATATCAAGTGGACCAATCTGATTCATCCCCTTCCTTCTAGAGTTTACATAAGTAAAGAACTCTTTGCTGTTTTTCTTTGCATCCCTTGCCAAAGATTTTTCGTAATCTGCCTTCGCCTGCCTAACCTCCTTTGTAACTTGGTTGCATATCAACTTGTATCTATCATAGGCTTCTGTGTCATGTGTTAATTTGTAAGTATCCCATGCATTTTTCTTCTCTGCCATATGCCTCATTAGTTCATCTGACATCTAATTTGGCCTAAACTTTAAACAATATTTCTTAGTTGGTATGTAAAGCCTAGTAGCTTCCAAGATTAATTCTTTGAATGCTTCCCATTTTGAATTTGCTGTTGGTAACATCATCAGTTGGTTCCACTGTATAGAATTTAAATGCTGTCTCAGTCCATCGTAGTCGCCTTTACGGAAGCAATAATCCTTCCCTTTACCCCTAATGGTAGTTACCTCTTTGAGTAAATCCCACTTGAGCACACTGTGATCACTGCCACCTAGTGGTTCATTTATCTGCAGATCCTTAATGCATGAAGAATCACTGCTGATAATCATATCAAGAGTATTACTCCCTCTAGTTGCCTCCCGAATATGCTGATGTAGAAAACAATCATCCAATAAATCCACAAAAGCCCTGCTAGTGTGTGAGTAACCAGCCCCCAAATTCCATTCAATATCTGGGAAATTAAAATCTCCCCTTATAAGACTCTCTGATTTACTGGCCCACTCTATTTCCCTGTACAGTTTCTTATTATACTCATCAGAGTCATTAGGCCTATAGCACAATCCTACTCTCAATTTTGATCTCCCAATGCTTATGTCACACCAAACTGACTCAACACTGCACTGTCAAGCGATGTCGACTGGCCTCACGTACTTGGTTTTTATGTGTTTCTTAACTAATAGCATAACCCCTCCCCCTTTCCTATCCTGTCTATCCTTTCTGTAGACATTGTACTCCCCAAATTGTAGTTCTGCATCGCTTATATCTGTGCGACACCACGTCTTTGATATCCCAACAATATCTGCCTTTGATGTTTTGAGCAATACGTCAAATTCATCAAATTTATTTACTAAACTCCTAGCATTGGAGTACACGCAAGTATACCTGCACCTGTTTCTATTCTTAGCTACCCTAACACAAC
This sequence comes from Mastigoproctus giganteus, assembly GCF_048544385.1. NCBI lineage: Eukaryota > Metazoa > Arthropoda > Arachnida > Uropygi > Thelyphonidae > Mastigoproctus > Mastigoproctus giganteus. The sequence continues at coordinate 688,096 of NW_028328296.1, read as the reverse complement.
CCATGTGTTAACTTGTACCGCAATGGCTCCCAGCAGTCTCTAAAATACCATGCATCCTGTTTTTCAGGCTTTTGCTCATTCTAATAGAAGCAGTGCAAGAATCTCTTTCACCTCTGCCAGTGGCTACTGTCAATCTATTGGTCTTTCTCTCCCCCAAGCTAGCAGTTTTCCGACCCACCTAACACTGCCTCGATAGCATCAGCAAATATTCATGCACCCTTTCTATTTAAGTGTATCCCATCCCTGTAGAAGCAATCTCTCCTGTTAACAAGTACAGTCCAGGCTGAAAAAAATTCTACCCCTTGAGCCTTGCACAATCTTTCCAGGGCCGAATTGATCGACAAGGCTCTCATCATATACTCCCTCCTATCGTGTCTGGGCAGAATTGCAGACACTTTCAAATTCAACCCTATTCCACGGCTTTTTTTCAACAGTAACCTGTACTTGTTAAGCATTTCTGCCGGTCTCCTACTCTTGATATGATTAGTGCCAACGTGTACAACTATATCACCTTTTGTGCCCTTAAAAGATGATATTCGCTCTACAACGTCATCAACCTTTGCTCCTGGCAGACATACCCTGGACCTGTTCCACCTATATTTTTTACAAAGCATGTTCCCCATTTCCCTGACAATAGAGTCACCAACAACTACTAGTTCCTTCGGGACCAGCGCATTCTGCCTTGGGGGTTGTCTCTGTGTCACGCCATGCCCAAGTGCAAGCTCTGGCGTTGATGTGGGCAGCTGAGAGCTTGATGGGCACCTCAATTTAGTTTCTTCGAGGGCATCCACCCTGTCCTTCAAGCTCTCATATAGGCCCACAAGAACGCCGAGTTGTTTCCTGATATCGATACACGCCTTGCATCGCGCACACACAAAGACATCCCCCTTGGCAGTATCATGTCCCGTACCCGATTGGTCTCCAAACATCAAGCAAACAGTGCATTTTATAAGGCTGTGAGTCAGAGGACAACTGCCCCCCTCAGTTTTGCTCTGAGCCACAGCACTTCCATTAGCTTGAGCCTTTTGCTTTGCTGCTCTGGTCTGAGTCATGATTCTATTAATTAATTAATTAATTATAATTAATTATGTTATGTTATTAATTATGTTAAATATAATTAATTATATTACGTTTGTAATCTAAGTCGTTATATGTATTTATTTAAACGTACAATTTAACTGCCAACGAAGTTCAACTAACGCTATCTAGTACGGTATATAACTATCGTATCCCATAGGCGGGAAAATTACGAACGGTAGCGGAGTTGAAACACGTGGAAACCTTTACCGATACTTTTATGCAATTACATACTTACATACAATTACATATGTTACTAGCCATATTTCGAGCGTGCAGAACAGTGTCAACCAATGTGTTGCAAGTAATGGTGGGGGTTCTGCCTTTGGATCTTTATTTAGTGTAAAGAGGGTTATAATATGTTCTGAGGAAGCAAATTCCCGCAACTATTTTGGAGACCAGTGTCTAAACTAATAGTGATATCAAGAAAGATAAAAAGAGAATACTGCAGCTTTTATATAACATATGGCAAGAAAGATGGATTGCTAGTGAGACAGGAAAAGTTACAGAAAAAGTTACAATGAGTTTTTTTTCCCGATAGGTATATTACTTGTGCATCAGCCGGAAAATGGTCCTATCCCTCCATGGTTATGTCTTATATTCTAACTGGACATGGGTCGCTTAAATGAAAGTTATGTTACTTTGGACTAGCGGTTGATAATCATTATGATTGTGGTTTAGAAGAGACCTGGGCACATGTGCTATATGAATATCTGGATTACTTGGACGAGAGGCAGGAATGATGGTGCAGATTCCACAACTGCAGTCAGAAGTGGAATACTGAAGTGGAAAATACAACTGTGAGTTACAGGCTCCGAAAAAAACGATAAGGTTTTGCTTATTATTTACATAATTGTTATTTTATATTGCACTTAATGCGTTGTCTTATAGTTCTAATTACGCTGGTTATTTTTATTTTTATTTGTATAAACAGTTTTTGTAGATATACGTAATACTTTATAAAACCGTTATTTCATTCGAATATTGCAGGCATTGTTTTGTATATAGTGATCGGGAATTCACATTTTTAATTGAGGTAGTTAGGTAGCTCTAACGTATAATTATAGAAACAGTAATACGCTTCACTGTTTCTATTAGATAGAGTAGTATTGGCATTTAATTTAATTTAATTTATTGATCTTATTAATTTAAAATATCATGCCCCAAACTAGAGCAGCAAAGCAACGGGCACAAAGTGGCAAGAGTTCTGTGACTCGGGGGAGAACTGAGGGGGGCGATTCTCCAACGGATCACAGCCTAAAAAAATGTGCAACTTGTGAAATGTTTGCCGAACTCTCTGGAACGGAACATGATATTGCCATGGGAGATGTCTTTGTGTGTACGCGATGTAAGGAGTGTAAGGAAATTAGGCGACAACTCAGCGTTGTTATGGGCCTATATGAGAGTTTGAGGGACAGGGTGGATGCCCTCGAAAGATCTAAATTGAGGGGCCCATCAGGCTCTCAGCTGCCCACATCAACGCCAGAGCTTGCACGTGGTCATCACGCAACACAGAGGCAACCCCCAAGGCAGATTGCGCTGGTCCCAATGGAACTAGTAGTTGTTGGTGACTCTATTGTCAGGGAAACGGGGAACATGCTTTGTAAAAAGGATAGGTGGAACAGGACCAGGGTATGTCTGCCAGGGGCAAAGGTTGATGACGTTGTACAGCGGATATCATCTTTCAAGGGCACAAAAGGTGATATAGTTGTACACGTTGGCACTAATGATATTAAGAGTAGGAGACCGGCAGAATTACTTAACAAGTACAGGTCACCGATGAAAAAAAAGCTGTGAATTAGGGTTGAATTTGAAAGTGTCTGCAATTCTGCCCAGACACGATAGGAGGGAGTATATGATGAGAGCCTTGTCGATCAATTCGGCACTGGAAAGATTGTGCAAGGCTCAAGGGGTAGAATTTTTTTCAGCCTGGACTGTACTTGTTAACAGGAGAGATTGCTTCTACAGGGATGGGATACACTTAAATAGAAAGGGTGCAAGAATATTTGCTGATGCTATCGAAGCAGTGTTAGGTGGGTCGGAAAACTAATAGCTTGGGGGGATACAAGGACTAATAGTTTAACAGTAGCCGTAGGCAGAGGTGAAGGTGATTCTTGCACAACTTCTATTAGAATAAGTAGGGACCTGGAGCTAGGGGTGGTGGGGGTTTCAGGGACGGATGTCAGTCATCGTGAAACAGGTGGGTATATGGGATGTGTTAGAGTGGCTGGGAATAGGAATAGGTGCATGTATACTTGCATGGATACCAATGCTAGAAGTATAGTAAATAAATTTGATGAATTTGAAGTGTTGGTCAAGACATCAAAGGCGGATATTGTTGGGATATCAGAGACGTTGTGTCACACAGATATAAGGAATGCAGAACTGGAATTTGGGGAGTACAATGTGTACAGAAAGGATAGACAGGATAGGAAGGGAGGAGGTGTTATGCTGTTAATAAAGAAAAACATAAAATCAAAAGAAGTACATCCAGTTGATATAGATGAACAGTGCACTGTTGAGTTAGCTTGGTGTGACATAAGCACTGCGAAAACAAAAATAAGAGTAGGAGTGCGTTAGAGGACTAATGACTCGAATGAGAACAATGAACAATTGTACAGAGAAATAGAGTGGGCTAGTAAATCGGAATGTCTTATAATGGGGGATTTTAACTTCCCAGATATTGACAGGAACTTGTGGGTTGGGCACTCACACACTAGTCAGAATTATGTGGATTTATTGGATGATTGTTTTCTGCAGCACCAAATTCGAGAGGCAACCAGAGAAAGTAATACTCTTGATCTGGTTATCAGCAGTGATCATTCATGTATTAGGAATTTGCAGATAAAAGAACCACTAGGTGGCAGTGATCATAGTGCACTGACGTGGGATTTACTTAAAGATTTAATTACCATCAGGGGTAAAGGGAAGGGTTTTTGCTTTCGTAAAGGCGACTACGATGGTCTGAGACAGTATTTAAATTCTATACAGTGGGATCAACTGACGATATTACCAACAGTAAATTCTAAGTGGGAAGCATTCAAGGAATTAACCGTGGAAGCTACTAAAAGTTTCATACTTATTAAGAAATATTGTTCAAGGTTTAGGCCTAAATGGTTGTCAAATGAACTCATGAGACTCGTGACAGAGAAGAAAAATGCATGGGATGCATATAAATTATCAAGCGACTCAGACGCCTATGGCAGATATAAGTTAATCTGTAATCAGGTCACAAAGGAGGTTCGGCAGGCGAAGGCAGATTACGAGAAATCCTTGGCGAAAGATGCTAAGAAAAACAGGAAGGATTTCTTTACTTATATAAACTCTAAAAGGAGGGGGATGAATCTGATTGAACCACTTGACATAGATGGTTCGACTGTTGATGATCCTGTTCAGATAGCAAACAAACTGAATGAGTATTTTGCATCTACATTCACACATGAGGAGTTATTAAGGTTTGAAAATGGCAGAAGGTTATCAAATTGTAGCAGGGTGCTTAATGATGTTGTAATAACTAAGAGCAAAGTGGAAGAGAAATTATTGAAGTTAAACGTAAGAAAAGCACCTGGGGTGGATGGGATCTATCCAGTTATATTTAAGGAGGCGGCAAAGCAACTAAGCAAACCCTTAGCCATAATTATGAGAGCATCTTGGACTCAGGGGAGGTTCCCACAGACTGGAGATGTGCAAATGTATCCCCAATTCACAAAGGGGGATCGAAGGGTGACACGAGTAATTACAGACCAGTTAGTTTAACTTCTGTTCCGGGTAAAATAATGGAGTCGCTGGTTAAAGATGCATTGCGGGATCATCTAAACAAGACTGCAGAAATAATTCAGACACAGCATGGGTTTTTTAAGGGAAAGTCTTGTCTGACAAATTTGATAGGATATTATGATGTGGTTACAAAGGAACTGGATGCAAAAAATAATTTTGATATCATATATTTGGATTTCAGGAAAGCTTTTGACACTGTTGCGCATGGAATTAAGGGTATTGTACAAATTGGAGCAGAATGGTATTAAGGGTAAGTTGCTACAATGGATAAAAGGATGGTTAAGTGGGAGAAGACAGAGGGTGGTAATCAATGGGTGCTGCTCTTCTTGGACTAATGTTATTAGTGGAGTCCCACAGGGTTCGGTGTTAGGTCCACTGTTGTTTTGTATATTTATCAATGATATTGATGAAGGTATATCAGGCTTAATGTCGATGTTTACAGATGATACAAAGGTTGGCACGGTTGTTAATGACAGTAATGGCAGTGTGCTACTGCAACAGGATCTAGATAATTTGGGCAGATGGGCTAAGAAGTGGCAACTGAAGTTTAACCTTGACAAATGCAAAGTACTGCATATGGGTAGAAGTAACCCCAGAGAAACGTACCAACTGTGTGGTACTACACTTAAGGTGGTAGAAAATGAAAAAGGCCTGGGAGTAATTGTGCAGTCAGATATGAAGTTCTCTGAGCAATGTAGACAGGCTGCCACGGCAGGTCATGGGGTTTTGTCAATGATATATAGGAATTTTGCTAACAGGGAATAGGAGGTGATTATCCCTCTGTATAAGGCAATGATCAGGCCACGCCTTGAGTACTGCGTTCCGGTCTGGAGGCCTCATTTTAGAAAGGATGTAGATTTACATGAGCGTGTTCAGAGAAGAGCAACACGATTGGTGAGGGGAATGAAGGGATCCTCTTACCAAGAGAGGCTTAAGTCCTGCAAATTGTAATGGCTGCAGACTAGGCACCTGCGCGGTGATCTGATTGAGGTGTATAAGGCCTTGAATGGGTTGAGCACGCTGAATTCTGATGGGATCCTTCCACGTTTTCAGATTACGAACCTAAGGGGACATAAATTCAAATTAAGAAAAGACAGATGTAGAATAGATGTGCGGAAATTTGCCTTTAGACAGCGGGTGGTTAATTGCTGGAACAAACTTCCATCTGTCGTTGTGGAAGTTGATAGGTTGAATAAATTTAAGGAGGAACTGGACAGGCATTTGGGGGGAATGGTGTGATTTTTTTTTTTTTTTTGTTTTTTGGCTGTTGCTGCATAAGCTCATACATTTGCTTTCTTGCATCACATGCCACTACTACTACTACTACTACTACTACTACTACTCATTACTGGCTACGGCTAGTAACTTCATTGCATTACAGAAGTTGTGTAGTAGTGCCTTCGCTAGAAGCAGAAACCTGGTGAATAATGACGATCCTGGAACAGGAACATTTAATAAGATTTTCATGACTTATAATTGGCTTCACATCTACGTGCACTCTCTTCCCTTTTTTTTGTATTTTTTTGATTTGATTTTATTTATTTTTTATTTATTTATTATTTATTATTATTTGTTTATTGCTGGTACCTAGGTATGGGATATTTCTGGCAACAATAGGTTGTGGAATTCAGTTTTTTTTTTTTTTTATTTTTTAGCTTGTACCAAGGTACAAGAATTTTTTTTTTTTTTGCTGGTACCCAGGTATGGGTGACCTGGGATTGCTGGCATCCACCGGTATGGCTCACCCACTGGTGGATGCGGGATTTGGCGCATTACAGCACAGAATACCAGTAAAAGTTCGGCTCCACGTGCCAAGGTTGGGTACCAGAAATCAGTTTTCCAGGTGTTATTGCACCCTGGGCAAAGTAACCTGACATGAACAACACATACTACAGTACATGCACTAACACATACACAAACACACTAATACTATGTCTGGTCCGTTTACAGAGATTCTGTATTCCATCACAGAGACATTAGGTGGAGATAGGCATATGCCTAGGAGCCACCATAGACAGGAAACACATACATACATACATTGTGCCGCCACTTTATTAGGTACACCTCTGCTGTGCACACAAATGGTTTGTCCCACAACGTTGCAAGTCACATGACCATAGTTGTGGATATAAATGCAGCAGAACAACCTCTCTAGTATCAGTTAAGCGTACAAACCGTAGCAAGAATGGGGAAAATGAGTGATCTAATGGACTTCGAGCGTGGCATGGTAATAGGTGCAAGACGTGCTGGAAAAAGCATCTCTGAAACGGCAGTTCTCCTGAAGTTTTCACGCACCACGATTTCAAGGGTGTATCGAGAATGGTGCAACGAACAGAAAACATCCTCTCAACGGCACTCCTGTGGAAGAAAATCGCTTGTTAATAAGAGAGGTCACAGAAGGATGGCTAGAATTGTGGAAGCAAACAGATGGGTCACAATGTCGCACATTACATCAGAATACAACCTTGGTGCGCAGAACAATATATCGCACAGGACCACTAGTCGCACTTTGTCGCGAATGGGCTACAACAGCCGATGGCCACATCGCGTACCTTTGTTATCAATGAAAAGCAAGATAGCATGACTCCTGTGGGCACAGCAACACCAGCACTGGACTATTGAGGATTGGAAAACAGTTGCTTGGTCTGACGAGTCGAAGTTCCTGGTGCATCATGTTGATGGAAGGCTCAGAATTTGACGAAAACAACATGAATCCATGGACCCGTCATGTCTGACGAGGTGCAAGGTTGTGCGGAAGGGCCGGCCCGAACAAAAGCGGGGCCCGGTGCAAAGTTGACTTGCGGAGCCTTGATACAAATTTCGTACAACAAAATAATTTATTGCATTTTGATATTTATTACATTGCACAAATTGGTTTAGTAAGGATTACATGAAAATGATAAATAATTAAATTATTTTAATAAAATTAACATTTCAATCACAAAAAAATCTTTAATAAAGCAAATAAGAAAAATAATTGCTTCATATACTTATAAAATACAATTTGGTATGCGACTTAATCGAATAAGGTTACAATATGTGATTTTTATTTCATTTTCTTACATGTTTTACAGCAAATTCGTTGATAATATCATCATAATTTAGTTTTTTGGCTATTTCGGATTGGATAGATAAAATGGCTAAGGAGGTAAATCGTTCTTGGCTAATGCTAGATCTCAAGTAATTTTTTATTATTTTCAATCTTGAGAAAGATCTTTCTGCAGATGCGATGGTAATTGGTAAGGTTAATATAATTTTCAGAACAGTAACAAAATTTGGATACAATTCAAATAAATTATATTTCAGTAAATATTGTAATATTTGTAGTATTGTGATCCTGGAAGGCAAAACTCGACGACAAATTTTGATTTCATTAAATAAATCAATGCAATCAACGTCGCCTTGTAAGGTCGCAATTAAGTCTTTGCAACATTTAAGAAGATCGTTTTCAGTCAGTTTTTGAATATTATCCGAATTATATAAAAAAACATATGATGTCTCATGTTCGTGATAAATTTCGAATCTTTTCTTAAAAGAAATAATCGCACTATCGATTATGACTTGAAAATATTGAATTCTGAAATATTCTTCGCCTGATAAAGTAGGCTGATCAGTTCCTTCATAACAAAATTGCTTTGTTTTTCGTCCAGTTCTTTGATTCTTAAATTCAGATGTCACTTGTAATCCTTCAGCTATTTCCTTTGCAGTTATTAAAGAAGATTTGAATCCCGATTCACGATACTGTTCAAAAAAAAATTAAAAGGCCTTTTAAATGTGAATTTGCAGCATATATATCTATATTTGAATTTTGAAATATCTTTCTCACAATATTTACTTTCATTCCGTATGTCATACCAAATGACCAAACCTAATAAAAATTCAAATGAAGTAAGTTTATTTTCGATTGATTGGATTTCGGATTTCGTTTTCATTTTACTAGTATGTTCAAAAGGTATTTCAAAGCTAGAGAAAATTGTGGTACCTCACAGATTTCACACTTTCGAGGTGACATTCCCACCTCGTTTCTGACAGTGGTTTTGGAGTAAAATGTTTGACACGCTCTTTTAATATATCCCAGCGTATCACAGAACTTGCAAAAATATTATATATGCTTTGCAAAGTCCCAAAAAATGAATTTACAAGAGAAGATGATTTTGAATTGTCTCCATGAACTAAATTCAAATTATGAATTCCGCAGGGCATGTACTGTGCTTTGGAATTCTTTTGCAGGATAAGTGCTTGCACGCCTTTATATAAACCTCTCATATGAGCTCCGTTATCGTACCCCTGTCCTCGACAGTTCCCTAAATCTATTTCCTTCTTTTATAATATGCTTTCAATTTTGGCTGATAACCCTTTTCCTGTCGAGTCTTTTACTGTTTCAAAACGAATAAATCGTTCTTGTATACTCACATCACTTTCAGAGTTATCTGCATTAACATATCTTAAAATAACAGATAATTGTTCTTGATGGCTTACGACTGGAGTGCAATCTAATAAAACTGTGAAATACTTAACTTTCTTAATTGTATTTATTATTTCCTTTCTAACTTTTTTAGCCAAACCAGATTTTTAGCCAAAGCATCTTGTATTCAATGAGATAAATAGAAACACGATGCTGATTCTACGCACCGATCCAAATGTTGTTTCATGACTGGGTCAAATCTTGTGAGTAATTCTACGAGACCTAAGAAATTACCGTTGTGCGGTTTATATAAAGCATCGCTACTGCCCCTGAACGCCAAATTATGCTCTGATAAATATAAAATTGCAGCCACTATTCGTTCACAAACACATTTTAAACGCTGTGTTTCGTTTTTAATTATTTTTTCGTGTTCTTTGTCAATAGTGTTTTCAAGTTTCAAATTCTTTTCAAGTTGTAACAATTTGTACATGATATTCTGATCTTTCGTGACTTTGTAATCGCGCACTTAAATGTACCCAATCGTTAAGTCCAGTTAAACACAGAGAAGTGGTATTTGAAGAGAATAACTTACACGCATAACACAATGTGGTATCTTTGTACTTTGAGTAGAGTAACCACCTTCGTTCTTAACGTTCCTCATTCGTTAATTTTCTTAAATAATAATTTTCAGAAAAACTTCTGTTATTTTTATCTTTCGGAAAATCGTAATTTTTTACTTGTGTCACGCCATTTTGTACGATAGCCATTCTAAATTTATCAGTTATAATTTCGGGCCAAGTACCAGGATCATTGATATCGACGTTTTCGTCTTCGTCGCTTTGTTAATTCTCTTGAAGCTGCGGTCCTCGGAATAATTCAACTTGTTCTTTATTCGACGCTGACAAAAAATCCTCCGTCTCTACGTTTCCCTCTGCTTCATGATTATCTTCCCGTTCTACAGTTTTCTTATCATCGCTTTCCTCTTCATTAGGACAAGAGTTGGCTTTATGGTGATCAGGATCGTTTTCGTGGATGTCGCGCGGCTTAATTTCATTTCCGCGAGTTTGATCTTCCAGTAACTGTAAGTTATGCGTTTCTTCAGTTTGTTGCACATTTTCGGTTTTTAAAAATTTTGTAAGGGAGTTCCTCTGTTTTTCTGTAATTTCTTCTCTCTTTCTTTTTTTCTTCAATTTATAAGAGCCACACATATACTTTCTTCCTGCATCTCTGTCTCTACTAGTCATGTTGCGAAATATATAGGAATTACATATATGTTATTTATTTTCACACCTGACGAATCGCGATAAAAACGTACGTTGTACGATCAGCTGTCATATATTCGTATTTTTGAGGAATATTTATTCAATAATTTCAAATGAAACTGAAATAAATTATTATATAATTATTATTTTTATTTGTAGGCTTCGATCAGCCTAATTGATTATAAGGTCTCTAAGAGACTCAATAATATTGCGGTAGCCTATATTAGGATCAAATGAGTAAATGGCCTACTCAAAAAGCGTAGTTAATGAGTAGTCTACTAAAGAAGCTTAAAATAAATAGCCTACTAAAAGGCTTCTATTTGAATAGCCTACTAAAGAGGCTTAAAATGAGTAACTAACAGACTCAAAAGAATTGTAGAGGCCTAAAGGTAGAATAATGATTCGGTGACCTACTAAGAGGATCAAAAGAATTATAAAGGCCTGAAATTAGGCTCAATATTTTTTATAAAATTACGTTTAGATTGACCAAAATAAATACAGTGGTCTCGATCACTTTTCACAACCGTTAGACATATATAATGAAACAAGACAAGAAATTCTTTACTATAGAAATCCAAATTGAGAAAAGGTATCGAAAATTGTATTTATTTAACTATTTTTTGGTCAAACCAGTATTATTAACTTAAAATTTTCTCAGAAGAAAATTTAAGTCGGCTTTTTGAATAATTTCGAATTCACTCGATCTCTCGAAGGTAGAAAGCGAAAAAGGGCCGAGAAAACCTAGTCGGTGGAATATATAGCCTTTAGAGTACGATAACTATGCAAACGCTGGCAACATATAATCGTACGTCTGAGCGACTTGTAAGGAGAGATATTTTAAACATATTTGAAAGAAAATATATTTTTCCGGGTTCTTCGGAGAATTCTTGGCGGGCTTTCAGATAATGTTAATGATTATTGACATTTTATTTCTTATGTATATTAAAAATATGGCCATTTTATGGCGATGTCGCTAGATTTTGCGACAGTATTAAAACAAAAAAAAAAAAAACTATTTTTATTTTGCAATATCAGTCAGCGGCGCGGGGCCTTCAGAAACGCGGGGCCTTGTGCGCTCGCACCGTTTGCACCCCCCTCGGGCCGGCTCTGGGTGGGGGCGTGTGTTATGATGTGGGGAATGTTTTCTTGGCACACGTTGGGTCTATTGATACCCATAGATTCACGTCTGAATGTCACATCGTACCTAAACATCGTTGCTGACCAAGTGCATCCGTTCATGTTGACAGTTTATCCTCAGTGAGATGGTTACTTCCAGCAGGATAATGCGCCAGTGCCCAAAGCCCGAATCATTATGGAATTGTTCCAGGAACATGAGAGTGGCTTTTCTTTGCTGCAGTGGCCTGCTCAGTCCACGGATCTGAATCCTATTGGACATCTTTGAGATGAGCAGGAAAGGGCTGTTCGCTGCAGGCCTACACCTCCATCGAATCTCAAGAAACTGCGTGACACAGTCATGTCTGCATGGTACTCCATTCCTGCACAACGTTTTCAGCATCTTCAATCCATGCCTAGACGAATTCAGGATGTTTTGCAGTCTAAAGGAGGCTCAACACGCTACTAGGTAGGTGTACCTAATAAAGTGGCAGCATAGTGTATATACATACATTATCCCCTTGCAGTGAAAGCTTTTCAAAACATTGAAGTGGATATAAGAGCCAACATCGGCGAGATGCTGACATTTCATTCCAGGAAAGCAGTGAAGTTTCACTTCATGCGAAAAGATGGCGCTGTCTCCTTGCCGTGAATGCTACAGTCAGCAAGCCTCATTTGGAATTCTAACTGTATTTCAGGGTCTTGCCTTTCAGTGGGGATATGAACTGGGTGGGCTGTTTAGAATGATATTTAAATTTGTTACACCTTTCGTAAAACAGGCAGCAAAGACGGTTGGAAGAGAAGTGTCAAGAGCCGGAGCAGGGATGTCTGGATATCTTATTAGTGGTGAAGACATTTCAGAATCCACAAGATCTGATTTAAAGAAGCCAGAAATAATTTGATGCATAAGAGTGAAGATTTCATCGATCGACAGGTCAGGAGTGGTATTAAACGGAGATCTCATCAGAGTAAAAAGGTCATTTGTACCAAGAGGTGCAAAACGAGAGATATCTTTGATGAGATGACTGAGTGTCTTTCTCCCAAACGGGATTTATTTTGTGCCCCCCCAGTCAACTCATCGCACGGAGAGAGCTCATATGTCAGCTGTCCAACTCTATCGAGTCTGGACACAAGATCTCTCGATTTTTACGTCACCGGCAGCCAGCATTACTTGGATCTCTCAAGAAGATTGCTTTATTTGAAAGTGAAAATTTTAAATGAATATGGAACGGAGCTCAAAGCTCCCTGTAAACCTTTGGTTTCATTCACTTTTCAGTCAGTTTGATCTGTATTTACAAGATATAAATGAAAATAAATTTTCTGTTTATACTCCAGGACGACCAACGGTCAGAGGAGTTTACAAGATACACAGAATACAAGAAACAGCACCGTATTCAGCAGTCAAGGGCTTGAACCCCGGTCACTCAAAATACGTATACTTATGCACCCACGCGCCTGACCACTAGGCTACGGCGGCCTTAATGTCCTAATAAACCAATCATCTAACTTGTATCCCTGTTGCAGTTATTTGGACACCCTATTGAACTATGGAAGTGACGCAAGAAAGACACATTTAGCCAAAAAGGTGTATTATCACGAAAGTGATTCTTCCGCTTTAATATTCGAAAATTGACCGCAAAAATGGGGCTTCTTCAGCGACAGAAAGCTGTTGCTGGATCGAAAGCAGTTGAATTGTTGGGTAGACTGCATCTAGATCTCTTTCATCAAGATAAGTATTTGCTGAATCAAATTAATATGAAAATGAGATTAATTCGTGCTAAAAGCGAATTTTAGCAGAGCCCTCTCAGAAGTTAAAAATAATTTTTGAAGTCGAGATTCTCTCTGTAAGAAAGATCAAGTATCTGCCCCTGTTCAGTTAGAACACGCAGATGTGTTGCCCTTCTTTGTATACGTTCCAGCAGCTCTATGTCCTTCCTAAAATGAGGACAACAGATCTTTATACAGTACTGAAGGTGAGGCCTGGCCATTGCCTTATACAAGGGGATAATTACCTTATCCCTGCTACCAAATATTCCTGTATATCATTGACACGACACCATGAGTTATTCTTGGAGATTCTCTGCACTGCTCAGAAAACTTCATCTCTGACTACACAATAAACCCCAGGTCCTTTTCATTCTCTACTAAAATGAGTGTAGTACCGCACAGTTGATACTTCACTCTTGGGTTACTGCTACCCATATACAGTAATATACATTTGTCAATGTAACCTTCAGTTGCCACCTCTCAGCCCATGCGCTCAACTTTTATAGATCCTGTTGCAGTAGCATACCGTCATTATTGTTACCAACAACCCTGCTAATCTTTGTATCATCTGCAAATTTCGACATAAAGCTTGATATACCTTCATTGATATATTCATTGATAAACAGAGAAAGCAAAAATGGACCCAACACGGGCCCCAGAGGGACACCAGTAATAACATTAGTCCACGAAGCTTAGTGTCCATCAAATACCACTCTCTGTCTTCTCCCACTCAACCATCCCTTTATCCATAGCAGCAATTTTCCCTTAATGCCTTTAATGTTCAAATTTGTGCAGTAGCATTCCATGTGGAACAGTAACAAAAGCTTTACTAAAATCCTGGTATATGATATCATAATTATTTTTTGCATCCACTTCTTTTGTGAACGCATCATAATATCCAATCAAATCGGCAAGACAAGACTTGCCCTTAACAAACCCATGCTCTCAAAGAATTATAACTGAAGTCTTGTCTAGGTGATCCTGCAGTGCTTCTTTAACCAGTGCTCCATTAATTTCTCTGGAATTAATGGAGCAGAAGTTAAACTAACAGGTCTGTAATTACTTTTGTCACCCGTTGATCAACCTTTGTGAATTCAGGTCACATTTGCACATCTCCAGTCCATGGGTAGTTCCCCTGAGTCCGAGAAGCTCTCATGATTATGGCTAAGGGTTTGCTCACTTCTTTGCTGCCTCCTTTAATATCACTGTATGGATCCCATCCACCCCAGGTGCCTTTCTTGTGTTTATCTTAAACAATTTCTCCTCCATTTTACTCTCAGTTATTTCAAGATTATCTAGCTTCCTGCTAGAGTCGAACACATCTCTAGCATTCCCCTCGCTGAATAACTCCTCATGTGTGAATGTCGATGCAAAATATTCATTTAGTTTGTTAGCTCCCTGAGCAGGATCATCAACAGTTGAACCATCGACATCAAGTGGACCAATCTGATTCATCCCCTTCCTTCTAGAGTTAACATAAGTAAAGAACTGTCTGCTATTTTTCTTTGCATCCCTTGCCAATGATTTCTCGTAATCTCCCTTGGCCTGCCTAACCTCCTTTGTAATTTGGTTACAGATCAACTTGTATCTATCATAGGCTTCTGTGTCACGTGTTAATTTGTATGTATCCCATGCAGTTTCCTTCTCTACCACAAGCCTCATTTGTTCATCTGACATCCATTTAGGCCTAAACCTTGAAAAATATTTCTTAGTTGGTATGAAAAGCCTAGTAGCTTCCAAGATTAATTCTTTGAATTTGAATTCTTTGCTACTAGTAATATCATCAGTTTCTCCATTTTATAGACTTTATATTCTGCCTCAGACCACCGGAATCTCCTTTAGGAAAGCAAAAGCCCTTCCCTTTACCTCTGATGTCCCCTTTACGAAAGCAAAAATCGTTCCCTTTACCCTTGATGGTAGTTACCTCATTGAGTAAATCCCACTTCAACACACTGTGATCACTGCCACCTAGTGGTTCCTTTATCTGCAGATTTTTAATGCATGAAGAACACTACTGATAACCAGATCAGTATTTATACATATCATAAAGTTCTGTTATTTATATAACAGAAAGCATAGAAAAGATTTTATTGCATGCTTAACGTTGTAGGACAGATGATTTAAACCTCTGCGATATCCATTTGGAAAGTATTCATTAGCTGCTGTTACCCGTTTCTAAATTTTAAAAATTTTATTTTACTTTATACTTATGAAGTAGTTTTAATAATTGATCAATTACCTATCTATAATTAATTTATATATTAATTTATATATTATTTTGACAAATTACAGCAGAAGCCTAGAGACTCAAGATTTCGATGTGAGACCTTTCGCCTTAACCCAGTTCGATGTAAAATCCCTGCCTATTGGCCGTGAAGGTCTGTATTATTCAATGAAATAAAGATTTAATTTAAATGACAGCGGAACTCGCTAATATTTCAGTAGAGACAGTTTCCGAAGTCATATCTGCACCGGAATCTAAAGGGAATACGTCATCTGGAAAAGGCAACAATGGGCGAAACCGCATTATCTAGAATCAGGACGTTCGAACATTTGGCCGATTTGCGAATCGAAATCGTCAAGCAACAGCTGATCAGTTATGTATGCAGGGCGCGAGAGGCTAGTTTTATCAAAGACATTGCTTTGGGAACTCCTAAGGGCTAACACAGACGAGTTGTACTTCATTAGTTACTCATCAAAATTGACAACGCACTGCATTGTGTTCATTGCAGCAAAGAGCACAAGCAGTAGACTCTCGAAGAACGGAGGAATGTGATATGGTCCTAAGAATCGTCTTTCATTTCGTTTGTGGTAATCGGAAGAGTTGAACGTGTACGGCCAACTGATAAAGCGCACAATTCTGATTGCTTTTGTCCTACTGATCAGTATTCTGGCGGTTCTGTAATAGTTGGAGTACTTTCTTGTTTCACGGTTTAAGTGTACTTTTCCGTTGGAAGTCAAGGTTAATGCTAACCGCTATTTAACAGTCCTAAGTGATCATATTCATCCAATGGTGAAGCATTTCTTCCATGAAGAGAAATATCTTCCAAGACGTCAATGCTCCATTCCACAGAGAACAGGTGGTCATCCAGTGGTTTTAGGAGCACGACACTGAACCTTTTTACGTCTAATATATATATATGTGAACTTCTGGAGCAACGAATCAGGCATCGTTTTCCAGCTTCGTCGACCACGTAAAGAATTGATGCACGAATGGTGTTGTATCCCTCCTGAGAGCTTTCAGGCACTGGTGGACTCTATGATACGACCTATGTTATCGTTTTTGGGTCGGTATCAGCGACATAGGCCATATTGAGCCATTTTCAATATGCCTGGAAACTGTGCGTATTTAATATATTTGCCATTTTCAAGGATGAAAAACCCGAGTTTTGGAAAAGAAAAAGCCATGCTATACTCGCTTGAGACCGGCTAACTCTGCACGTTGTAAAAATGGCCCATAAATATTCCTCACGTCAGTAATGGAATTCGAACAGTGTTTTTTCCACCCGTTCTTGAGAGGACGTCAATTCTCCCAAATGTGCTAAGAACGAGGGCGGTGTGTAAAGGATTGTAATAAAATCAACTGCGCTACTCACGAGGATCAACGACGTACTTATATTGAATTGGTTCCACGTGACGCACCAGCACTGTATTAATAATTTCATGTTACTGTTTCCAATTTTTCCCTTACTTGTATAAGCTGTTTTAGTGATCGTTGAAGATGCGTCGGTGTGTGTATCCGATGCAGAGGAGTTCTCATGCCTTGGTGTTAGGCTGTATGAGGCGCCAACATGTGGAATACATGTGTTGAGGAGCTGCCAGTCTCGTATTTATTGTAGCCCTATTTTCTTACAGTCTGGATTAGTGTTTATTACTGCTAAGTGTTGGCTCTGTTTCCGTATGTTCTTCCTCGCTGAAAGTTTGAGCTCCGCGCGATGAGTTCTGTATGTTTTAATAGTAAGATTTCAGGTTGTTATGGTACCCTGTTCAACGTAACTTCTTGCAGCTCGATCCTTTGAATTTCATTCTGGACCGTTAGCTTCTTGGTAGCCAGGCTGAAGCAGCTATAGATCGGTTAAGCCCAAACATCCGCAGGAAACAACGTTGTCGCAGGTCGTACAGAGGGTAATTTCGCCAGTCACATGACACACCGTTTCAAAATCGAGTTTTAATATATTTTTTTTCTGCCCTTCTCTTGGTGGAGTAGCTGAAATTTTCAATAGACAGGGATTGCAGCGTGGTCTACATGGAGGTCTTGCTATTAGTGTCCTTCAACCTAGGGATTGTGAATTTTTCGCGTAGTTGAATGGTGCGGCTAGCAGGTTCTGTGGGGGAGGATTCTCGCTGATAGCAAGAGGTGTAATTTTTAGCTTAATGCTGTGTTAATTGGGTTGTGAGCGTTCAAGCGATCGGTGCTATGGCTAGTGGATAAAGACAGACAATGCAACGTGCTGCAGCAGGCAGTTATATGGATATAGAACGTAGTAAATAAAAATTTATCTTTTATAAAAAGTAGGCTGAAAGTTTTGCCAGGAGATCAATTGCTCGATGAGGACATCGGTAAAATGCACTTCACCTACAGTTCGAACTTATAAACCACTAAAATTAGCATTAACTTGCGGAGCACGAAGACCACTGATTAACCCTAGGTGTCTTCAGAAACTGAAAATTAGTTGCTTTTAAACTTTTCATTCTCTAACTGCAATCTGTAAGAAAATACTCTTACAAAATATAATGAAAATATTATTTATTTGAAATAAATTCACGAAGCAGGAATTATTAATGTTTGAATATTAATTTTGAATATGATAGCTATTAAGGTTTTTAAAATACTGGATTTTAGAAATAGGGAGGTTATAAACGTGTGATTTAAATAGTAGTTAAATGGAGACAAGAATAACAAGAAATAGTACAAATAGAGTGAATTGAGAGTAAACAAAAACAGTGGCCCATACTAGGGAAGGAGTGGTCATTGCAAACAAGCAAGAAAGCGTTACTAGCTGCATAAGCAATAGTACCCACTTGTGAAGCTTCTTTGATCTAAGCAGCATCGGGACAGTCTGGCGTTTGTTTCAAGAAAACAGAGACACTGTAGCTTATTTTTGGTTAGGGGCGAAGTTTGCCGAAATTTAGTGCAAACAGGAAAATGGCTATTTTTGAGGCGCTCAGCACACATGAAAGAATTGCAAGGTGGAGATGCTAAGTGAATAGGTAAACAAGAAAATTATTAGAGAGGGAAGATTTCTGGTACAAGAGAGAGAGAGAGAGAGACAGTTGTGGTAAGTTTTTTTTAGCAAATATAGGAAAGATTGAGAAACTAATTTTATAGTATTGGGAATGGCTGAGAGTCCAGTGGGAGGCATTCCAAACTTCTGAGGAAAAAGAGTTCGGAAAAAGGTTTTTAAGTGTGAGTCGTGGGTTGCGGGTTCGAGTTAGAGTTAAAGTTGTTTTAGAGTTCTATTTCGAAAATCGTGGAAGCAGTATGAAGAAGAAGAAAAAAACAAGAGTCGTAGTGAGAAAGAGAGGAGGTGAATACATGGAGAGGTTATAGAGTTGGAGTTTGGAAACAGAGACAAGCGTGATAGATCTGATGAAGATGAAGAAGAGAAATGACAAGGAAAGGTAGTGAGGGGCAAGGACTTGCGGATTGAAGGTGTTTTCTTTGTGAGTGAAAAAAACATGTTCTAAATTAATATAAAAGTGGTGTTGGCCAGTTGTTGTGTGGTCGGCGTGTCTACTGATGTAACCACATGCTCTACTTCTGAAGAAATTTCATGTAGAAATCTACAGATGTCTCTAGATCAGGCATCGGGAATGAGCCAGCTTTACAAGAGTGTGGAAAGAGAGAGCGCAGTCGTCGGGTGGTTGGCGTGCCTAGGAACCTAATCGCATGCTGTATTTCTGAAGTCAGAAAACGTGAAGCTACACATGCATCTGAGATCCGGTCTAGGGTTGCAGTCGAGGGTATACACGGTTATAGGCGGTATACCCTCTGGATTTTTTTAGGTGAATAGCGTATAACTTTTAGTTTTTGAAACACTTAAAAAACAAATATTAAAATATTTGACATTGTAACATTCATAACATTCATAGAATATACCTTCTGCTAGTTTTACGACTACAGCACTGGTGCAGTCCCGTTGGAATTCAGCCAGGTATACAGATATGTCAGTCGAGAAATCTACGAGGGAAGGAGTGTCCAGTCCACGAGCTCCGCAAGAAGAGATAGACCGCCAGAAAGATTTAGAACGGATGTGAGAAGGCTGTCTGCCACGGAGGAAACCAGAGTGCCAAAGAATTGAAGTAGCGGCCCATTTCGGAACGTAAATGTGTTTCAGTATACATTTAACCCCAAATACAGGCTCATAAGCTAAATTCTGTGGAAAATGGTTTTATAGTAGCTTTCAAAGGAAATATTTTTGTAATGTACAGTTAAGTTATTAAGTTGGTCTTTATTTATAATTAGATTATAAATAAAGCTAATGACCATGAAATGATGTAAAGGTACTAAAGGGGTAAAGAATATATATAATATATATAAGGGAATTAATAATAAAAAAAATCGTATTAGGATGAGAATGTGGTATTTAGTCACTGCGTTAACAGATACGATTCTAGGTAATGTGTTGATATGTAAAAGGAAAAAATATATATTTTTATAGAGAAACATTGAGAGAAAGGGGAACCCTATTCTCTTGCAGAACAAAAAATGTTTATGGGTGAGGATGTAATAAGATTACTAATGTAAGGTGAGGAAATTGGTAATTGATTTGATAGAAATAAGTGATTTGTAATAAGCACTACTGATGTAGGATGAAAATGGTAGCAGTAAGGTGATAAAAATAGCAATTTATTTTAGACTTTGGTGATTTGTAGTAAGAACCAACAGAAGTAAAATGACACGTATATACCTGAAAAGGATGTTATTTGTTAGTTATTTTGGAGCATTAGCAACTAAGGCCATATGGTTCTGGGGATATGCGGTGGACATTTCCTGACCCTTCCGCATCCTCCGTGTTTGGTGGTCACAGGCTTGAACCCCGGTCTAATCAAGAAGCGTGTGCTACGCACTGCTGCTTCTTCCCACCTGGCTACGGAGGCGCCCTTTCTGAAAAGGAAGAGAAGCACCTTTTTTTAAGCAATAGTTAGAATCTATGAATTGTGTGTGAGAGTACCAATAAGGAAAGAAAAAGGAAAGGAAAGGAAGGACTCTGTTAACCAATTTAAATTATATAGACATAAAAGGAATATTTGAGCATAGTTTACGATGTGTATGAGATGGTGTATTGTCTGTATCATAGTTCCTATATATGAAAAATTTTAATTTGGAATTTGTATGTATATATGTAAATTTTATTCATTTAAGGCTCATTAAAATTTTGTTATTTATGTAAATTTGGTATAGCCTTCATGCTCTGCTATCTCACCGCTTTTCGCACCCTAGAATTTGAAATTTTCCGAAAATTGCGGTCAGGATTGCGATTTGTGTCCGCCCGGGACTTCAGTAGGCTAGAAGTAATTCATTTTAAAGAAGAAATAAATTAAATATAAAAATAACGGGCGACCACAAGTCGAAGGATCAACTTTATTTGGGTTTCCAAGCAGCAGCCGATTCATTGCGTCGCTGGTTTTGTGAATCTTCTGTTTTCACTACTCAGCTATCTTTCTATCGTCGTCGAAGCAATTTGTTGTAAACAGGTAATATTTTGATGTCACTGATCGGTTGTATTGCGTCCTGAAGAAATCTATTCATCAACAGGTTGGGATAAGGCAACATTTGTGTTCTTTCAAGCTGCTGTCTTGGTTGTAGGCTTCTTTCTGGGTGCCATTGGCGGTGTCATCATCGCTGTTCGTCCCGTAAGAGCCGTTATTGCCGTCTTTGAATTGATATTCCTCAGGTTTCCATACCTGAATTTGAGAGAACACTGGCTTTGATGATTTTCTCATCATTCTCCCTAGGTGAGGAAGGCAGGGAGAGGAGGAGTCTTCACTCTATCCGTCAACTTCTGGCGAAGATTCATCCATGCAGGAATATGTAGAACTCTAGTATTCAATTTTTTTCTGTAAATTGAAATTACGATTATCGCGAACTTTCACCCGAACGTGACGGAAATCGCGGTATAAGGGTGTAGAACAGAGGGCCAAGGTGTATGCCAAGTCCGTACACATATGAAGATCCTATGCCAAACTCAGATCTAGCTCTACTAACAGAGCCCATCCAGCAAGAAGTGTTGAACAACATTCAGATTACAAAACAACAGCTGATCGTAGCCATCAATACTCTACCTGCCTCGTCAACCACCGGTGATGATGGAGTGCCCTAATTCATGCTCAAAGGCCTAAGTCCGTACATTATTCAGCCCCTTTTAATAATCTTCAACCAGTTACTCTCGAACAAAATTTGCCCACAGCAGTGGAAAAACCATCTCATCAAACCTTTAGCCAAAGTTCAGTCGCCATCGAAACCTAAACACTTCCGACCCATCTCCAACTCCTCCAGCCTGCTGAAACTCCTGGAGTAGACCTTACTCCCCATCCTCACTAAGCAGATCTTGCCCAGTAATCCAGCCCAAATTCACTACTCCCTTCCAAACAGATCAACGATCACCAATCTGCTAGCCACCACGAATACTATCTTGTCAGCATTGGAGAATAGGCAGTAACTAGCTTGGACTTACTTAGACATTGAGGCTGCATTTGATGCCGTCCAAGTAAACCAACTTCTCACTCCCCTGGAATGCCACTTCCAGATCACAGGGAACATATTATGCTTTCTCTCCTCTCTTCTGAACAACAGAGTTATAAAGCTTCATACAGGAGATCGCACCCTTACTATATCCCTCACCGCAGGAGTCCCACAAGGAGGGGTCCTTTCGGGCTTTCTGTTTTCATCCATTATCTTCCCACTGGTTGCGCATTCTCGATGTCTACTGAGCTATGCGGACGATATCAAGATACTCACTCCCATCATCCACGGTCTAGACCTAGATCTGGTAAAAGTGGAAATTAACAACACTCTCACCACAGTCACATCTTACCTCTGCCAGTTCGGGCTCAAGATCAATCCTGCTAAGTCCGAATTCGTGGTGTATTCATTGAAGCAAACTCCTTCTTCTCTCCAGCTTTCAGTCGGCAACACCCTCATCCCAATTGTGTCCAGCCATCGTGATCTGGGCGTTGTATTCAACCCAAAACTTCGATTCAGCGCCCACATGGATATGCTCCTCACACGTGCTTCTAGACTCCGGTGGATAACAAAACAACATCTCCTTCATATCACAGATAAAAAGATAACCGTGAGGTACATAAGAACAGTTATCTTTCCACCTTTACTCTATACTGCTGAAATTTGGGCGTCAGCGGCACCGTCAATAAAGAAACCACTCTTTGCCACAGAATTCCGGCTCCTAAAGTGGGCCAACAGGAAGCACAACCTTCCAGCTCTGATTCGTACCACACAGCTTGCCAACTTTCTCGGGATCCCACGGCTTCCCACCTTAGTTGACGACCAACGCCTCCTAGCAACAGTCAAGATGATAACAGGCATAATGGCATCACCTTCATTCTGGGATACCTGTGACTGGAGGACCTCCCCTGCTGCCCTTAGGGCCAATCCCGAGCCTACTCGCATTCAGCACGACTCCATCTCTCGGACAGGTTCCTTCCTCAGCAGATGCTCAAGCAAACCCAGGCACTGGACGCCGACCTGAACAAATTCGCTGCTGATCGGACTTACCGGAAAAAATTATGACGATTAGGACTAATCAGCAATGACTGATGTATACCTTGCATCTGCTCCTGTCTGATTGAGCTGGTGCTCTTATCTCGATGTTAAGCCAGCTCAATCAGATTTAACTCTCGTAAGGAGTTCTCTCCTTTGTATTATGATATGTTTTCTTTGTAAAATTACCTTTTTGTAAATAATTGTTCAATTTTCCCGGAAGTTTGGGAAACTGTAAGCCCCTGGCTTTATGGCCCTGAAGGGTAATAAAGATTATCTCTCTCTCTCTCTATCCAAAGATGCACCAAAATTCCCCGGAACAGTATATGAAGAGCAGAAGATCGGATTACACATATATTCTAGAGCAATGGGGAAGAAATTTTGCACGAAATTTTCTGAAAGGCAGTTTCTTTCAGATTATCGTACCCACTGAAACAAATTATATTAAACTGCAGAAAGAGGAAGTGCAAGCCGGGATTGTATTGAAAGCTGGTAATTTATTTATTGCGATGTTATGCATTTACAGGAATCGGAATATTAGGTATTAGGTATGTTCGTGGTCTGACAGCACCTGGGATCCCATCTCCGCGTATGTTCTCTGTATCGGACAAGTCAGAGATTTAAAAGTGTGTGGGATATGTACTGTGTAGTTTGTTGTGCCCATTGTTCGTCCAGCCTGTTAGCCGCGGGGCCCTTGTGAGACCCGACGTTACCAATACCCGCCACAGGGAGGCTGGCCGGGTGTTACCAATATTTGTACTCTGGCTGGTCTTGCCACTTACTTTCCTGGGATTTCAGTGGCTAGGACCAAAAAAAAATAAATAAATAAATAAAAATAAAAAATAATAAATAAATAAATCGAGGTTGATATTAGTGATACTTAACAAGTTAGTATTAATAGTATGCGACGTGGGGCTGTGCGGTGAAAGTGAGTTTTAAAAACCAAATAGGTTCGGGCAAGAATTTTGATGTTCTCTTTTGATTTTGAAAAGTAGGACTAAACGCTGTGCAAGTCAAAGGTTTGGGGGGGGGAGGATGAAGACTGGGGGAAGAAACTGGAAATAAGGGGCCGATAGAGTAGATTGCCCCTGCAGGTAGTGAGGCATGCCCGTGCCCCACCAGAGTGGGAAAATTGGGGAGGAAAGGAGAGGCAAGCCTCTCCTCCCCAGGAGTTTGGAAAGAAAGATCCGCTCAAGAGAGTGCGGATTTGGTCGCCAATAGGCTGTCCCAGCGGGAGAGTGCCACCGTATGTCGTCTCCATCAGTTTGCAAGCCCTAAAAAGCTGGCCGTTGAGTCTCATCTAGGTGGGACACTAATAGGGGGTTAAATCTGGGTTGTCATCTTTCCAGACTGCATGTGGTCTGGGTCCTATTTTCTGGTCATCTTGGGTTCATAATCAAGTCTACTGGCTGTCATTATGGGGTTTTATCCCTTCCGTGATGTTTGCTAGTCCTCACACTACCTTTTGTCATTATGTAGTGGGTCTATGCTGCAAGGTCTTGGGGCAGTGTCCCTTTGTTCTGATGTCACAACTATTTAAAGGTGTTTTTTCGCTTCCATTGGCGGTAATCATCACTCTTGTGGTTAGACAATATATTGTCACTTGTCCTATTCCAGTGCATTTTGTGGTCAGTCCAAGGTCTGTATAGTCGGCTCCTCTCTGTTGTCTCGCTGCTATTTGCAGGTTTGTTTTGTCTCATTGCGTTAAGACCTTCTGTATATAGCGGTTATTGTTTGGCGCCTGGTAAATAATCCCTGGGCAAAGTCGAGCAGTCTGGTTTTATCAAGCTTCCCGTTGTTCGCGAGATGCAACGTGAAGTTCAGGATAGTGCACGGTATTTCTTTTGCCATATTATATGTCAAGGCACATCTAATGATTTCCAAGTCCAGGGAGAGGACTCAGACCAGAACCTGGAGTGCGTGTGTCTTGACTATGGAGACAGCTCATGTGATTGTCAGAATTATTGACCGCTGGATGCTGTCCAATGTTCTTCTATTTACCACTGTGGTTACTTTTTTGTACCAAACTGGTGAAGCATATGTGATGACCGGGATGAAGGTAGATTTGTAGTAGAGGGATACGGTCCGCTTGTTTAGTCCCCAGTCCCTCCTGGTCACTTTTGCGACCAATGCAGAATATTTCCGTATCTTTTGTTTAATGTACTTTAGATGGGGATGAAAAGACAGATTTTTGACTATGATGATTCCGAGATATTTTACTTCTGTAGCAAGTTTTATTGTTGTGCCTTGGATTTTCACTTGCAGTGGTCTGGCAAGGTCGAGTCTGCCCTTCAGGCGTACCGAGCAGGTCTTACTTGGAGAAATCCGCAGACAATGGATTGTAGCCCAGTTTTGCAAAATACCTATCGCGTGGTTGGCTTTTTCTTCGATCTGCGCTCGTGAATCAGCAGCAACAGTTATTATTAAATCATGGGCGAAGGACTGGGTGCCGACGTCGCCAAAATCAAGGGACAGGAATTCATCCAAAATCATATTCCACAACAGGGGTCCTAGGACAGAGCCCTGCGGGCACCCCATGTGGATTTGTCTGGTTAGCTTCCAATACGGTGCATGTACTTCGATCGTTCTCTGTGTTAGGTAACTCATGATTGTGTTATACAGGTTTAGAGGCACTCCAGCCGGCCTGAGTCTCGTGAGGACGCTCGGCCACCAGATGGCGTCAAATGCCCCGCGAAGTCAATACTTAATACAAGAAAATATTTGGTAGTACAGACTTCTACTTTATCCAGCAGTGTCTTGAGAGCTTCGATCGTGGATAGGCCAGTTTTGAATCCAAATTGCATTGTTTTTGTTAGGTTTGCCCCCTCGTAATAGTGGAGTAGCCTCTTGTGCAGCATTCTCTCGAATAGTTTGCTTACAACTGGGAGTAAGGCGATCGAACGGTAAGACTGGTTTTTCTGGCTGCTTTGATGGATTTTTAAATTTAAGTTTGATGTTGGCAATTTTCCAGTAATTAGGAAAGGTTCCTTCTTGGAGGAAGGTGTTATATAGCGAGTAACACATCCGGGGTGTATTCCACCGTTTTCTTTACAATTTTCGGTTCAATTAGGTCTGAACCAGGGCATTTTTTGCTTCTGATTTGCATGGCGGCCGCATGCAGCTCATCCACAGTGAAGGGTGTTTCTTGTTGGTCAGTGAAATATGAGTCATTTTCTTGACAGATCCGCAGTTGTTCCATGAGGGTAGGAGTTGCCTGTTCCAGGAAGATGGTGTTTAGGATATTGGTCACCGAGTCATCCCACCTCATGGTCAGGGTACCCAGCGGAGTCATTGTTGCTTCTGCGACTTCTCCTCTGGGGTGTCTGTTAGTGGCTACTTTATAAACCACTCCCCAGGAGTTAGCGTTCCCTGCTGTGGAAATAAGATTTTCCCAAGTTTTGCGCTTGGTGTCCTTTATTAATTTTGTGTATCGATTCCTTGCGTCTTTATACCTGTCCCTCATGGGCGCGACCTCAGCGACCGGCCAAGATCGCTGGGTCCGTTGGAAGTCCTTTCGTCGTCTCATTACTTCATTTCTCAGGTTTTCAATGTCAGGGGTCCACCAGGGCATGACGCTGGCTTTGCGATTTTCCTTTTCATTGCCTGTTCATTAGTTTTTATGATGATTTCAGTTACTTTTCTTTGCAGGTCATTTGCCTCTCTGGGTCGGCTCGCGGACTGGTGGTGCTTCCCAACCTCAGCAGTGAGTTTTTTCTTGAAGATTTCCCAATTTTCCTTATTAACTGCGAAGCGGTTTAGTGATGCTTTTGCCAACGAGATTCTACTGAGTTGGTTCTGTATCTGGTATGTAATCACTCTGCGGTCGGACGTGGCCCAGGAGTCTAGGACCGTCCAGTGTTTAATGTATCGGGCAACGTTCGCAGTTGCGAGTGATACATCTATTGTGGCCTCCCACAGAGTGCTACAGAAAGTTGGCAGTTGGTGTGGCAAGTGATCCCAAATGTAGTGTTTGCCAGGTGATCTACCAGGATCTGGCCATTTCTCGTGGGTCTCCTGTCTGGGGTCATGCTGTGCCAGGCCGGGGAGCGGCAGTTTACATCTGCACCTATGATGATTCTCTGAGTAGGCAATGTGTCCAAGAGGGTTTGGGGATATCTAGTTGCGAGGGATATATCCTCCCCTGGCCTGCAGTACAGGGACACCACAAAGAAAGCGCCCAATGGGGAGATAATATGGGCACAAGAAGCCGAAGCTGTGCATAGTTGAGATATTCGCGTTACTGTAATGGTTGGGTTTCGGATAATGATGGCTGCCCAGGGGGTATCTTCGTCAGTTTGGACGATCTTGTAATTGGCTCGATAACCTCGTACATTTTTAACATGTGTGTATGGTTCCTGAAGGATCAGTATGTCTGTGTTTTCCTCGTCGTCTTTCTTTCGAAGTTGCTCGACCACTGCTCGAGCTCGTTGTGCATTGACTTGCATGATTTTTAAACACTACAATACAGCTCTGCTGTATTGTAGTGTTTAAGCCTAGTCCCCATAATTTATTCTCTGTTGGTAAAGACTCTTTGTTTTGTGGTAGGTGTTTGGGGTCTCTGATTGAGTGGTTATGCTCCAGTTTGAGTGCTTTGCAGTTTACGCAGGCTGGTGGTTTAGCCCTGTTCGGATAGTTGTTATATTCATGCCCTTTCTCTGAGCAGTGGCCGCACGCAGCTTCTTTCTGGTTGCAGGTATGGGAGGTGTGGCCATTCTTGCAGCCCCTATAACACTTCGGTAGATAGTGAACTGTAGTTATTAGTCTGCATCTAAGGTCTTCCTATTGGGCACACTGAAACATAATGTGCATCCTGATTTCTTGTTCCCTGCAAGAACAACGCGGGTCCTCCACTATTCTCAATGCTGTAAGCTTTGCATTGAAAGCCCCATGACCCGTAAGGAGGTCGTGTAAAGTCCGGGTTGCAGCCAAGTTGGAAAAATGGGGTATACTCTGTCTACGTCCGGGATGAACTTTTTGGTGATATTCCCTTTTGTTGTGTTTGTCCAGCGCTATTGCCAGGTTTGTTTTAGGTATTTCTGCAACCTGTTCCTTTCAGCCTTGTGGGTTGCACTGTTATCCACTGTGTAGTCTAGGTGGGTGCAAGGCATTCCTTTGGTTATAAAATAGGCTATTCCAGTGCGTATGATGTCCAGGTCAAGGGGAAGAGCTCTGGCCAAGACATGTAGGGCAACAGTGCTAGTGGTGCTGCAGGCGCTGGTAATGGTTAACAGGATAGTTCTATGGATTGATTCGATTATTCGTCTATTTACGGCGGTTGATGCCTTGTGATAGCAAACCGCAGAAGATAGGTTATAGCTGGTAGGAATGTCGTTTTATAATATAAGGAGAGTACGCGACGTTTAAGTTCCCAGTCACGACGGACCACACGTGCTTACAGTACAGAATACTTCCTTATCTTTGTTCTTAGATGTGTGAGATGCTGCTTGAAGGAAAGATTACAATCTAATATCACCCACAGGTACTTGAGCTGGCTTTGGAGTTTAATTGTGGTGTTGTTCACCTTTATATCTATAATAAGATCGAACTGAGTAAGCTAGCAGATCCGAGCAAACTCACTAACCTTCTGAACGCAGATGATCTTAGTAGATTATATAAAATTACCCAAAGGCCATTATAGTATCAGTCTGCCCCGAATGCAGCAAAAAATCAATCCTCAATCCTTCATCAGAAGCTCCTGGTAGGAACGAATCTGAAAAACGGCCAAACACTCGACATCGTCGATTGCCATCTCCTCGCTCCAACCAGCTTCTAAAAACAGATGGGAAACGGCAAAAACCACCCACAAAAGCCCATCATTCATGTACGTTCAAGAAGAACCTGAAAAGGGCAACTAATGTTAATCACCACTCAACGGAAGAGAGGATTCCACAATTACAGAAGCAGGCTGCACCAATGGACAACGGCATCGCATGTAGAAACTCTCTTACTCGCAATAACGAATTCTCTACCTCTATGCCAATGAGGCAAAAGTCATCATTTCCAACTTCACACCCAACTTCTCGCAATGCCTGTTCTGTCATACCTCACTCGCACTTCTCATCTTCAGAAGGCCTGGGACTCAGTGTCAGAGCGAATACAATACTCGAGCCGGCGGATTCTTCCACACTACAATTTCGACTCCCAGTTCACCCCACTGCAAATCCATCATATCCTATGCGACCAGAGGAAAGTACACGTACGAACTTCAGAGTCAGCCAACGAGCAAGTACAGCTTCACGTGAATGGCTTCGAATTGGCACATCGACCACCTCCAAACTGCAGCCTTCCCACACACTTCAAAGGCGGCAGAAATCCAGATCCTCTAGTGGACATTTCATATCTCGCTTAGCCCCAAATACCACAGGAAATCATGTTTCCGAGGTTCTGTGTGATCAACTAAACCTTCGACTAAAGGTGCAGCAACTTCACACCAAGAACCCCAGCTGCGCATCGTTCAGGGTCGAATGCGCACAACACCTGTTCAGTTTAATTGGAACCGAATCTATCTGGCCTATTGGCACCATTATTCCTCCCTTCTATAATAGGAGAACCAGGCACCTTCCCCAACCTCCACCTCTACACCAAAACCAAGTCTGCAACATCACCACCCACAGTTGACTGGACTCATTCCCGGACAACTTCCAAAGATCTCAGCAGTCCTTTCATACCACTGCTCTGCCAAGCTCAACAGTCAAAGCACCACCCCGCCATGAAAAGAGTATCCTGAGTCCTCTATATGATGGTCCCCATAAAATACCAGTCCATATGTCGTTAGGAAGTCGTGCCATTCGCTCGCGAACATGCCAACTCAGGACACCTCCAATCAGAACGGAAGTTCGTCGAACACCTGTCATCAGGGTGTACTTCCAAAATATCAGGTCCATCCGGAAGAAAATAGACTCAGCAGAACAGATCTTCCTCTCCCAGGTCGCTGACGGGGTCTGCCTCGCTGAAACGTGTCTTCAACCTAATCAAGACACACTCTTCTGCTCAGCTATTGCTGGTTACCACATGCTGTCTGCCTCCAGGGAGCAATCTAGAGGCGGTGGGGTAGCCATACTGTACAACACCTCCCTATTCTGATATGAGAATTCGACCTCAACTACAACTCAAGCTTTCGAAGCGATTATAGTCTCGCTACGCTTCCACTCCAGCCACATTGATATCGCATCTGTGTATATTCCTCCAGGGCGTACAATTGAAATTATTGAAGATCTAGGTAACTGGCTCTTAAACCATCTTCGTCCGTCTGCACAACGCCTCATTTGTGGGGATTTTAACCTGCCTCCAAGCCGCCATCACCTCTTTATCAGGCTCTGTGAGTTCTTCAAATCCATTGACATGACAAGGGTCAATGAGAACCCCACCAGGGATGAACCTACTGGATCTCGCTTTTGCTTCAACACCATGCACAGCTGAGGATGATCCCATCGCACTCTTCCTGTCCGATCACCAGCCTATAGTTCTGACATGGTCATTTAGGTGACAAATTTCAACATCCCTGACAACAAAATAGTCAAATATGTTTCAGCACCTAAATACCTTAATCCTCAACTCTGTGTAGAAGCAGCATCCTACATTCCTTGGGATGTCCTCATTGACTGCGACCTCAGCCTCGCAGTGACACTCTTGTCTAACTGGATTAAATCCGTCACCGACTATGCTGCCGCAAAACGAGTAACAGTAACTCCCCGTTCCAGATCGTGGTGGACCGGTGGCCTCAACAACAACAGCTTCAAAATGAAATAAGTCCTACATAAGAAATGGAAGCTTATGAATGGCAGTCAAGACAGAATCGCCTTGTCCCGCACCAGGGCCCACTTTAATCGAAAGAAAGCTGCTGCAATCCAAGTAAATCTTAACCGCACTCTGAGGAAAGGAAGCTGTTCTATGCTGCCCCACATGGTGGATTCAATCATATGCTTGATCCTCAGGAATGGCTCAAATAGATCGCCAGGTTTTCAAATACAACCACAGTCCCATCTACAGTTGTCCAGTCTGACTATGAAACTCCTTCAGATGTCCTAGGAACTATCCAGATCACGAAACAGGAACTCATATGTGCCACCAATTCCCTTCCCACAACAGCCACTGTTGGGGAGGATGGAATTCCGCAATTTATGATCAAATTCTTGAGCGCATTCATCATAGACCCTCTTCTCTCGATCTACAACAGATGCCTCACTGAGCATTATTTCCCATCCCAGTGGAATAGGTACAGAGTAAACCCCATCCCTAAAAACAAATTTGCCACAAACGTCAACCAGTTCAGACCCATATCAGTTGCTTCTTGTCTGTTAAAAACTCTTGAAAAGGCTTTGCTACCCACAATCACTCAGCAAATCCTCCAGACGGAACCACCTGAAATCCACTATGCCATCGCAGGAAAATCATCAATCACTAACTTGGCAGCCACCACAGAACGCATTCTCTCAGAATTCGAACAAACAGCTGAGCTAGAAACCACATATCTCGACATAAGCGCAGCCTTTGATACCGTGTCGATCCCGGCCTTGCTCCTCCTACTTAAGGAGAAATTTCACATTCGAGGTGATATGCTGTGCTTTTTGGAATCTCTTCTCTGTCACAGAATGCTTATTCTCCATCGGCAACAACACGCCCTATCCTGCGACATTACTGCTGGAGTACCGCAAGGGGGGTGTCCTATTCGGTGTCCTGTTCACAGCTATTATCGTGCCCATTATTGCCTCCACAAATGGTCTCCTATGCTAGGCCGATGACCTCAACTGCTGACTCAAATTTACCCTGGCGACAATCCCGTTCAGCTCAGAAACAGGATCAATTCCCAACTTAAGGATCTAGAACTGTACCTGGCAAACTTCGATCTAAAAATCAACCCACTGAAGTCTGCTCAGGTTATATTCTCCCTTAAATCCATGCCGACAGTATTCAACGTTTCACTCGGAGGCGTACGAATACCAAACGTACCCTCGCACACAGACTTTGGCGTTCTGTTTGACCAAAAGATGTCCTTTGTCAACCAGATCAAGAAAATCAGTACCAAATTCTCTTGTTTACAGTGGATCTCAAAGCAGCAGCTGCTACACGTCCGACATCCTGTCACTGTTAAAAGGTTCATGACCTCCACCGTCTACCCCGCCATTCTCTATGGTGCAGAAATATGGGCCTCTGCTGCACCTACAAACCCCAAGCGGGTGTACACCGCTGAATACTGGTCACTGATATGGGCCAATAACAAGCTTCGTCTATCTCCCGCTACCACAACCACCATGATGGCACAAGCACTCGACATCTTCAGGATGAAGTTCCTGATCGTGGAAAAGAGGCTGGTCTTCACAGCCAAGTTCATCACGGGCCAGATATCATCTCCAAATATTTGGAACGCTTGCTGTTGGAGGATTCCACCGCCAAGCCTAAGGTCGGCACCAGCATTCGGGGCTCACCACAACAGGCTTGTTCTCACTGAGAGATTTCTTCGCAAGCAGATGCTCGCTGCCCTCAACTGTGTGGACGCCGACATTGACAGCATAATAAGTAACAAGAAGGACAGACACAACTTTATCAAAGCCCTTGAACCCTGATATATGGCCAACTTGTATTTATTTCTGTATTTATGTCTAGCTCTGCGTTTTTATGTATTTGTATTTATTTTGCATTTGTGATCGGCATTTTGTAGCCTTTTGTCTTTTTTCGCTGTTTTTTGTTGCCTTTTGTATTTGTACGCCATACTTATCTTTTCCCAAACTGCTATATGTGAACCCCTGGCGCTCATCGCCGTGATGGGATATTGTGCTGTAACTCTACTTCACAATAAAGATTTATTTATTTATTTATTTGAGCCGGCCTACGGAGGTCAAGGGAACCTTTTAGTAAGATTGAGGATATTTTAGTTGGTTAGATTTTTAGGCAGTGTAAGATGGTCCAGTCCTGTAGTATCTTGATGGCATGGTTTGCTTTTACCTCCAACTGGGTTCTACTGTCGGCAGCAATTTTCAAGATTAAGTCGTCGGCAAAAGCTTGGGTTTGGACTTCACTAAGGTCCATGGCCAGGAACTCATCCAAGACAATGTTCCACAGCAGCGGCCCGAGGACGGAACCCAGGGGTCAACTCCTGCAGACACGGCGGTTTACACTACCATAGGGTGCCACGACACTAATACTCCTGTCGGTAAGGTAAGACTTGATAGTGAGATACAAGTTGCAGGGAAGGTTGGCATGCCTTAGTCTTGTCAGGACACTTGGCCACCAAATGGTGTCGAAAGCCCCGGCAAAATCTATGGAGATGATTAGGTAGTATTTACTGTTGGAACTGGCCACACCGTGCAGCAGATGTCTAAGTGCCTCTACTGTCGAAGACTTGGGCTTAAAGCCGAACTGGGTAGACATGTGCAGTTCAGCACTCTTGTAATGTGTGTCAATTCGGGCATATAGCATTCTCTCAAATAGTTTGGTGATCACTGGTAGCAAAGCTATCGGTCTGTAGGTGGTTGGCTGTTGTGGAGGCTTCGTGGGTGTTTTTGGGATCAGCTTCAGTCCCGCAGTCTTCCAGTTTCTTCGGAAGATGCCTTGATGCAAAAAGTTATTAAACAGATTTAGGAGGAGTTCTGGGGTCAGATCCGTTACTTTTTTGATAATTTCCGGTTCGAGATAATCGAGGCCTGGGCACTCTTATTTCTTACGTGATTTGCCACGGATTTGATGTCATCTAGCGTGAACGGTGGTTCACGGGAGTGAGTGGTGTATATGTCATTTTCTTGGCATATTCTATGCTGTTCAGGTGAAGTAGGCATGGCAGTCTCCGGGAAAATAGTGCCCAGAATATTTGTGATTGACTGTTGTCATGTGGTGGTTTGACTCCCCTGTGGTGTCAATGTGGTAGAAATAACTTCCCCCCTGGGGAGTTTGTTTGTGATTATCCTATTATTTCCTGGTATGCCTGCCAAGTTTTCCCAGGCTCTTTGTTTGCTCTTGTTTATCCCATCCGTATATTTGTTTCTTGCTTCTCTATAGCGCTCCTTCAGTATCTGGACAGGCCATGTGCAGCAGGCCATGTGCGTCTTGCTCGTTGAAAGAGTTTTCTTCTTCTCATGGTCTCCCTTCTGAGTTGCTGGATCTCGTGAGTCCATCACGGGACTGCTCCCGCTTTGGGATTTGTCCTCTTCATAGATGCTTCACTCGCCGCAAGTATTGTTTCCGTTACTCTCTTTTGAGTCTCGTCTGGGTCACCGTTCTGGTTTGTTGTTTCCAGGTGTTGCGCCGCAGCGGGCATTAAGCCCTGTCTGAACCTTTCCCAGTTCGCCCAGCGGATGGCGAAGCGATTTAATGTTTGTTTAGGTATCAGTAGCCTGTTTAATGATCTTTTGATTTGGCTGGTAATCACCCTGGTCGGACGTCGTCCACGAGTCTCTGACGATCCAATCATTAACGTAACTTGCAAGGTTTCCCGTGGACAATGTGACATCAATAGTCGCCTCCCACAGGGTATTACAAAATGTAGGCATCTGGTGTGGTCTGTTCAGGATAGTGAACCGGGAGTTCGAGAGAAAGTCCTCTAAAATCTGTCCATTTTTGGTACCACTCCTGTCTGGACGTCAGACTGTGCCAGGCTGGTGAGCGGCAGTTTACATCTGCCCCAATTATGATCCTTTGATCAGGGAGAATGTCGGTCAAGGCCTTCAAGTACCTGGTGATGGGTGCGATGTCCTCGCCCCGCCTGCTGTAAAGGGCCACAGCATAGGTTTGGCCCAATGCCGTTAAAGTGTGGGCACACGCCGCCCAGGGTGCACAAAGCTGTGTTACTTTAGTCACAGTATAATTGGGATTGCGGACCACAACCGCAGCCCAAGGGTTGTCACTCTCATCATGGACTATTTTGTATGCAGCCGGATATCCGCAAACTTGTTTTGAGTGGCTATATGGTTCCTGTAGTAGTAGAACGTCAGCTGCTTCATTGTCTGCTATAACTCTAAGTTGCTGGGCCACTGCCCTTGCTCTGTGCGCATTATGCTGTATTATTGGAATTTCGGATCTGTTGTACTCTTTATGGCGTCTGTCCATAGTCGGTTCGTGACTGGTATAACCCTTTTACTTTAATATAAACTGGACAGTTCGGGTCTCTGATAGAATGCGAATGGTCCATTTTCCCTGCCTTGCAGTTTGTACAGATTGGATCTTGCTCCTTGTTTGGACATGTTTTATATTCATGTCCCCTGCAGAGCAGTGACCGCAGGTTGATTCTGTTTGTGTACACGTATGGGTTGTGTGGCCATATTTACAACACCGGAAGCATTTCGGGACTGCCACATGTTCCCGGAATCGGTGGGATCCCCATTCAATGTAGATTCCCTCTTGATTCTTTAGTTGCTGCCAGACAGTCGGGGCCAGCTGTAGAACCCAGTTTCTGTTTGGTCCTGCCCTAGATCTGATGGAGTAGCTGGGCTGCACCAGGGTTCGCTGTTCCTGTAGTTGCTGGGGGGGATCGGTTTCAGATTTCTGTTTATGATCTCAGTGGCTAACTGTTCCAGGGTTAGGTTTTTGTCAATGTCAAAGACAATGATAGCAGGTCCTCTCTTTTTTGGCAGTTCTGTAGTCAAACCCAAGGTGGCAAATTTTGGGTTATCCATTATCGTCTGTATGTCTTCGTTTCCCTCCATTTCAATAACGAGTCCTACATTCCTCGTTTTCCGGATGGACTTTATCTTAGTAGCTTTGAGGTCATCCTTTAGTTCCTTCATCACAGTCGTCTTTATTTCTTCACTAGGTCTCTTTTCCTGGGGGCCATCTGTGGCCACAGGTCTAAGCACAAACAAGTTTGGTGTCATCAAAAGAGGTTGCTTCCTTTTTGGGGGCCCGCTCTGAGTTTTTGGTTACTCCTCAACGTTTCAGCATATGTGGTAGCACGTTGTTGCATTTTATTTGCTCCACAGTCATTATAGGCCTGCAGCCTCGCGGTGATCTTTTCATTTTCAACATATGTCTTGAAAAGGATAGTCTCCATCTTGTTAAAGATTGTGACGATTTGCGACCTTACAAGGGTGGTTATCCTGTTATTCGGTTCTTTAAATATTGATTCCAGTGCTGTTTTGAGTGCCAGTAACTTTTCACAGACGGTGCCCACCGGTAGGGAGGGATCCATGGAGGGAGTTTCCTGCTGCTTTTCGTGGTTTGTTTCTTTGTTCGCATTGACATTTTCCTGAGTGTCCTTATTCTTAGTTTGGGAGCGTGTCCCCGGCTTTATTTTCGCTGTTAACAGCTTTTTGTTTTTACGCTTGCTTTGTGTTTGGGGGGAGGGGGGGTCCCTGGACAGGTGTCTTCTGTGTCCTGCTGTTGTGCTAGAGGGGTTATCTCCTCGTCCTGCCCTTTTGGCTGAGTTTCTTTCAGTTTGTGATTTCTGCTATCCATATCAGCAAAGGTTCCGGATAATCGGATGTGCGGATTATCGGGGTTGTCAATCTTTTTATCAGTTTGTGGCTGTAATATGCTGGTGAACAATACCCGCTGCATGCATACAGGGCAAAGAGAGATTATTTTGTAGGTCTGTAGGGCTTCCCAATGTTTTTTCCGCTCTAATGAAAACGATTATTTTAAACATATGCTGCCAGCATATTGCTGTATTGCTGTACATAGGAAAATTTCTTAAAAACGTTCATATCTCTAAAAATAGTTGACAAAAAGTCACAAGAGGTCACTTGTACATCCAGTCCAATTTCCTCTTTCTTCCAACACTGGAAGAAATCTGCAATCAGAAATTCGATGTTTTTCCCAATAAAAATAACTTTTTCCACGGAGCTGTGTAGTCACTATTCGCGTGACTACACTGGTCAGGGTATTCAGCGGCCTAATTTAAATAGCCGACTGGACTAGCCAGGTGAGTAAAGTGCCTGCCTGGAAACCCAAAGGTCGCGGGCTGAAATCCCGCCTCGGGCTTGGATCAGAGTACTGCAAAAAACCTTGGGAGGTGTATTATAGCCACAGAAGCCGATGCGCCAACAACTAACTAGGGTTAAACGAGGTAAAGTGCAAAGTGTGTTTAGGGTCAAGCGGCACCAGGGGTTTCCCCCATCTCCGCGTAGTTTACATTGTGGGTGAACCAGTTGACTGGAAAAGACAGAGATTTAAAAGTGTATGGACTTTGTATATGTGTGATGCCTTGTACCGTTGTTCATCTGGTCATTTAGCCGCTGGGCCCCTATGAGGCCCGACGTTGTCCCACTGTTAAACGAGGTAGTCAGCGATTCCTGAGTTAGGCCTAACAATATTACAACGGTAATAAACTAATATTAACACTTTACAAAATCTATTAAAATTGATAGCCAGTTAGGGAATAACTTACTGACAATTTCTCGACAACAACTGAATTAAATAAAGCACAATGAATACATCACGATATTAAATGAAGTGCAGCATATTAAAATGTCAACCGTACTAACAACGACACTAGCGATCGGAATATTTGGTATGTTGGAATGTTGAGGGTCTATCGGCTCCTGGGATTTCTCCCATCTCCGCTAGCGATCGGAATAACGGTCCAAATAGCAATTCCGGGTAGTTGTTGTTGTTTTGGTTTTTAGGAGCATTAGCAACTAAGGCCATATTGCTCCACCCGGGTAGTACATAGAGTTTAAATTATACTGAAAAGTACAGTCTCCATTCAAAGAAGCAAACCTGTAGCCATGCAAAAATAAGGCGCAAATCGGCTGCCTCCCTTTCACAACCACACGGTCACAATTGAGACCGTTGGACCCAATGACAATAAAGCAAGGTAAAATAAAGAGATACAGCCATGCAAGTTTCTAATATAAAGGAAAACAAACTTGCACAGGGATAACTCTTTTATAATTAGTCGAGCAAACATAAAATTTCCAGAACTATCTTCAATAATCCCATTCTTATATGCACAAACACAGAAGCTGAAATTAACGTGGTCATACTGGCAAAAACCAAGATAGCTTTAGTCTTTGCCGTCTGACTGTAGTGCGAAATTATAGTTTAGATAAAATGTCCATTCTGCAAATTATAGATATACAAAACAGACAGAATTAAACAGGATACAAATTAGCGAAGTTTTATTGTGTTAACAAAAGCTTTATAAGGTGTTTATTGCTAGTACAATTATATTTAATATCAAGAAATATTATAATGAACTCAGCATAAAAATTACAAGAGATATAGATATGTTACCAGTGGTCTTTATATTTATCAATTCAGTTAATAGTTAGATGCAGTGATCTTTTTCTTTGTTTTTACAGAATTAGCCTTTGTTGATATTCTTTCCAATGCAATCATGAGTAGATCAAACATGGCGACCAAGGAGACTCCTAGCCATATCCCAATATATCCACCAATATTACTCAGTATCTCGATACTCTAAGAAAAATGAATATTTATGAAATAGTTCTCCCTATAATTTGGATGCTGTACTAAAATTTATATAAATATTAACTTATTAGTAAATTAATAAGAGGAGTAAATTAATAACGATATTGAGGTATACTCCTCTTATTAATTTACTAATTTACTAATATTATTATCAACGTAGAACATATTGAGTATTACATCTCTGATTCATACTATATAAATATTAACTATATGTTTTCTCTAAAATTATAGAATGGAAAATTTCAGGAACATTTTCTAACGTGGATCGTTTATCATGTTATCCAGATCGGCAATTTATTTACAGATATAAAAAGCCTCATTTAATACTGTAAACTACTAATTTCATATGTGCTTGATATTTGATATTAACCTTATATCTTTAATATTGCTTAGGATTACGAAAAACCAAACATGAGCTCTTGCTATCGTGCAGTTAATTATTACTGTTTTATATTCGATATTAGCATTTATCCACATGCAGACAATTTCCTATCAAAACGATCATAATTTCCAGGCAATTACTAGAGCAGATGAGAAGATATAGATTTTATGGGATAATAATTTATTATTATCCCATCAAATCTCAAGTCATATTTCTAGTCTTCATTCATACACTTTTAACATTTTGTTGCCTTTTCATTTCAAAATTCTGGTATACTTAAGTACCTGAGGGCTAAATTAGTCTTTTTCTGTCCGAAAACCTTTACTTTATTTTTTAACAAAAAATGCTAGACATTTTCTGGACAGCAAAAAATTGCCACAAAAAGTAAAGAAACAGAATACAAATATATATGCCAAAACGATGCTGAACCTTTCTGTATATTGAAATCTGCATAATTCATCATTGCGCTTAAGCAAACCAAAGCCTACATTTAGCTAAATAATGATATGTTATTAGGGATACGTAGAACACTTAGAATACGTAGAATGGAACACCCAAGCAGAAGACAATTGAGGATTTCTGGGGAAACATATGGAGCAGGGAAATAAGACATAACAGTCGAGCCCTCTGAATGGAACTAGAACGCAAGAAAACCAAGGACATACAGGAAATGAGAGGGTGGGAGATTCGGGAAGAAGAAGTTAAACAGACGATCAAAAACTCACAACTGGGAAACTCCAGTAATAGATAACGTCCACAACTCTTAGCACAAGATATTCCCTTGCACACACAAGCAACTGGCAGAGCAGTTCACCCGAATGATAAGGCATCGAGACACAATCCCGAAGTTTCTCACTCAAGGAATCAGATTTCTGAAGCCTAAAGACGAAGACACAAGAAACCTGGGGAAATATAGGCGATCACCTGCCTCCCAACACTGTACAAGATCCTGACCACCTGCATAACCAGGAAGATATTAGACCACTTGGAGTGCAGGAATATAAAAGCCGAACAGCAGAAAGGATGCAATCGGCAGAGCAAAGGATGCAAGGGGAAATTAACCATAGATGCCGTGATTATGTATTAAGCTTACAAGAAGCGCCGCAATATGTACACAGACTACATCAATTAACGGAAGGCCTCTGATTCCGTGCCCCATAGCTGACTACTAGAAGCTCTGAATACCTACAAAGTGAAAGTCAATCCGATAGTAACAAACATCCCAGGAGAAACTATGGCGAAATGGAGTACCACCACTAACGTAGAAAACAACACAACCAGGCCAATCCCCAACCACTGAGGGAATCTTTCAGGGAGATGTCCTGAGCCGATTTTGGTCCTGTCTAGCACTTAACCCGCTATCAACCATTCTTAACAGTAGCAAGTACGGATATAACCTCAAAGAAGGAAGGAAGAACCTGTACACCCTCAACCGCCTGATATACATGAATGATATCAAGCTCTATAAGGGAACCGAGAAGCATCTACAGCAACTACTCCCGATCACCGAAGAATTCAGCAGAGATATTAGGATGGAATTTGGTCTAGATGAATGCAAGATCCACGTATTGCACCAGAGAAAATTAGTCAACCGAAACTACCAGCTGAAGATTGGTTAAGAAATCGAAGCCATGGCAGAGGGAGCGGCCCACAAATACTTGGGGATGATGCAGGCTCAGCAGTTACAGCACAAGGAAATTAAGGTCTGCCTGACGGAAAAAGACCATCAGCGACTCAGAAGCCTGCTGAAAGTAAAGCCGAACGGAGGGAACACAGTTAAAGTTATAAACACGTATGCAGTCTCAGTGCTAACAGGCCATAAAGAAGATAGACAAGCGGTATACCCCACTCAGTCTAAGTGGAGTCCCCCAACTAGGAGGCAAAAACGAAGCTAGAAAGGTGGGCAGAGAAGACACTCCACGTCAGACACTACAATTATCTCTATCAAGATCACATAGAAAAAATTGCTTCCAATCCGTGGCTCACCAGCGGGATGCTCTTCCCCGAGACTGAAGGATTCATGCTCGCCATCCAAGACAAAGTAGTAATAAACACCTGGAACTATTGAAAGTATATCGGCAAGGAGCCCGGAGTGTTCAATGACACATGTCGATGATGCCACTTGGCCTCAGAAACAACCCAAAACATCACCCCGGAATGCAATGTGATCACCCAGACTGAGTATACTCATACACACGATCAGGTAGCCAGGATAATACATCAGAAGCTAGCAAGGAATTACCATTTGTTCAAAGAAAGTGTGCCATACTACAATAACGAACCCCAGGCAGTACTAGAAACCCCAACCCACAAGCTGTACTTGGACCGAGTCATAATAACAGATTGCAAAATCTCTCACAACAGACCAGAACCTTAACCCTTGTGGACAAGAAGGAAAAGGCTACCTATAGGATTTACACAGCGGTACCCAACACAAGCAACCTGCAAAAAAACCAATGGGGTAAAAATCAGGAAGTACACCAACCTAAAACAGGAGATCAAAGAGGTGTGGCATATGTAACAAGTAAGGACCGTCTCGATCATTGTGTCAACCACAGGTATGGTGTCAAATACTCTACATAACAGCCTAGCAGCAATAGTTATCCCAGCGAACACCTACAAGGAAATCCAGATGGTCGCAATCCTAAACACCTGTAGGATAGGCAAAGAGTTCGTCGACCAACAGTAACACCAGACATAACAACAACCACTCTGTGTACTTGGTAGCAATGCCGATCACGAGGTGGAACCCCCAATCAGTGAGAAATAATAATAATCACATGTCGACGATGGCACTTCGTCCCAGAAACGATCCCACACATCACCACGGGATGCAAGGTGATCACCCAAACTGGGTACAGTCATAGACACGACCAGTTAGCCGCTATAATACATCAGAAGCTAGCAAGGAAATACTAGTTGATCGAAGTATGAGTACGAACCCCAGGAGTACTAGAGACCCCAACCCACAAGATGTACTGGGATTGCGCCATAATAAGGGATAGGGCAATCCCGCACAAAACACCGGACATAACCTTGGACAAGAAACGAAAGGTGCCGCTGATTGACATAGCAGTACCCA
Organism: Mastigoproctus giganteus; assembly: GCF_048544385.1. Taxonomy (NCBI): domain Eukaryota; kingdom Metazoa; phylum Arthropoda; class Arachnida; order Uropygi; family Thelyphonidae; genus Mastigoproctus; species Mastigoproctus giganteus. The sequence continues at coordinate 646,150 of NW_028328296.1, read as the reverse complement.
ACACTGGTAACCTGCAGAAAATCCATGGGGAAAAAATCAGGAAGTATACGAAACTAAGAGAGGAGATCAATGAGTTGTGCCATATGCAACAAGTAACGACCAACGATTATCGTGTCAACCACAGTTATGGTGCCAAAGACCCTACATAACAGCCTAGAAGCAATAGGTCTCCCAGCGAACACCTGTAAGGAACTCCAGAAAGTCGCAATCCTGAACACCTGCAGGACAGTCAGAGAGTTCCTCGACCAACAGTAACGCCAGGCATAACAACAACCACCCTGTGTAATTGCTACCAAGTACTCAGGGTGGTTGTTGTTATGTCTGGTGTTACTGTTGGTCGAGGAACTCACTGACTATACTACAGGTGTTCAGGATTACGACTTGCTTGATTTCCTTGTAGGTGTTCGCTGGGAGATCTATTGGTGCTAGGCTGTCGTGTAGGGTCTTTGGCACCATACTTCTGGTTGACACGATGATCGAGATAGTCGTTACTTCTTGCATATGGCACATCACTTTGATCTAATGTCTTAGGTTCCTGATTTTCCCCCAAGGGTTTTATGCAGGATGCCAGTGTTGGGAACCGCTTTGTCAATCAGATAGGTGGCCTTTTCCTTCTTGTTCACAAGGGTTTTGTCGGGTCTGTTGTGCTCGATTGTCCTATATGTTATTATGGCACGGTCCCAGTAAAACTTGTGGGTTGGGGTCTCTATTACTGCCTTGGGTTCGACTTGTAGTACAGTACATTTGCTTCGATCAACCGGTATTTCCGTGATAGCTTCTGATGTATTATCCTTGGCTACCTGGTCGTTTCTATAAGTGTACCTTGCTCCCTGAGATTATGTGTTGAATCATTTCTGAGGCCAGGTGGCATCGTCGACATGTGTCATCGGACACTCCGTGCATCTTGGCAATGTACGGTATTTTCTGTAGTTTCTGGTGTTGATTAACTGGTCTTGGATGGCGAGCATGAATCTTTCCTTCTCGGTGAAGAGCGTCCTACTCGTGAGCAATGTATTGGAAACAATTTTATCTATATGATCTTGATGGAGATCAGTGTACTGTCTGCCATAGAATGTCTTCTCTGCACATCATTCTAGCTTCGTTTGTGCCTCCTGGTTGGAGGAGACTCCTCGCTTAGTGTGAGTGGGGATTACCGCTTGTCTATCTTTTTTATGGTCTTCTGGAGTGCTGCTGTGTGTTTCCGGAAGTAATCCTTCAGGTTAACAATCGCTCTCTTCTATTCCTCAATGAGGTTTATCAGGCCCCTTCCTCTTTCTTCCAGGGCAATTGTTAGTTTCTCCAGGGAAGATTTCCGGTGGTGTTGGTGACTCTTGGTCATCATTGTCCTGGTCGTTCTCATGATATCCTCCAGCTCGGTGTTAGTCCAATCTATTGTCCCGAAGAAGTACGTTAGCACTGGGATTGCACAGGTGTTTGTGGCTTTAAATGTGTTCCCTCCGTTCATCTTTGCTTTCAGTAGGCTTCTGAGGCTCTGATGGTATGTTTCGGTCCGGCAGGCCTTAATTTCCTTGTGTTGTAACTGCTGAGCCTGCATCATCTCCTAGTATTTGTAGGCCTCTCCCTCTTCAATGGTTTCGATTTCTTTACCAGTCTGCAGCTGGTAATTTCGGTTGAGTAATTTTCCCTGGTGCAATCCGTGGGTCTTGCATTTCTCTAGCCAAAATTCCATCATAAACTACAGCAACTACTCCAGTGATCTGGAGTAGTTGCTGTAGGTGCTTCTCAGTTCCAGTGTAGAGCTTGATATCATCCATGTACATCAGGTGGGTAAGGGTGTACAGGTTCTTCCTTCCTTCTTTGAGGTTATATGTGTACTTCCTACTGTTGAGCATGTTGCATAGCGAGTTATGTGCTAGACCGAACCACAATGGGCTCAGGGCTTCACCCTGGATGATTCCTCTCCTGATGGAGATTTGCCTGGTTGTGATGTTTTCGATCTTAATTGTGGTACTCAATTTCGCCATCGTTTCTCCTAGGAAGTTTGTTACTATCGGATTGACTTTGTAGATGTTCAGCGCCTCTATTAGACAGATAGGATGCACGGAGTTGAAGACCTCGCGGTAATTGATGTAGGCTGTGTACATGTTGTGGCGCTTCTTGTAGGCTTCTGACTGGATTGAAACTGCATGCATAATGCAATGGCCTTAATTTTCACGCCATTTTTTTTTGTTTGATCCATAACCGCGGCATCAATGGATAATTGCTCCTTGCATTCTTTGCTCAACCGCTTGCATCCTTTCTGCTGTTCAACCATTATGTTCCTGCTCTCCAAGTGGTCTAATATCTTCCTGGTTATGCAGCTGGTACATCTTGTATATTGTTGAGAGGCAGGTGATTGACTTTATATTTTGCTGGGTTTCTTGAATCTTCATCTTTTGGTTCAGATATGTGATTCCTTCAGTGAGAAACATTGAAATTGTCTCTGGGCGCATTATAATTCTGGTGAATTACACTACTCTGCGAGGTGCTAGTGTGTGCAAGTATCAGTAGTTGTGGACGTTATCAATTCCTGGAGTTCGCCAGTTGTGAGAGTTCTTGATCGTCTGTTTTACTTCTTCTTCTCGAATCTCCCATCCTCTCATTTCTTGTACGTCCTTGGCTTTCTTGCGTCCTAGTTCTATCCAGGGTGCTCGGCTGTTATGTCTTAATTTCATACTCCGTATGTTTCTGCATAACTCCTGAATCGTCTTCTGCTCGGATGGTTGCTTCCCTCCTTTTTAACATTTTGTCCGAAACTCCTGTAGAAACCTCTTTGGTCTTCATCGAAGATTCGGTTGTTTTTTTCCTATGAAAACTTTCTTTGTGTCAGCGTACCTCTCTTGCTGAGTGCACGGAGGTTCTGCTTCTATTTGTCCAAGTACTCTCCTATTCTCTAGTTTTTTGTCTCATGTTTTCTGTGCACGCTCTCTCTCTCTTGAGGATGCTCTTTACTTTTCCAATTAATTTCTTACTCCTATTTCCCCATTGGTACTGAGTCAATTAGCCTATCTTGACTCTTAATTCTTCTATCTTATTTCCCAAGCTGGGGATTCTTCCTGTTTTAGGTTCTTCTGCTGCTGGCTTCTCGTTTCTCTTCCATTAATCCTCGTGGCTGCTACCACAGCACAATACACACCTGTGTGGATTGCCTTCAGTGTTGCACCATTGCTCTCGAGGTAATGCAATGTTATGTGCCGATTCATGCGGTCTGTGACTCTCAGCAAGGTTCTATTCGGCCTCTGCTTCGGTATCACTAGAGTCTTTGTAGGGTCCATTCCTTCGAATTCTGTTAGCGCCATCTTCCACTCATCCTGTATTCTGAATATCATGACCTCGTCTCTCTCCACTTCAGCTACTGTGGGTTGTATTTTTTTCTTGCTCTTCTTTCTCTGTTTCGGTGGTAGTGTGTTCTTCCTCCTCTGGTACAATATTCTTTATCTTTTGTAGTTGATCGCTCACGTCCTGCTTGATTTTTTTCAAGATGGCAGGAGCTGATAGGTTCATCGTGACGATGGTCCTTCTCTGGTCCGCTATTCGCTGTTCAGTGACCTGAATATCCGGGAATTGTTCCAGCCACTTGGTATGTAGTCTCGCCCTGCAGATTGTCATATGGGTCTCCAGCTTCGTTAATTCGTAGTATGCTTGCTTGGTGTACGTATTCATTTAGATGTTCCACTTCGTGCATTGGCGTTTTCTCCCATCCTGGGTGGTAACTAGCGCAGTTGCGCAGGAAGCACTTCCAGGTGGTGGGGTTGGATTGTCTTGCGGTAGCCATATGGTGGACATAGTGTGTGCATAGTGCATAGTGTGGGGAGGAAAGGCGCCTCCGTTGGTTTACCACATCTGCGCCATATATACTCTGTGGAGACAAACAGTGTCACTGTGAAAGCCAGAAAAATTTTTTGTGTTGTAAATGAAGTATTATGCTGGGTTCTGTTGGGTGTCCTGGCTTTTGGTCGCAGGGCCGCTTATGGGACCCCACGTTGCCCACACACACCACTAGGAGGTAGCCAGGCTGCCCATAATTCTCTGTCTAGTCTCCTCCAGGTCACCTGAGCTTCCTGGAAAGAGACGAAGTAAAAAAAACTAAAAATAAAAATAAAATAAAATAATAGGGCTCAGGGAGTACAGGATGTACTGCAGAGGGTAAAGGAAAGCAGGTATAGACAGAGCGACGGAGCATGTAAGGAAAGGCATCCTCCACAAGTTGGGTGGGAATTCTCTCACATAAACGGGAAGTGGAAGAAGAGGCCCCTCGAGAGAGAGGGAAGAGAATCGCGTATCAAGAGAGACACGGATGAAACAATTCAAGCGACCTGAGTGTCAAGTCCAGTAGCCAGAAGTGGTCCCAATCTAGGTGAAGATGTTCACTATATGAAAAGGGTGTTGATCAATGTGCATCAGTTCCAGGACGTTGTACCAGTGATCTTCTTCTGATGAAGAGTTCATGGGCGAAGGCAGAGAAAGCGTGGTACTGGTCTTCCTCATTGATCAGAAAATGTTCATTTCCTGGAGGCAAGGCATGTATTTTTGACATGAGCAACGTTCGCAGGTCTTCGTAGAGCGGGCAAACATAGAATAGGTGATCCCAGTCTTCGTTTTCACCACAAAGACAGGGAGGGTCATCTACGATGTTCATAGAGGCAAGTTTGTGATTTATGGGTCCATGGCCTGAAATCAGGTAGGTGGTATATAACCCTGGGCTGTACCATGCTGGAGCTTTAGGGTAGTTCTGGGCTATTTCAGGTAAGAATATTTTAGTGATGGAACCTTTCGGGGTGATATTCTATCTGTTTTGCCGGGCGTTAAGAAGGTAGACTGCAAGGCGCTTTTTTTCTTCTTTGATGGTGTTTGCTGGGTTTGTAGTGAAATCCAGGATGGTGGCAGGGAGTCCCTTTGTGAGCCGGTAGTGTATGCCTTTGCGAATTATCTGCAGGTCCAGAGGGAGAACTCCTGCCAAGACTTGGAACGGTGGGTTGCTTACTGTGCAGCAGGCACGGGTAATAGTGAGAAGAATATTATGCTGGATGGAGGTGAGCTTCCTTTGGTTTCGAACAATGAGTGTACGATGATACCAGACACCTGCACAGTAGGTTATAGTGAGAATAAGTACAGCTTTCTATAGCATATGCAGTGAGCAGCGATTTAGGCCGCCCTAGTCAGACCTGCTGATCCTCACTACCATTTCTGTGTAGTTTCTGACTTTGCGATGAAGGTAGTCTATATGCGGGTAAAACGTGAGCTTGGGGTCGAGAATTACCCCAAGGTACTTCAACTCAGTTTTCAGTTTGATAGTTCTACCAGCAATTTTAATCTGCGGCGGCCTGCTCATTTGAAGGGTTCCTCTGAGTAGAATTGAAGTAGTTTTCTCAGGGGATATATGGAATTTATGGAGGCTGGCCTATTCTTGTAGCTTTGTAAGGGCTCCGTTGGCTGTTGTTTTCAAAGAAGCTCTGGAGTTTCCAGTGACTGTCAGTATCAAGTCGTCTGCGAAGGCTTGGGTGGAAACATCCCCCAGGTCTAGGTTCAGCAACTCGTCCATGACCACATTCCATAAGAAAGGACCAAGGACAGAGCCCTGGGGGCATCCCCTGTAGACATTTCTGGAGACTTGTCGATAGGCATTTCTGACTGTAACACTTCTGTTGTGAAGATAGTCCTGTATGCAGCTGTAAAGATTTGCTGGAACGCTAGCTTCTCTGAGTCTTCGTAGTATACTTGGCCACCAGAGCAAGTCAAAGGCCCCAGTGAAATCCACTGATATTAGTAAGAAGTACTTGGTGGCTGAATTTTTGACTGAATCTGTGAGCTGTCGAAGAGCATCTTCTGCTGAACGGCCTGCCCGAAAACCGAACTGGTTTGGGGACAGGAGATTTCCATTTTTATAGTGTTTTTCCAATCTGGATAAGAGAAGACGTTAAAATATTTTGCTTAAAACGGAAAGGAGTGCTATGGGTCTGTATGACCTTGGCTGCTCTGGTGGTTTACTTGGGTTCTTCAAAATGAGGCGTAGATTAGCCTCTTTGCAGTCATCTGGGAAGAGTCCAACTTCCAGACAATGGTTTTACAGGCTGAGAAGGAGAATTGATTGCGTCTCTGCAAGCTTCTTAATTACTTCTGCTTCAAGGAAGTTTAACCCTGGGCTTTTTTGTTTTTTGTTTTGCCAATGGAAAGTTTTAATTCATCTAAGTTGAAAGGCTGTTCTATAGAAGTGGTGCTGTCGGATGCGTTTTCAGTACAGATTTCTTGTTGCTGGCTGGATTGAGGATCTGTGTTTAGTGGGAACAGGGTGTCAAAGATGTTGTTTACTGACTCTTTCCATATGAGGGTTGTGGTGCCCTGCGGGGTGACTGTAGAGAAGATGACCTCACCCCTGGGGAGCTTGTTCGTAACAATGCGATACAGAACTCCCCAGGGGGGACTGTTTCCAGTCGTGGAGCCCAGGTGCTCCCAAGACTGTTTCTTCTTAGCTCTAATTAAACTAGTGTAGTTATTTCTTAGCCTACGATAGTTATTGCGTGGGGCATCAACTTCATGAGGGGTCAAGTACGGCGAGCACGTTGAAATGATTTCTGTGCTCTATGAACCTGATGGCGGAGTTGATCCAGTTGGTTGCACCACCATGGGACAGCACTCGGGAAAGGGTGTTTCTTCTTGATTGTTTTTTCACAGACATTGGTTATGATTGATGTTATTTTCCTCTGATGCTGGTTGTGGTCAGGTTAGTGAGATTGGTGTTTCCAGGAATTTGAAAGGAAGCTTGGACCGTTAAATTAAAGAGGCTCCAGTCGGCTTTGTTAATTGCATAACGGATGATATTGTTTCTAGGCGGAGGTGCTGATTCTATTGAGCGTTGAAGGGTAAAAGTAATCACCATATAGTCGGAAGTTGACGAAGCTTTTGACAAATGGTTCTCTAAATCCTTTGATAATATCAACATGTTTGCCTATGCCGACAATCTGACTATCATTATTAATGGAAAATCCAGAAAAAGCATGGAAGACACAGCCAATTATGTCATGAAAGAACTTTGTAGAGTGTAGAGTGCAGAGTGTGTTTAGTGTCAAAGAGCACCGGGGATTTCCCCCATTTCCGCATAGTTGTGGCTGTGAAACAGAACACTGTCAATGCCAGAGGTCTAAAAGTGTATGGATTATGTATATGTGTAGTGTCGTGTACCGTGCTCCTCTGGTCATTTAGCTGCTGAGCCCCTAATGGGACCCAACGTTGTCCACACTCTGCCCCGTGGAGGCAGACCAAGTACCCAGTAGTTTAGATATTATTTACTCTGGCAGGTACTCCCACCTAGTATCCTGAGATTTCAGTGGCTAGGATCTTAAAAAAATTAATAAAATAAAATTTTTAAAAAATATATATAAAATAAATAAAATATAAAATAAAAATAAATAAAATATAAAATAAAAATATTAAAATAAAATAAAAATAAATAAATAAAATATAAAATAAAAATAAATAAATAAAATATAAAATAAAAATAAATAAAATATAAAATAAAAATATTAAAATAAAATAAAAATAAATAAATAAAATAAAAATAAATAAATAAAATATAAAATGAAATAAAAACATTAAAAAGGGGGAAATGCTAGAATTGGTAGCAAAAAGTCGTGCGAGGTTCAATTTTGATGTTTAGTGCGTACTCTGGTGTATATCTAGAGTGGGAGGAGACTGAAGATTCGGGGGGAAAGACAGAAGAATGGGGACGATAGAGAAGATGACCTAAATAGTCACTGGGGCCTGCCCAGGCCCACCAGAGGAAAGGAGGGGTATGAGGTATGAGGTATATTGAGGGTCTAGCGGCTCCTGGGATTTCTCCCATCTCCGCGAATGTTCTATGTATCGGTGACAGTACCCTGTCAAAGCCAGAGATTTAGAAGTGTGTGAGTCATGAGTAGTGTTATATGTTGTGCCCATTGTTTATCCGGCTTATTGGCCGCCAGGTCCCTAATGGGACCCGACGTTGCCCATACCTCGCCACGTGGAGGCTAGCCGGGTGTTACCATTGAGTCAATTGTATTCTGGCAGGTCATGCCACTTACTTTCCTGGGATTTTAGTGGCTAGGACCTAAAATAAAATTGGAACGACCGCAGTTGATTTTAATTCACTTACATTAAAGCGCTAATATGGGGTTTGACGCTGAAGGCCTGTTTCTGAAGTGCCTAAAAGGTTGGGCGAAATTTTTTTGGTGTATTTTAAATTTGGACGTGTAGGGCTATACACTGTGCAAGAGAAAGTTCTGGGAGGGGAGAGTGAAGGCTGGGGGGTGAAATAGGAAGAAGTGGGTCGATAGGGTAGGTGACCCCCAATTATTCAGTGAGGCATGCCCATGCCCCACCAGAGGGAAGGAATGGTGTGGCAGGGAAGAGAGGAGACAGCAAGCCGTCACCTCCCTCCCCTGTCGGGTGTGGGAGTAAAAGAATTGCACTGCACAAGAGAGTTCAGAGCCTTGAGCCAATATGGCTCCGTTGAGGCAGAAACTTGGAGTTTCTCTATCTTCGTCGGTCTTCTCTGTCATTATTAGCGTTTGGTATCCAGATTTGTCCTACAGCTATGAACACTGGTCAGGTCCGTTGTTAGTCTGTTAGCAATGGCTGTGGTTCTCTTCATCATGTGAAGATCCGCATCTCCATGGGGTTATTCTTGCGATCGCTGGTTTTAGATGATTAGTAGTGAGCAGGTTCCTGAGGGAGGTTCTCCTTGAATCCTCTCCATGCATGTTCTGTGTCTCTTTTTATTTATTTATGTATTTTATTTTATTATTTTTTTATTTTTATCTTCTGTAGATGGCTATCAGTGTTTTACGCCTACCAAATAGTTTTTGGGCATATTCCTTTAGCTCCCTGTATTCCTCTAGTGAGTCCAATAGATGTGATACCAAGTTCTTGGGGAGGTAGTGTATTGCAGTGATCAGTCTGCACCTGAGGTCCTCATAATGGGTGCAATCATACATAATGTGCTCCCAGCACTCAAGCTCCCCACAGGCACAGCTCGGATCCACCTCAATCCCCAGAGCTGCCAGCTTGGCTTTAAAGGCCCCGTGACCAGTCAATAAATAGGTGGTGTATAAGCCAGGTTGAAACCAAGTTGGTGGACTGAGGTACATCCTGTCGATGTTCGGAATGAATTTCCTGTTCATATTTCCCTTATTTGAGTTGGCCCAGCGCTCCTGCCAAACTTGCATCAGGTGTATTTGCAGTCTTGTCTTTTCATTTTTTTGTGGTGCATTAACGTCCACAGTATAGCCATGGTGTGTACAAGGTATTCCTTTCTCTATGTGGTAGTTCATTCCCCTGCGCGTGATCTCTAAGTCAAGGGGGAGAGCTCCGGCCAAGACCTGCAGTGCGTGGGTACTGGTTGTCCTACAAGCACGTGTAACTGTCAGTAGGATGGTTCTTTGCGTTGCATCAAGGATGCGTCTGTTTGCTACAGTTGCTGTTTTGGGAAACCATATTGCTGAGGCGTAAGTTATGATGGGTAGGAAGGTTGTTTTATAAAACAATGACAGGGTGCGTTGGTTTAACCCCCAGTCCCGCCTGGCGATCCTAGCCACCAATCCAGAGTACCTTTTAATTTTGGCTCTGATATACGTTGGATGGTGTTTAAAGGTAAGATTACCATCCAGTATAACCCCTAAATATTTTAACTGTGTCACTAATTTTATTGTGGTAGGTCCCACCTTTATTTGTGGCGGTCTACGTATATCAAGCTTGCCTTTTAGCAGGATGGGGGACGTCTTTGTTGTTGTTGATATCGTCAGGCAGTGGGTTCTGGTCCAGTTTTGCAATATCAGCATTGCCTGATTGGCCTTTTCCTCTACCTGGGCCCTGCTATCTGCAGCAATGGTGAGGACCAAATCATCAGCAAAGTCCTGGGAGCGCACATCACCGAGGTGCAATGCCAAGAACTCGTCCAGAACCATATTCCACAGGAGCGGCCCCAGAACAGAACCCTGGGGACAGCCCCTGCGGACATCACGATTCACTCTACCATAAGGTGCTTCCACGATGATGCGTCTCTCGGAGGGATATGACCTAATTATGGAGTATAAGTTGATCGGAACTTGTGCCTGCCTTAGTCTTGCCAGTACGCTCGGCCACCAAATGGTGTTGAACGCCCCAGCGAAGTCAACGGAGATGACTAGAAGATATTTATTATTGCAGTTTGCTGCTGATTCCGATAGGCTACGCAAGGCTTCCACAGTAGACGAACCCTGCTTGAATCCGTATTGCGATGTCTCTCTGAGTTTCGCTGCCTGGTAATGCTGATTTATCCTTGTGCAGAGTAGTCTTTCTAGCAGTTTGCTTGCAACCGGCAGTAGGGCTATTGGCCGATAGGAGTTTGGCAGGTGGGGTGGTTTGTTCGAATTTTTGGCGATTAATTTTACCTTTGCTGTGTTCCATTTTTTGGGGAAGATGCCCTTAGCCAAGCAGCTGTTATATAGGTGTAAGAGGAGGTCTGGAACGATCTCCACGGTCTTCTTAATAATTTCGGGTTCTAAGTAGTCCAGGCCTGGACATTTATTGTTTCTTATCTGGGTTGCCATTTGTTGTAGTTCATCTCGTGTGAAGGGTGGCTCCTGGGTGTCTGTTGAGTAAGCTTCATTATCTTGACAGATGATAAATTGCTCTGGCAGTGTTGGCTCTATTGGTTCCGGGAAGATGGCATCCAGTATATTGCTTATAGATTGTTGCCACGTGGTGGTATAATCACCTTGTGGTGTCTGGGTGGTTGAAATGACTTCCCCCCTGGGAAGTTTATTCGTCACTATCTTGTATACCACTCCCCAGGGTTCGATGTTCCCTGTTGTGCTAACAAAAGTCTCCCAGGCCTTGCGTTTGCTCTTAACGATGGCATTTGTGTAGCTGTTTCTGGCTTCTCTATATCTTTGCCTTAAAACTTCAACCTCATGGGCCGGCCATGTGCGCCTTGCCCGTTGGAATTGTTTTCTTCTTTTAATTGTTTCCCGTCTGAGCTGTTGAATTTCCAGGGTCCACCAGGGGACAGCCCCCCGGATCGGGCTTCTTCTTTTTATTGCTGCATTGCTGGCTTCTGTTATTATCTTGGTTACTTTAGTTTGGGTTTTATTGGGTTCCTCGAGCTGATTTGGCTCAGTTAGATGTTGGGCCATTGCTGGTATTAGGATTTCCTTAAAACGTTCCCAATTTGCTGTGCGAATGGCATAGCGGCTTTGTATTTGCTTGGATATTGGGGCTCTGTCAAGTGACCTTGCTATCTGATAGGTAATCATTCTATGATCGGACGTTGTCCACGAATCCCGAACAAGCCAATCCTTTATATAGCCTGCGACGTTCCTAGTGGACAGCGTGACGTCGATTGTGGCCTCCCACAGTGTGTTACAGAACGTGGGCAGTTGGTGCGGCCTATTTAGCACCACGATCTGGGAGTTGGAAAGGTATTCGTCTAGTATTTGCCCGTTCCGAGTTCCGCTTCTGTCCGGAGTCAGGCTGTGCCAGGTGGGGGATCGGCAATTGACATCTCCCCCTATGATTATTTTCTGGTCCGGGAGCATGTCTACTAAAGCTTGATGGTATTGTGTAGCTGGGGTAATATCCTCCCCCGGTCTACAGTACAGTGCTACTATGTAGAACTGGCCTAGCGGCGTCAATACGTGGGCACAAGCTGCCCATGACGAGCATAGTTGTTTAACTTTCGTGACTGTGTAGTCTGGGTTGCGTACCACTACCGCCGCCCAAGGGGTATCTTCCTCTCCGTGTACTATCTTATATGTGATTGGGTAGGAGGGGTGGCGGAGGGAGGAAACGGAGAAACGTCTCCCCCGTCGGATAGGAGGGTATAAAGTAAATCGAGACAGGGAGCTCGATTTAGATCGCCAATAAGGCGCTTTGCAGCAGAGCTGCACTGTCAAGTCCAGTGGTATACGTTCTAGCCTCCACAGAGGTCTGATTAGGTAGTTGTCGTTCATGAGATTCAGCTCCCGTCCATTCTGTCTTGATTGTAGGCTTTGAAAGTGGTAGTCAAGTCCAGTGTTTGTCGCGTTTTCATAAGTCTTGTCTGGGAAGTGGAGTTTACTGGCCGGATCTGTTGCTCATTCAGTAGTCGTGTTTCAGTTAATCACATTTCATGATGACTTGTCGGGGAAGGGGAGGTCTCTCTCTAGGCTTCGTTGGGTTCTGTGGTCAGTCGCCTCCGAATTTGAATCACATCCGGGGATGGGTATGTCATAATCTGGTTTTCTCTGATTTTCGTGAGGGCATCATCCTGTCCTATTGTGGTCCGGTGCCTCTGACCAGGCAACAAATCATTACTGCTTGGGCTTGTTGCACTGTAGTTTTCATGGTAGCGGGTTGCTGTCTAGTCAAGTGGGTTTGGTGGTTGCGGCAGGGTTGACCTTCTTGTGAAGAATCTTTGGGCATATTTGGAGAATGCTGTGTAGGTGATGTCACTCTCTAGGATGTAATGCTCTCTGTCTTTAGTGATAAACTGACGCTCAGTGATGAATAGACCCCGGAGGTCCTCATAGAGTCGGCAGTCATACATCAGGTGGTCCAGGTCTCCTGTGATCCACATGAGCCAAATCGATTATTGGCTATTCCCGGTATTGTTAGCTTGCTGTTTATAGCACAGTGCCCTGTTAATAAGTAAGTACAATAGAGTCCCTGGGAGAACCATAAAGGCGATTTTGGATATTTTGTTTGTACGTGTGGAATGAACTCCTGAGTTATCCCCCCTTTTGTGGACTCCATCCAACGTTGTTGCCATACGGATTGGAGGTAATTTTGTAGTCGTTTCTTTCCTGCAGATCGATTCCCAGCGGGGTCCGTAATGTGGTCCCAGTATATCCTGTTCTTTCTTCGTCCAAGCTGGTACAGCATGCCTGTGCGTATCACCTCCAGGTCAAGAGGCAAGGCCCCACGTGTTCACCTGCAGGGCATATGGAGACAGTGTTACAGGCACGCGTCATGGTAAGAACTGGTCGGTGAATAATATTGAGTTTCCTGCTATTTGCCGCTTTTATAGCCTTGTTGAACCACACACACATGAGGCATATGTAGCTGCTGGAATGAAGACTGTTTTGTAGAGGAGGGCGAATGTCCGCCTCTTCAGGCCCCAGTCCTGTCCTGGCGGACTATCCTTATCACCATTGCTGCGTATTTCTTCATCTTTGTTTGGATGTAGTTCAGATGTGGTAGGAAAGATAGTTTACTGTCGAGAATGATTCCCAGGTGCTTTAGTTCCATGATCAGTTTTATGGTTTTGTTGCTAATTTTAATTTATACAGGCCTTGTGGGTGTTAGGTATCTTTTGAGGAGAATGGATCGAGTCATGGTTGGAGATATTTGCAAGTGGTGCTTTCTGGTCCATTCCTGAAGGAGAGATAGGGCTCCATTTGCTGTTGTTTCCATCTGAGACCTGATGGAAACAACAAGGTTATGTCGTCGGCAAAACCCAGCGCCCGGGCGCCCCCAAGGTCCATGGAGAGGAATCCATCCAATACCTAGTTCCAAAGGAGTGGTCCAAGCACAGAGCCCTGCGGGCATCCTCAGTAGATCTATCTTTCAACTCTAGAGTAATGTGCCTGGATCACCACTCTTCTCTCGGTGAGATAACTCTGCAGACAGTTGTACAGGTTCATGTGAAGGTTTGAGCACCTCAGTCGGGCAAGGACGCTCAGCCGCCACAGGGTGTCGAGCGCCCCCGCAAAATCGACTAAGATGACGAGAAGGTATTTTTTCTGGCAATTTTCAGCTGCCGTTATGATCCTTTCAGGTGCGTCAGTGGTGGATCGGTCTCTCCTAAATCCAAATTGGTTCTGTGCTGGAAGCTGTGCTGAGTTGTAGTAGGTTTCTATCCTTTGACGTAGGAGCTGCTCAAAGACTTTGCCTAGTACAGAGAGAAGAGCAATCGGGCGGTATGAATCAGGCATGTGTTGTGGCTTGGTTGGGCTTTTCAGAATCAGTTTAATATTGGCAGTTTTCCAGTCTGTGGGAAAGCAGCCGCTTTGGAGACAGTCATTGTATAGGTCCAGGAGAGGACTTGGGACAAGCTCTGCAACCTTTTTGACTATTTCAGCTTCTATCATATCCATTCCTGGAGATTGTTTTGTTTCTTAGTTTGCCGACTGCGGATATTAGGTCCAGCTGCGTGAAGGGTGCCTGTTAGAGGATGGTGCAATATGAGTCATTCTCCCAGCAGATTTGCTCTTTCTCAGAGTAGTTTTGGCTGTCCAGGGTTTTGAATATGATGTTTAGGATGTTGTTAACCGATTCATTCCAATTTTTCGTTATTCTTCCATGGGGCGTCCTGGTAGAGGGTATCACCTCACCTCTGGGCAGTTTGTTGATTATGATTTTATAGACTATGCCCCAGGGGTCTGATTTTCCCACCATGGAAACCAGGTGCTCCCAGGACAGCTTTTTCCGCATCATTGCAGTGTAGGTATTCCTGGTTTCCCGGTAATGTTGCCTGAGGGCCTCCACCTCTGGGGGGAGGAGGCCAGGAGCCCCTGGATCTTTGGAATGCTCGTCTCTTTTGGTTAAGTTCTCTGCGCTGGCATCCAGTTCCCTAGACCAGCAGGGAACGTCCCCTGGGCATAGGGATTTTCTCTTAATGGCCTGGTTTGCTACGTCTACAATTGCGTTGGTGACTGCACTGGTAGTGCTCAGTCGACAGTCCCTGTTCATTTGTAATGATCGCTTTCCCAAACACATTCCACTCTATCTTTTCCACAGAGTATCTCTGGAGCTTATAGCTGGTGATGGGCTCTTGATGTAATGTTCTGTGCATGTTGAAAATGATGGCATGGTGGTCGGATGTAGTTCAACCCTCCTGGACCTTCCAGTCCGTTATATAGTGGGCGAAAGATCTTGTTGATAGGATAACATCCAGAGTTGCCTCCCAGAGTGTAGAAGCAAAAGTTGGAAGGTTGTTTGGACAGTTTAGTACAACAATGCCACTGTTTGCTAAGAATTCCTCCATTTTCTGTCCGTTCCTGCATCCTCTGTGCTCTGAGGTGGCACTGTGCAAGAGGGGGGGGGGAACAGTGTACATCAGCGGAGATTAGAATTCTGGAGCCTGGGAGCTCTGCCAGAACTTGATTCAGATACTGTGTTGCTGGAAGAATGTCCTCGCTCGGTCGACAGTAGAGAGATATGACATCGAAATCTCCAAGGGCAGAGATGATGTGTGTGTGTGTGTGTGTGTGTGTGTGTGTGTGTGTGTGTGTGTGTGTGTGTGTGTGTGTGTGTGTGTGTGTGTGTGTGTGTGTGTGTGTGTGTGTGCGTGCGTGCGTGCGTGCGTGTGTGTGTGTGTGTATTTACGTTTCCGGGTGGCTCCTAGGCTAAAAGCCCATCTTCACATTGTCCTCTGTTTTGGTACAGGAACTCTGTATAGCGGGCCTGGAAAAGTGTAAATGATTGGATGTGAGATGTGTATGTTCTGATTTGTGTCTGGCCACTTTTCCACCAGGGAGCAGCCAACAGCTGGGCAGCTGCTGCCTGGTATTCAACCCATGCGCTAGAATCCAGGCCTGGGTCTATTATCACCTGTGATGTGCGAAAAGCATTAAATCGCGCACCCACTGGAGGATTTTTGGGCATGCCCCACTGAAAATCAGTGCCTTCTACTCTATTGAACCCACCTCTGTCTTTCTCCCCCCAGTCTTCAATCTTCCCTCACTCTATCTTTACATAAGCGTATACCCTACACATCAAAATTTTAATATTTCCAAATTAATGCTTCCCCAAAATTCGGGCTATCTAAAACTTAGCGTCATATCATTCTCAAATGTACATATGTACGCATATACATGGATTTTGTTTAGGCCTTAGCCACTGAAATCTCAGGAAACTAGGTGGCAGGACCTGCCAGAGTAAATATCTTAGACTACTGGGTTCCTTAGTCTGCATCCACGGGGCGAAGTGTGGGCAACGTTGGGTCCCAGTAGGGGTACAGCAGCCAAATGACCAGAGGAACAACGGTACATGACACTGTACTTTACATTACCACTTAACACCAGCATAGCGTGCAGCAGTGAATACACGGATTATGTGCCCTTCAAAGTGTGATTTGAAAAGTGGTTGAAACTTCAGTTTCTGAGATAAATTCAAGTCAAAGAGAATCCCTTTGGATTGGTGAGTTGAAATACGTTATTTTTACAGAAAACTACTTCGGCATTGTCGAGAAATATGACCATTTTAAATTTTCCCGCTTTGTCTTGCTTCTCTCGGATCATTCATAGTGGCAACGCTATATAAGACTTGCCATTGTTTTTGTTCTAATTTTAGAACTTTATTGCACTGTAAAGGGAATGTTATTTTTGACTGATTGTGCTAAAATGAAAGGCTTGGTGTATTTGCTACATGCTGATTTATTTTGCATGTTGAACTGTCAATGCTTTTAGTGATTTTGGGGGACGTTCCCTTTTCGCACGGAAAATTCAGTTCAGTTACTTAATTACGGCCATTGCTTCTTCTCCAGGTGGGAGAAAGCCCTCTGTCTCAAACAACAGCAAATCACGTGACCGTAAAGGAGAACGGCCACTGGTCAACTTACTAAGGCCTGAAGAAGCTATACTCAAAGCCGGAAGTTTGAACTAATGACTCAGATGTCACCAATTTATGAGAGTGGGTTAATTAGACTAATTAATATATGCAGCTATTAATTATTGACTTCCAATTTGAATAATTAATTTGTGTAGTGAACTTGTTTTTCTTTTTACTGTGCATAAATACACTTGACGACTTGCTGACTCTACAGAACTACTGACGTCCAAGAACACTACATGCAAATTCGTCCCTTCAGCATCCCCTGGAGGCAGAACTTTGAACCCATGCTAGCTGCAGTTGTAGCTAACTTTTGAATAGACTTTTTTTTTTTTTTTTTTTTTTTTTTTTGGTAGACCGGTTTCTGGAGACCTGCAGAATTTTTCTGTCTCTCTAAAATTGCTGTTTTTTTTTATTTATTATTATTATTTTTTTTTTTTCCCATCGGACATTGCATAATGCAGGTGCCAACCATGAGCTCGAGAGAAGATTCTAGTTCCGCTCCAGAGGAGGAAATGGAGGATCCTAACCTTCCACCTCCCAAATCAATCAGCAGAACTACACCCAGAAAAAAGAAGAGTAAGAGAAGAACTAAGAACCGTCCTCTACGCTCCTCTCCATCACCAGTTAATGAATATAACAAGTCGCCATCCAGAGATCCTGACGAGTCAATTTCCTCCAAACTAGATTTCAGCATCTCAACCCCTGTAGCAGCCTCCATCCTGGAATCACTTGCCCGTGCTGCCTCCTCACCACCCCCAGCACCTCCACACACAGCTGTTTTCTTTCCCTCCTCGTCAGCTGCCCAGGCTGATGTCTTGCCCCCCATGGAAATACAAACTTTAACATCTGCTTCCAATGCACCAACTTACCCTCCACCACCATCCTCACTTGATCAAACCTCAGGAATTCCTGCTACTTGCAGACTAGCAATTCCAGCTCTTCCAGGCTCCAATATGCAAGGGAATGACACCGAATCGACTTCAATCCATCAGATTATTTCAGTACTCCACAAAAATATCATCACATTTCTTAACAATGATAATAACAGATTCACCAAAGCCGCAGGAAATTATATACAAAAGCTATGGGCCAGCCTGGAGACGATCACAACTGCCCTCCTTATTGACAATGAGAAGCTCAAGGCAGTAAATGAGGAGCTAAAGTCAAGGACGACAATAATTGAGAAAGTTCTGGACACGCTTTCTAGGATTCCTCTACCACAGGAAGAAAATGCGGAACTGGAGAAAGATGCTGGTCCCAACCCATCTCCTGTTAAAACCTATGCAAGTGTTGCTAGACCCCAAAAATCGATCCCACAGCCTAGACCCATCAACCAATTGCAGTTAACAAAAGGCGATAACTGGAAACCACAGCACATCCTTCTTCTACGTGCTTCGGAGGGATGTGAACTCAAGACCAGTGGAGAAATCAAAGATTTAGTACAACAAACCCTGAAGACAGATTTTAAGACTGTGAAGGTCAAAGCACTTAGGCCCATCCGGAACCGTGGAGCCTTACTGGAAACGACCTCCAAAGATGATTTAGTGACAATTTCAAGAGCCAGCAGCCTGCAATCTTCAGGAATTTCATCGACTCCACCAAAACTAGCTAACCCGTCCATTGTTTTATACAGTATACCAAGGTACCTCACCAATGAAGAAATGTTGGAGGATCTGTTCTTCAAGAATCTTGCCGATTTAGGACACACCATTGAAGAGGTTCGGAGTGAAATCACAGTTAGGTTTAATATCAAAGCTAAACAGGGATCAGAAATGCACCGAGTCATCACACTGCTACCAAACCTGTTCCAGAGCCTGATGTCCCTTGACAGGATTTTCCTTGGGTGCAGCTCCCATAAATTTAGGCCCTTTACTGTGGTGACAAAATGTTTCCTTTGCCTGGAGTTTGGACATACTTCAATGCATTGCACCCATACATCACCAACATGTGGTCACTGTGCCCGAAGCGGTCACGTGCATGCCGAATGCCCGAGCAAGGATGAGCAGCCTAGCTGCATTAATTGCAAAAGAAAATGACGTGATCATAATCATTCTGTTAGAGATGCAGCCTGCCCGGAATACCAAAAAGCACCAGAACTGGCACGACTTAGGACCGCGGATGGCTGAAACCCTATGTCCTAATCCCGAGTCGGCTGACCATCAAACTCTAGATATTCAGCTCACCAATCAACCAACTAACCATCTAAGCAGAATATCCCAAACACTTAGGGTCATGCAAATTAATGGACAACGATCACGTGTGGTGGCAGATGAAATCCGAAAAGCAGCTGAAGATAAGAAGATTGATATTATTGCAATTCAGGAGCCATATGCAATCAAAATCCCCGCTAGCAATACCCATAAAATCACAGGGTACTCAACCGAAGCAAGAATCATACAGCCAACCAATACAGACCCAAAAACTTGTATAATTGTTCTAAACGAGAAACTGGATGTCCTGGTGGTTCATGGGCTCTGTACCAGGTTTGCAACCTGCATTCAAATCAGGCACCACTCAATGTCCTTCTACTTAATATCCCTCTACTGTCCGCCCTCTGGACAGTTCGAGGAATCTCTTAACTATCTTGACCATACATTAGACTTTTTAGGCTCAAAGAACATCCTGATCACGGCTGACGTTAATGCGAAGTCCCATTTCTGGCACAGCCGAGTTCCTGATTCCCGATGACTGCTGCTGGAAGATCTTATCCTCACCAGGAATCTAACCATCCAGAATCTACCAAACCAACTACCTACATATCGCAGTTCAATAGCACAGTCAAATATTGATGTACCCATTACTACCAATGATCTCCGAACACACATACAGAACTGGAGAACCATCCCAGACTGGACGCCTAGTGACCACACAGGGTTATATATTTCCACATTACTAATAACCAACCACCAGTCCCTCTCCATGAACAACAGCCTAGCTTTGTCCGATTCTCCATGAAAAAGGTAGACTGGACAACATTTGAAGAATCCATTAAACAGGACTTTTCAAAATCAGATTCCTCCCACCTCACAGCGCTTTCGCCTGAAGAACTGGCAGAAACCACCCAAATCGCCATAACCAAGGCATCTTACAGGTCGGAAAGTAAGAAGAAAGTTTGCACCAGACCCTGTGCATGGTGGACAGCAGAACTGACCAGTCTAAGGAGAGATGTCCATAGGGCACGAAAACAATATCAGACCCACAGAGACTGGCCAGCTCCTGATGTCACCCGGCTCTAAAGAGACTACATAAATAAGAAAAATAGAAATAGCAAAAAGAAAGAAAGAGACCTGGTCGAACTTTGTAAATGAATCAGGTAAAACGAATCCATGGGGATTACTCTACAAGTTAGCACGAGACAAGACTCTCGCAACTGACGTCTTTGGAACAATCAAATCTGGTCAGCAGGAATCCTCTAACTGGACTGTCTCAATTAACGCAATTCTCAACAAACTCTTTCCTGATGATAACCCCCTGGACGATCTTCCAGAAAACAGTACAATCAGAAGTGACAATGAAATATACCAAACATCAGTGCAAATTGACCCATTCACAAAACTGGAACTTGAAGCAGTTCTTAAGAAGATTAACATCAAAAAATGCCCAGAACTGGACATGGTGGAATATGCTTTGATCATCACACTACATAAAATTAAACCTGAGCTCCTGCTACTGTTATACAACAAATGTCTCTCTCACTCTTGTTTCCCACAAATCTGGAAGACTACACTACTCCGTCTCATCGCCAAGCCCAATAAACCAATTACATAGCCGAGATCCTTCAGATCCATAGCATTTCTGGCCAACATGGGAAAAATCCTAGAACGGTTTATAACTCTGCGCATTACAAATCTGTTTCTTTCTAGGAATCTGACAAATCTGTTTCTTTCTAGGAATCTGATCTCGCCTGCGCAATATGGATTTACCTCAGGTAGGTCCTGTGAGGAGGCCCTCTCAGACCTGGTCCTGCATCTGGAGATATCTAATTACAAATACGAAATGGCTTTGTTCATTGATTTTGAAGGGGCCTTCGACAACGTGTGGTGGGAAAGCGCCCTGGAACGTCTGAGATCGGCAGAATGCCCTCACAGTCTGTATTGGCTAATCCGAAACTACTTTTCAGAGCGATCGATCATCGTAAAATCTAAATACCAACAGATCCATAGGCCTGTTTACCGGGGGTGTCAACAGGGGTCAGTACTGGGACCCTTGGTCTGGAATATGGTGCTTCAAAACTGGCTACACAAATCATTTGAACATACTAAAATCATTGCATTTGCCGATGATTTGACTATCATCATCTCAGGTCATGCAAGATCGGTCCTTGAACTGAGAGCGCAGAAAGTCCTTGATAATCTCACCTCCTGGGTGGTAACCAACAAACTTCAGATTAATCCCACCAAAACAAAGATGATGATTTTCAAAACCAAACTTGACATAAGAAGGCCCCCCCAGGTCAAAATTAATGGTATCCAGCTACCCCTGGTCGTCCAGGCCAGGGTCTTGGGCGTGATCATATAGACCACAGGCTTTCATTCCTACCTCATCTACAACACCTTCGTGAAAAAACCAGGAAGTTTACAGCCGCCATCATTAGAATTTCAAGAAATGAGTGGGACCTGCCTGGGAGGACCCTGCTACTTTACTATAAAGTGCTATTCCTTCCCATAGTCTCATTCGCGGCCGGAGCTTGGTTCCACAGAGTGGTAATCGTTAAAATGAAGCAAAAACCAACTCAATCCAGAGGGCTATGCTACTAGCAACACATCGCATCTGCCGAACGGTGTCCACTGCGACAATCCAGGTTATTGCTGGGACTCTGCCTTTAGACCTATACGTAATATTTAGAGGATTATACTTCAGGCTCAAAAAAGGAATATCTACCTCCATCATGGATATAGACCTATCGCTGAACGATGATAATAAAAGGGAAAAAGCTCGATGCTTTAAAGAGCTAATAAATGTCTGGCAAACAAGGTGGGACAATTCAACTGTTGGCACTGTAACAAGAAATTTCCTACCGGATGTCTCCTTTGTGATGTCGAAGAAGGTTAGCTCATGGTTTACAATTAGTCTGGAAACATCGTATCTTATTACTGGGCATGGATCCCTTAACGAAAAACTCCACCAGCTAGGCCTGTTAAACACTGACCTCTGTTTCTGTGGAGCAAAAGAAAACTGGCAACATCTTCTCCACGAATGCGCCTGCTATGAAGACATTAGGAATGAGCTACGAAGTGAAGTCCCATCCTTCAGCATAAATCGAGTTGACCAACTTGTTCTGACCCCACATCACTTGTCTGCACTCCAGGCTTTTGCAGCTGCTGTCTTTGCCAGAAGGAAAGATATGCTTTCAACTAATGCGGCAGCAACATAACCTCAAGCACCTATCAAAGATCAACCTATTGACCTTTTCAGGCATATTATTATTCTATTTTATTTTTATTTTTTATTTATAATTTTTCCTTTCCTCATCTCTTTTTTTTTTTTTTTTCTTCATCTTCCCACTTTTCTTTTCTTTTTTTTTTCCTTTCTTTTTTTCTTCTTTCTTCCTTTTTAATATCTATATATTTTTTTCTTTATTTTATTTTATTTATTTATTATATATTCTTTTCTTTTATTTATTATTTATTTTCTTTTATTATTATTATTATTTTTTTTTTACCAAAACCTGCACCACGGGTGAATGTTTTTTTTTTTTGCTGAAGTCCCTCTGGAATGGGCCCCCAGAGGATCCTGGCCCACCTGCTGGCAACACCAGGTGAGTCAGAGTCTCTTTTGAGACGTTACGTGATATACTGGAACTGGCCCACCCGTGGTGTGGATGAGTACCTAGAATCATCTGTCCAGGTGACTGATGCTTCTGGGTAGCCAAGCAGCCAGAACAGAACAACAGAACACACACATAATACACACAAACCGACATCATACACATATCTGGCCCATCTGTAGTGATACTGTTCTTCACAGAGATACGAGGCGGAGTTGAACGAATGTTCTAGGTGCCGCCCTTTACATATACACATGTCCACACATATCCACATGTCCACATACCCACGTACTTTTAAATCTCTGGCCTTCCCGGTGAACTGGTACACATACAATAAAAGCAACGTGGAGATGGGGGGAACCTCTGGTGCCGTCTGACACAAAATACACCTTACAGCTTACACCCACTGGAGGTAGCGCAATACCGGTGGGTGCCTGCAATCCCACTCCCACGCAGCTCACATCTGGGAGCCAGCAAAAAGAAAAAATAAAATAAATAAAAAATAAAATAAAATAAAATAAAAATAGTTATATAAAAAAATAAAATAATAGTAAAATCATTAATGAAAAAAAAAAAAAAAAAAAAAAGAGAGAGACAAAGAGAGAAAGAAGTTAAGGAGATCACTTAATTATATCCTCTGAGAGCCAGAGATATTATTTGAAGCCGCTTCTTGAAAACATTTGTAGCAAAATCTTCAAGGGCTTTAAAGTTACTGGCACACTCAAGAATACTGACGTTTTCTTCTGATAACTCTGGAACAAGAACAACTAAAGTCTGTCTAAATGGTTCATATTCCGGACTAAATAAGAGGACATTTATCCAAATTTCGAGGTCATTACATGTACAGTATGGATAAGGTTCGAGTCCACGTTCAAAGAACTTAGTCCGTAAGGAACTGTGTCCCATGAGCAGATATGAAGTATACATATTTGGCGTAAACCATAAGTTGATAGCTGGGGGGATATTAGGTAGTCAGCCTTTTGTATATATTTCCTAGTGGTGAGACCAAATTGGCTTGCATCCCATCTGCGTTGCCAAATTCCAGTTAATTCACTCCAAATTCTAGCCTTTTCTTGCTTTATGTTATTTGCGGGATCGGTTGTTATTCTGTACGCTGTGATCGAAAGTCCCTTTATAAAATTGTACAACATTCGTCGATAAATGATATAGAGTTTAAGTGGCATTAACCACTTGAACTCCTTGAACTCCAGTCCAACCTCCAGGAGGCCCACGCCAAGCATAACTGTGAGATCTTTGTAACCGTTAGGTTCGGGTTCCTAACTAGTATGGCTGTCCAGGGTGTTTTGCCGTCCACCTGAATGGTTTTATAGGATGTTAGGTATCCCTGCACTTCGTTAGCTACCGCATAGGGTTCTTGTATGAGCATGATATCGCAGTGTTCTTCCTCTGCCTTTTTTCGTATCTGGTTGCCACAGCTTTGGCACGTTGCGCATTGATCTGCATGAACTTGACGCACTTGTGTTATATTGTATAGGCAGAGTCCCCATATTCAATTCTCTGCTGGTGGATACTCTTGGCTTTAAGGTATAATGGGCATTTACTGTCAGGAATGGAATGGGTGTGTGGGAGTTTCAGGATTTTGCAGTTTGCGCACGTTGGTTCTTTCTTGGTGGGGCAGTTTGCAAAGTTGTGTCCCTTCTCTGCACAATGGACGCAGGTCAAGATTCGGGCACACATGTGGGTTGTGTGCCCGAAGCGACAGCAGCGGAAGCACTTGGGTACTGCTACATGCTCTATATACCAGTGCAATCCCCAGTTTATGAATATTCTTGTCTGCCGTGTGAGAATGGTCCAGTCGTCTGGAGTAAGCTCTAAAACTCAGTTTATGGAGTTGCCATACCTGCCTTTTGTCAGATATTTAGGGATAATAACACTCGCTGGGTCTTGGTTAGGTAGGTCGGTCCTGTTGTAGGTTGCGTCTGTGTATTTCATCGAGAATTGTGGCTGGACTAAGATCATAGATGTCTATGGAGGGTCCTTTCTTCCTGGATGGTTCTGCCCTGAAGCCAAGTGTGGGGATATTAGTGTTACTCAAGATAAGGTTGGCACCATGGCTGGATTCAGTTTCAATAATCACCCCCAGTGGTGCGAATTTTCTGTATCGATTTTATTTTGGCCGTCCTAAAGTCCTCATTCAGGGAGTCCATCACTGCTTTTTTACTTCCTCGCTGGTTTGGTGTCCGTCCCTAGTAGTGGGTTTAAGAACCACTATGTGGGGTTTGGGGAACAATGTTTTTCTATCTTTCTTGCCTCTGGCTTTGTATTGTTTGTTGCTTTGGCAGTGTTTGTCCTCAGCGCTTCAGCAAAAGTGGGAGCACGCTGAGGCATTTTGTTCAACCCACTTTCCAGATAGGCATTGAGCCTGGCCGTTATTTTTTTCATTTTCCAGGTGGGGTTGGTCCAAAATTGTTTCCAGTTTAGTCCACAGGGAAACTATTTCGGTCTTAATCCTAAGGGTAATTCTGCTACTCTGCTTCTTAAATAGGTTATCGAGGACAGTTCGTAGGATTAATTTTTGTTGAGGGACAGTGCCCTCGGGCAAAGTTGGGTCTAATGTTGTATCTTCTTGTTTCTACTCGGTAAATCCCGTTGCGAGGCGTGGGTCTCTTTTAATTCTCTCATGTCTGTTTGTTTGTGAGCGGGTTTCCCGCTCCAACTTGAGAATAGTGGGTTTATATTTTTTTGTTATGGCAAAGGAAACTCCCTCGCGGCAGTCTGCCAGCCCTTCGTGATGCTCTATGAGTGTAATATCATCCTTGCTGGTTTCCTGCGTCGTGGTTTGGGCTTTGTAAGTTTTTCCCTGCATGTTGGGATAATTTCAGATAATCGAGGTAAGTTCGGATTTCCGAGACTGTGGCTTTGTTATTGGTGTTCAAAGACACTTGCTACAAGTTCGTACCCCAAAATTGGTGAATATTTGTGCATTAAAGCAGATTTAGGCTGTTTCTCACAGTCACGGGGGAGGGACACCTATTCATGAAAACACCCTTAGACGACTATGGACATGTGTATATGTTATGGGCGGCACCTAGAACGTCTGTTGAACTCTGCCTCATGTCTCTGTGAAGAACGGTATCACTACAAATGGGCCAGATGTGTGTGTTCTGTTGTTATGTTCTGACCACTTGGCTACCCAGTAGCATGAGTCACCGGGACAGATGATTCTGGGACCTCGTCCAGGAACAACATTCTCCTGCGGGTTTTCAGGGGTGGTGAGCACGAAGGTGAGATTTGTTTTTCCGTAGGAGCAGTAATTGTGGAGATCGCCTTCCATTATAGAATGTTTATGGAAGAGAGGGGGGGGAAACCAAGTCGTGTTCTCTTCGTTGTATCCACACAGAAATCTTTGGGAATTGTTGGAGCAGTCTTTGCCCAAAATTACACTGTTATGGATCACCTCAACAGTCAAGAGCTTGATCCAAGCGCGGCAGACAGAAATAATTCGACGCACTCTCTATTTGCCTGATGTCAGCGGCATGATGACTAGTCTGGCAAACAAAGGAAACAGATAAAAACGCTTGTATTCAACTAATAAGCCCAGACAAAGACAAAAGCTTCTCACCTGGAGAATCCACTAGAGTTTAAATTTAATTGATGTACTTTTCCAGAAAGCAAACACACTTAATACACATGTTAAGAGAGAGAGATAATCTTTATTGCCCTTCACAGCCATAAAGCCAGGGGTTTACAGCTTCCCGAAACTTCAGGGAAAATCGAACAATTATTTACAAAAAATGGTAATTTTACAAATCAAAATATATTTTAATACAAAGGAGAAAACTCTTTACGTGAGTTAAGTCTGATTGAGCTGACTTAACATCAGATAAGAGCACCAGCTCAGTCAAACAGGAACAGATGCAAGGTACACATCAGTCATTGCTGATTAGTCCTACTAGTCATAATTTTTTCCGGTAAGTCAAGTCAACAGCGAATTTGTTCAGATCGGCGTCAAGTGCCTGGGTTTTCTTGAGCATTTGCTGAGGGTGGAAACTGTCCGACAGATGGAGTCGTGCTGAATGCGAGTAGAGCTCGGGATTGGTCCTAAGGGCAGCAGGGGGAATCCTCCAGCCACAGGTATCCCAGAATGAAGGTGTTGCGATTATGCCTGTTATCATCTTGACTGTTGCTAGGAGGCGTTGGTCGTCGACTAAGGTGGGAAGCCGTGGAATCCTAAGAGAGGGTGGCAAGCTGCGTGGTGCGAATCAGAGCTGGAAGGTTGTGCATCCTGTTGGCCCACTTTAGGAGACAGAAATCAGTGGCAAACAGTGGTTTCTTTATTGACGGTGCCGCTGACGCCCAAATTTCAGCGGCATAGAGTAAAGGTGGAAATATAACTATTCTTATGTACCTTACGGTTGTCTTTTTATCTCTGATATGAAGGAGATGCTGTTTTGCTATCTACCGGAGTCTTGAGGCATGTGTGAGGAGCATGTCTATGTGGGCGTTGAATCGAAGTTTGTAGTCGAATACAATGCCTAAATCACGATGGCTGGACACAATTGGGATGAGGGTCTTGCTGACCGAAAGGTGGAGAGAAGAAGTTTGCTTCAATGAATAGACCATGAATTCGGAATTAGCAGGATTGATCTTGAGCCCAAACTGGCAGAGGTAGATGTGACTGCAGTGAGAGTGTTGTTAATTTCCGCTTTTACCAGATCTAGCCTTGACCGGGGATGATGGGGGTGAGTATCTTGATATCATCCGCATAACTCAGTAGACATCGTGAATGTGCAACCAGTGTGAAGATAATAAATGGAAACAGAAGGCCCGAAAGGACCCCTCCTTGTGGGACTCCTGCGGTGAGGGATCTAGTAAGGGTGCGATCTCCTGTATGAAGTTTTATAACTCTGTTATGCAGAAGAGAGGACAGAAAGCATAATATGTTCCCTGTGATCAGGAAGTGGCATTCCAGGAGAGTGAGTAGTTGGTTTACTTGGATGGCATCAATGCAGCCTCAATGTGTAAGTAAGTAACAGCTAGTTCTTGCCTTTTCTCAAATGCTGACAAGATAGTATTCGTGGTGGCTAGCAGATTGGTGATCGGTGATCTGTTTGGAAAGGAGTAGTGAATTGGGCTGGATTACTGGGCAAGATCTGCTTAGTGAGGATGAGGAGTAAGGTCTGCTCCAGGAGCTTCAGCAGGCTGGAGTAGTTGGAGATGGGTCGGAAGTGTTTAGGTTTCGATGGCGACTGAACTTTGGCTAAAGGTTTGCTGAGATAGTTTTTCCACTGCTGTGGGAAAATCGGGTTCGAGAGTAACCGGTTGAAGATAATTAAAAGTGGATGAATAATGTATGGATTTAGGCATTTGAGCATGAATTGGGGAACTCCATCATCACCGGTGGTTAATGAGGCAGGTAGATAATTGATGGCTACGATCAGCTGTTGTTTTGTGATCTGAATGGTGTTCAACACTTCTTGCTGGGTGGGCTCTGTTGGTAGAGACAGATCTGAGTTTGGCATAGGATTATGGTTAAATCTTGTGTCGAAATGGAGCTATAGTTCAGGATCAAGTTGCAAAGGAAAATGAAGGTTCATTTTTTTTTTGTATGGAATTTTTCCTTTAGCCAGATCACGGTTAACGTATAATTTGATTGCCTCTGACTTCAGGCGATTAAATTTAGCCCATGCCCTTAAATAAATGATGCGATCATTGACATTTTGCGACTGTTTGCAAGTGCGATGGAGCTGTTCTTTCAGCTGGAAACGCATTTTGAGTTCAGAATTCCACCAAAGTCTTGTATATGGACTGATTGTGATTTTTTTAGAGGCAGTATATTTTGCAACCGTGTTGATCGATTTTGTGAGAATGTTCACAGGTAGTTCTGGGTTACAAGTCTCTAAGGCCAACCAGGGAATGAGAGAGGCGGCTCTGATGCACTTATCGACATCAAGTAAGTTAATTGATGTCAACCTTTTTTTGTTGTCCTTCTGGCTTCTAATTTGGGGGCTGGCAGATATGTAGTCACAGGTATTGGGACATGATCAGAGTCAAATAACGTTTCTGCAACGTAATCAAGGGTGCAAGGGATAGAGGCTAGAACTAGATCTAAGAGGTTATTCCCCCTGGTTGGGGGAATAACCTCTTAGGTTATTCCCCCAACCAGGTTAATCAATCAGCTGAATCTGTGGGATTCAGCTGATTGATTAACCAATTGGAAACTTCCAAGATGATTTGCTGGGAAGGCGTTGGGGATATATACACCACACAGACGTCAAACGTCACGAAGTTTTATCCTAACGTAATGAGGATTGCTTCATAAACGGGGGAATTACTGGATTTATTATCCATTAGCTGGAATACGGATTTCTTCTAAAATATTGCGACTCCTCCACCCTTGCGTGCAATCCGAGGTGTTAATACGACCGCATAATCAGCTGGGGCAGCTGCCGCTGTGAACTCCAGATCATCCTTGAGCCAGGTTTCGGTTATGGCGAGCAGGTCAAAATATCCGGGGAGAAGAATTTGCACCAGAGTGTCAAGTTTGTTCCTAAGGCTACGCACATTCTGGTAAAAGATGGTGCAGGCAGGTACTCTAGGTACTTTGAGGCGGACATGTGGTCTCTAACAAGACAGTACTCGATTCAGCGGGGTGTGTCTAGGATTGACGAGCACAGGGATCGCATATTGGGGTTCTGTGTCTGTGGTTCTGGTTGCGGTAACGAGATCTGGGTTTGCTACGAATCAGGGTACCTGATTCCATTAATTCTATATGGCTGTTCTTTATGCCCGAGATATGGCCTAACAAGAGCTCCAGTAGGCCAGATTTCAGGAGTGAAGTGTTTCAAAATCTGCATCAGCTACATCGATCTTAAAGGAGGCGTAGGGATATTTCGTGGAAATATCTTTGTATTCTTTTTCATGGATATTTCGTGGAAATATCTTTGTCTTCCAGGATTTCTTCTTGGTGACTCTACCATTCATTTTGAATGCAGCAAGCAGGCCACATCATCAGCTGTGGTAGCAGGGGACAGCCTACTAATGAAGACATTACGCATCCGCTTGTCCATCGTTCCAGTGATCGCAATTGCATCTTGTTGAAGTGCAGATTGCATCTTGTTTGCAAACCATACAAGATGCAAATTAGATGCAGATTGCATCTAATTTGCATCTTGTATGGTCAGAAAAATGGCAGCTGTGCTTTAATCCAACAAAGTGTAAGGTATTACACGTGGGGAACAGTAATCCTAAAATAACTTATTCACTGGGTGGAGTTCAACTAAACCCAGTACTGGAGGAAAGGGACTTGGGTGTTACGATACAGTAAGACATGAAATTCTCTGAGCATTGTAAACAGGTTGCAAGGAAGGCCCATGGTGTCCTATCGATGATCTATCGAACTTTTGCAAGTAGAGATAGGGACGTGATAATCCCATTATATAAGGCTTATGTTAGACCACACTTGGAATACTGTGTTCAAGTATGGAGACCGCACCTAAAGAAAGACATCGAGCTTCTTGAAAGGGTGCAAAGAAGGGTAACTCGCCTGGTGAGATCGGCAAAAGGGCGTCCTTATGAAGAAAGACTTCGAATATGTGGGTTGCAGAGTTTGGAAACTAGACACCTTAGAGGAGATTTGATTGAGGTGTTTAAGGCTCTGAGAGGCATCAGTAAAATGAATGAGGACAAAATTTTCAAGATTATAAATGATGCTAGAACTAGGGGACATAAATTCAAGTTACGGGGGGAAATGTTTAGATTGGACTGCAGGAAGTTTTATTTTAGCCAGCGAGTTATAAATTACTGGAATAAGTTGCCTTCATGGGTGGTAGAGGCCGACAGTTTGGGGAAATTCAAAGGTCATCTGGATAGTACTTTCGGGTAAGGGAAGCGCATAGGATGATAGGATTAATTTCCTTTTTATTTATTTTTTATTTCATTTTATTATTATTTATTTCATTTTATTATTATTTATTTTTTATTTCATTTTATTATTATTATTATTTTTTATTTATTATTTAGTTATTTATTTTATTTATTTTTTGTTTTTATCATTGTTTTGTTCGGATTTTTTTTTTTTTTTTTTTTTTTTTGGCTGGTGCAGTATAAGCCATAGGCTTTCTTGCACCATACGGCCGTTACTAATACTAATACTAATTTGCATCTTGTTGAAGTGCAGATTGGTTTCAATAAATTTAAGATTGGGGTTCAGTTCTTTAAGAGTTGGATTACGGGTCAGTGTTTTTTGTCTTTTGTTACTTGGCTTGCAACAATTGCATACGTTGTAGTGTCTGTATGGGTCTTTACATTAGATACAATCGTAGCCCTGTGTAATGGTTACCTCTCACGTTGTTTGAGGTGGAGCCACAATTGCAATGTACTTCAGCAGCCAAAGGATTATCCGGTTTCGAGTGCGAGGACACCATATGTGAGTTTTGTGATCGCGAATAGGTGCAATTTGGCAGGTTCTACTCCTGATGACTTCTTTGGATCTTCTGGGAGGCAGTATTTCCTGAGTATCCGTTGGCATGTGCTGTGATTTCAGCATGTACTGGTCTAGTGCTGCGTTCAGGGCACACAACTTCAGACTCACATATTGTAAGAATGAGGGATGGAGAGGGGTCATGTGGTAATAAAGATGGGGCGGTTGGGATCGGAGCTCTCGGTTTCGCATGAAAGTGTCCTTCAGGAGGACGCTGCTCATGATGGTTACTTGACCACCATCATCATCATCAGCCATTTTCAATCCAATGCAGGATGAAGGCCTCTCCAGCAACTTTCCAGTTCCTTCGGTTTTGAGCACTGGCCATCCATTTACTACCCACAAATTCATGAATTTCATCTATCCATCTCCGCCTTTGTCTTCCAGGATTTCTTCTAGCTCCGCTTGGATACCATTCTGTTATTTTCTTAGTCCATCTGTCATCAGGTCTTCGAGCTATGTGTCCTGCCCAAGACAATTTTAGTTCTTTAGTTTGATAAGAATGTCGTTTACTTGAGTTTGCTGCCTAATCTATGTGTTTCTCTTCTTATCTAACAGTCTGATTCCCAATATAATCCGTTCCATTCTTCGCTGTGTAGTTCTCAGCTTCCTTTCCATTCTTTTGGTGATTGCCCAAGTTTCACTTCCATAAGTCATGGTGGGGAGTATACATTGGTTCATTCTTTTACGTTTCAGACAAACTGGGATATTGCTCTTCAGTATGTGGCTATATTTCCTGAATGCTATCCATCCAAAATTTATTCTCCTCTTCAATTCCAGCCATTTATCATTATTACAGCTAATAACTTGTCCCAGGTAAGTATATAGACTCCACCTTTTCAATTACTGCTGCTTAAATCATTATTTCCCTTTCTGTGACATACTTGTTCATCATTACTTTTGTTTTAGCCATATTCATCTTTAGTCCAAAATTCCAAAATCCTTACTAACCGTGCATAACTGATTAAGATTTTCACTAATTCTTTGAGATCGTGGCTTATGACCAGGATGTCATCTGCAAATCGAAAATGGTTTAGGTACTCTCCGTTCACATTGACTACTTTCTGCGACCAGTCTAATCTTCTGATAGCTTCCTCAAGGGCAGCAGTAAACAGTTTCGGAGATAATGTGTCTCCTTGTCGAACTCCTTTCTCGATTTTAAATTTCCTACTGTCTTTGTCTAGTCTAATAAAGGAGGCAGCACTCTCATATATTTTCTTCAAAATTATAATATGTGGGGTATCTATGCCTTGTCTTTCCAGTGCCCGAAACATTGCCTTATGCTGTATGGAGTCAAATGCCTTTTCATAATCCACAAATGCCGGGCATAATGGTGTTTTATATTCATTTGCTTTCTCCATTAGCTGTGATATTACGTGAAGGTGATCAATAGTTGAGAATCCTGTCCTAAAGCCAGCTTGCTCTTTCGGTTGATTCTCATCAAGTATTCTTTCTAATCTGTTAGTAATGACCCTTGTGAACAAATTGTAATTGTGGGATAACAAGCTAATTGGTCTATAATTTCCAATTTCTGATTTATCTCCTTTCTTATTCAGCAAAACTATGATTGCATTATTTCACTGCTTAGGCGTCACACCTTTTCGAATGCACTTTGTGAAGAGCCTTGCCAGTTTTTGTGTTATGTTTCTTCCTCCCAATTTTAACAACTCTACAGTAACTTCATCTTCCCCAGGGGCTTTCTGATTCTTCATTTTCTTCAATGCATGTTCTACCTCATCAGGAAGATTATCGGGTATGTCGTATGTGTTGCTACTTTGCAATCCATATTCCCCACTGCTGGCATCATTCCCTCGCTCCTTGTATAATTATCTAGAGTAGTCTTCAGCTATTTGAATTATGCCTTCTCTGCTGTTTATAAGTAGACCATTGCTATCCTTCAGTTTCAGTATCATTTGTCTTTCTGTATTACTGCTCATGGATGCTGTTTTAAATCCTTTGTTTTCCTTTAATCCTTGGTCTACTTTTCTTGTGTTAAATTTTCTTTTGACCTCTTTGTCTCTTTCTAATGGCTTTGCATAACTCAGTATACTCAATTTTCTCCCTGTCAGTGTTTTTCTTGCTCTTCATTTGTCGTCCTCGGTTCATCATGACAAGTGTTTCTTGACTAATTTTTTCTTCTTTGGATTTCTTTTTTCCCTATAGGTTTCTTGGGCTTTATCACTTTCAGAAAGTTTGTCATATGCTGGAGAGTTTGGTCTTTTCCTCTTCACGCTGACCAGGCCTCTTGAAGAGAACCACTCTACACGTTCGTTGCCACCTAAGTGACATAACGGGGCTTACCATCGAGAAGGTGTACACGAGTGTATTTTAGGGAGGCAGGACAACCAGACTTCTCCTAAATCTTCTGTAATAGAGAGATATTGGATCCATCAGTGTTTTAGGCTGAGTGTCTGATAACACACAGGATACCTGTTCCCCTATGAGCCCCTCGGGTCGTCAAAGTTTTTCCTCAACACCTCCAATGTTTTGTGTATCCATTCATTGTGTTCTCCTAGTAGCTTGTTTTCAAGCAGTAGGTCTGCGAGGATATTATGGATTGGGGATAGCTTCATACATAGACTTGTCTCGATATTTGTGAGGAGCGAGACAAAGAGTGGACTGTGTTCGAGTGATGTTTGATTAACTATTGCGGAGATCTCTGTTGATAGGATGTTATCCTGTTGGGAACTACTAGATTTTTCCATGATGAGATCTGAAAGTCAATTTTGTTCTGCCAGTATGAGTCAGGGGTCAATTCCACATGTGATTCTGACGATATCAGTTTTTTCGTGTCTACCTCAGTTTCGGGGTGGGTCCTGTGCTCAGGTGAATCCGAAATTTGGTTAACATCGTTGTTAAAAGTTTCACCAGTTGTTCCTAGTAAATGCATATAATTTTCTCCCTTACAGGGAGGGGGACACTGCCATACTTTCCATCGCTGCTTCCCGAGCCTCTTTAGGTCAAACGCGAGACATTCGCTTCCATACGTCTTGAGACAGGAAGTACATTTTATAGCTACTTCCGGAACAAATCCACAAATTACACAGCTTTCATTATTTTGGTGATCTAGCTTTAAAGGCATTTTCAGATTTTAGGCGCAGATAAAAGGATGACGTGTGGGCTGGAAAAGGGTTTACAATTGTGTTTAGTAGTTGCCTTAACTACGTATCGTATTTCAAGCGATACAGGAAATAGTGAAACCGATACGTTTACCGATAAGATACAAAATAAGTCAAAAATTGCAGCTTATTTTAGTTGGCTAGACTTGTTACTGTTAAATGTAGTAAATCCGCTTGTACGAGGCGTGGATAATTGCTAGGAGGCAGTAAATGACGCGTGTCGACATGGTCACCTGACCGCATGTACAAACCCATAGCGCATTTGCCTGACCTTGACCTGTAGCCGGAAGCGGTAGATATCTCTGGTCAGCCGTGAATAGCAAAACAGCAAATTTTGCAGTATGAGAAAACTATAAATAATAAATACCTGGATGTCCAGGTCGCCACACAATGGATACCCTCTTGTTTAGCACCAAATTGGGAATACAACAACATCAAAATCATCATATAAACCTAAGCATAATTTTGTGAATTTAACTGATTAAGCGGAGCAACAAAGACACACAGCCGTACAACAGAAAAGCAAGAGACGTGAGTCCAAAATATTGGCAGACCTCTTTGATTGGGAACAGCCTGATCACTTAATCCGTGAAGGAAGACAAGACAAGACTGCCGAAACAAGTAGTGTACCCCTCGTCACGAAGGGCGATTTGTCTGTTGTGAGGGGAAAACCGGAGTCAAGCCCGGTGAAAAACCTCACAACTACGGTTTGAGACCGCCAAACTCAATGCTCAATAATAATTAAAGGCTCACATAAGTTCATTAAATCCACACAGAATTTCCATAAAGTTATTAACTAAAATGGAGGAGCGATGAACAACGTGTGCGACGTGGTTGGCAGCCATATCGGCGATCGTGAAGGGGGCCATATTGGCGTAAGTATGCGCTACATCCTAGCACAACGCTATCATATATAATAATTAAAGGCTCATATAAATTCATTAAATCTACACAGAATTTTACATAAAATCACGTGGTGTTCCAGTATCTTTAGTTCTTCAGATTCAAATCTTTGGCGAACGGTAAATCCATGAATAATCGGTGCTACTTTTAATCAGAGCACATAGAAACGTGACCGCACGGTCGAGGCATAGGTAGCGTGTATAGAGTGTGTTTAGTGTTTAGTGTCAAACGGCACCAGGGGTTTCCCCCATCTCCGCGTGCTATACATTGTGAGTGTGAAACAGAACACTGTCAATGCCAGAGGTTTAAAAGTATATGGATTTTGTATTTGTGTAGTGTCGTGTACCGTTGTTCATCTGGTCATTTAGCCGCTGGGCCCCTAATGGGACCCAACGTTGCCCCACTCCGCCCCGTGGAGGCAGACCAGGTACACTACTTAGTTATTTACTCTGGCAGGTCCTGCCACCTAATTTCCTGAGATTTCAGTGGCAAGGACCTATAAAAAAAAAAAAAAAAAACACGCTATAGATAGGGGTCAGCCAAAACAAAGGGAGTACTAGTTGGGCGATTTGATGTTGTTAAGTTTTTGGATGCAGGGCTCAAACAATTTGGAGTTGATTCAGACACTAGTTGTAAGTTAGAGAAGGGGAGGGAGACTGAAGACTGGGGGGAAAAGACAGAGATACGGGGTCCATAGGGAAGATGACCCCCAAGTCAGTGGAGCAGGCCCATGCCCCACCAGAGTGAAAAAGAGGGGTGGCGAGGGGGGGAGGACACCAGGGATGAACTCCCCCTCCCGCCAGGGAGTGGAGGCAAAGGACCACGCAAGAGAGCGTGGCTAGGGAGGCCTAAAGGCAGCAGCTGAGCTGTACTGGTGTAGGTTCTGTCACTCCTGGGACGAAGGAAGAAAGGAGTGTTTTTTTTTTTTTTTTCCTTTTCCTGAGAGGACTGTCATATCCAGGAAGTTTCTTACTTTGATCTTCAATGGGTGGTGTTTGGGTGCCTAACCCGTCTAGCAGTGAAGACAGACTGCGCAAACTCTGTAAAGGCGACATAGCGCTGCTCGTCCATTATAATCAGGTGCTCACAATTCCGGGAATTTTCTTGCATTTTAGTGGCAAACCTTAGCCGGAACTCATCATATTCATGGCAATCATACATCACGTGATCCCACGTTTCTTCATCCCCGCAGTGACACAGCGGATCTTCTTCTATGCCTAGGGATGTTAGCTTCGCTTTAAAGGGTCCGTGGCCTGTAAATAGAAATGTAGTATGGAGGCCCGGTGAGTACCAGGGAGGAGGCTTTGGACTGATGAGGTTCACAGAGGGAATGAACTTTTTGGTTATCAATCCTTTGTTGTTGGTGTCCCATGTCTCTTGCCAGGTCCTGTACATAATTTCAGAGATTCTCTTCCTTTCCTGTTTGGGGTTGTTATCAAGGTTAAGAGTGATGCCTGCTGTTTCGGTGGGAATACTCTTCTTCAATCGTTGATATAATCCTCTTCTTATTACCTCTAGGTGTAGGGGTATACATCCAGCTAGCACCTGCAGAGCTGGGGTGCTTACTGTACGGCACGCCCTTGTTACGGCAAGGAGCATAGAACGCTGTATGGAGTCTAGTTTACGGCGATTTCGGTCGAGGGAGGCCCTAGTACACCATACTGAGGCTCCATAGCAAGCTATTGGCACAAATATGGCATTATAGATGAGGGCCAGAGCCCGGCGCTTTAGGCCCCAGTCTGCACGGCTTATACGGATGATCATGGCCGAGTATTTTTTTATTTTCTGTGACATATATTTCAAGTGAGGATGGAAATTTAGCTTCATATCTAAGACGATTCCTAAATACTTGATTTCTGGGTATAATGTTATGGAGGTGTTGTCAATTTTGATAACCGGTGGTCTTCGTAGTTGGAGCGTTCCCTTCAGCAGTATAGATTTGGTTTTCTCTCCCGAGATCTTTAGTCGGTGAATGGCTGTCCAATCCTGGAGCTTAGTTAGTGCACAATTTGCTCTCTCCTCTAGATCAGCTCTTGTGTTACCATGCACCACCAAAACCAAATCGTCAGCAAACACAAGGGGTTGAGTCATCCCCAAGTCCATCCCAAGGAACTCGTCCAGGACGATGGACCAAAAGAAAGGCCCCAGGACCGAGCCCTGGGGACAACCTCGGGAGACCTGGCTAGTGACAGACTTGTACCTGGTACTAACATGGACAGTGCGGTGTCTCAGGTACTCCTTGACACAGCTATAAAGGTTGAGTGGTGTTTGGCTTGTCGGAGTCTTCTGAGAATACTTGGCCACCACAGCCGATCAAACGCTCCAGCAAAGTCAACTGTGATGGCTAGCACATACTTGCCTTGAGTGCATGAAACAGTAGATATCAATTTAAGAAGAGCACCTTCAGTGCTGCAACCAGCTTTGAAACCGTACTGAAGAGGAGAAATGAGGTTTTCTTTAGAGTAGCATTTTGACAACCTGCTGAGGAGAAGCCTTTCTAGAAGTTTGCCTAGGACTGGCAAGAGAGCAATTGGCCTGTAAGATTTTGGCTCTTCAGGTGGTTTGTCTGGGTTCTTCAAGATGAGTTTGAGGCATGCCTCCTTCCAGATAGCAGGAAAGCGGCCTTCCATTAGGCATCTGTTGAAAGTGGCGAGTATGGTGTTAGGGAAGTAGGTTGCAAATTTCTTGATAACATCCACCTCGAGGAGGTCATTGCCAGGAGTTTTTTTTTCTTTAGTTTTGTCCAGTGCAGCTTTTAGATCGTCATTTGTAAATGGTTCTTCAGTATTTTCTGTTGTATAAGAATCGTTAGCGGTAACAATCTGTAGTTGCTCTTCAGTTAGCTTTGCATCATCTGTTGGAAAGAGGGCATTTAGCATGTTATGGACAGAGTCCTCCCACGTGAAGGTGGAAGAACCATCAGGCTTTACAGTTGTACTGAGGACTTCACCTCTAGGGAGTTTGTTCACAACGATACGATAGACAACTCCCCAGGGGTTATCATTTCCTGTGATCGAGACCAAATTCTGCCATGAGGCTTTTTTGCAGCGTCTAATCATGGTAGTGTAACTGTTCCTTAAGAATCGGTAACTGTCTTTTGCGGCTTCGACCTCCAAGGGTGGGAGGTGAGCACGGGCTCTCTGAAAAGCTTTACGAGCTTGGTGGACTCTCTTCCTCATATCTTGTAGTTCAGCATTCCACCAAGGGACTGCATTTTTGAAGGGCCTTCTCTTGGGGATTGCCATAGCACAGGCCTCTTTGATGGTCTTGGAGAGGGAAACTGCACAGTCCTCAGATGTGATGTGATTCAGTTGTGAAGAATCTTCATGAAGTCTTCTTACAAGTTCGGCTTGAAAGCCTGGCCAGTCAGCTTTCTTTGTGCAGAATCGCGCTACATCCCTTGGTATTGGGGGAATACGATCCACGGAGCGGCCAAGAGAATAGGTGATTGCTCTGTGGTCAGAAGTGGTCCATGCTTCATTAACCTTCCACTTGCTGAACTTTCCAGAAATAGTCGGCGTGGTCAGGGTGATGTCGATGGTACTTTCCCAGAGGGTGCTACTGTATGTGGGGAGATTTCCAGGCTGGTTCAGTACTTGTAGTCTGGAGGCAAGGATGAAGTTTCAAGTTCCTCCCCATTTCGAGTGACCGTACGATCAGGTGTTTGACTATGCCACAGGGGGGAGCGACAATTCGCGTCCATGGCTATGAGTAGCTTACCCCCTGGGAGAAGGTCAAGTGCTGTTTGTATTATGGTGATCGCAATTGAGATGTCTTCACCAGGTCTGCTATAGAGTGAGAGCAGATGTAAGGATCCCATGGCAGTAAGAACTTGAGCACAGGCACTAAAGGATGTAAAAAGTGGAGCTACTTTAGTTACAGAGATTTCAGTGTTACTGACTAGGATTGCGGCCCGTGGTGCATCTGTAGTACCTTGAATGATTTTGTATGAAGCTGGATAACCTGTGACCTTACCCTTGTAGGCATAAGGCTACTGGAGCATAATTATGTCAATATTTTCTTCCTGTGTTTTTAATTTAATTTGTTCAACCACTGCTCTGGCATGCTGTGCATTAATTTGCAAGAAATTCAGCTTCTTCTGTATTGGTGGTTGGGTGGACCGTCTATCCATAATTGGTTCTGTCTTGGTATATTCCCTTAAATTTTATATATACAGGGCAGTTTGCATCCCTGACGGAGTGCAGGTGGGGTATTTTAGACCGTTTGCAGTTTGCACAAGCTGCTGGTTCCTCCCTTTTAGGGCAGTCTTTGAACTCATGTCCCTGCTGGGTACAGTGACCACACGTTGGAACCCGTTGGTTGCAGGTGTGCGATGTGTGCCCAAATTGCAGACACCTGAAACATTTGGGAACTGGAACGTACTCCTTGAATCGGTGGCTTCCCCATCCGATGTAGATTCTCTCGTGTTGGCTAATAACCTTCCACGCTCTGGGGGAAAGTTCAACTACCCAGTTTACTGTAGCAGCTGACTTAGACTTCGTGATATGTTTTGGTATAATGTCAGCATCAACGTCGTCCTCTGGTGTATGCGCGCTAAGGTTTTTGTAGTATATTTCCTCCTTTAGCTCTTGAGGAGTAGTACTCTTGTCCAGACCGAAGAGGATAATGGAAGGTCCTTTTCGTTTTGGCGTTTCCGCCTTCAATCCTATGTTGGAGATATCTGAACTCTTTAGTATAGTGAGTGCCTCCTCCCTAGTATCCGTTTCAATGATAACACCAGGCATCCTGGTTTTTCTTATGCTTTTGATCTTTAGGGTTTTCATGTGCTACTTGAGATTGCTAGTTAAGACATCCTTAACTGCGTCGCTAGTTGTTAGTTGCGTATCCTGTGTGGGTTTCACCAGGATAACGTGCGATTTATCTGTTCTTTTGTCAGATTTCCTGATAGTATTTTTGTGCACAGGGACCTCTTCGTTGAGCGATGAAGTGCCATTCCTCAACGCCTTGGCAAAAGAACGGGGGCGTTGTAGCATTTTGTTTTCCCGTTCTTGTGTGAGTAGGTCTAATTTGGCCGACATTTTCTCGTTATCTGTATGCAGATGGTAAACAATGCCCTCCATTTTCGACCATATTCTAATAATGCCTGTGCGAGTGACAGCAGTGATTCTGTTGGTCTTCTTGGCCATATATTTCTCAAGAATGTCGCGCAGTTTTAAGAATTGGTCAATTGGGGTCCCCTGTAGTGGTTCTTCCTTGTCATCAGTGTTATCTGTATACGATCCGCTGGATGTATCCCTACCTGGGTCCCCAGGTATATCCCTTACAGGGGGGACTCTGTGCCAGATCTATGTCTTGTCCTTCTAGCTTTCCGCGTGCTTTTTTGCCTCTTTAGTTCTCTCATAGCTTCATCGTTCTCATGAAGGAGATTAGCATTTCTAGTGCGTCTGCCAGCGTGCGCGGTCTCTGTTTATATATTCAACGTCGGAATCTGATATGGTTTTAGTTCAGCGCGAAATTCCAGAAAAAAGGGCAATACAATTTTTCAGGATTCCACAACTATAGTCTTTTAGAAAATCGCAGAAGATTTTGTTTACTTTGCAGGCTGGCTTAAATGTTTTCGAAAATTAGGTAGCTTGTATAATTGGCCATGCATTCATAAATTGCAAATATCGACTGCTAAAACTCGCCAAATGTTACTCAAGGGCAGATTGGATCTTGAACGTTCGCCATCCATTAAATATAATGGACTTCCTATTCACTATAACTCCTCTGTTAAGTACCTTGGTATTTGGCTCGATGATCAAGGAAGCTTCCTGCAACATGTCAAATATAGTGTGGGGGGGTTTAAAAGGCTTTAATATGATTTATATACATGTATATTATTTATCTATCCTTTATTTTAACAACTCCCCTTTTAATATATATCCTCTTTATAATAACTCCCCACTTGCGCATCTGACTATTGCTTCACAGAAAATTCTAAGTTCAAGGGGAAAGCTCCTTAATGTGTTTAATTCCCTTTGGATACGTTTGTACTCAGAACAAAAAAGAAACACACAAATGTTGTATAAAAAAAAAATCAGTTTATTAGACATATTTACATGAGCATAATTAAAACCAAATAATAATTGAATTCATACATATGACAACATGATTTGGTCTCACCAACATGTGTATATATATATATCATATTCCTACTTCAGTAAAAATCATCAACAAGCTAATATCAATCCTTTCCTTTGTTAATATATTTGATCCTGCATCCTCTAAATACCATTAGAAAAAAAAAAAATATCCATTCCATTCTATCCCCTTCTACATATGTTTAATACTACAGTTAAATACCATTAACAAGATATATCAATTCCATCCATTCCTTTCTACATATACTTTCCACTGCTTCATTTAAATACCATTAATAAGAACCATCAATTCCATTCTATTCCTTTCTACATACATTTAGTACTGCACCAATTAAATATTATTAACAAGAAATATTAATTCCACTCTATCCCATCCTACATGTATAATACTGCATAAATTAAACAAGAAATATCAATTCCATTCCATTCCTCCCTACGTATACATAATACTGCATCAATTAAATACTATTAACAAGAATTATCAATTCCATTTCCTTCCTCCCCACATATACTTAATACTTCATCAGTTAAATAAGAAATATCAATTCCATTCCATTCCTTTCTACATATAATTAGTGCTGCATCAATTAAATACCATTAGTAAAAATCTCAATTCCATTCTATTCCCTCCTACATATACTTAATACTGCATCAATTAAACAAGAAATATCAGTTCCATCCATTCCTTTCTACATATATTTAGTACTGCACCAATTAAATACTATTAACAGGAAATATTAATTCCATTCTATTCCATCCTGCATATGTTTAATACTGCATCAGTTAAACATGAAATATCAATTCCATTCCATTCCTTTCTACATATACTTAATACTGCTTCATTTAAACAAGAAATATCAATTCCATTCCATTCCCTCCTACATATACTTTCTACTGCTTCAATTAAATACTATTAACAAGAATTATCAATTCCATTTCCTTGCTCCCTACATATACTTAATACTGCATCAATTAAACAAGAAATATCAATTCCATTCCATTCCTTTCTACATATACTTAGTGCTGCATCAATTAAATACCATTAGTAAAAATCTCAATTCCATTCTATCCCTTTCTACATATCATATATCCAACATTCTAAATATCTTATATCTAATAAATTTCCCTCTTTTTAATGTTCTTCCTTCCTGATTCTTCCCTAAACTATCTTTACCATTAGGTATTTCTAAATTCCTGCTGGCCAATTTACTGGGTTTCTAGAGTTCTTGGTGTGTGTGAAGGTACTATGTACTAAAAACTAGCCACTTACTTGTATAACTCGGCGGGCGTCATCTTTCATCCTTCCTATCAGGTACAGCTTATTTTTACTATCTGGGGCGACGTCTTACTATTCTTGAAGAATTAGGCACTGGTAGTTGTATTTTTTTTTTTTTTTTTTTTTTTTTGGCTGGCCTTGTGGAATGACCATGAGGCGGTATTGTTGCACTCACTAGTAAGATGTATTCTCCTAGTTGGTGCATTTTTTTTTTTTTTTTTTTTGCTGGCTCTTGGGTGTGGACACCCCAGGAGCGGGACTGCTGGCACTCACCAGTCTTGCACCCTTACTGGTGGGTGCGGGATTTAGGTGCAATATGCACAGCCAGAGTTAATAGATCCAGGCAAAGCTCCTCGTGCCAGGGATGGGCACCAGGTGGTAATTGCCCAATGGACTATCACCTGGTGGCAGAGTAGCCTGTTTGACTTATAACGCATTACACACACGTGTACACACACTTACACTAACAGGCCATTATGAGAATATATTATATGATAAATTGGTGGAGATGGATGTATGCCCGGGTGCCACCCTTCGACAGTTAAATACATACATACATACATACATACTGGTAGTTGTATGGCCGGCCCATGAGGTTGAAGCTTTAAGGGAAAGATATAGAGAAGCCAGAAACAGCTACACAAATGCGATCGTCAAGAGCAAACGCAAGGCCTGGGAGACTTTTGTTAGCACAACAGGGAACATCGAACCCTGGGGAGTGGTATACAAGATAGTGACGAAT
The DNA here is from genome assembly GCF_048544385.1 of Mastigoproctus giganteus. Lineage (NCBI taxonomy): Eukaryota > Metazoa > Arthropoda > Arachnida > Uropygi > Thelyphonidae > Mastigoproctus > Mastigoproctus giganteus. The sequence goes on along the minus strand of NW_028328296.1, from coordinate 603,248 downwards.
AAACTTCCCAGGGGGGAAGTCATTTCAACCACCCAGACACCACAAGGTGATCATACCACCACGTGGCAACAATCTATAAGCAATATATTGGATGCCATCTTCCCGAAACCAATAGAGCCAACACTGCCAGAGCAACTTATCATCTGTCAAGATAATGAAGTTTATTTAACAGACACTCAGGAGCCACCCTTCACACGGGATGAACTACAACAAATGGCAACCCTGATAAGAAATAATAAATGTCCAGGCCTGGACTACTTAGAACCCGAAATTATTAAGAAGACCGTGGAGATCGTTCCAGACCTCCTCTTACACCTATATAACAGCTGCTTGGCTAAGGGCATCTTCCCCAAAAAATGGAAGACAGCAAACGTAAAATTAATCGTCAAAAATTCGAACAAACCACCCCACCTGCCAAACTCTTATCGGCCAATAGCCCTACTGCCGGTTGCAAGCAAACTGCTTGAAAGAGTACTCTGCACAAGGATACATCAGCATTACCAGGCAGCGAAACTCACAGAGACATCGCAATACGGATTCAAGAAGGGTTCGTCTACTGTGGAAGCCTTGCGTAGCCTATCGGAATTAGCAGCAAACTGCAATAATAAATATCTTCTAGCCATCTCCGTTGACTTCGCTGGGGCGTTCGACACCATTTGGTGGCCGAGCGTACTGGCAAGACTAAGGCTGGCACAAGTGCCGATCAACTTATACTCCATAATTAGGTCATATCTCTCCGAGAGGCGCATCATCGTGGAAGAACCTTATGGTAGAGTGAATCGTGATGTCCACAGGGGCTGTCCCCAGGGTTCTGTTCTGGGGCCGCTCCTGTGGAATATGGTTTTGGATGGGTTCTTGGCTTTGGACCTCGGTGATGTGTGCTCCCAGGCCTTTGCTGATGATTTGGTTCTCACCATTGCTGCAGATAGCCGGGCCCAGCTAGAGGAAAGGGCCAATCAGGCAATGCTGATATTGCAAAACTGGACCAGAACCCACTGCCTGACGATATCAACAACAAAGACGTCCTCCGTCCTGCTAAAAGGCAAGCTTGATATACGTAGACCGCCACAAATAAAGGTGGGACCTACCACAATAAATTTAGCGACCCAGTTAAAATATTTAGGAGTTATACTGGATGGTAATCTTACCTTTAAACACCATCTAACTTATATCAGAGCCAAAATCAAAAGATACTCTGGATTGGTGGCTAGGATCGTCAGGCGGGACTGGGGGTTAACCAACGCACCCTGTCACTGTTTTATAAAACAACCTTCCTACCGATCATCACTTACGCCTCAGCAATATGGTTTTCCAAAACAGGAACTGTAGTAAACCGACGCATCCTTGATGCAACGCAAAGAACAATCCTACTGACAGTTACACGTGCTTGTAGGACAACCAGTACCCACGCGCTGCAGGTCTTGGCCGGAGCTCTTCCCATCGACTTAGAGATCATGCGTAGGGGAATGAACTACCACATAGAGAAAGGAATACCTTGTATATACCATGGCTATACTGTGGACGTTAATGCACCACAAAAAAATGAAAAGACAAGGCTGCAAAAACACCTGATGCAAGTTTGGCAGGAGCGTTGGGCCAACTCAAATAAGGGAAATATCACCAGGAAATTCATTCCGAACATCGACAGGATGTACCCCTGTCCCCCAACTTGGTTTCCACTTGGCTTATACACCACCTATTTATTGATTGGTCACGGGGCCTTTAAAGCCAGGCTGGCAGCGCTGGGGATTGAGGTGGATCCGAGATGTGCCTGTGGGGAGCTTGAGTGCTGGGAGCACATTATGTATGATTGCACCCATTATGAGGACCTCAGGTGCAGACTGATCACTGCAATACACTACCTCCCCAAGAACTTGGAATGACATCTATTGGACTCACTTGAGGAATACAGGGAGCTAAAGGAATATGCCCAAAAGCTATTTGGTAGGCGTAAAACACTGATAGCCATCTACAGAAGAAGATAAAAAAAAAAAAAAAAAGAGACACAGAACACGCGTGGAGAGGACTCAAGGAGAACCTCGCCCAGGAACCTGCTTACTACTAATCATCTAAAACCAGCGATCGCAAGATTAACCCCATGGAGCTGCGGATCTTCCCATGATGAAGAGAACCACAGCCATAGCTAACAGACCAACAATGGACCTGACCAGTGTTCATAGCTGAGGAAAAATATGGCTATCAATGACAGAGAAGATCAACGAAGATAGAGAAACTGCAAGTTGCTGCCTCAACGGAGCCATATTGGCTCTATGCTCTGCACTCTCTTGTGCAGTGCAATTCTTTTACTCCCCACTCCCGGCAGGGGAGAGAGGTGATGGCTTGCTGTCGCCTCTCTTCCCTGCCACACCATTTCTTCCCTCTGGTGGGCATGGGCATGCCTCACTGAAAAATTGGGGGTCACCTACCCTATCGACCCTCTTCTTCCTATTTCACCCCCCAGCCTTCACTCTCCCCTCCCAGCACTTTTTCTTGCACAGCGTATAGCCCTACACGTCCAAATTTAAAATACACCAAAAAATTTCCCCCAACCTTTTAGGCACTTTAGAAACAGGCTTTCAGCGTCAAACCCCATATTAGTGCTTTAATGTAAGTGATTTAAAATCAACCGCGGTCGTTCCAATTTTATTTTAGGTCCTAGCCACTAAAATCCCAGGAAAGTAAGTGGCAGGACCTGCCAGAGTACAATTGACTCAATGGTAACACCCGGCTAGCCTCCACGTGGCGAGGTATGGGCAACGTCTGGTCCCATCAGGGGCCTGGCGGCCAATAAGCTGGATAAACAATGGGCACAACATATAACACTACTCATAACCCACACACTTCTAAATCTCTGGCTTTTGACAGGGTACTGTCACCGATACATAGAACATTCGCGGAGATGGGAGAAATCCCAGGAGCCGCTAGACCCTCAATACCTCATACCTCATACCTCATACTGGTAGTTGTGCTGAGGCGCTGTATCGTCCAGTGTGGCTCATGTGTAGTGAATGTGCTCCTGCTTTTTGAGATATTTAATGCGTTCATTGACAACCCCCTTATGTGTAAATATGTTTTCCTAGAAGTTAAAGTTGTGGTGAGTTCATAGGTGATTTTTTGGTTGTTGGGACCGTGGGGTTGTGGAATTATTTGCATGAGATTATATTACAAACTGAGTAATTGATTTCATAGTCGTACATTGCATTGCATAGTGCTTATACATATATCACTGAAATCTCCCATAGAGATACCATTATCCCATAGACTTTGTATGGATGATAATGGCGACTTGAAATATTCCATTTTTTGAAATTAGTCATGGAGACGGAAAACATTTACTAGCGCCATCGCAGTATTTTGACTTAATATCGTTTGTTCATTAGTTTACTTAAGCCTTCTGTTGGATAAAATTGTGGGCTTGTTTGGGCTATCATTTTTCTATCTTAAAGTTGACATTTCTCCTCATCTATTGGTCCTTGGGACCCCGTTATTGGTAGATGAGGATCTTATAAAAATACTTAATTTCAAGAATTTTTCTGGCGCCCTCAGGCTATTAGGGACTGAGATCTAGACACTGCTTTTCGAAGATTTCAGAACTTCCCTTCCACTTTCCATCCAGCTGGATAAGTGAAATACATATTAAACATAGACATATTGATATAACCCAGTCTTTAGGGTACTAGTGAGTATCCTATTAGGATTGAGAAGACAAGTTTAGAACAAGAGGATAGACAATAGTCGTGTGGTTTTTTTTTTTTTTTTCTTTTTTTGCCTACAGTTATTTGACATGGATACTGACTTGGACCATGACCAAGTTAGGATACTGACACAAGATATTGACATTTAGAATTCTTCTGGATCAGTGTCTACGGATTCATCTAAGAAAAAAAAGGGGTGCGGGGGAAGAAAACTCCCAAAACTCCTAGAATTACTCAAGCTCGAGGAGATAAAAACATTGTGATGGAGGAGAGTCCCTCTGTTTCGTTGGCTTCTGAGCCGCCGATGGTCATTGTCGATAGTAACTCAATTCCAACAGAATCTTCTGAAGATCTTTCTCTAACAGAGGGATTGGACCTGGGTGGGTGTTTGAATGCTTGAATTGTATATGCGACGGTTGCCAAAATCAGGAAAGCTCTGGGAGAGTTTCTATCAAAGGATTCTAGCAAGATAACTAAGTCTGCCTCCAACCGCATTCATAGTCTATGGGCGGATCTAGAGGCAGTTACCACAGCAATCTTAATTGACAATGAACGACTTAAGACCAAAGCATCTGAATTGGAAATCAGAGCAGGTCTTTTGGACAAGATGATACAGATCCAACGTGATCTACATCCTCATAAGACTTTTACGGAAGTTGTTCGTGGTGGTACAAAGCGAAATAGACAGACTCCTGAAATAACAGAGATTCCACTGCTAACGTCTTCAGTGGAGGTGGCAGCTTCTTCGGGCAGACCAATTGCTGGTGAAGATAGGATGGATTCCGGAAGTGGGATCTCTGATTCCGAAAACATACTAATACTTAGGCCCTCAGCAGAATCTTCCCTGGCGTCTAGCCAGGATATCAGGAAGGCAGTTACTGAAGTGATTAAAAAAGATCACAAGGACATGAAAATCAAGGGTGTATGTCTTTTGAGAAATAAAGGTGTGTTGTTAGAGACAACAAATCCTAATGATGCCAAGAAGATCTCAAGTGCTTCTGCATTAAAAAAGCAGGATTATCAATAGAAAAATCCAAATTGTCCGATCCTACAATTTTGATCTACGGTGTCCCGAAGGAATATTCAAAGGAGGATATTTTGGAGGATTTAATTAATAAAATTTTAAAAGACTTTGGTTTTAGCCAGGCGGAAGTTAAGAATGAGATTACATTCAGATTTAACTCTGGCACCTGAACCAGAGTGACCAATTGGGTTATTGGTTTCAACCCACGCCTTATGGGACACGTGATTCAGAGTGACAAAATTTATCTAGGTTTTACGTCACATAGATTTCGTAAGTTTACACTTGTAAGCAAATGCTTCAGATGTCTGGGATATGGTCACAGTGCGCAGTTCTGTTCCCATAAAGCTGTATCTTGTGGCCACTGCGGGGGTGGAGGCCATGTTTTTTCTGACTGTATTCACAAGGAGGAACCACCTCAGTGTGTTAATTGTAAACGTAGAGGTAGGGATTGTAATCACTCGGTCAGGGATAATAAATGCCCTGAGTATCTTAAAGCTGTTGAATTGACAGACCGAAGAACCAGACATGAATAATACAACTGTAATTGATTCAACAAGTGTTAACCTGCAATACGGCGAAATAAAAATTCTTCAAATTAATGGGCAAAGATCTCGTGCAGCGGCGGACGAGATTAGGAAAGCTGCTGATGATCTGGGGTTTGATATTGTATGCTTGCAAGAACCGTATTACTCTTCTCAGGTAGGGGGTTCAGCGTACAAAGTTATAGGATATCCAATTTCGGCAAGGATTATTGCCTCAAGTGACGATCGACCCAAGGCCGCCATAATTATCTTTAACAGTGAACTAGTAATAACAACTATCTCAAGTGAATGTTCTGCTACCACAGTTTGTATCCTGGTTTCCTCCAGGGACCAGTCGTTTTATCTGGTTTCCCAGTATTTTCCTCCCTCAGAAGATATTCAGCCAGCCTTACACAGACTTGACAGGGTATGTAGCAGATTTTCAGCTAAAAACGTACTAATTACAGCAAGTCTACACTTTGGAACAGCGCTAAGTCTACACTTTGGAACAGCGGCTTTTCTGATGCTCGAGGCGAGCAGTTGGTTGATCTGATCTTGGATCATAATCTCTGTGTAAAGAACTTGCCAAATAAACCACATACATTCTCGACGACAAATGGTGAATCTAATATAGATGCTACTTTAACCTCCATTAATCTGGTGGATAGGGTGCAAAATTGGGACGTCAATCCGTATCTAATTAATAGTGACCATCGAGCAATCACCTTCTCGATTTTACCGGAGGATAGGCAAGTGAATATAACAATAAGGGATTTAAGGCGTTTTCGGATGGACAGGGTGAACTGGACCAAGTTTCGTGAATATCTGAATACAATTTTTAATGGAGATGACAAAGTAATCATTAACACCTTAACAGCAAAAGAATATGTTTTTCTGGTTCAATATCATTTATATCAAGCTATGGCCTACTCGATGAAAAGAAAACAGACAGGAAGAACTTCTGTCCCATGGTGGCCTTCGGCACTAGCTGAATTGAGACAACAAACTCAACAAGCACGAAAAGCATACCAAAGGAATAGGCATCTATCGGACGCAGACACTCAGGCTTTGAAAAATGATTACAGAGACTTGAGGAAGAGGTACCATAAAGCAATTGCTGATAGCAGGCAAAATTGTTGGCAACATCTGGTGAAGGAAACAGGAAATGCTGACCCTTGGGGTATAATCTATAAGCTTTCAAGAAATAAACTTTTGTGTGGTGAAATTTACAACACGATAATTAGAGAGAATCAAGAAACTTCGGACTGGGAATCTACAGTCGAAGGCATAGTGAGTAGCCTATTTCCGGAAGATTTGCCGTTTATGGACAGCCCTGATCAAGCGGAAATTAGACGCATTAATCGTGAATATAAGGGGACAACCGAAACTGCCATTTTTAATATGCTTGAGCTAGGTGCTGCAGTAGCTAAATTGAACCATAAAAAATGTCCTGGCATTGACCTCATTGAGAATCAAGTAATTGAAAAATTTTATGAATTCTTCCCTGAGATTTTATTAAACTTATTTAATAAATGCTTGCTAGAAGGGCTTTTCCCTTTCGAATGGAAGCTTGCGCTCTTAAAAATCTTGCATAAACCGGGAAAGCCTAAAACAAACCCCAGAGCATACAGGCCAATCTCTTTATTGGCAAATCTTGGCAAATTATTTGAAAGGATGATTGCCCCAAGGATTTTTAAATTATTTACAGAACATAAACTCTCCTCTGATTGCCAGTTTGGATTCAAAAAAGAACGTTCCACTGAGGACGCAATCTCAACCCTGCTGACTTACATTCAGGAGGCAAACAGCAAATATGTTCTTGCTGTTTTTATTGACTTTGAGGGCGCTTTCGATTCCCTTTGGTGGGAGAGTGCTCTCAGGTCACTGCAACTGGCAAAGTGTGATGACTACCTGTTCAGAGTCCTCAGATCTTACTTTAAGGATCGACAAATTAGAGTATGTGCAAAGCATTTATCATACACGACTACCGTTTCAAGAGGATGCCCTCAGGGTTCAGTCTTGGGACCTCTCTTTTGGAATGCAGTGCTAGACCAGTGGCTCACGAAGGATAGCGATGAGTTCATCAAAGTTGCATATGCAGATGACTTGGTGGTGGCGGTGCAGGGAGGATCAAGACAAATTCTCGAACAAAAAATTCAGTCAGTTTTGAATAATTTAGTGGCATGGGCGGGTTTGAATAAACTAAAGATTTCTGTCACCAAGACCAATGGTTTCATGGTGTTTAAACACCACTTCGATTATGGAAGGCCGCCAAAGGTAACCCTATATGGTACTCAAATTCCATATGTACAGAACACCAAGTATTTGGGTTTAACTTTAGATGATCATCTCAGGTTTCATGTACATGTCACTAAAATCAATGAAAAAATCAAAATGTTCGTAGCTGCAGTTATTAGAATTTCCCGCAAGGAATGGGGTTTATCCAAAAAAACTCTGGTATTGTACTACAAGACGATATTTCTTCCCATTGTAGATTATGGTGCTGGTATTTGGTTTGTGGCTGCTACCAAGGTTACAACTAAAGCCAAGCTTCTGTCCCTGCAACGTACAATGTTGCTTACAGTTATACGCGCTCCAAGGACAGTGTCGACAAATGCCTTACAGGTTAATGCAGGTACCATCCCCTTGGATTTACACATTATTTTCCGAGGTATTGTATATAACTTAAAGAAGGGAAGGGCGTTACAAATATTGAATATCACCTCTAATCCAAATAACAACATAAAGGACGAAAAACGTAGAATTTGGGGCGAGCTTGTGAATTGCTGGCAGCAACGTTGGGATTTGAGTGAGTATGGAACCATTACAAGAGGCTTCATTCCAACCGTAAGCTTTGCAATGGACAGGAGGGTGTCGTCTTGGTTTGCTCCCACCATGACCACGAGTTACTTAATCACTGGACATGGCTTAAGGGCCAAACTATTTGAAAGAGGACTAGAACCTGACCCCTATTGTTCGTGCGGTGAGGTGGAATCTTGGAGACATGTCATCCTTGAATGCGGACTGTATACTTCAGACAGGCAGGAATTACTAAATAGGTTGCCAAACCTCACGCAGAATAATTTACCTCTCTTGGTTCAGAGGTGGGACATCTTTGCATTGCTTCAGGAATTCTCGGCCAAAGTTTTTAAAAGAAGACAGGAGCTAAGAAATCTATTGCAGGATGCCAATTAAGGGAAGTGCTGCACATTTGACGACAGAACACTTCGTCTAATGTCATCTTTATAGGATGTTTCTTGTTTACAGCGAGATGATCTTCTGCTCCTGGACACCCAATTGCAGTCTTGCATTTGTGGATGGACTCTAAAGTGGAGATAATGTTAATGTTAATGTTAATGTTTCTAAGTGTTAAGTTAATGTCATTCTAAGTGTTAAGTTAATGTCATTCTAAGTGTTAAGTTAATGTCATTCTAAGTGTATATATTTGCTATTTACATGTAAATAATCGTATAATGTTGCTTTTGTTCAACAAGTGTACATTGTTCTAAGTTGGAATTTTTTTTTTTTTTTTTTCGCTGGCCTCCAAGTTTGGGAAGCCTTGGGGGCGGGATTGCTGGCACCTACCAGTATAGCACTACTTCCGGTAGGTGCAGGATTTGTGCACTACAGCACACATAGAGAATGGTGGATCCAGGTGTTAGATAATCCCTGGTGGCGAAATGGCCTGACATAATGCTCTTTTTTTCAGGCCTGTTTTGCAGACGTTCTGAGCTTTCTCAGGAGTAAAAGGTGGAGATGGGCTTGTGTCTAGGAGCCACCCTTCATATCAGGACACACACAATCACAATCACACTGGTAGTTGTGCTGCCAGGAGGTTTCGGCTTCATTTTATTCAGCCCGCTTGATGCACTTCTTCTGTTCCGGAATGGCTACTATCATGTCGGTCGGGGTTCCGATTCCATCCGATTCCAGCACTTTGCTTTCCAAGATTTCAGGAATCTTGGTCTTTAACGGCAGATTTCAGTCCACCCTTTCCTTGCAAAAGACTCGTTTTGTCTTTCACATATTTCTTCCCAACTCCTAGACGATCCAAAGAGCCAACATTGACTATGTTCCACTCAAAAAAAAGAACTCTGACTTTCTCGACTACTAACCCATTCCCTCGCACCGACCAAAATCTAAACTATCTCCTTCCTAAACCATTTTCATTCACACCGCCAAAATCTCAACTTAGTGTGTTTTGCAACTCGTTCACTGCCTTTTTCCTACCTCTTACTGCCGATTTCGCCACGCCCATTTCCCAGTGACTTCTACCAATCTTACATTTACTTTAGGATTCTATTTCATTCCATTTGTTGGAAAACCCTTATTCCGCCGGCCCAGTAGCACGTGATCAATACACCCCTATTTTCCAACCTGCTGGATCTGCGGCCATCCGGTATGCCGTTTGAAGGTGCCGAGTGTCCAAAAACAACTGTATCCCTCTCATATAACACCTTGTCTCCATAGCATTTTAAAACCACAAAAAGTGACATTAGTGACCACAGCATCTATATTTGGAAACTTGTGTGTGCGTTTAAGAACCGACTTCCGGTCTAGCGACTGAAGTAAATTGCCCCTACTATATTGACCTTGCATAAACATTAACTTGTTTGTTTTGCAAAACTACTTGCTGCTTTTGCCGTAGTGTTCACCGTCTATTCCCTGCTTACAACGGAAGTTATGCTAATGGCTCTGTTTTTCATTACTACTACCCACTAATTTTACTATTCTTACTGAATAATTCTTGTTATTGAAACTGCAGACATTACCATATTATCGTACTAACGGCAAGAATCGAAAGGAAAACTAACTTCCAAAGTCTTTATAAAAAAATTTATTTTTTTGTAAGATTTTTAAATCTTACAATATAAAAGAAAATGCAAGATATTAATTATCAGACTAAGACAAGTTACAGCACAGGATTGAGGCATTTAAGCTAACATACTCAGACTGTATTACCATTTTATCTTTCTCGCAATCATTTTGTATGGTCTGGTGCTTGGCGTTACTGCACAAATAAAGTTGGTATATTAAAACAACTTCTGGAAGCACAAACAGCTGCCCTTCTACGCATGAATCACGCATGTAAAACCAGTTCCATTTCTGCTCTTCAGGTGTTGCTGGGTCGACTTCCTATTCACTTTGAGGTGCAGTATCGATATCTCTTGTATCATCTAGGAAGACGTATCCTGTATCCTGGGACTATCAGTGCTATTACCCTCAATCTTGATGAAGATTTCTCTGTTGAAAAGAAAATGATCAGACTGCAGTTTAACAAGGGGAGTGGTCTACTTCCCCTGGGGTATGTGGTTGGCCACCATATACCCCATCTACCAAAAAAGGCCCTACTTGAACTTTCCCACCCTCTGATTTGAATGAGCGTGTTGAATTTTAATGTTGTTCTAGCTCCAAAAGCCAGCCAACGCTTTCCTACTCTGTGTGTTCGTGTCCATCTACCCACCAAGTGGCAAGACCGCCATTGAGTTTCGTTCTAATATATTTCTGGCAAAGATCCTGCTGCATGTACCAGTGATAGTAATGTCTTGACAGAAAGGATCAATTTGAGAGACTGCAATAAAAAGAGAATGAATCTTGTTGCATGAATCTCGTAGTACTCTTACGTCCTCTAGGAAATACGCCAAGAGCTCACACTTCAGATTATAGGTCTCATGTAACTTCTCTTGTTATCATAATGCAAATTCTGCCTGAGTTTCTTTCATCACGAAATTCGGCTTGAAATAATTTTGACCTGGAATTGTACCCACATAGTCTGATGTATCTATATTATGGAATTCTTGAGGAAAGAAGCACTCACGAATTTGAAGCAGATCAAACATCACTGGTAGTTTTCGCAGGAGTACTTATAGAAATGAATATGAGTTCAAGAAGACTACATTTAATGAGGATAAAATGACACCCAACATCTTCTCCCAGCATCGATTGTATGTGTCGTTACATGTTTAGAAAAAAAGGAGAGAGTATGAAGTAGTCATCAAACTCCAGAAGGTTGTGAGCGACATCTCGTCCATTCATATATTTTGCCTCGATGTGTTGAAGTTTTCGACCAACCCTGCCTCGTTTCAAGCTCTCTCAGACTCCTAGCAGTTTATCCAAAAACTCAGCCACGCAATCTCGCCCCAGTATACTCATTCCTCATCACCAAAGGAAACAACGCAGAGCACTGCTACGTGTTCCCCATTTTCTAAAATCAATTCTCTATCAAAATAAACAATAGAAACGTCATTCTTTTTCGATCCTCCGGATTTTGCATGAAACATCATTGAGCTTTGTGCAGTAGCTACAGCAGTCAGGATCAATGGATTCGAGTGCAGTGTTAGTGCTAAAAGTGCACAGACAAAGGTGACAGCGATGCACTTAAGCGCAAATTTGTTTGCCCTATCTATGATTATCCAAGAAGTCACTACTCTTGAAATATCTGTTATGAAATCACACAACAGAAGGTTGCTTTCACTATGAACGGTGCAAGCCCTGCACCGATTACATCTGAACGCAGAGTTGTGCATAGCTAGGCTTTAGCTATTTGTAATGGTCTTTAAACAATGGGGATAATAATGATCACTACCAAACAGAGCTTTTAGAGAGTGCACAAGATCATAATGGTCCTCATGATGGAGGATAAAAATCTGATTACGGGACCCCGATAAGCGACTTCAAATACACATTCGGCGGAATTGATGACGATTAAAAAATCGCAACCTTTACGTGAGATGACGAAACCCAACGTCAGATGAGAAACGTTTCCTTGAGCACTTAGACGTAATATTATTTCTTCAAAGATTTCATGGAAGTAAAAATTTCGACACCCATATCAAGCATAACAATATTATTGAAGTCGGTTTTGAACATCTTATAAAAGTTCATATTTCTCAGAATCGGTTTTGAACATCTTATAAAAGTTCATATTTCTCAGAATAGCACTCAAAACTAAATTGAATGGCTTAAAAGCGCTCATAACCACAAAACTTCACTGGTGTTCAAAACTTAAGGACGAACACTATTTCTAAAGGTTAAAAACAAAAAATCAAACGAAACAGCATGTGGCGATTTGAATAATTGTGATTGTTCAGTAGAAAGCTGTTCCACATGCAAACATTTGAATCGTGATGAGAGCGCTCACATAAACAAATAAAAGCAGCACTTCAGCAGTTACGTGCAAATTACCGAATGGTGAGCACGATTGTTACAGACGTTCGATTGGTTTCATACAGTGCTACAGACAACGAAATGGCCAGTAGACAACATATGGATGACTTTAGCCGGGGTCGAATAATTGGGAAGCTCGAGGAAGGTCGAAGTGCGAGGAGTGTGGCTGCAGAGTTCGGTATCGCCCATAGCATCGTCTCACATGCGTGGTCGGGCTTCAGAACGACAGGTACAGCTGTTCAAAGGATCAGTGGCGGTCGTCCACGAAACACGACGTCCAATGATGACCGCTATATAATCCTACCGGCCAAGAGGGACCAACACCAGACAGCAGGATCCATTGAAAACCAGCTGCACAGGAGGACAGGATGCAGGATATCGTGGTTTACTATGGCCAGGTGACTCCACAAAGGTGAAATGTTTGCCCGACGGGCAGTAAGCTGTGTCCCTTTAACAGCTGCCCATTGGAGATGCTGTTTACAGTGGTGCTTCGAACACAAGGACTGGACAGCAGCGGAATAAGGTAAGGTACTCTTTACTGATGAGAGTAGATTCAGTATCAGCATTCTGGATATAAGCTGATCTGGCAAGAGGTTGGAACATGGTATCAGCCCGCAAACATCACTGAAAGGGATCAATATGGTGGTCGAGGTATCTTGATGGGCATACACAACTCCAGATACTGGAAGGCGGTACTGTAACCGGCGCACGCTATTCAAACCAGCTGGGTTTTGGGAGTCTTTCTCTGGAAGCTTCGCACCGCTTAGTATCTGGGAGCCATTGTAAGAATATCCAGCCATTCATAATGGAGTGACAGTAATTGGGGCAAAAATGGCCGTTTGAGAAGGGTCAAAGAAATCCGTATTCTGAAAAACATGAAAAGTAGTGGGTTTAAAATACGATTATTGATAATAAACAGTGTCAAACTCAATTAAATTTCACTATGGAAAATAGTCATTCTTGTGTATTCCAATTTCTGGCAGAACTCCTTAGCTTCTATCTGATTGGCAAGCTAATGTTCCCTTTCCAAGCATTCTGCAAGGGCAACAACCTGTTTCTCCAACTCTCCAAAAAGCTGTCTCCAGATGACGTAATGATAATAGAAGGTCGTTAATTAAAAAGAACAAGTGGGTATTTGTGCCAAGACCATGCTTTTTAAAGCAAACTCTAGGATTGAAATGGCAGTTTTCATTGACTAACCATCGATTAGATCTGAGTGTCCCACTGCCACAGCAAATAAGAAGCCCCCGAAATGGCAGGCCAAAAGGACCAATAAGATTTTTAAAGACCACAAAAATCGAGGGACTGACAAGCCAAGAATAGCAATCTAACATAAAAAAAACCCGCTTCCTCTCACCTCTGATTGGGGGAAAAAACTGTGCATATGATGTTGGTTTGCATATCTGAATTTTTGTTTTTTTTCGCTGAAAAACGCACTGAAAATACTTGAAATAAACAAGAGAAAAATATCTTCTTTTCATTCTCTTTTAAAATATCACTCACTCAAAGCAGCCATTTTTCGAGATGGAGAGTACACTTTGTTTAACAAAAATCACTGCGCTTGTATTCATACAGTAAGGATAGGTTTGCGTAGGTTGCCTATACAAATACAGACTAAACGAGCATTCAGTAATGAAATTTACAAGTAAAATAGCAATTTTTTACTCAGCGGTATTGAGGTAAATTGTAAAGAGCTGTTTCGTGTAGCAGGTTTTTGACTAGAGATAGTTCCTGCACTAGAAGTGGATTCACTTTGTGATAAACGACTTTTAATCTTACTAAAATGCTGCCTTCTCTATTTTTGTAGATTTGTTTTTTGATTTGATCAAAGATGAATGCATGAATACGATGTGATTTTCGAATTAAATGTATATTATTTAGTTTAAACTCAAAATTGAAAAAAGTATTGCTTTTGAAATTTTTTTTTCTGTAAACGTAGTGCTAACGTATGCTTTCAATGTTGTTGCATGAAGATATTTGAGGATAAGAGTGCATAGTTTGCTTTTATGCGTGATTAAATATTCTAATTTTAATTCTGTCTTCTAAATATAAGGGAATAAACTGCATTTTATAAAGATAGCTTAGTAAAGGGAAATAAATAAAATTTCACTTATAGTATTTTATTCAATGGTGAAAATATTCACTTTATTCCTGAGGAGATAAATAGATTTCATTCCAATTATAGCTATATTTCTATTCCATTCATTTGTACACACAATTAATACATAAATATATATACAAACTGTACTTACGAAAAGATATATATACAATTTTATGCACATTAACATTTCGTTACACATATATACAGTATATTATATTATATTTGACCTCCTGGTGCACTGCGTAGGTGTATCCCAGAGTCAAGGGTGGCTCTTAGGCAAAAGCCCATCTCCATTTGGTTCATCTGTTTTGGTGTAGAAACTCAAGAAATCTAGGCTAAAAACATGTGCGAGGTATTTTACCACCGCCAATATAAAACAGCTCTGCCCGGTGCCCTTCTCTAGACCCTGGTTTACATTTTGTATTTGTGCCCAATGCACAAGTCCCGCACCCACCGGATGTATTGCAATACCATTGGGTGTCCACAAATGATTTACTAGTGAAGAATTTCCACAAATTTTTTTCACTAACACCCAGTAATTATTACATTAAACAGATGTATACAAAATGTTTTTAAATATGCTCAGTCTCTGAATTCCTGAGAACCAAGAAAACCATATATAAATTACAATGGACAATTAACAACACTGTCTATTCTGTCCGCTGGAACTTTCAAACCTGTTGACAAGCACAATCAGATAGCTACTAAATGATTCTCACAAACCTCGTGTTTCACAGAAACCAATCTTTACAATAACAGTTGACATAAATCTTGTCAATAACAATTGGCCAAAATTAATGCTACATTAATTAACATAAATCAACGCAATAACAATCCACATAAGTCAACACAATAACAATTAACTTAAATCTTCTGTTTACACATAAACCTTTTGTCTTTTGGTCATTTGTGAAGTCAATTCCCAGAAGAAGTTGAAGTTCTTAGCTGAGTCCTGAATATGAAAACTGATCTTGAGAAGGTTTGCAGAGCAGTAAAGTTATTATGGTCTTCAACTGCAGAGCAATAAAGTTATTATGGTCTTCAACTGCAGAGCAGTAAAGTTATTATGGTCTTCAACTGCAGAGCAGTAAAGTTATTATGGTCTTCAACTGCAGAGCAGTAAAGTTATTATGGTCCTCAACTAAGGTATTTACATTGTTCTCCAATAGGTTTGGAACCACAAATATTAAATCCGCTCTAAGTTGAGAGTACAATGGACAATTCAGACGTACATAAATTCACTTTTCATATTCCCCACATGTGGAGTATGGATCAGGCAGTAGGCCAGGCTCAAATAACTTATCCCGGAGGGACCATGCCCTGTTAGGAGATAAGAAGTTGTCATAGAAGGCATAAACCACAATATAACTCCAGCGGGTGTTGAAAATTCCACTTGCTCAATATATATTTTTTCTTGTTACAAGCAGAAATTCGCTCTCATCCCATCTTTTTTGCCAGACAACAGTAAATTCGTTCCAAAGCCTTTTCTTCTCCCTTTTAAAGTCGCTGGCTGGGTCATTCATAATAGTGTGCATAGTGTTGGGGGAAAGGAGCCTCCGATGGTTTCCCACATTCGCGCCATATTAACTCTATGGAAACAAACAGTATCACTGTGAAAGCCTGAAATTTTTTTTGTTGTAAATGAAGTATTGTGCTGGGTTCTTAATCAATCAGCTGCATCCCACAGTTTCTCACTTAGCTTGTGGTGATTTCAATTTACCTCCTCAGCTATCTAATCTGAAAAAAAGATCTTCTGGCACACTTGAGATGTGCTGACCTACAACTTATTAATGAAGTTCCAACCCAAACAGGGGGAAGAACCTCTTAGATCTAGTTCTAGCCTCTATCCCTTGCACCCTTGATTACATTGCAGAAACGCCATTTGACTCTGATCATGTCCCAATACATGTGACTGCATATCTGCCTGCCCCCAAATTAGAAGCCAGAAGGACAACAAAAAAGGTTGACATCAATTAACTTACTTGATGTAGATAAGTGCATCAGAGCCGCCTCGCTCATTCCCTGGGCGACCTTAGAGACTTGTGACCCAGAGCTAGCTGTGAACATTCTCACAAACTGGATCAACACGGTTGCCAAATATGCTGCCTCTAAAAAATCACAATCAGTCCATATACAAGACTTTGGTGGAATTCAGAACTCAAAATGAGTTTCCAGCTGAAGCAACAGCTCCATCGCACATGGAAACGGTCGCAAAATGTCAATGATCGCATCGTTTATTCAAGGGCACGGGCTCAATTTAATCGCCTGAAATCTGAGGCAATCAAATTATACGTTAACCGAGATCTGGCTAAAGGAAAAATTCAATACAAGAAAGTGAAGCTTCATTTTCCTTTGCAACTTGATCCTGAATTGTGGCTCGATTTCGTCACAAGATTTAATCGTAATCCTATTCCAAACTCAGATCTGGCTCTACTAACAGAGGCCACCCAGCAAGAAGTGTTGAACACCATTAGATCACAAAACAACATCTGATCGTCGCCATCAATTCTCTACCTGCCTCGTCAACCACTGGTGATGAGGGAGTTCCCCAATTCATGCTCAAATGCCTAAGTCCGTACATTATTCAGCCACTTTTAATTATCTTCAACCAGTTACTCTCGAACCAGATTTTCCCACAGCAATGGGAAAACTATCTCATCAATACTTTAGCCAAAGTTCAGTCGCCATCGAAACCTAAACATTTCCCACCCATCTCCAACTCCTGCTGCCTGCTAAAGCTCCTGGAGAAGACCTTACTCCTCATTCTCACCAAGCCGATCTTGCCCAGTAATCCAGCTCAAATTCACTATTTCCTTCCAAACAGATCAACGATCACCAATCTGCTAGCCACCACGAATACTATCTTGTCAGCATTCGAGAAAAGGCACGAACTAGCTGTTACTTACTTAGACATTGAGGCTGCATTTGATGCCGTTCCAGTAAACCAACTACTCACTCTCCTGGAATGCCACTTCCAGATCACAGGGAACATATTATGCTTTCTCTCCTCTCTTCTTAATAACAGAGTTATAAAGCTGCATACAGGAGATCGCACCCTTACTAGATCCGTCACCGCAGGAGTCCCACAATGAGGGGTCCTTTCCAGCCTTCTTTTTTCATCTATTATCTTCCCACTGGTTGCACATTCTCGATGTCTACTGAGCTATGCAGATGATATCAAGATGCTTACTCCCATCATCCCTGGTCAAGACCTTTATCTGGTGAAAGCGGAAATTAACAACACTCTCACTGCAGTCACAGCTAACCTCTGCCAGTTCGGGCTCAAGATCAATCCTGCTAAGTCCGAATTCATGATGTATTCATTGAAGCAAACTCCTTCATCTCTCCAGTCTTCGGTCGGCAACACCCTCATCCCAATTTTATCCAGCCATCGTGATCTGGGTATTGAATTCGACTCCAAACTTCGATTCAACGCCCACATAGACATGCTCCTCAACGTGCTTCAAGACTCCAGTGGATAGCAAAACAGCATCTCCTTCATATCAGAGATAAAAAGACAACTGTGAGGTACATAAGAACAATTATCTTTCCACCTTTACTCTATGCTGCTGAAATTTAGGCGTCAGCGGCACTGTCAATAAAGAAACCACTGTTTGCCACAGAATTCTGCTCCTAAAGTGGGCCAACAGGAAGCACAACCTTCCAGCTCTGATTCGTACCACGCAGCTTGCCAACTCTCTCGGGATTCCACGGCTTCCCACCTTAGTCGACGACCAACGCCTCCTAGCAACAGTCAAGATAACAGGCATAATCGCAATACCTTCATTCTGGGATACCTGTGGCTGGAGGATTCCCCCTGCTGCCCTTAGGACCAATCCCGAGCTCTACTCGCATTCAGCGCGACTCCATCTCTCGGTTAGTTTCCTCCCTCAGCAGATGTTCCAGCAAACCCAGGCACTTGACGCCGATCTGAACAAATTCGCTGTTGACCGGACTTACAGGAAAAAAATTATGACTAGTAGGACTAATCAGCAATGACATGTGTACCTTGCATCTGTTCCTGTCTAATTGAGCTGGTGCTCTTATCTCGATGTTAAGCCAGCTCGATTAGACCTAACTCTCGTAAGGAGTTGTCTCCTTTGTATTATGATATGTTTTCTTTGTAAAATTACCTTTTTGTAAATAATTGTTCGATTTTTCCCGGAAGTTTTGGGAGGCTGTAAAAATGTAAACCCCTGGCTTTTTGGTCGTGAAGGGCATTAAAGATTATATCTCTCTCTCTCTCTTCTGTTGGGTTCCTTGCATTTGGCCGGAAGACCCCTGGTGGGATCCCACCTTGCCCGCATACACACCACTAGGAGGTAGACAGGTTGCCGATAATTTTCTGTCTAGTCTCCTCCAGGTCGCCTGAGTTTCCTGGAAAGAGACCAAATAAAAAAAAGAAAAGAAATAGGGTACAGGGAGTACAGGATATACCGGAGAGGGTAAAGGAAATGAGATATAGACAGAGCGACGGAGGATGTAAGGGAACGCTTCCTCTGCAGGTTGGGTGGGAATTTTCCCACCTAAGCGGAAGTGGAAGTAGAGGGCCCTCAAGAGGGTGCGAAGACAATCACCTATCAAGAGAGACACGGATGAAAAAATTCAAGCGACCTGAGTGTCAAGTCCAGTAGTTAGAAATGGTCACAATCTAGGTGAAGATATTCAGTATATGAGAAAAGGGTGTTGATCAATGTGCATCAGTTCCAGGACGTTGCACCAGTGATCTTCTTCTGGTGAAGAGATTATGGGCGAAGGTAGAGAAAACATGGTACTGGTCTTCATCATTGATCAGAAAATGTTCATTTTCTCGAGACAAGACATGTATTTTTGATATGAGCAACGTTCGCAGGTCCTCGTACAGCGGGAAAACATAGAATAGGTGATCCCAGTCTTCGTTTTCACCACAAAGACAGCGAGGGTCATCCACGATGTTCATAGAGGCAAGTTTATGATTTATGGATTCATGACCTGTAATCAGGAAAGTGGTATATATAAAGTGGTATGTAAGGAAGAGTTCTGCTACGTGGCGAAAATCAGTGAGTTACTGAATTATGTGCTCCTAAAAATACTCAAATACCCAAGTTAACCTGAAAGGATCATAAATGAACTGCATATTGACAGAGAGCTAACTAAGTCAAGGTCCTTGTCATTGGTACACTGGGTAATCAGTTTCTCCCCAAATATTTATAGGTGTAATTCGTCAATAGACAGAATGTTTCTTGCTTGTAGCTCGCATAGGCATAGACCATTTACAATAGTTACTAAGTGCTTTTTGTGCTTGTGATATGGGCACACAACACAAAACTGTACCCATAACTGCCCATCCCGTGGACATTGTGCCTGTAGTGGTCATGTGCATGTAGAATGCCGTCATAAGGATGAGCCTGCCTGCTGCATAAATTGCAAGAGGCGTAAAAGAGACTTTCGGCACTCGATCCGCGATCCTAACTGTCATGAATATAAAAGAGCTCTAGAGATTGCACGATTAAGGACCGCTGACGAATGAGGTAATTTGTGATTACAAATGCAGAGAACTTTTGCGTATCATAGATCTTGTAAGACAACGGACCGACTATGGATACATTGTCTTTTATCAGTTCTTCATCTGCAGTTGAATCAGTCTCTGAACTTAGCCTGTTTCAACTGAATGCTCAGCAGTCACGATTGGTGACCGATGAAGTCCGAAAGGTAACCGATTAAATTAAATACGATATTATAGCCTTACAAGAACAATACCATTTCCGTGGTAAAATAACCGGGTTATTCAGGTGGAACATGCTGAACCACGTACGGCCTTCGTCATAGTTAATTCTAAATTGGACTCAGTCAAGATAATTAGTCTTACTAAACAACATGCTGTCTGCATAAGTGTGTCTACTTCTCATGGCTCTTACTTTCTAGTTTCACTATACTGCCCACCAAATTCCGACATTACACTTCATCTAGCCTACCTCGACCAAGTTATTTCTTTGGTAGGTACTGCCAAACTTATTATAATGTCAGACATTAACGCCAAATCCAGTCTATGGCACTCCGACCATACTGATAACAAGTTCACTCATAGAAGACTTTCTCCTTTCACATGAGCTGACGGTTCTAAATAAACCCGGCTCACCTTATACCTTCAGTTCTCGAAATGACGAATCAAATATAGACATCACTGCTACTTCTTACACCGTTTATTCAAACATTAATGACTGGAAAGTAAATACTAATATTTGCTCAAGTGACCATCGTGCGATCAGCTTCTCTGTGATTTGCTCTGCACAATCATATAATCCTTCACTACAGTACCTTAGAAGATTTTCTTTGAGACGCATCATGTGGAACCGATTTCATGACTGAATCAACATTGATTTCCCAATTGAAACCATAAACGTCATCCATCACTTTACAGCTGCTGAATTAGCTTCCTGTGTTAATGATGCTCTCAGCCACGCCTGTTATAAAGCAGCCAAAAAGAAAATTCAGTCTTCCCATCCCACTCCATGGTGGAACCAAGAACCTGTTCTGCTTCGTCAGCAAGTGCATCGGGCTAGGCGCACTTACCAACCACATCACAGGAACTGGCCACCCCATGGGGCCTTGTTTATCGCCTTACGAGGAACAAATCATCTTCCCCTACTGTTTATTGGTCGGTACCGCAAACGGCACCAAAAGTATCACTTGGAAGGACACCATCAACATTATCTTGGACAATCTGCTTCCTTCTGATCGCCCAGAGGATGACTTGACTACTCATCAACAAATAAGAGCTCAATAACTCCTACACTACTACTTCTGAATCTTAGCCATTTACGCAGCTGGAGGTGGACACAGCTGTCCTAAAAATTAACTTTGGTTGTCCGGGCCTCGACCTGCATGAGGGCATCGTTATCAAACAATTCCAAAAGCTACGTCCAACGGTTCTTCCGACTCTATTCAACAAATGTCTGAAGGAAAGCACAGTCCCTGTTATCTGAAAGACAGCTCTTCTTAAACTAGTTCCTAAACCTTCAAACACCCAAAGTGGCGAGTCCTTCCGTCCTATTGCTCTGTTATCGCATTTGGCTAAAACATTTGAAAGGTTGACTGCTATAAGACTCACTTCACTGTTCGCGAACACCTCTCTTGTATCAGACGATCAATGTGGTTTCCGGACTGGACGAGGAACTGAAGAAGCAGTCGTTGACTTCATTTCTCGAGTTAACTCTGCAAATTCTAAATACGTTCTTGCTGATTTTGTTGATTTCCCTGCGGCATTTAATCTGTTATGGTGGTCTAGTTTGTTTGCTCGCTTACGTGCTGCCGATTGTCCTCTTCCTCTCTATAACTTTTTACAAAGTTATTTTGAAAACCGTAAAGTTTCTGTTATTTCTGGATCTAACTTCAACTCCCGCTCTGTCACTAGGGGCTACCCCTAAGGCTCTGTTCTTGGATCACTTGTCTGGAACATCGTTCTTGACGAATGGCTCCTTAAAACTATTCCTTATACTTCCAAATTGACTTATGCAGTCGATCTCACCCTGCTGATCCAGGGCAATCCCCGTGCCTCCCTTGAAAGTACTGCCAACTTAGTCATGTCAGCTTTCTCTCAATGGTCCACAACAATTAAATTATCCATATCCTCCTCGAAAACGAAAATGATGCTGGTTAAGGGTTCGCTTAATATTTCACGGCCACCTGTTGTAAAACTTCAAAACAAATCACTTTCCATGGTTTCTTCTCTAAAATTTCTTGCTCTGATCACTGATAGTAAACTTAAGTTTACTAAACACTTGGAAGATCTCTCAGAGAATGTCAAAAAACTTATCTTCTCACTTCTGCGTCTCTCTAAACAATCTTGGGGTCTTAATTCTCGTTTTCTACGGTTATATTACAAAGCTGTGTTCTACTAATTTGTTCCTATGGCGCGGCCGCCTGATTCTGGCATGTTAAGAAGGTTACAGTACAGACTAAACTTCACAGCATTCAACGTAAAATGCTTTTAGCAATGTGCAAGGCCTGTAGGACTGTGTCTTCTCCTACTTTGCAGGTCCTTATCGGCTGTCTGCCCCTCGATCTCTTTCTTATGGACCGAGGCCTGTGCTTCTACATTAGGCACGCTGTCCCTGTCACCTTTCTTGGCATTGCCATCGATGTTACTGTGGATCCCAAGCCAGAGAAAAGACGCTGTTGGAATATTTTGATGCAAAGCTGGCAAGACAGATGGTCTGGTACCTCTAAGGGTCTTGTTACTTTAAAGTTCATCCCTAACGTCACCTTTGCCACGTTAGAGTCCACTCAGAAATGCTTTCACCCTGGTCTGTACCCTCTCTACTTACTCTCTGGTCATGGCTCCCTTAATGCGAAACTTGCAACTTTCAACCTTGCTGAATCACGTTTCTGTTCTTGTGGTGACCCAGAAGACTGAGAACATATTTTATACCGCTGCCATCAATACCTAGATCTTTAACAGAACCTTCTTCTCTACACCAGTATCACTGTCCCCAGAAATGAGCCGGACTTCCTGAGCACCAGAGAAAATTTCCAGTCCCTGCAAGAATTTGCTCGTCATGCTTTTGATCGCCGGACGCGTCTTTTCTTTCAACTATGGAATACTTCCTAGCCTTCCTAGTGGAAACCTCTGCTGGCACTGGCTTTTGGCCAGTGCGGGATCAGATATACATATATATATTTTTTTTCCCCCTCTTTTTTCTTTTCTCTTTTTTTCTTTTTCAATTTTATATTTTATTTATTTATTTTTATTTTTCTAATTTTTATTTATTGTTTATTTTTCTAATTTTTATTTATTGTTTATTTTTCTAATTTTTATTTATTGTTTATTTTTCTAATTTTTATTTATTGTTTATTTTATCATATTTTTATTTTTTATTTTATTTTATTTATTGTTTATTTTATTTTTTATTTATTTATTTATTTTATTTTATTATTATTTTTTTCCCCACTTTTTATTTATATTTATTTACTTATTTATTTTTGCTGGTTCCCTGGGTTTGAGCTGCCCGATGGATAGGATTTTACTATCTAGTTTTTATTATTTTCTTACATATATATAATAATAATAATAATAAGATTCTTTTTTTACATAAATTTTATACAATATTCATTCCTTTCACAGTAAGCCAGAGGAAACTTACAATTTGTTGTTTATACAAGCGATTTTCTTTTATAAAAAAAAAATAATAATAAAAAAAATAACTAAATAATAATTAATAGATCAAAGCAAAGATGATAATTAAAATGTTAAAATGAAGTAGGAATTACAGCGAAAAAGGACTACAAGTTCAGCTGAATATGAAATGACATCGGGTAACTAACTAAGATCGGCACTTACATAAATGTCCTTTACAAACAACAAAATGGGATAAGATGCCATCGCGATATGTCTTGTCTATTGTCCACAGGTCGATGTCGATGTTGAGAGAGTTGAGAGTGTCCAGAGTCACATTAGGGAAGTGTCTCTTGAAATTCTGTAACAGCTGGAGCCTTGAGCATAAGGAGGGGGTACTACGGAGATGTCTGCTGGGAAACGCCAACCAACCGTGTTCCAGATGTTGATGTGATCCTGCTAACTGAGCACAGATGAAGGAATGATTTTATTTTTGCACATGGGCTCTGTGGGCTACGGGCGTATAATGCAGGTTGCAACAGAGAGTAGATTCAGATGTTGTATAGATCTTTTGCGACCACAAGTTGGCCCACTCCAGCACCCAGAATTCGAGGCCCCATAGTTTCCTGACGCTGGTGGGTGGTGCCGCCGACCAAACTTCCACGGCATAGTAGATCACACTACAGAAGTAAGTTGCGAGGTATTTCTTGATTATTTGCTTATTGTGCGTTTTGCACAGATCAATTTTCATTCCCCAGAACGCTCTCAGGGCTTTGGAATACTGAGCTTTGAATTGTTTTTTATAGGTGAGGTTGGCATCAAGGATTACTCCTAGGAATTTGACACTGTCTATGGGAGCCAGAATATTTCCTGCCAATTCCGGGAGTAGAGAAGATGCAGTATCAGTAGAAGTCATCCGACTTGGCGTAAAGATGAAATAGTTTGACTTCTCCGGATTGACTGACAAGCCAAAAAATTTAGCATACTTACAGAATGTATTTAGGTAGCTATTTACAGATTCAGAGGCGGTTTGTCTTCCTTGTGAATCACCAACATGGTAAGTATTTCATCAGCATACGATAGGAAAGCTGCAATTTGTTCCATTAGTGGAATGAATATTGCTGCAAATAAAAAGGCTGAGAGAGAACCACCTTGTGGGATCCCTACTTCGATGCTTTTAGTGACTGTGATGCCATGGCCTTTGAAGTGAAGCATTCTCCTAGATAGCAAATGATTGAGGATCTCGAGCATATTTCCGGATATCCTGTAGAATCACTCAAGTAAGGCCAGACGGGGTATTATTTGGACTGAGACGAAAGCAGATTTCATGTCCAGAAAAATGGTGTGAAGATCTTCGTTGTCATTCCAGGTGTGAACTATTTTCTGTGATAATGGCTGTGGTCCTTGAGGTTGTCACAGACATTCTCTCAGATATGCCAGTCAAGCTGTACTTGCTACCTGGGAGTCCAAAACGCTGATGGAACTGATATTCGGGTGACACACAAGTCAAGTGGACCCAATTTCGGAGAAGTCCGGACGGTCTGTGACAGCCAAAATTCCCTGCTAGCACCTTCACGATGGTGGGACTGTTACTAAAATCCTGGGTATAACCTCCATGCACAAGTACATGGTGACTGACCACCCAGGTGTGAACCAAAGTAAGCAGGGGTCGAGGTGTGGCGCCCACACCACATGGAGGAACGCCGTCCCTCTATGTTACCAGGCAATACTAGGAGGTAGATGACTCTCATCAACCGGTGTAATACCACCACTTCGCTTATTGGAGGCTTGAAACGGTGGAATCCAAGTTTAGTCTCTAGAGCTAAGTTCCGGTCAACCCTTCCCTATCTCTTCCATCATGCAGTATGATTGATGACTTTTGAGGTTATGATGAACGTCATGGCGAGATCCAATATTCCATACACTTCTAGGGCACGGCTCTAAAACGGTGTTCGCAGGCCTGCCGCTAGTTAGTACACCGGACTGAACCATTTGGTAACTCTCTAGGAGGATTCCGGATCAGCTAGTGTATAATCTTGCTACCTCTACTCTGCCAGATAGTGACTGGAGGGAGTCCGAGTAGTGTGTATGCGGGGAGCATTGTCGAGGCCACATTACGTCAAGGATCTGGGTATATTCTTACCACGTGTACGTCATATCCAAAAATTTC
Organism: Mastigoproctus giganteus; assembly: GCF_048544385.1. Classification (NCBI taxonomy): domain Eukaryota; kingdom Metazoa; phylum Arthropoda; class Arachnida; order Uropygi; family Thelyphonidae; genus Mastigoproctus; species Mastigoproctus giganteus. The sequence continues at coordinate 577,476 of NW_028328296.1, read as the reverse complement.
ATTACTTCATACAGCATGTCCCACCCACTTTTTCTTACTATTGAATACATCATGAATTGTCAAACTAATAGAGCAAGCTTATCTGCGAAAAGATATACACCTCCCAAGCACTTCCTATTTCATTTCACAAATATACGTGGTCTCTGTTCTAATTTCAACGATGTCCATTTCCACTTGCAGTCTGCCAAACCACATGTACTTTTTCTAACAGAATCTCAGTTATCGGTTGATTCAACTACTACTCATCTCAGATGCGCAAATTATTCGCTGTATGATTCATTTCGCCTCAAAGGTAGTACTTGTGCATATGTCCGTTCTGATATTCTCTGTCAGAGACATGGCAATTTGGAATCTCCTCTCTTTGATCTTCTCTGGCTTAAAATCTCTCTACCTCATTGTGTAAATTGTGTAAAATTCATCTGTTGTCTCTACCGTTCTCCCAACTCCACTAATCCCTTGGAGCTCTTTGACTTCCTCTCTTTGCAACTTGACTTTCTTGAGACCAACTTTCCTAACAGTAAGGTGATTTACCTTGGTGATTTTAAGGTTCACATCTCCAGCTGGCTTCCGTTTTCTAGTCACACCGACCCAGTAGGTCGAGATGCTGGGGCTTTTGCAATTACTAATGATTTAGCACAGATTATTCATTTACCTAAAAGAATACCGGACAATCCTAATCATACAGTCAATATGCTTGATCTTTTTCTCACAAACAGCCCTTCTAAGTACACGGTCGAAGTGAGAGGTCCTTTAGGCACTTCAGATCAAAAATTGGTGATTGTCTCTTCTTCAATGGAATCTTTATCTCATGGCTATTCCCAACCTCGTGTTGTTTGGCATTACAAGAATGCAAAATGGGATTACATGCAAAACTTCTTTTCTTCTTTTCCTTGGTCGGATTACTCTTTCAAAACTTCTGATATCAACGTTTGCTCAGATCGTGTCAGTGAAATTATTCTTTCAAGAATGGAATCCTTTATCCCAAACTCCACTTAAAATCTCGTCCTTTATGTAAACCTTGGTTTTCCAATAAATGTGCTAAGGCTGTTCAAGAGAAGAATGTTGCATATCGTAATTGGCTGGTTTCTATTTCTTGAGTTTCATTTTCTGCCTACACCAAAGCTCGCAACAATTGTAAAGCAGTTATTAATCAGTCCAAACTAGACTTTGAACAGGCTAAGAGTAGAAAACTTGCTTCTTGTCCTAATGTTAGCCAAGCATTCTGGTCTCTTGTCAAAGCTATAGGCCGCAACTTTTGCCCATGTCTGCTCCCACCTCTGTCCAAACCAGATGGTTCTGTTGTCACTTCAGCCAAGGATAAAGCTGACCTGCTAGCATCCCATTTTTCTTCCAGCTCATGTATTAATGATCTTGGTAAAACACCTCCCACCATTCCCAACACGCTCCATTCAATGCTTCCTGTGGTCTTCCGTCAAAAGGACATCAGAAGGATTTTGATGAAAGCTCAAGGTCCTGATGGTATTTCTCCACTTGTTCTCAAAACCTGTGCTCCTCATCTTACTCCTATTCTTTGCCGCCTTTTTTCACTGTTTTTCCAAAGGTGTTTTTCCTTCTGCTTGGAAATTTGCTCATATCCAGTCGGTTCCTAAAGCAGGGTGACAAATCCCTCCCATCCAATTATTGTCCCATTGCAATTACTTCTACTCTTTCTAAAGTAAAGGAGAAATCAATTAACCGCCAACTCTTAAACTACCTAGAAATCCTTTGTCTGCTCAATTATCGCCAGTATGGATTCCGTCAGTGTCGATCCACTGGTGATATTCTGGCTTATGTTACCCATTTATGGATTAATTCAATGGAAATGTTCCGTGAAACACAAGTAATTTCTCTTGACATCTCAAAGGCTTTTGATTGTGTTTGGCATAAAGGTCTTCTAAACAAGCTTCCATCTTATGGTTTGCCAACTGTTTGTATTAATTGGTTATCCAGTTTTCTCTCTGATCGCTCACTGAGCTTGATGGTAGATGGCTCTCTGTCTTCTAACTTCTCCACTAATGCTGGTGTCCCGCAAGGTTCAGTTCTTTCCCCCAAGGTTCAGATCTTTCCCCTACTCTTTTCCTCTTGTATATTAATGACCTTCTTCCATTAACTGTAAATTCTATCCATAGGTTTGCCGATGATAGCACATTGCATTCCACTTTCCATTTTGTGAAACCTTTTCCTGCTCAATCAGATTCAACTTCTCGAAAATCTGCTACCAATTTCTGAAATGCCGATCTTCAGGTAATTCTCCAGTTGGGCAACGACAACCTAGTTGATTTCAACCCTTCTAAAACTTAGTCTTGTCTTATATCTCGCAAAAAGGATTCTTCTGCTCCTATGCGTATCTTTAGTGACACTCCGATTTCTAGGCAAAATGATATATCACTTTTGGGGATTACCCTGACTTCTAATCTCTTTTGGCACAAGCACATTACAAATATTGCTTCCTCTGCATCTAAAAAACTTGGTTTTCTCTTTCGCTCTCTGCGTTACTTTTCTTCCAAACAGCTGCTCACTCTGTATAAATCGCTAATCCGCTCTGCCATGAATATTGTTCCCACATCTGTGGTTGCGCCCCCAAAATCTCTCTCAGGCTTCTTGATTCCATTCAGAAGAGGGCAGTTAGGTTAATTAATGATTCATCTCTAACAGAGTCTCTCCACTCGCTTTCTCATAGACTTACTGTTTCTCTGCATGCCTCTTCTACAGATACTTCCATGGGCACTGTTCTTCTGAATTGGTTTCTATAATTCCTGCTCTCTCTTTCAAAACAGTCCGAACACGTGCCGCCACCAGCCAACATCCATTTACTGTCTAATTTCAAACCCACAGAACCAACTTTTCATCTTCCTCATTTATCATTCAACTGCCGTTTTCTGGAACAACCTTCCTTCATACGTATTTCCTGAAAATTACAATCTACAGAAGTTCAAGTCCAGTGTCAACAAATATCTTCTTTCGTCTTCTCAACCTCCAATCCAAGCACGGTAATAAGTACTAGAGGTTCTAATAACTCTCGTGTTTGGGGTTCACATAAAAAAAAGGCAGGTTCCAGTAGATCTATTAGGTATGACATAATGGGAAGGTTCTAGTATGTGCGAAGATTGCAAGTGCTACATCATTATAGTTGCACTTCTCGAGGCATTTCAGGAATGGAGAGGCAATTGATATTGCCCTGAAGTCAGCCGGTCTTTTCGCACGAGGCTTTTTCGGAACTACCACTACTCTGTATGATAACCAGCTTGAAGGCACCTGTGGAAATTTGAGTACTTTGTTGTAGAGCTGGGTGAGCTCTTTGCTGATGAAATAAGAAGCAATTTTTAGACTAAAAAGAGGTATTGCGTCAGTTCCTATTGTGGACTTGTCAGGTAGTGAATTTATTATTTTTATTAGTTCTTCTTCGGAAATTTCCGAATTACTAGAAGGTGAAGAAACGTTAAACGGTTCGATCCGAGGATATGCTTTGGACACACGGTGATCTCGCTTAAAACGCAGCAAATGCTCCCACCATTCCTGGACATCTAAAGATAGAGGGGTACAAGTATGACTAGTGGACCACACACGTTTTCCCCTGGACAGTTGGCCATTCATGAAACTGTGAATAGCAAATTGTTTTCTATTCTGGAAATCCATCCTTGCTTTGGTAAATTTGGCGTATGACACTTTTGAAGGCGACTTCTTGCAAGAGGCATGGGCTGCCTGATTTTCCCTAAAGGCCTTGGTCAGGAGGGTATTCCACCATGGCTTTGAGTGGGGACTAAGAATGCAAATTTTATAAATTGCAGACCTAGCAATGAATTCCATCCATCTAGGAAGCCAGTAGGCAGCCTCATTTATGTTAAACTCAGCCAGTATGTTCCATGGGTAAAGTTGGAAAAGGGTAATAACTTTTCCAATATTGATGTATTTTGGATTGTATACTCTCCTGAGAGTGTTTGTAGTTGGTACTTGTGTACGTTTATCCTTACGTGCCTGCAGAGATATCATCGCAGCAATCGGCACATGGTCGGACAGGAGGAAGTCTCAGTTATGGTCAGGATTTTTTAACTTTACTTAACAGTTTGAGAAGATGCGCTGCAGAGTGGCATCGCCGTGTGACGGAGGAGCATGAATAAGACCAATGCCCATTTCCGACATGTTCACTGACATAGTATCTAGGAGCTTCTTTGTGGCTGGCAGCGGAAGGTGAAATTCTCCGAAGATGATGAACTTTTGCCGATGATTGATTGTGGATGACAGATTAAGGACAGAATCCTCAGAAACTACTGGAGGGAAATAAACGGCACACACAGAGATTGACAAACCAGCAATTCGGTAGAATTCAAGAACAGCTTCTATGTCACCTCCTGGATAAGTGGATGCCTTAATCAGGGGTAGTGAACTCCTTTGACAGATTGCTACACTGCCACCTCGTCTCGCAATTCTATTAGCAGCCAGCGGGTGATAGCCAAGATTTGAGGTGAACGCATCAATTTGCATTTCATCTCTGAGTCAGGTTTCAATCAGAATGACGAAGTCGTACTCTGCGCAGGAACGCAAATCAAGTAGGCCCTCTAGTTTGTTTTTGACACTCCTGATGTTTTGTAGGAAACATCGAATTTTTACTTCGACAGAAGGTTGTACTATGATGAGATTACTTTTGGAACAGTATTTGCTTTTCACATAATGATCTTAAATTTCGTTCCGGGATCGATGTCGCGTTCGATGTGCCCTCTTACTAGATATTCTAACTGCAATGCGACCGGTCCGATGTTCGCTCGTCATCTCCACGTGAGACATCCATAAGTTGCACCCGCTCTCGGATATAATTTGGGAGACTCCGCTAGAGAGGACAAGTAGCTATGCTGGTGTAGTTATGCATTGTTGTGGGATGGGGTTCGGGCTTGATAAGTTCTTGTTCTTTGGTATCCCATAGTATGGCATTACCAACAGACCTCTGGGCCAGTATTCGGCATTGAGGTATTGTTGGTAATTAAGCCCATCAATCTGAATCCTAAAGGAAGCATAAGATGAATGCTTGGTATTGATTTTGAAAGGCTTACCGGGTATGCCTAGTTCCACCAACAGTGCCTGAATTGCTTCAACTTTTGTCAACGGATCCAGCCTGCTAATGAAGATATTTGCATGAGTATTGCTGGTGGCTTGGCGATCTCGTTTTCTGAGGCTAGTATTAACTACTCTCGTGCCAATCAATGTGGCTTAGCTGTTTCTGGAATACTGTTGGCGTGGAGATGCTTGCGTCGGTTGAGGTCCGGGCATCTGGCCTTGCTGTGCTCCATTCTTGCCTGCAATGTCAGAGTTCCGTTTCGTTGATTTTTGCCTGGCGCTATAGGCGCTGTCTTTAGAGAGTGTAACTATATTCGTTTCGGGTAGCAGCGATGACTCAGGTGTGGAAGATGGGCGTTCCAGTGGACCTGGACAAGGGAGCCTAGTGTTCAAGGGCAAGAGACCTTGTAGTAGGCTCATGGAATTTCGTTGATAATCTTCAAGCAGGCTCTGACGTTCCCTTAGCGAGTTATTTTCTGAATACAGTTTTATTTGAGTGCCTTCAATAGTTTCAAGTTTCTCAGTGTTACACCCGCTAAAAGCGCAGCTGACTTGAGCCTGTGATTCCGTTTAAGAACAGTTATCAGTAACCCCATGCAAAAACTTGCTGTTCGTAACCGATTCATTGAGAGTGTAATTGAAATACTGTATGTGGTGCCGTCATTAACAACATTCAGCATTCTAGAGGGAGAGACTTTGGGAGAGGGAGGCAGGTGCATTAAGGGAGCAGCCAACATGTCAGCTGTATCTGACGAATCCCTATTTTGCTTGCGGCAGAGTGCACAACTTCATTTTGATTTCTTAAGTTGCGCAGTCCGTTTTAGATCTTTAATGCCACTACAAAACTTGCAAAAAAGAAGCTGGCATGATAATGATAAACATTTTATTGGGCAGTCGGAAAGTTTTTCCCAGCTCGAGCAGGGTTGCATATTTTCAGACGGCATTGTACCCAAAATTCACTAAACACTACAGGGAGAGATATGGTAAGGATGCTGACAAAGTAAAAGCAGAGTACTTACTGACCACGGAATGTTCCTTCAGGCTAGGATTAAGTAGGGTGGCGAACAGCTGACTGATCATTTTTCGCAGTGTGTGGGCTCCAACGGGTAAATGAATACACTGTACTCACAATTGCGAACAACAAGGTCCTATTCAACTTTAGCAATTCTGCCAGGAAATCCGAAATTACTGGACGAAATAGTAGAAAAAGCACGTTCATACTCACTCCTCACGAACTGTGAATATAGAGCTAAGACATTAGATGAAAATTAAGATGGTTACACTAGTTCAAGACACGGAAACAATTGAAGTAAGTGGAGCATGTAAATAATCCGACCTGAACAATCACGCGCACGCGCAAAACTAATAAAATATATATATATATATATATATATATATATATTAGTTTTAGATAGGTAATTAGCTGCAACCCAAAATTAGCCATAACTTGTCACAAATGCTAAATCTGAAAAAGCATATTAATACGTAAAATACAACAATAAAAACAGAATTATATATATATATATATATATATATATATATATATATATACCAGTAAATTATAGGCAATGGATACATTGAAAGGGACGTTGACGAGGGCTAACACTTTCAATATGTCCTCCCATAATTACCCAAGCTATAGGTTTCTGATATCATCTGCCTGTTTAACACGGTCTAAAGATAATTTATGCGATAGGTAGCATAAAGGTTAGCAAATAATTTAGCTGTTAACAGGCTAGATGACTTTAGCCCGAACGATAGCAAAGCAAGAAAAGCGGACCAATAACATTAATATGGTATTAATAATAGACTAGGGAGCAGGCGCTAAAAGTAAGGAGAAAGGCTGCAAGATATAAGTAAAGCAATAGTACCTCAATCCCCCTCGAATTGCTCTAATAGTTCATGAGGTAAGAAAATAAGAATAAGACAGAAAATAGTTATAGGTAAAGGAAAAGCTGTATTGCAAGTATACGTCGGATAATACCGGGAGCGTAATTTCCCGTCCCTTTTAGTAAGGGATCCTGGTATGTCATGAGTAAAATGGATAAAATATTACCAAATAGAAGTGGACAGCAGAATGGCCAGTTCCTAATAGCTGGCCTAGTGCTACAACAGTTTGTCATAGTATAGCCATCTTACCTCTCCAGGACAATGCAAGAAAAAAACACGTTGCAGAGCACGTGTAGCTTTATATACCAAGATAGATGTCAGCGCCCTTGCAGATCTAACATGTAAAGTGTAGAGGAATAATTAATTCCAGTAAATCGGACAGTCGATGCGCCCTCTGGCGTAAATGTATTATTATAAATTTTAAGAGGCGATAGAAGAAATGCAGTTATATTAAAAGTTCCTATGTGAATAAGCCAGAGAAGAAAATGGCTAAAGTGGAGCCAATAACTAATTACTACCTCAGAAGCAAATATAGGTACAACTTTTTCAATGAGCGTAAGCTATATGAAATATGCTCCTGAGGCAGTGCCTAAATATGTACATATTTACAGGCTCTGTAGATACCGTCAGCAATAAACAATAAAGTAGCTGCATATGCATATATAAAGAGGGTAAAAATATTAACCCCGCAAGACTTTTGATATAATATACTGTAGGTCAAACTGGTTATGGCAATTATTTAACGCCATTAACATAGCTGTATGAAGGTTTATACTTATAAAATGATTCGGGAATCCATTCTCTATTAACTTATGCCTAAAATCAGTAAGAGTGCCGATAATATTCTCTGTATTATTGCATATTTTAATTCTTCTGATACCTTGTGACAAAATAATATTTTTGTGAATTCTTATTGAGATATTTGCTTGCCAATTGGTAAGGTCAATAGTTTTAAATCCAAAGGCCTTACGTTTGTCGTAAACATTGGTGACAATATTATTATTATGCACTTTTATGTTTAGTCCAGGTATGTGGCTGATTTGGTTCTATGCTCATTAGTAGCAACTATTTCTAGTTCAGGTGGATAGTATTTGCTAATAACTGTGAGTAAGTTTGGATGATTGAAAACAATTAGATCGTCAATGTATCTGTACATTGCTATTTCCTTATTAATGTTTAATTCAAAGTAATACAAGTAGAGATTAGCAACCAGGCAAGAACTACAAGCACCCATAGCAATCCCAGTATTTTGCCTATAAATATAGGTACCATCGTAGATATAGCTATTGAAAATGCAAAGACTAACTAAGTCAATCCAGTATTGTTGCTCGCAAGGCAATATATTATTATATTTAGCATAATATTCATTAAAGACGTATTTTAAACTATTGTGCGGAATGCTAGTGAACAGATTCTTGAAGTCATAAGTGCTGATATGTTCTATAGTATGATTACGGTTGTTTAGATATTCCAGAATTGGGCTATTGTTAAGAATAATTCTAGAATTTTTTATATAATATATTTTCTAATATTTTTAAAAATAATACTTAGAAGTTCCACCAGTTTTTTATGTGGAATTTTTGAGTAGCTGTTTCTACAGGAAGTAATAAATCTGAAACTAGTGGGTGTTTTGTGGAATTTTGGTATACAATATATAAAAGGAAAATTGGTATTAGGGTTGTTTAAATTTAGCTTTTTATGCATAGCCAGTAATTTTTTAATGATAGTGGTATGGTAGCTGGTTTCCAGTTTATACGTACAACTGTTATTCAGTTAATTTAGCACTGTATTAGTGTAAAATTTTCTACATATAATGCTGTAGTTATTGACAGCTTTGTCTATGGTAGCTATAACAAATTTATCTTGCAACAATTTTAATTGCTGCTTTATGCTGCCCAAATCAAATGTTTTGGTGGGCTGTATATTTTTATGCTTAATACCAACCTGTTTATTAATAGCCTGATATGTAAGGGTTATCCATTTGTGGAAAGCTTCTAGTGGTATATTATGCTTATATGCTAATTTAAGGGAAAATTGCATGAGATCTAAATGTATTTGCTTATACATTTTACTGGTATTACAGGTAGTATTAGGTCTAAATTTAAATTCATATGATAACAAAGTGCGTAATTCCGGGTCAGTAATAATGTTAAGGTCACCAGTAATTATATGCTTGTGATGTTTATCCACATAAGTATGATATTGAGGCAAATGACAAAAACATTCTGCCTCAATATCGCTCTTTACTAAGTTGCAGGCAACTTGCTTGTAATTACAAACGGTAAGACCTATAGGCTTGTTATAACTGAATCTAGTATGAATATTCAAATTACAAATAGGTAATTCATGTTTGTATATATTGATCAGTTTATTTATGTTTATGTGATCTAACAAGTTATAACTAAATTTAATGCTAATATATTCGCTTGTGAAGGTACTTTTTCTTAATCTGTATTTAAAAATATCATTAAGTAGGTGGTTTAGATGCTTGTTAATATGGCTATAGGTAGCATTGATTTTTGCTAATGCTCTAAGTGTACTTAGTTTTAAACCTAAGGTTATATCATGTATATGCTTTACATGTATAATAGGTTTATCCCATAATTTAAGCATATCTATAAATTTTCCCAATGTGTTGTTGGTATGGGCTATATTAATGGTATTAGTAGTTCTGTGGGAGTTAATTTTAACCTTATAGTTTATAGGTCTTTTTACCATGTGAAAGAGATTATATACACATGCATCATTTGTTTTGTTGGTGTAACAATTCCCATTGAATAAGCTATTTAACCCAACCCAGAAGAATAGAATGTTTTATACTTCAATATGTTAATATTTTCTAATTCAAGTCTGGTGCTATTTTTATGCTCTATAACTAAAATGGTGATGGTGATCTCACTAATGTTATGCAACTGGAAATGCTGCAGTTCTATGTCTTTTTTATTAACAAAGTTTTTTATATGTGACCTATGTACATTAATTCTAAGGTGTAGTTCACCCCCGGTTTGTCCAATATATTTAGCTTCGCAAGTATTACATGTAATACGGTAAACTATACCACTGGCATGGCAAAAAACTGGAGATTCTGCATTGTTAGTGTAATGCTTAGTATTCACATAAGGGCAAGTTTGACAACGTATATCTTTACAGGTATTGAATTTAAGGAAATTATTCTTATCTACTATAGGTAGAGTGCTATTGCGAGCACCATCAACAGGTGTAATATCTACTATAGGTAGAGTGCCAATGCGAGCTCCATCAATAGGTGTAATGTTATGTGTAGTATTATCAATAGCTACTACATTGGTGGCATGACGGTCCTCCAGTGGGCCTAAAGCATTACATGCTGTAAGACTAGTAAGGTTACTTATCGGTCCACCCTGAGCCCCGGTGGATACCGCGGTACAGTTTAGCCTACGCGACCGACGTAGTATTGCATTATTATTTGTTGTGTAAAAGCTCATATTAATATTTAATACAATATCCTAGTAAAATATCCTCTCCAGATTCACCATGTTGAACCAACTCATAACCAAAATGGGCATGTTATAATTTAATATTAGTAAATATTAGTCAATATATACAAACATGAATTACCTATTTGTAATTTGAATATTCATACTAGATTCAGTTATAACAAGCCTATAGGTTTGTAATTATAAGCCGTTTGTAATTACAAGCAAGTTGCCTGCAACTTAGTAAAGAGCGATATTGAGGCAGAATGTTTTTGTCATTTGCCTCAATATCATACTTATGTGGATAAACATCACGAGCATATAATTACTGGTGACCTTAACATTATTACTGACCCGGAATTACGCACTTGGTATCATATGGATTTAAATTTAGACCTAATACTACCTGTAATACCAGTAAAATGTATAAGCAAATACATTTAGATCTCATGCAATTTTCCCTTAAATTAGCATATAAGCATAATATACCACTAGAAGCTTTCCACAAATGGATAACCCTTACATATCAGGCTATTAATAAACAGGTTGGTATTAAGCATAAAAATATACAGCCCACCAAAACATTTGATTTGGGCAGCATAAAGCAGCAATTAAAATTGTTGCAAGATAAATTTGTTATAGCTACCATAGACAAAGCTGTCAACAACTACAGCATTATATGTAGAAACTTTTACACTAATACAGTGCTAAATTAACTGAATAACAGTTCTACGTATAAATTGGAAACCAGCTACCATACCACTATCATTAAAAAATTACTGGCTATGCATAAAAAGTTAAAATTAAACAACCCTAATACCAATTTTCCTTTTATATATTGTATACCAAAATTCCACAAAACACCCACTAGTTTCAGATTTATTACTTCCTGTAGGAACTTCTAATGATACTGAAACTGACGAATAGCGATGGTGTACTTATAAACAGCAGAGAAGGCATAATTCAAATAGCAGAAGACTACTATAGAGAATTATACAAGGAGCGAGGGAATGATACCAGCAGTGGGGAACATGGATTGCAAAGTAGCAACACATACGACATACCCGATATTCTTCCTGATGAGGCAGAACATGCATTGAAGAAAATGAAGAATCGGAAAGCCCCGGGGGAAGATGAAGGTACTGTAGAGTTGTTAAAATTGGGAGGAAGAGATATAACACAAAAACTGGCAAGGCTCTTCACAAAGTGCATTAGAAAAGGTGTGATGCCTAAGCAGTGGAATAATGCAATCATAGTTTTGCTGCTTAAGAAAGGAGATAAATCAGAAATTGGAAATTATAGACCAATTAGCTTGTTATCCCATATCTACAAGTTGTTCACAAGGGTCATTACTAAGAGATTAGAAAGAATACTTGATGAGAATCAGCCGAAAGAGCAAGGCTGGCTTTAGGACAGGATTCTCAACTATGGATCACCTTCACGTAATATCACAGCTAATGGAGAAAGCAAATGAATATAAAACACCATTATGCCTGGCATTTGTGGATTATGAAAAGGCATTTGACTCCATACAGCATAAGGCAATGTTTCGGGCACTGGAAAGACAAGGCATAGATACTCCATATATTATGATTTTGAAGAAAATATATGAGAGTGCTACATCCTTTATTAGACTAGACAAAGACAGTATCAAATTTAATATCGAGAAAGGAGTTCGACAAGGAGACACAATATCTCCAATGTTGTTTACTGCTGCCCTTGAGGAAGCTTTCAGAAGATTAGACTGGTCGCAGAAAGGAGTCAATGTGAACGGAGAGTACCTAAACTATTTACGATTTGCAGATGACATTGTGGTCGTAAGCCACGATCCCAAACAATTAGAGGAAAATCTTAATCAGTTATACACAGTTAGTAAGGATTTTGGACTAAAGATGAATATGGCTAAAACAAAAGTAATGATGAACAAGTATGCCACGGAAAGGGAAATAATGATTGAAGGAGCACTGATTGAAAAGGTGGAGTCATATACTTATCTGGGACAAGTTATTAGCTGTAATAATGATAAATGGCTGGAAGTCAAGAGAAGAATAAATTTTGGACGGATAGCATTCAGGAAACATAGTCACATACTGAAGAGCAATATCCAAGTTTGTCTGAAACGTAAAATAATGAATCAATGCATACTCCCCACCATGACTTATGGAAGTGAAACTTGGGCACTCACCAAAAGAATGGAAGAGAAGCTAAGAACTACACGGAGAAGAATGGAACGAATTATATTGGGAATCAGACTGTTAGATAGGAAGAGAAACACATGGATTAGGCAGCAAACTCAAGTAAAGGACATTCTTATGAAAACTAAAGAACTAAAATGGTCTTGGGCAGGACATATAGCTCGAAGACATGATGACAGATGGACTAAGAAAATAACAGAATGGTACTCAAGAGGAGCGAGAAGAAAACCTGGCAGACAAAGGCGGAGATGGATAGATGAAATACATGAGTTTTTGAGTAGTAAATGGATGGCCAGTGCTCAAAACAGAAGGAACTGGAAAGTTGCTTGAGAGGCCTTCATCCTGCAGTGGATTGAAAATGGCTGATGATGATGATGATGATGTAAGAACTTCTAAGTGTTATTTTTAAAAATATAAAAAATTCTAGAATTATTCTTAACAATAGCCCAATTTTGGAATATCTAAACAACCGTAATCATACTATAGAACATATCAGCACTTATGATTTCAAGAATCTGTTCACTAGCATTCCACACAATTGTTTAAAATACGTCTTTAATGAATATTATGCTAAATATAATAATATATTGCCTTGCAAGCAACAATACTGGATTGACTTAGTTAGTCTTTGCATTTTCAATAGCTATATCTACGATGGTACCTATATTTATAGGCAAAATACTGGGATTGCTATGGGTGCTTGTAGTTCTTGCCTGGTTGCTAATCTCTACTTGTATTACTTTGAATTAAACATTAATAAGGAAATAGCAATGTACAGATACATTGACGATCTAATTGTTTTCAATCATCCAAACTTACTCACAGTTATTAGCAAATACTATCCACCTGAACTAGAAATAGTTGCTACTAATGAGCATAGCACCAAATCAGCCACATACCTGGACTAAACATAAAAGTGCATAATAATAATATTGTCACCAATGTTTACGACAAACGTAAGGCCTTTGGATTTAAAACTATTGACCTTACCAATTGGCAAGCAAATATCTCAATAAGAATTCACAAAAATATTATTTTGTCACAAGGTATCAGAAGAATTAAAATATGCAATAATACAGAGAATATTATCGGCACTCTTACTGATTTTAGGCATAAGTTAATAGAGAATGGATTCCCGAATCATTTTATAAGTATAAACCTTCATACAGCTATGTTAATGGCGTTAAATAATTGCCATAACCAGTTTGACCTACAGTATATTATATCAAAAGTCTTGCGGGGTTAATATTTTTACCCTCTTTATATATGCATATGCAGCTACTTTATTGTTTATTGCTGACGGTATCTACAGAGCCTGTAAATATGTACATATTTAGGCACTGCCTCAGGAGCATATTTCATATAGCTTACGCTCATTGAAAAAGTTGTACCTATATTTGCTTCTGAGGTAGTCAAGGTCAAGGTGTCAAGGTGTGTTTGTTTCATTTGCGGTCTCCAGGGTTTCCCCTATATGCCGCTGTAGCATCTGAAAAGGTGAAGGCCGGCAAGTGTATGTATGCAGGTGTGTAAGTATGTGTCTTGTTATGATGAGTGTTGAGTGCCGGCACTGGCGACTTTGCAGCCAGGGGGCAGGGGACACCTGGTCCCCTGCCCTCTGACTCCCAACCTTGGCCACGAGGAGGCGCGCCAGGTTCACTTTCTAGTTGAGACTCTTACTGGGGCTATCAGGCAAGCCTGGGAGCCCCAAGGGAAAGGAAGTGGGGATAACAATTGAGGTATGGGGAGGTTGCATAGAAGATAAGGGGGAGATAGACCTCACATGAAATAGAAGAGAGAAGTTTACAATAGTGGATAGAGTAAAAAAAAAAATAAAAAAAAAAAAAATATATATATATATATATTATAATTAATATGATAAATAAAAGTAAAGATGGCAGTTCGAAACTCCGGAAAGCTTAAAAATTACATAAAAACGTCAAAAGTTACGATAGCCTACATCAGATAAAGGCGGGAAAAATTTGCTACATACAGTAATCCGAAACGGGGAAGAAAATATGAAATTAATAAATAATAAATAATTAATAATGAAATCTGATGTCAGCAAAGTAAATATTGATGCTAACGCAGGTATTTCATCGGGGGACTACACCTGACATAGCATCAACGAACTGCGTTTCCATACTTACCCATAGTTATGCAAGAGAAAATTTATAAATGTAAATAAATAAATAAATGTAAAAAGCCGAAAAAGATTCTCCTACAAAGTATGGACATACTCTGTAAGAGATTCTTCTACAAAGTATGGACAAGGTAGTCCCTACGCAGTATTATAATGAAAATATAATTAAGATAAAAGGTAGAAGATTAAAAGGTAGAAGATTAAAAATATTATACCTGAAAATGGCGACGCGAAACTACATGAGGTCAATACGATAGCTGCTGACGAAAAAATAGATGACTAGTGACCTCTATAATCAGTTTTTAAGACAGTATTTTAAATATACAGAATTTTAAATATACAGAATAAGGTGAAATTTAGGTAAATAAGAAGAAATGTGGCGAATAGTGTACCAGATAGGGCCATATATATATAAAAAATAAATAAATAAATAAATAAATCGATAAAAATAAATAAATAAATGAAACGGGAGAGGCTGTGGTTTTAAGCTTAGCATCGCGCAAAGCAGCAGATGGCTAAAACTTAAAATAATATAAATAGTGCAATAAAAACCAATAGAGAGATAACAGAATGATAAAAATTGTTTGGACAAACAAATGCACCAAAGCGCGCAAAGCAGCAGCAAAGGATGCAGATGTATATAAAATAATATAAATGCCAATGCAAGCAACACTAAAGGCCACAAGGAAAAATAGATTAACTATAGAATAAAGATTGAAGCCAGCTGATGGCAAACCGGAGTTAAAAACAAAACCATCTAAAGACTGAATAACAGAGATGGGTGTAATTTAAAGAACAGTATCGCGCAAAGCAGCAGATAACTAATTCTTAAATTGATATAATATATAAAAGATTGTGTTAAAGAGTAAAAACAGAAAACATCAGAAAATTAAATAAACTGGATATGGCAAATGCACCGAAGCGCGCAAAGCAGTAGCAACGGATGCAAATGTAAATATATATATATTATAATTAAATATATTATAATTATATATATTATAATTTATTTATTTACATTTATAAATTTTCTCTTGCATAACTATGGGCAAGTATGGAAACGCAGTTCGTTGATGCTATGTCAGGTGTAGTCCCCCGATGAAATACCTGATTTAGCATCAATATTTACTTTGCTGACATCAGATTTCATTATTAATTATTTATTATTTATTAATTTCATATTTTCTTCCCCGTTTCGGATTACTGTATTTAGCAAATTTTTCCCGCCTTTATCTGATGTAGGCTATCGTAACTTTTGACGTTTTTATGTAATTTTTAAGCTTTCCGGAGTTTCGAACTGCCATTTTTACTTTTATTTATCATATTAATTATAATATATATATTTACATTTGCATCCGTTGCTGCTGCTTTGCGCGCTTCGGTGCATTTGCCATATCCAGTTTATTTAATTTTCTGATGTTTTCTGTTTTTACTCTTTAACACAATCTTTTATATATTATATTATTATATATATAATTAATAATAAAAAAAAAAAAAAAAAAACTATATACAATGTTTACTATTAGCTAAGTGAGTACGATCACCTGGGAGACTTAATCAGACAACCAAAACTATGAATAATACTTCTTTACATTAATTAACACCATTTGAAAAGTATTAGGCCACAGCAACCAGACACCCTTGTTCAGTAGTTTTACAGGACTCAACCACTTTACCTCAACTTTTTTTTTTTGTTCTGGCTGGTGCTATGATTATCTGATCCGACACTACCAGATTACACCGTTAAACTCAGACGGCAAATAGCGAGGCGCTATCCATGAACCAACATAAGTAGCGTTTTACAATTCAATATCATATATTTACAACATGCAGAGCCAGCTTTTGCACTGTACACAAAATCGCTATTAATATCGTGGTAGTCTTTACAAGTCATATTTTGACAGAAACCACACTGCTCAAGATCACTAACACAACCAACAGACAACCTCTGTTAATTCTACTAAATCCAATTTTATATTTATGGCAAATAATCTACAAAACACAACATCATTACCATCGTGGAATCAACATAGTTACTTAAGAAAAGAGAACTAAGGACTTGTTTACAGAAAACATATTTTAAGGAAAAAAAAAAAAAGTTCTTGTCCTTGAACACAGACTCTGGATTACTTGGCATCACTGTTTACAGATCGACTCCAATTAGTCTCTTCCTACGTGCAAACAATTTATCTGCAAAATTACAAAAAGCTAGGAAATTTTCTTTATCATTGACAAAACATGGTAGGTCATCTTCATTGTACACTTCTGTAAGAAGCTGTAGATTATTTCTTAAGTCTGTATAGAGATAGAAGTTAAATATTAAATGCTCCATGGTCTCAGGACCACCACACTTACATAATGGAGAGGCAGCCAACCCCAGAGAGAACAATTTGGAGTTCAAGCTGCCATGCCCTGTTAGAAGAAAAGATACATTCAGACCTGGGCAGAACCAGGCCAACCGTTGCTTGGTAAATTCTAATATGTTGGGAAGGTATCTAAAAGTAACTCTACCAACTTCTGCATTGGACCAAGTTAATTGCCAACTATTAAAAAACTCTCTTCTAATTCTACAATAATCATCCTTAGTTGGTATGTCTAAATTAATTGAATAGTTGCTCACCCTTGCAGGCAGAGCTTTCCGACGATAATGTTGTGACCTCTTCTTGAATTAAAGTTGACACCTGATTGCGGGAGTTTCCTTGAATCTCTGTGAGAAATTGAAGTCTGGCGTTGTTGTAAGTGAGACACTCGTACATAAGGTGTTCCCAGGACTCCTCTTCACCACAGTGGCAATATGGGTTATTTTCTATTCCCATGGCTGTTAGTTTTTGCTGGAACGGTCCACGGCTGTAAGCAGGAAGGTGACTTGTAATCCAGGCGAATACCAGGGAAGAGGCTTTGGGGAAGTCCGACTAATTGAGGGAATAAACCTTTTGGTGATTGCTGCTTTAGGCGTTGTGTCCCATGTTTCTTGCCAGAGGTTTTGTAGGTGGTCTGCAATTTTTCTTCTTCCCTTCTTAGGGTCATTTGCATGGTTCAATTGCAGGTTTAACAATTGCGTTGGAATTCCCTTCTTCAGGCGCTGGAAGAGACACCTCTTGACAACTTCCAGATAGAGAGGTAAGTATCCTGCAATGACTTGTAATGCAGGGGTGCTGACAGTACAGCACGCCATGGTAACCGATAATAACATAAATCTTTGAATGGAATCAAACTTGCGCTTGTTCCTTTCTAGGATTGCCTTTTCACACCAGATGGAGGCTCCATAGCACACAATCGGGACATATACTTCCTTATATATTAAAAATAGAGCTTTGTTCTTTAGGCCCCAATCCGCTCTACTAATCCGCCTTATCATTGCAGTGTATTTTAGGATTTTAGCTGGTATTTTAAGTGGGGATGGAAGGATAAGTTGGCGTCTAGATACAGGCCTACATACTTGATTTCTGTGTAGAGACAGATTGGGGTGTTAATTTTCATCACCGGTGGCCGTCGGATTTGGAGCTTTCCTTTTAGAAGGATTGACTTTGTTTTTTCACTGGAGATCGTTAATTTGTGCATGGCAGCCCAGTCTTGAAGTTTTCCCAAAGCAAAGTTGGGTTGTACTTCCAATGTGGCTCTTGTACCAGAATGAACAACCAGTACGAGATCATAAATAAAGGCCAGGGGCTTGACCTCGCCGAGATCCATCCCCAGGAACTCTTCTAAGCCAATGGACCAAAGAACTGGCCCAAGAACAGAGCTCTGAGGACAGCCTCACAGTATATTCCTGGTGACTGTTTGGTATTTGTTGGTTACCTGCACTGTTCTATTACTAAGGTAGGACTTTATACTGTTATATAGACTGCTGGACATCTTGGCCTGCCGAAGTCTCTGAAGTATGCTGGGCCACCGTAGTCGATCAAAGGCCCCTGAAAAGTCCACCATTATTGGCTAGAGTATTTAAATTCTGTCTGGGTAGCTAGAGAGATTAATCTGTGGATAGCATCTTCTGTACTGCAGGCTGTTTTAAAACCCACTTGATGTGGAGATGGTAATTGTTGCTTTTTCTAGTAGTCGGGGAGACAGGAGAGCAAAAGACATACCTGGAGTTTGGCCAAAACAGGAAGCAGGGATATTGGTCTGTAAGAAGTCGGTACTTGAGGTGGTTTTTTCGGGAGTTTTAGGATTAACTTGAGTGTTGAAATTTTCCAGAAGTCAGCAAATGTTCCTTCAGCTAAGCATCTATTAAATAAATTTTAGAGAGTTATAGGATAGTGTTCTGCGAACTTTTTTCTTCAGGTAGTGGAACGTCTTCCGGAAGAAACCTGACCAATTCTTCTTGAAATCGGCCCTAATCTGCTTGTTTGGTGGTGTTGTATCTAACTACGTTTCTAGGAATTGGTGGTGCACGTTCCACAGAACGAACGAGAGAGATGCTCATTGCTCTGTGGTCTGACGTTGTCCATGATTCTTGAACAGCCCAGTTGATCAGTTTACTTTGAATGTCAGGTGTTGCTATAGTGACATCAATTGTGCTCTCCCAGAGGGAACTGCTGAAAGTGGAGAGGTTACCTGGACGATTCAGGATCCGCAGACCAGACGAAATTATGTAATCTTCAAGTCTTGTACCATTTCTGGTCAGTGGTCTGTCTGGAGTTGGGCTGTGCCAGAGTGCTGGGCGACAGTTTTCATCCATGCCTATCAGCAACCGCCCACCTGGGAGGAGATGGAGTGCTTCCTGGATGATGGAGATTGCAGAAGTAATATCCTCAGCAGAGTGGGAATATAGGAGAGAAGATATAGGGACCCGAGAGATGTCATAATCTGCGCACAGGCGGTGATGGTGGTGCAGAAAGGCGCGATTTTAATCACAGTTATATCTGGACTCCTCACAACAACAGCAGCCCATGGATGGTCTTCCGTGCAGTGAATGATTTTATATGAAGTGGGATATCCCACGACATTCCCAGAGTGAACGTAGGGTTCCTGCAACATCATGGCGTCAATTTGATTTTCCTCAGCTTTGATCTTTAGCTGGACTGCGACTACTCTCGCTCTCTGCGCATTTAGTTGCAGTAATTTGATCTCTTGTCGTCTGCCTCTTGTGGGGCATCTATCCATAATTTATTCTCATTTGGTAAAGGCTCTTCACTTTTTTGTATACTGGTCAGTTTGTGTCACGAATCGAATGATCGTGTGGTGCCCTAGCTGCCTTACAGTTTGCCCAGGTTGGAGACTGTTCTTTGTTGGGGCAATTCTTAAAAACATGGCCCTTTTGAGCACAGTGGCCGCAGGTGGTCTCACGCTGGTTGCAGGTATGGGACATATGCCCAAAGCGGAGACACCGATAGCGCTTAGGAACCGATATGTACTCTTTAAACCTATGGCTGCCCCATCCAATATAAATTTTATTTTGGGTTTTAACAAGCCTCCACACTCTTGGGGATAGTTCAATTATCCAATTAACCCTTGTCGGTGATTTCGTTTTAGCTCTGTATTTTGGTTTGATGTCTTCTACCGCAGTCTCGTCCACTGGATACATACTCAAGTTTTTATGGTAGATCTATTCTTTGAGTTCCTCTGGGGTCATATTCTGGTCTATATCGAAAAGTATAATTGACGGCCCCTTTTTTTGGGGATTTCAGCTCCTAATCCATGGTTGATCATTTCCGTGTTATTTAAGATGGTTAATGCCTCCTTCGTGGTAGCAATTTCAATTATGACTCCGGGGTGTCCGGTTTTCCTGATGCTCTTAATTCTGACGGTTTTCATCTGGTTCTTCATATTTTTTGTTAAGCCGTCTTTAACTGCATCGCTAGTTTCCAGTTGTGCATCTTCAGCTGGTTTAATTATGATTACATGCGACTCAGGCTTCTTGGCTATCCTTTTATCTTGTACTTTTTCAGGTAAACTGGTGGTTGATTGTGTTGCACCATTCCTCAACGCTTTGGCGAAGGAGCGGGGGCGTTGTTGCATTTGATTTCCTCGCTCCTGTGTAAGGACGTCAATTTTGGCTTCTAATCTTTTATGTTCTACATGGTGGTTTAAAACCACTGTCTCCATTTTTCTGAAGATACCAATTAAATCAGACCTGATGGCAGCAGTGATCCTGCTCGATTGCTTTGCCATATATTTCTCTAAGGGCACTCTGATTGTCCTGATCTGATCAATCGGAGAACCAGTTAGTGGGGGATCTTGACGCTTAGGCACTTGACTTTTATGTTCTTCGCATTCTGAATGGCTGCAGGACTCATTTCTGCCCTCTACAGTTGTGTCTTTAGGTGTTGGAGAATCTCTAGCCGATATCATTCTACTTCTCTCCTTTTCTTCGAAATTATCCTTGGAGGGTTTGTTTATCTCTTCCGTAGCAGAGGGAGCTTCGCTCCTGGATCGTGTAGAGCAGCTTACACCTTCATTTTCAAGATTTTTAACTTCTTTCTCACTCATTGATTTCGATAGTTACCCAGATAATTTTGGGGAGAAGCATAGTGGCATAGTATTTAGGTTCAGGCGCCACCGGTGGTTTCCCACATCTGCACCATATGTACCCTGTGATGAAATGCAGAACTACTGCACAGCCAGAAAAAAAGTCTAATGTCTGGTTAATGTAGTATTGTGCTTTGTTCTGTTGTTGTGTCTGGCTGCTTGGCCGCGGGGCCCCCACTGGGACTCCACGTTGCCCGACACAACCACTGGGAGGTGAGCCAGGCTGCCCATTATACTCTGGCTGCCTCTGCCAGGGTTGCCCAAGCTACCTGACAGCATAAAAAAAAATTATAATAAAATAAAAAAATAAAAATAAATCAAATAAAAAAAATAAAAAATAATAATAAAAAAATGAAGAGTGAAAATAAAAAAAAAGTCGAGGCTGTAAAAATAAAATTAAATAAAAATAAATAAAATAAAAAGATAAGAGAGCATATGGGGGGGGGGAGTAAGAGAAGAAGAGGTCAAAAGTAGGGAACAGTAGTTGGAGTGGACCAAAGAGGGAAGGCAGTCCACTATAAGGAAGAGGATGGAGAAGGGAGTTAAATTACAGGAGCAGGTGCTCCTGTGAGTATCCTGCACCTAGGGAAAATTGCATTATCCTATCCCAGTAGGGGATCGCAGGGGTGGCACGTTATTTTGTTCTGCTCTGAGTTCCGCAAGTCTTGCTCTTCTACAATTGAAAACAGCCTGGGCGTAGCGTGTTAAGGCTAGGTATGTGGCCTCTTCTTGAAGTAAAGTTGACTCCTGATTGCGGGGGTTTCCTTGAATCTCTGTGAGAAATTGAAGCCTGGCGTTGTCGTAAGTGAGACACTCGTACATAAGGTGTTCCCAGGACTCCTGTTCACCACAGTGGCAATATGGGTTATTTTCTATTCCCATGGCTGTTAATTTTTGCTGGAACGGTCCATGGCCTGTAAGCAGGAAGGTGACTTGCAAACCAGGCGAGTACCAGGGAGGAGGCTTTGGGGATGTCCGACTAATTGAGGGAATAAACATTTTGGTGATTGCTCCTTTAGGCGTTGTGTCCCATGTTTCTTGCCAGAGGTGGTCTGCAATTTTTCTTCTTTCCTTTTGCATGGTTCAATTGCAGGTTTAACAATTGAGTTGGGATTCCCTTCTTCAGGCGCTGGAAGAGACCCCTCTTGACAACTTCCAGATAGAGAGGTAAGTATCCTGCAATGACTTGTAATGCAGGGGTGCTGACAATACAGCACGCCCTGGTAACCGATAATAACATAAACCTTTGAATGGAATCAAGCTTGCGCTTGTTCCTTTCCAGGATTGCCTTTTCACACCAGATGGAGGCTCCATAGCACACAATCGGGACATATACTACCTTATATATTAATGATAGAACTTTATTCTTTAGGCCCCAATCCGCTCTGCTAATCCGCCTTATCATTGCAGTGTATTTTCGGATTTTAGCTGGTATTTTAAGTGGGGATGGAAGGATAAGTTGGTGTCTAGATACAGGCCCAGATACTTGATTTCTGTGTAGACACGGATTGGGGTGTTGTTAATTTTCATCACTGGTGGCCGTCGGATTTGGAGCTTTCCTTTTAGAAGGATTGACTTTGTTTTTTCACTGGAGATTGTTAATTTTTGCATGGCAGCCCAGTCTTGAAGTTTTCCCAGTGCAAAGTTGGGTTGTACTTCCAATGTCGCTCTTGTACCAGAATGAATAACCAGTACGAGATCATCAGCAAAGGCCAGGGGCTTGACTTCGCCGAGATGCATCCCCAGGAACTCATCCAAGACAATGGACCAAAGAAATGGCCCAAGAACAGAGCCCTGAGGATAGCCTCGCAGTATATTTCTGGTGACTGTTTGGTATTTGTTGGTTACCTGCACTGTTCTATTGCTGAGGTAGGACTTTATACAGTTATATAGAATGCTGGACGTCTTGGCCTGCCGAAGTCTTTGAAGTATGCTGGGCCACCATAGTCGATCGAAGGCCCCCGCAAAGTCCACCATTATGGCTAGAGAGTATTTAGATTCTGTCTGGGTAGCTAGAGAGATCAATCTGTGGATAGCATCTTTTGTACTGCAGCCCGTTTTAAAACCAAATTGATGCGGAGATGGTAATTGTTGCTTTTGTAGTAGTCGGTGAGACGGAAGAGCAAAAGGCGTTCTTGGAATTTGGCCAAAACAGGAAGCAGGGCTATTGGTCTGTAAGAAGTCGGTACTTGAGGTGGTTTTTTCGGGTGTTTTGGGGAGAAGCAGTCAGTTTTTTACGAATATAAGAATTTAGCCACAAGTTTGTTTGTAACTGAAGAAAATTGTTCTGATAATCTAAGCTGTATAGCACCAAACAGTATTAATTTTCCAATCCCGCGAGCACAATCTAAATTTAACCTTTTGCTTCAGGGCTGACCACAAACCGAGGGGAAGACAGAATGTAAACCGTGTAGTAGCTTTGACCTTGGCGGGAGTTTTAACTGACAAGCTATAGTCTTTGTCCTTCTGCAGGCATATGCAGAATAAACAGTTGTTATTTTTAAAGACTTATTTGTATCAACATGTCAGGGAAAGTACTAGAGAAAAGAATATCCTAGACCTCGTCATCACACATGAATCAGATGACATAACAGTAGAGGAACCAGTAGCAGGAAGTGATCACGGAGTTCTACGGTGGATGATGACGAGAGAGGTAGCAGAAGTAAAAGGCAAAGGAATGGGTTTTAATTTCAGAAAAGGAAATTACGATGCCTTAAGGTACTACATGGCCTCTATTAACTGGGTAGATATCGCGCAGAGAATGAATACAATTGAACTGTGGTAAGCTTTTAAAACATTAATCACAAATGCGTTGAATGCGTATATACCATTAAAAAAATTCTCCACGAGAAGGTTTCCAAGTTGGATGAATAGTGAAGTTGCCGCATTACTTGAGCAGAAAAAGGTGGCATGGAAAGGTTACAGAGAAATAAAAAGTATGGAAGCCTATAACAGCTACAAGGTGATGTGCAATAGAGCCACAGAAAACGTTCGACAGGCAAAGGCAGTTTATGAGAAATCATAAGCAAACAGCAAAGAGGGGGGATACAGAATTCTTCACATATATAAATGCCAAGAAGAGCAGGAGAAACCAGATCGGACCTTTACGTAAGGGAAAGGGGATAGTACTAAATACATCAGCTGCCGTTGCAGATGAACTCAACAGTTATTTTGCCTCGATATTTACAAATGAAAAGCCTTTTGTGGCAATGGGAAATTGTGGGAGCGAAGTTAAAAAATATGTAACTAATGATATTGAAATTTCGCAAGATTATTTAATGAAAAAACTTTCGAGCCTACAGACCAGTAAGACTCCCGGAGTTGATGGAATATACCCTATAATCTTAAGAGAGGCGGCAAGAGAGTGCATTGAACCATTGAGGCTAATTATGTGAGCATCACTAGACTCTGGGGAGATTCCCTTGGATTGGAAAAGTGAAAATGTATCTCCCATACATAAGGGTGGTTCTAAAAGCGAAGTTGGAAATTATCGACCTGTCAGTCTGACTTCAGTAGTAGGGAAAATCATGGAGGCAATGATCAAGGGTGGAATTCAGGATCATTTGGATCGAATTGAAATTCTCAAGGATACTCAGCATGGTTTTGTAAAGGGAAAATCATGTTTAACAAATCTGGTTCGCTATTTCGAAAGGGTCACTCACGAGCTGGATTTAGGGAATAATTTCGACATTGTTTATTTAGATTTCAGCAAAGCTTTTGACTCAGTCCCACATGAGCGGTTGCTTTATAAGCTGGAACAGGTTGGAATCACTGGGAAAATCCTTAGATGGATAGAAGGATGGCTTCAGGGCAGGAGGCAGAGGGTTGTGATAAATGGCTATTCCTCAGATTGGGTTGATGTAAGAAGTGGGGTTCCCCAAGGATCAGTATTAGGACCACTGTTGTTTTTAATTTTCATAAACGACATTGATGAAGGGATAGAGGGCGTGATGTCTAAATTTGCAGATGATGTTAAAATTGGTAGAGTAGTTAATGATCTCTGTCAAGCTGAGCTTCTTCAGAGAGACCTAGATAGACTTCAGGAATGGTCAGAAAAATGGCAGCTATGCTTTAATCCAACAAAGTGTAAGGTATTACACCTGGGAATCAGTAATCCCAAAATAACTTATTCACTTGGTGGAGTTCAACTAAATCCAGTACTGGAGGAAATTGACTTGGGTGTTACGATACGGTCAGACATGAAATTCTCTGAGCATTGTAAACAGGTTGCAAGTAAGGCCCATGGTGTCCTATCGATGATCTATCTAACTTTTGCAAGTAGAGATAGGGACGTGATAATCCCATTATATAAGGTTTATGTTAGACCACACTTGGAATACTGTGTTCAAGTATGGAGACCGCACCTAAAGAAAGACATCGAGCTTCTTGAAAGGGTGCAAAGAAGGGTAACTCGCTTGGTGAGATCGGCAAAAAGGCGTCCTTTTGAAGAAAGACTTCGAATATGTGGGTTGCAGAGTTTGGAAACTAGACACCTTAGAGGAGATTTGATTGGGGTGTTTAAGGCTCTGAGAGGCATCAGCAAAATGAATGAGGACGAAATTTTCAAGATTATAAATGATGCTAGAACTAGGGGACATAAATTCAAGTTACGGGGGGAAATGTTTAGATTGGACTGCAGGAAGTTTTATTTTAGCCAGCGAGTTATAAATTACTGGAATAAGTTGCCTTCATGGGTGGTAGAGGCCGACAGTTTGGGGAAATTCAAAGGTCATCTGGATAGTACTTTCGGGTAAGGGAAGCGCATAGGATGATAGGATTAATTTCCTTTTTATTTATTTTTTATTTTATTTTATTTTTATTTATTAATTATTATTATTTAGTTATTTATTTATTTATTTTTTGTTTTATCATTGTTTTTTTTTTTTGGCTGGTGCAGCATAAGCCATAGGCTTTCTTGCACCATGCGGCCGTTACTAATACTAAACACAACACAGAGAGTTAAAAAGAGATAACCTATGATCAATCAAAATTTGAAAAAAAAGTAAATTACCTCTTACTTTTTTAGGAAACTGATTTAACCCTCATAGAAATAAGATCTTGACTGTCTTGATGATATAAAATATAACAACTGTTCTTTCATTATGAACACTAAAATTTCATTAGAGGACGGAGCTAAGAAATACTGAACTTCCAACAAGCCGCGCACGCGTACTCCCAGAGTGTATGGATATTGTTGGATGTAGTGTCGTGTCCCGTTGTTCATCTGGCCATTTAGCCGCTGGACCAACGTTTCCCACACTTAGCGCCGTGGAGGCAAACCAGGTACACCAGTATTTTTAAATAAGTACTCTGGCACGTCCTGCCACCAATTTCCTGGAATTGGGATTTCAGTGGCTAGGACCGTGGCTTAGAGTACTATAATCTTCCCTGAAGATCCGAACCTCGGAAGAAAGATGCCTGTATCTGGAATTATTTTCTAGCCAAGTGAACTTGCTTTCGCAGGTTGGTTATTTAATTCTGAAGGCCACCAAGGAACAAAAGTTCTTCTGGCCTGTTTTCTTTTGGCTGAGTACTCCATTGCCAAATACAGGTTGGTCTGGACGAAATTTGTAAATTGCATTGCCGTCATAACATTTAAACTATCTACAACATCTGCAGAGAAAATAGGGAGAAGATAATCTCTGAATTTGTTCCATTTAATAGAATTCATTGAAAAACGTCTAAGATCGTGTGGTTGTGAATCGTTATATTGCTGTCCAGACTTCAAACCAAATACAATAGCGCGGTGGTCGCTATTCACAAGACTTGGAATAACATCCCAGTCAGTTAGAATTTCATCTATTTTAACAGTGGTAAGAGTGACATCTATGTTTTCGCTATTCACAGTAGAGAATGCGAACTGCTTATCAGGCAAGTTTTGCACACTTAAGTTGTAGGATGAAATTAAATTGTCGAGATGGAATTAAATCCACTAGGGTCGGTAAAACCGCTGTGCTAGAAATTGGATTTGGCATTTAGATCTGCTGTTATTAAAAGATTTTTAGAAGCGAAATTAATATATATATTTTCCAAACGATGGAAAGTCAATTGTATGTCTTCACTTGGAAAACAGTAAACAGATACAATGTAAAAATTTATGAAAGTTGCAGAAATCATTAAACATGTCACGGTGTCCGTGCACAGACCTGTAATGTTGGTAACAATCAGATCATTATTTATAACAACTATGGTACTTTTTGGAGGTTTGTCAAGCGAATGAATAATTCTTGCTGAGGTGGGAAAACACATAACTTTGTGGGCCCCACCTCTTACCTGCAAAGAATGAAAGGGTTCCTGTATGCAAATATTATCAAAATTATTTTCAAATGCTGTTGTTCTAATCTCACCCATTGTCACTCTGCAGCGGTGATCATTTATCCCCTCATATATAATATTACCTAAAATTGATTTCTTATCGGCCAACGCTGATGCTGAATTTGAACCATCATCACGCATGTTTGGTCCTGCTCTCCGTAAGTTGTACTGCTTTTAAGTATTCTGGATACTTGGCATCCTTTACAGAATGATTGTAATCTCTAACACCTCTATTGCAGTTGATATATTTTTGAGAGTCTTTTTTATGGGGACAATCTCCCTAGACATGACCACCCTCTACACCGTGTCCACAAGAAACTGCCTTATGCGAACAAAATTGTGCCGAGTGGCCATACCCCAAACAACGGAAACACTTGCTTACAATCGTAAACTTACGGAGTCTGTGTGATGTAAATCCTAGATAAATTAAATTCTATCTCTATGTAAAATATACCGCATCATGCGAGGACTAAATCCAACCACCCAATTAACCACCTTTGCACTCGATCCAGAACTAAACCTGAAAGTCACCTCGTCTTTAACATCATCCTGCGAGAAACCATAGTATTTTAAGTTTTTAACGAAAAGATCATCAAGTATTTCCTCCTTAGTATATTCACGAGGGACACTATATATTAACACTGTTGGATCAGATAACCAAGGTTTCTCTATTGTATGACCTATCTCTTTCGAAGCAGAATAGATCCTATTAGCATCCACCGAAGTTGTGGTCTCCACAAGGATCTCCTGTTCCTAAGGAGACAAATACCTTTTACTTTCATCTCCTTGTGGTCATGCTTAATGACTTGAGTCACCTTCTGCTGTATATCCTGACTCGAACTCAAGGAAGGGTCCTCAGTAGTCCTAAAAATAATCAGATTCTGAGGATCAGGCACACCCCTAGGAACTGATAAGGATCTATCCCGACTTGCACTGTCAGTCCTCTGTTGGGATCTTGGTTTATTCTGGATGACAACAGGATCAATCAACTTGAGATCCTGTCGAACTACCTCTGCATAAAGCTTCTTATGAAGTTCAATCTGGCAATCTAACATTTCTTTTATCTGAGAAGCACTCTCCCCCAGATCCCTAGCTCGTATCTTAAGGCGCTCATTATCCACAACCAAAGCTGTGGTCACTGCCTCCACGTCAGCCCAGAGACCATAAATTGTATTAGACACTGGTTTTGTTATTTAACTTGAACCTTTAGACATTATTTCTCTTAAAGCCTTTCTTATCTTAGCCAATGTCACATACACCTCCGAGATATGTAATGATCTTCTGAGGTTCGAACCCTATAAAAATTCTCTTGGTCCTCCCTAAAACAAACATTAACTATTTTATCCCCTGTAACACTTGGGGAGTCAAGAACTGCATAACCCTAACTGTTCTCGGCTATGCTAGCTCGAACTTCTTTAACGAGAGACTGGCGATTCTTATCTTCTTCATCATTCAGAGTCTTATTTTTATTCAATTTTGTTTTATCAAGTTTAGTTTTGTCTTTTTCCCCTTTTGTAACAGTTTTGGGGGTCTTTGATTTCCTTTTACCTTTATGCTTTACTGGTGTCTGAAAAGATTCTTTCTTAGGAGATACCTGTTTTATTGCAAAATCAACAGAAGAAGAATATGCTTCAAATTCCTGGGACCAAATAATATCTTGGTCTTCTTCTGACATTATGTTTATTAGACAAGTAATTTAGAAGACATCAATCAATTAATTTCAAAAGTTTAACAATATACGTCTGTATAGTCACTTTACCCCACCCGGACGAAATCTGCATAAGAGTTGAAGAATTCATCAAGGTTGGTTTACGGGTCTCGTCCGCTAACGGACAGAGGGCGCCACAAAATTATTCAAAAAATGAGTAATTTCAAATAGATTCTTTTCCTCAAAAGTAAGATGCTCAACTCCAAAATTAAGAGAGTTATAGCCACTCTAAATCTCTTTAAAAGTCGCCCAAAACTAGCCCCATGTTAACCTATGGGAATTTTCCGAAATATAAATGTGAAGTCTGACTAATAAAGACTGATATATTCCCAGCATATAGTGACATATATTTAATGGCTTCTCGCTAAAGGGGGTTACCCCAAAGCAAGTAAATTTCCAAGGCAATATGATAACAAATCTCCATTTTGCGTAAAGTTATCTCAACGGGACAATATAAAATATGGCAATTTTCACAAGGGAAATTCTCTATGGGAAAACTGAGGTCTATATTTGTCGCTATTAGAGTTCGAAGAAAATTTCCAAACACCATTTTCTTGGGTGTCTCTTCAATACCTGCAATAAAATTTTATCCTACGACTCACCGATTACTTATCTCTATCCATGTCATATATTTTATAAACGTAACTACTCTTTAAATTATAGCTACAGTGAGCTGACTACCTGCAGTCATACAAAGGGCAATGTTCCTGCTGATGTGAACGGGCACGTAGTCTTATTGCCATTGGACTGGAAAGAAACATGGTCAGACTTGCACTTTGGGATAGAAAAGCGGGAAAAATCAATCACATAACATTAATAACTATTGCGCATGTACTTTTGAAGGTTGTTCACACTTAGAAGAAATTCGCTTACAATTTTGAACACTCTGTTTGCGGCTGTTAACGTGTCTGATGTTGCTAAGTTTGATGGCTCCTTTAGAAAACGAATGTTATTTTCTATAGAAGGATAGGTAGTTGCGCCACAGTTCAGGTTATTTCCAACTCTAATTTGACTTTGTTTATAGAGACCAAGAAAGCCTATATATACGATTATCAAAATAGTAGTGGGTGCCGTTGAAAGAGTTTGTTAGATATCTTGCTTTTTGCGAGAGAGAGAGAGGACAAAAGAGGAAATTCAGCTTCACAGACTAGAAGTGCACACAGGACAAGGCACTGCCAACTTCTGTTGATTATGCAATGCTTTCAAGGCTGATGTTAATCTAAATTTAAAATTTGCAGAATTAGACCTATTTTCAGTTAAGTTACAGATATAAATCATTTTATCAGGCAGCACATAGAAGTCTACATTTTTAGTGATGCAAGATGTTATTTTAAAACACGTAGACTGCAAGAGAATGTTTAAAATCAGAAATCATCACAAACTCATTTTACATTCCTCTTATCGTTCTGTACGGACATTGTCTTCGCAGCAAGGAACCATTTAATTCAGTTAAACGTTTTTCTGAATAAATGCCATAAAGAAGGAATAACATCAGAATTCAATGTATATGGTATTTTAAGTGTGATCAGTGCTAGGATTCAAGACTTTGATGCTACCTATACTCCGAAATATGTATGATACAATGGTACGCATGATTAACGTGCCACTTTGCTCGTTGTATTGTATTCAAAATTTGTATTAACTTGTCAGTTGACAAAGGGACACGCGTCCCGAAAGCTACTGGTTTTTATCTTATTATATTTATTATAATTTGTTTTGCTAATAAACTGGGTAATAACTATAACTATATATGTATGTATGATACATCTATTCAGATAGAACAAAGACAGAAAACAATGTACTCTGCATATTATACACTGGTGTGCAAAACCTAAGGACCAACACCATTTCTAAAGGTTACAACTACAAAATCAAACAAAACAGCCTGTAGCGATTTGCATAACTGTAACCGTTCACTAGAAAGATGGTGCATACGCAAAAAATTTAAATCGTGATGAGAGGGCTCACATAAA
The DNA here is from genome assembly GCF_048544385.1 of Mastigoproctus giganteus. NCBI lineage: Eukaryota > Metazoa > Arthropoda > Arachnida > Uropygi > Thelyphonidae > Mastigoproctus > Mastigoproctus giganteus. Next base: position 546,286 of record NW_028328296.1, on the reverse strand, counting down.
CAAATAAAAGCAGCAATTCAGAAGTATATGCGCAAATTACCGAATGGTGAGCACGATTGTTACAGACTTTCGATTCGTTTTATAGAGTGTTACAGACAAGGAAATAGCCAGTAGACAACGTCTGTATGACATTACTTGTGGTTGAATAATTGGGAAGCTCGAGGAAGGTCGAAGTGCCAGAATTGTGGCTGCAGAGTTCGTATCGCTCATAACATCACTCACATATGTGTTCGGCCTTCACAACGAGAGGTACAGCTGTTCGAAAGACCAGTGGTTGTTGTCCATGAAAAACAATGCCCAATGATGACCACTATATACTCCTAGAGGCCAAGAGGGACCGATACGAGAAAACGGGATCCATTGCAAACCAACTGCGCAGGAGCACAGGATGCAGGATATCTCGGTTTACTGTGGCCAGGCGACTCCACAAAGGGGGACTGTTCGCCTGATGGCCAGTACACTAACTTTAACACCTGCCCATCGGAGACACCATTTTCCGCGGTGCATCGAACAAAAGGAGTGGACAGCAGCGCAATGGGGTAAGGTACTCTACAGATAAGAATAGATTTAGTCTCAGCAGCGATTCTGGGAGTCAGCTGATTTGGCAAGAGGTTGGCACACGGTATCACCCTGGAACCATCACTGGAGGAATTGATATGGCGGTCGAGGTGTTCTCATCTGGGGAGGTGTTATCTTGGATCGATGTGCACAACTCCAGATACAGGAAGGCGGTACTGTAACCCATGCACACTACTGTACTGAGTTAATCCTTCCACATGTGCATCTTTTCCTAGGTGCCATTCGCCCCGAGTTTGTTTATGGATGAAAACGCCACACCCCATTGCACTGCAGCTATTGATATGCTTTTGTAAAGTGAGGACATTGTTCGTGTGGATTGGCCTGCCCATTCCACCGATCTAAATCCTATAGAACAAATATGGGACGTCTGGAGCGATGCCTAGCGGCACGTTTACACCCACCAGAAAATGTTCACCAGCTGAAGATGGCTCTGACAGAGGAATGGGTGATGTTACCGAAAAACTTATTAACAACGTTGTTCTAACAGTGCAAACAGGCAGTGCAAAGCCTGCTTCAACATTAGGAACGGCCATGTCTTTGATTGAAGACCACCTCTTCGCTATTTTTCCATCTTCGGCAGTGATGCATCTCTATCATGGCACCCAATGCTGTGTTGCCATTTTAGAATAAAGTCCCTCTGTACTGTTTAGTTTTCGTTGTTGTCAGTGTTGTTGTTTCCTTCATTATTTCTGTACTTCATGAGGTTCCTTTCTTATGCTTTTCTCATATCCAGACCACTCCTATGAGAAAGCTACATGTGAAAACCTGACTCGTCCTTAGGTTTTGCCCACCACTGTATAAGTGGCTATGCTGTTGTTTACTTTTTTCTCATAATAGTTTAGTCTTTTTGTGTGTTTGTCGCTAACCCTGTAAAATATATTGTGGAAATCAATAAAAAATCATTTGTAAATATTGTGTATGTTATTTCTTAGCTACTAGAGAAAGAACTTTGGCTAAATTAACAACTAATCAATAATAGGTTTTAAAAAAACCTTAAACAACTTTGTGAAACTCCTTACTTTAAAGAAGGAGAATCACTATATTTCAGATATCAACATAGAGTAAAAACAAATTCAAAACCTTATATCTTTAGCAAAAAGACAGTGGCAAAAAATTTATTTTCAGCTTGCAAAAACGTCTGACAGATAGAGCCACAAATTCGACTAGTCATAAGCTTTTTGGAAAGAAAAACATTTTGACATCCCTGAAAAATATGGACTAAATACAAAAAAAAAAGATCTTTACTTCTCAGATTTCATCAGCAAAGTGGACCTCTACTAATAATAAATTAGCATATCTCCAATAGTATTAATATAGGAAAAAATTTTTTTATAGGGACCTCCCCTTAGAAGAAGAAATAAGGTTATTAGTGGCGCAACAGATCATAGTGCTGCTTTTGATCCTGAGAAGCAGTGTCCACATCCCAAAATTCATAGCAGAATATAATTCAAACTTTTGCCATCACACATTTCTATATATAATAACCACATTTACCCACACTCCTTCAATCAGCACTCTAGCCCCCATGACTACACACATTGAGTGGCCAACCCAGGTGATCCTGCGTACGAGCCCTAGAAAAATAAAATTGGAAAATAACGGTAACACCATCTAGGGACAAAAATAACGAGTAAACTAAATTTTTATTCCACTCAAACATGCTCGAATAACGTCACAGCCACTCGGTTCGTATTCCTTGCTCAGCAGACAGCTTGAATGTCACAAACGGCCGCCATTATGCTTGTTTATAGCCATGCCGTTACTACTATCTGGCACTAACAAGAAAGCAAAGGCTAAAGATTTGAGTGCGATCTATATAGCAACTGTGTTATAGCGCTAATTCTGCCCTTTCCTGTGTTTCAAACTTACGGTAAAATCAACGACTTAATTTTTGTACACGTCCTATCTAAATCTCTCTCAAAAGCTTCGATATAATAATCACTTTAATTACCAAATGAAAATTACAAAGTAGAGTAAAAATTCTCAAGTAAAAGCGTATATTTTACAAAGTAAAACGGTAAAAATTAGTTGCTATAACTGTAATAGACACGTGTGGAAGAAGCCTACAGTTGTTAGCCAGCAACAGCTATATCAGTTAGCCACTTACAATTGTAAAGTTGAAGATTTTTGTAAACACCGGATGGACGCGTTCACTTTAAGATGCAAATTAAGGGAGAGGGTAAGAAACAGTGATACTCATGTAGGTAGACAGATGCCTCTCAGCCCACATAGACACTGCATAAATGCGAACAATAGCTCTACCATGACCTAAAAAGGGAGATGATAGAGTGGCTCCACGTGTCACTGGAATATTCATTAGGTGGCGTGATAAGGCGATGTGAGATACCTCTTTGAACCCAGTGTTTTTTCCATGATGTACCATCGGGCATCTTAAGACGTGGCTCCCACCAATGATAAAAGTTTTGTATAATCAGTATAGGCGGGCTTGGGACATAAAAAGCAGACCCTCGCAAGAAGGGGAGACAGACGGAGAAGAATGGACAGGACCCTGAAGGAAGGACCAAAGAGCCCAGCGAGAAAGTGATCGTCGTTCTGCCGAGCCAACGCCCAGAGCCGACCGAGCAAATTCGGGTGCCACAGCCATTGACTGATTAACTCAATGTGATCTCTAGAGCTGGTAAGTTAAAGTGATATGAGTACAAAGTGTGAAGATGATAGTAATCATGGTACCGTTAAAAGGTTTCCTTTTTAATTTCATACAATCTGAGCCTATTGAAACTTAAGAATAAAATTAAAGGTTTGATCTTATAAGTGCTAGACTATTTTCTAAACATGTCTAATGAAGGCTCCTTGAGAGCGACTTAAGCCTCCAATCCAGGACGTCACTATCCACTGATGACATCTGTGCCGCCCTCAACCTATGCCTCTCTAGCAGCATCTTCACTTTTGAAGACTCACTCTACAAACAAGTACATGGCACTGCTATGGGTGCCCCTGTCAGTTCCGTAGTAGCTAACATCGCCATGGAAGATCTGGAGGAGCAGATACACCAGAACCCACCTACACCTATTACAACGTGGTGTAGATACGTCGACGATATTTTTACCATAATACCACGTGGTTCTGAAACGGTACTACTAGAACACCTCAACTCTCTATCCAATTTCATAAAGTTTACCGTAGAATCAGAGGTGGACGGTTCGCTCCCGTTTCTAGACGTGCTAGTGCATCGCGTAGGCCCACGTCTAGAGACCTCAGTATACCGCAAACCCATGTGGTGCGGTCAATTCACCAACTACGGGTCCGGCCACGCTTCAAGCCATCTCAATAGCACTGCCCGCACCCTGTTCTCCAGGGCCTGGAGCCATTCCAGCACCGACACAATTAGACGTAACGAGATCTCCCGTGTGAAGGCGGACCTAACCAGATGCGGTTATCCATCCCATGTACTAAACAGATGCTTGTTACAGGCACAAGAACTTACTTCCAACCCAAGACCTCCGAAGCAAGTCGGCATATCGTCCGCCTACATTCCATACTATCCAGGAGTGTCAGGACGTATCTCGAAGATCCTGAGAAGTTACAACATCAAATGTGTGCAATTACCAGGTAGGAACCTGCGTTCACTTGTCTCCAATGTGAAGACCCCTGTCACACCTGTCTTACGCAGCAATGTAGTGTACCGTATCACCTGTAGGGCCTGTAACAGTTGCTACGTAGGTGAGACATCGAGACGTCTCCAGGATCGCCTCACGGAACACGACAGAGCAATCCGGCTTGCCGAAACTGACCAGTCCGCGCTTGCAGAACATTTTTGGGCTACCAACCACGATCTTGACCCCAAGCGCGACTTTGAGATAGTGGACCACGCGCGACACTTTCGCCACCGCCTATGGCTAGAGTCACTAAACATAATAAACAACCCTAAGGCATTAAATCGCCAGAAAGGCATGCGTATACATCCCATCCTAGAGACAACGGTTTTGTTGATGATCACTGGCGTAAGGCAGCACACGTCCGTGCTACAACAATGACGCATGAGTAACGTGCCTCCTTTGCTTGTAATGTATTTAAAAAAAAAATTTTGTCAGTTGATAAAGGGACACGTGTTCCGAAAGCTACTGAATTTATACTTATATTTCATAACTGGGTATACTGTAATATCTGTTTGAATTAATAAACTATGGACCCCAGTACTCCAGGCCCATTTGTCACTATGTCTAATGAAATTAATGAAATGTCTTAACATATCTTTTGAATGAAGTGTGTAAAATTCTCTCTTGTAAGTTCTTTCTTGTATTAAACTCCTGTTATGTTTTTGTGTTATTCAGGTTTCTTCATTTACTGCCAAAACCTTATATTCAACCACAAAAGCAATAGAGCTAAGAGTTAAAGCATGATTTGAAGTTAATTGCGGCATGGAGTAAATAATTACCCGATGATTAACCCAGCACAAAAGCCCAAACTGCGGTATGGAGAGGGGAGGTAGCTTTCTCCCTTTTTATTTCTGAGGGTATACAAGGCTTTGTCCTATAGCAACCCACTATAGACAAAAGCAGAACTAGATACCAGACAGGCAAATATGTTAAGGTAAAATAAGATAACTAACCAAAAGAAAAAAGTAAACGAACTAACTACACTTAGGACAAAGAAGTATGAGTTACGCCTAGTCTGACTATTTCTGTTACAGCCATACCTCTGGAGCTCGCAAAGGCGAAAAGAGTGCAAAGAAATGGAGAAGCGTAAGTAAGCGAGCAACCACAGATAGAGAGGCAATGTGGTGCCTAAGTACCCAGGATAGTTTTGGCAGTGATGAGAAACTGATGAATACAAAATAAGTGTTCAGGAAGTAAAAAGAAGAAATGGACGTTGGTGTTTTCGAGATCTTGGCAGAGAGAATTTTATGGTACTACTTTTATTTAGTTATAATTCAATACCAATATTACTATCATTATAGTTGTTTGATAATGCTTAGCAAAAATTAGCACATTACTAAGCAGTTAGCTGCATATATTTTGGCATACGTTTCGGCTTGAGAATATAGACATAAATAAATATTAATAACATAAATATACTATTTTATGTTTTTTTAAAGCTTAAAGCAAACAAAAAAAGTTGCTGATTATTGCTGATGAACGTTTTGCATTTTTTATTACTCTTGGGGTATCGATTTTTCTCTATATTATGTCTTTATTTAAAATTTTTTGTTGTGGTTATAAAAACTCAGAAAGCTGGGATTATTATTAGTAATAATTAAAATACCTACTTTGCCATAAACTTGAATCTATATTAGATTTTAGATTATATTACCAGATTGGTACATTATCATTAAGGGATCAACATATTAGTATTACACAGGAAAATGGAAGGACCAAGTTTAGAAGGGGCAAACTTAGAAATATCTCAACCTTTATTTCTGACCCAACTTGAGGCAACACCTTCAAGGATGTATCCACTTCAAATCGCTGGTTTTCTTAATCTGGTTTCAATGTACCTTGGAAAAGATGACAAAGGACTGATGGCCTCATTGTTTTTCGAATCACTAGAAGAAACTGCAAGCATTGCGAACTGGTCAGACAGGAAAAAGATGGCAGTGGTAAGAAGCCGATTGAAAGGCTCCATCGCTGATTTACTGAGAATGTAACGATAGAAATACTTACATTAAGAGATCAGAGATCATTAGCTCAATTTTTGAATGGATTAAACTCTAGCTTGAAATGTTTGGTTCTTAGCCAAAATCCAGCCACTTATCAGCATGCACTAGAAGTCACAATTACGGAGGAACAGAACAAAAAACTAAATCAAACTAAACATATTACTATGAATTTGGCCGAAACTGTTGACCAACAAGTGTTAACTCCAGTACAAGAACAAATTAATTTGTTACAACATTCACTAGAAACATTATCAATGAACAACACAAATCTACATAACTTAGAGAGAAACTTGTCTACCCTTACCAACAAATTTCAGAACTTCGTAATGGGAATTGACTAACAGTTACAAGAAAATAATCAAAATCAGTATAAGCAGGGTTATCTGCCTAATGTGTGAGACACCGCTGTCAGGCCAAGTGCTGAGAGCGCTCTGCACAGCATATTGATTACAGAGGAGCTGCGCATGACCAAGAGATCAAATTACAGTAGATACAGTGGGGAGTCAAGGCTATTAGGGAGAAATATAACCAGAGAGAGAGGAGTGGAAATTTTGCTGGAAGACCACGTGTTCACCCCAAGTCAAGAGTCTGCTTATCGGCAGAGCTATCAGAGACAGACGTTAGCCAGAAATAACTACACTAATGCTCCACAAATTAGGGCATCCTTTAATAACAGAGTAAGAAATCACTTTCAAAATAATATAGATTTGAATACTTTTTATGCTATACCTACAGGAATGTTATGTGGTGATAATACAGAATACAGACAACTTAGGGTATTCAATAGTAGGCAGATCAATCATATGGGAATCGCTTCAGACAGATAATTCAATCATAGATTGAATTGACAAACAATCTTTTGGGAGAATTCCTAAATATAGTAAATATAGTAGGGCAGAAGATTGTATTTTTACAGCAGAAAATGATACAGAGTTACCCTTAGTGGCAGGTCGAATTCAAGGTATTCCAACAATATTTTTAGTTTACAGTGGGGCTTCAGTAACTTTAATTAGTGCTGATGTTTTTCACAAAATTAAAAATAAGTCTTTGAAACAAAGACTGCCTGATGTTACTGTTTGTGGGACTGGGGGAAATATGCCTCTGCACTCAAAAATGACAGTAAATTTAACATTAGATGGAAAAACATTTACAGAACATGTCCTTGTGGTCTCAGATACCTTAAGCCCTAGATATGAAATCGTCCAAGGTTCAGACATTTCACACTGTCGTTCTTTTGTCATAGATTCTGGGAAAAGAATTCTAAAATTTTTACCTCTTGGTATTTGCATGAGAGAAATAGGACTAAGGGAGAATATTAAGTGACACAAAACCCACTGTAGGAAAACTAACTTCTAAACATATCATCCCACTTAATACTGAATCCATATTAACCGTTCAGTGTAATTCCTAGTTGCTCTCAGAGCAATCAGTGATTATAGAGCCTAATAATAACCTAGGCAAGAATGATTTAGCTGTTAGGTGTTTGATAGGCAAGGTGTCTTGGGACAAGAGGGTGTCTGTTTTAATGGCAAACGTTTCTGATGAACCATTACATCTACCAAAATGCATGGCAATTGCTATCATAGAATGTATTAAAATGAATGAGGTTAATTTTACAGGTAAAAAGGATAATAATAAAAAGCTGCCTCCAGTGACTATTAAAGACATCAAGCTGAATCATTTGATTGGTTCTCGACAACAGGAACTATCTAAATTGCTACAGGAATATTGGGATATTTTTGCTACATTTCCATCTCAATTAGGCCATTCTACAGTTCTATATCATAGAATAAAGCTTAAAGATAATACTCCAGTTTCACAACGAGCATATTGAACACCATATTCTTTGCAAAATGAGGTCAATCGAAAAATTGATGAGTTGTGAGACTCGGGCATAATTTCTCCCATTACTTCACCATACAGTGCCCCGATTGTTATGGTGAAAAAAAAAAAGATAACTCAATGAGGATGTGTATTGATTTTCGGAAACTGAACTCTAAAATGGTCGCAGAAAGCTCTGTTTCCACCAATCTCTGAAATTCTTGACCTCCTTAGACGAGGCTGTTTCTTCTCTACGCTCGATCTTCAATCTGGTTTGTGGCAGATCCCAGTAAATCCTTCTGATAAGCACAAAACCGCATTTACAATGGGTCAAGGCTTGTTCGGTTCGAAAAATTACCTTTCGGATTAAAGGGCTCCCTGGCTTCATTCATAAGAGTCATGGCAATAGTGCTGCAAGGCCTGAAAACACAGTCCATCTTCTGCTATCTGGATGACATCATAATTGCAAGTCAAACCTTTTCCCAACATTTGAAGAGGTTAGATCTAGTGTTCCAGCACTTGCGGCAGTATGATAAAGCTGAAGCCATCCAAATGTGACTTCCTAAAACAGGAAATCACATCTTGGCCACAGAGTCAGCTCAGAAGGTGTTCAACCTGATCCTAATAATATTTCTGTTATCAGCAACTGCCTTTCTCTAGGTCAGTAAAACAGGTGAGAAGATTCTTGGAAATGACTGGGTTCTATAGAAAGTTTATCAAGGACTCTGCAAAGGTGGCCAGACCATTAACGGAACTCACAAAAAAAAGACATCGCATTTAAGTGGGACGAATCAATACAGTCTGCTTTTGAGAAACTAAAAATTGCCCTTATAACCGACCCATTGCTAATATATCTGGACTTCTCTCAGCCTTTTATATTTGGCCACGGGTGCAAGCAATTTGTGATTGCAGGCATCTTAGAACAGATTACAAAAGATGGGAAGAGACAACCAATTGCTTACGTTAGTTGACTCTTAAAACAGGCTGAAAAGTCATACAGTACCATAGAAAAAGAAAGATTAGCTGTTGTGTACTGTATATATCAGTTTCACCCGTTTCTGTATGGGAATTATTTTAAGATCATCTCATATAATTCAGCATTAAGTTATTTATTGAAATTGAAAAATCCCACTCCCAGTTTAACGCGTTGTAATTTAATGAAACAGGATTATAATTTTGAGGTAATCTACCGACCACGTAAAATGCATTTAAACACATATTTTCTATGTAGGCCAGTGGTAGAAGAGGATACTAAGCCTAAAGGGCAAAAGACACCTAGAATTAAAGAAGTTGTGATGATGTCGACTGGAATCATGTTAGAAGCATTAGTAATGCCGAAGGAGGCAACTAAAGAATTGATGAGGACGTTACAAAGGGAAAATAACAGTCTAAACACCATAATCACTCAACTAGAGGGAAATATCCAAGGTTTATCTATGGTTCCAGATTCATAGTACTAAATTAATGATGGGGTACTATACCATTACTCCTTACCTGATTCAAAATCAACTCAAGAACAGCCATTTGAACAAGTTGTGTTTCCACATGCAATAAAAAGTCAGATTTTGGACGCTTGCCACAGTAGTCCCTCCAGTGGCAATTTACATTTGACAAAACATTGCAGAAAATAAAAAAAAAACTTCTTCTGGATAAATATGTACACTAACATCAAAGGTTATGTCAGCACTTGGCCTTCATGCTTAGAAAGAAGAGGATATAATCCGAAGGTGAAAGCAAACTTGATGCGAGTTCCGACGGAGTAATCATCCTGGTACAGAGAGAGGGTATGGATATTCTTGGACCACTGCCCACCAGGTTAGATGGAGATAAATACCTCTTAATGGTGGTAGACTGCTTTACCCATTATGTAGAAGCAATACCTCTGAAGACAAAGAAAGCAGAGGAAATAGCTACAGCTTTTGTAAATCATGTGGTTGCCACATGGAATCCCACAAATCTTGTTGACGGACAGAGGAAATAATTTTCTATCAACTCTCCTGAAGGAACTTTCCCAAAAACTGGGTATTAAGAAGCTTCAAACAACAGCATTCCATCCTCAATGTAATGCTAAAGTGGAATGGTTGTATAAAACTTCGGCAGCAATTTTATCATATGTGGTGAATAACACTCAATTAGACTGGCATATTTGTGTTCCATTGGCAGTAGCAGCATACCATTCGGCTGTACATTCTGCCCCACATGAAATGCTCAATTATTTAAACTACAGAAGAGATATTGTGCTGCCTCAACACATATGGACCTCTGAAAGCCATCTTACTTATGCTTCTTTGGAGCATTATTCAGAGCAAATGGTAGCAAGGATGCAGCAAACTTATGAAATAGTGCAGCAGCACCTGGAAGATGCCGCACAATCACAGGAACAGTATAGGTCTACCAGGGCCATAGATAAGCAGATTAGAATTGGAAGCATAATATATCTCTATACTCCAAAATTCAAACAAATTAGAACACGCAAGTTGTCATGTCAGAGCAGTGGATCATATCGAGTGATATCACCAACATCCGAAGTAGCTACCAAATCCAGCATATGTATCATCCTAGGGATAAGCAATTAGTTCATGTTGATAGGTTGACTAAGGTGATAGAACACAGACGATTTCCAGAACTACGTTTAGAGCCATCAGAAACTACTACCACACCTGAACACACAAAACCAAAAGAGGTATATGTCAAATCAGAGACAGAGGTAGAAGAATGGATTGAACCAATGGATGTTTACTACAGGGCACCAACTGTGCATGTTTCAATTCCATTAGCGTACTTACCAAATAAGAGCAAAAAACAAAATCAATAGCAATAAAGTGAGATCAACAGATGGTTATGCAGAGTCAAAGGCAAGAGGATAATGTCACTTTGCCGATCAAAAAAGAGCAAATGCACTCCCAGTCGATGCACCAATACAACTTATGGAGTAGAAATCACGAGCTTCATTCTATATCAATGCCTGAATGTAAAGAAGTGAAAATACTTCCCCAATCACAAAAAGAGATAACTGCTTCTGAAATAGTTCAAACTACAGATGAAGAAATGGAACATAGGGATAGTACTCTCTCCGAAGGCATAGGAATTGATGTTGAACCTCAGAGTCAGTCAGCCCAAATTTGCTCTGAAGAAAGTACAGAAACAGAACTGCCATACTCTGAGGATCTGAGTATCTACAATGGACTCGTTCAGTGGATAACAGAACCTGAAACTCAAGAAAATCAGCAAAGCTCGAACCAACCCAGAGGGATCACCGCACATGATCTTGTGCTAAGAGTTATCGATACCTTGAACTGAAAAAAAAAATATATCAGCCGTCTGCTTCACACACTACGATTATCTTCATGTCAGCTTACATTGCATGAGGTTTATCTATAAGTGATGACATGTGGCTATAAGTGCCTTGACCTTTTGAAGCAGGAAATTCCTTTTGAGTAGAAAATTAAGAAAAATGATACACATAAAGATTACATTCTTAGATTTTTTTAATGGAAAGGTCGATTTTTCTCCTAAAACTTCTGCCACCTGAGTTCAATTTCACAGGTGGTGATTACTTATTCAAGAAGAGTTCGAGGTTCAAGCCTGATAGATATATATTTTTCTTGTGCTATGCAGGTTAAGAACCTTAACAAGGTCATTTGGAATGAAGATTAGTTCGATAGGAGCACTGATGATTTTGGTTCATGTGATCTGTGAACTAATCACTCACGCCACCATGAAAATATGTAAAGTTGAGCAAGGGGCCTACAAATGTGATACAGTGAATCCATTAGCAGTTTACTTAAAGTAATTCCGGCAAATAGTTGTATCAAGAAAAATTGCAATGATTGTGTCAAACAATGGGAGTCGATGTTATTTGTTGCTAACAAGACTTAAGTATGGCCAGGGCATTTTATTTTGAAACAGTCGTTAAAACAGAACAGTACTTCGGCCCTATACCAGTGTAAAAATGGAGATGAAGATTGTGAATGCTCTAAAAATAGGTGTAAATGGAGTCTGGAATATAGTGTGCATAGGGTTAGGGTCAGGTGCCACCTGTGGTTTCCCACATCTGCGCCATATATACACTGTGAAGAAATACGGAACACTGTAAATGCCAGAAAAAGTGTAGTGTGTTGAATGTGTAGTTTTGTGTTGGGTTCTGTTGTGTGTCCTGGCATTTGGCCGCAGGACCCCTGGTGGAACCCCCCCACATTGCCCGCACACACCAGTAGGAGGTAGCCAGGCTGCCCATTATTCTCTGGCAGGTCTCCGTCAGGGTCGCCTGAGCTTCCTGAATGGAGATCAATTAAAAAAAATAAAATAATAATAAAAAATAAAATTTATAAGAAAAATAAAATAAATAAAATAAAAAATAAAATATATAAAAAAAATAAATAAAATAAAAATAATAATAATAATAATAAAAAAATAATAATAAATAAATAAAAAAACAATAATTAAAAAAAAGCGATAATAAAAAAATAAAATGAAATAAATAAAATAAGTAAATAAATCACAAAAATAAATAAAAAATAAGGTAGTGTGCAACAGTACAGGGTGTACAGAAGAAGATGGGGGATGAAAGTAAGAGTAAAGGGATGTAGGTAAGGGCATCCTGTAAATTGACTGTGGAGTATATGCCCCACCAGGAGAAAAGGGGGAGGGGATAACTCCAGAAGGGTAGAAAAACCACTCACCGAGAGTGCTGAGTGTAACTTATATTTTGCGGTGGAGTGGTGAAGACCACTGGAGCCTACCAAACCATATTGAAAGTTAGCAGGTACCCCTACTTTGGATGTTCCAGGGTTAGCAAGTCCATGCTGGTAAAACAGTCAAGTACAGATTTTTTATTTCAAGTTTGAGTAAGTCCTTTACAGGTTTCTATCCCTGGCTTGAGTTGGTTGTAGAGTCCTGCACCTAGAAAAGAGGTTCTGTGCATACTCCGTTAATGATTTATAATATTGTTCTTCAGAAATTAGCAGGTGCTCCTGTCCTTGAGGTATGTGTTGTAGCCTGGTGTACAGTGTTCCTCAAAGATCGTTATAAATTGGGCAGTTATAAAGAAGATGGTCCCAATCTTCAATTTCTCCACACGTACAGTAGGGGTTATTGATGATTCCCAAGGTAGTCAACTTATGGTTTATAGAAGCATGTCCAGTTATAATATATATACAATAGAGGCCAGGAGAGAACCAAGGCAGCGACTTTGAATAAACTAGTTTGACATCCGGGATGAATTTCTTAGTTATCAGGCCCTTGTCCATCTCCTCCCATCTTGTCTGCCAGATTTGTAGTAGCATGGTAGCTAGTTTTTTTCTTTTCTTGCTTGTGAGCCTGGAATACTGTTATGAGACCGAATGTGACCAATTATCATCCTGCACATGTCAAAGAGTGGCAGCAGAGACATCTCTGCTGACATCTCGGGCCGCCGTAGCCTAGTGGTCAGGTGCACGGGTGCATACGTACACGTGCCTTGAGTGACTGGAGGTTCAAGCCCGTGACTGCTGAATACAGTGCTGTTTCTTGTATTCTGTCTAGCTGGTGAACTCCTCTGACTGTTTCGTCATCCCAGAGTATAAATAGAAAATTTATTTATTTATCTTGGTTAGTAGAACTAGGTTCACAGATTATTAAAAATCCTCAGATTGTATCTTATAAAGGTTGTATAGCACCCTTGGAGAGGAAAATACAGCACATTAGACATCAAAGACATTTGTTGTCAAATGAGATGGCTCATTTCGAAGAACAATGTTTGAAGGTAATGTTTATGGATTCCATTTTTACTCTGACATAAAAAGGCACTTTAATTATACGAAAATTTGGGGTAGAGAAAATTGTCATAGATCAGGATCCCATTTAAGTAAGGGTTCCTCAGGAATTCTTACTGACATCAGGACCTTTGAAGTTCCTGTTTATCTTACAAAAGGGAAAGATTGTTGAGGGAATTATATATTTATTGCGAAGAGATGAGTGTCGAAGATTAACTTGTGTTATATGTTAGGATTTGATTAGAAACAGACATTTTTACCCAAGTACATTACTTATGCAGTCTATGTGAGAGTTGGAATAATATTGGCAATTATTCTTTGGTATGCGAAGCTCATTCTTAAGACGGCATGGCAGGCGATTAAAGGTTTGCTTTTAATGGTAAAGAGTACTTGGAGAGTGTTCAAAGTAATGTGGAAAATGACCACATTAGCAGGACTGACTACTGGAAAAACGGTGAGAACAACTGCAGGGAGAGTGTGAGAGTACATAGTTCTTGCGCAGTTCATTATTGAGACCGGAAGCGACAGTAACATTGTTACAGGTTTTGGTAATTTTGTCAGCATTCCTTCTGCTAACTGGAACAGTTAGCAGAAGGAATGCTGACAAAATTAAAGGAGGAAAGTTTCACAAACCATCGATTCTGAAGGCAGAGGTAGAAGAGTGTGATGCCGATTTATCGCGACCATGCAAATTGTATACCAAAGATTGAGGAAACATGATGGATTTAGAATATAAACAATGCCTCTGGTTTGCTTCGAACACCCAGCAAAGTTTTCTTATAAAGAAGCAATTAGAGTAGATTCTCTCTGTCTCACTTTGTATATCTAAAGCTAAGAGAGACAAATAAAAACAGATCAACATTCAGATGTTGAGTGAAGGATTCTTCTTTTTTCTTCAAAAAAAAAAAAAAAAAAAAAATACAAGATAAGAGGAAGAGTAACAAAGGAAGTTTATAATTGTCTTCTCACTCCTCCTCAAAACTGTGCTGTAATGGCAGTCAACCAGTATGTTAAATGGCTTGACAAGGAAAAGTTCCTAAGAAAAGAGTTTTAGGTAAGTCCAAGCAAGGATAAAAAAAAGCTCAGTTCTGATTCTAGTATTTTAGGTCTTTTTTTTGGTTTTTGAAATAGATTTTGGTAAAAAAAAAAAAACCTCAATCTCCTACTTCAAAATTTTTATCTCACTATAGGCAGAAGAATAAAATTTGTAAAGCGGAAAAAAAAAACATGAAAATGCCCGTCAAGGAGATTGTTCCAATACAAATCACCCTTTTACTAATTACCCTAATCATTCAGTATACAGCCCTTCATACCAGCACCATTATCCTGCAGCCATTAGATAGGGAGACCATTGCTGGTCAAACTATCATCCTCCCATGTAGATGAGTTCCAAATCTGACAGCTACGGTAAAATGGTTTTTCAACAAAAAAAGTGCAGACAGTCTCTACAGACCACTAGGGCTTCCTGATTATAAAGTTGTCGAATCGCCTGGAGAAAACGATTTTGCATTGTAAATCACCCAGTTACAGCTGACAGATGAAGGTAAATATTTTTGCCATGTTCAAACTAAGGATGGACGTCAATTCCGATCTAGTGTAGCCATAGTGACGATTTATGTTACTCCTCTACTGCGTCTAATCGGGGAAGTTTGATTTCTTAGTGGAAATGAAGGAGATCAAGCCACCCTTACATGTAAATCTTTAACAGGAAAGCCAGTCGCTATTTTAAGATGGATAAATTTTGATGCCTCTGCTATCAAAGTATCAGTACAATCCAGCAAAGAATTATGGTCAGACAAAATAAGAGCGAAGGTCTATTTAAAATGGATAACCACTTTATCACCTGTGTCGCTAATCATCTAACTTATTCTCACCCTATGATGATCTCACTAGTAATTATTGTGAAGTATAGACCAAAGGTCACTATGAAGGTAACCTCAAAAATCGCGCATGAATATGATCGGTTTAGATTAAAATGCAAAGCCTTAGCAAATCCAGATGTTTTCATTTATGAATGGTTTAAAAATGGTGAACAGCTAATGAAGGAGGGAAACGTAACTCTCCTAATTAAAAGTGTTTTGAGAACAAACCATAATGATAATTTCACCTGCTTAGTTTGGAATGAACTAGGATCAGCTCAAGCTTCTTTATTATGACTGTGTCTTATGGTCCCATCCTGATATCGAAATTGGATGATGTTGCCACAATCCAAGTTAATCCCGTTCTGCTACAGTGTGAGGATAGAGGGAATCCACTTTCCATAGTAAAGTGGTATTTTGAAGATAAAATTTTTCAAAGCAGTATCATTTCCACCTTAACAATTCCTAAGATGTCCCATCAAATGTCTGGTCTTTACACTTGTACAGCGGAAATCCCAATCTATACTTTAGTGAAAGATGAAGCATAGTCTATGTGAAAGGACAGCCAGAAGGAAACTGTAAAACGCATCTAGCAAGTTTAGGAGATGACTCTCAATTGCAGTGTTTATTTAAACATGTTCCACCTTTAGGTAATGTGACCTGGAAAATTTCCGTAAGTAATGAAACCATTAAGTACTCTTAGGATCAACTCAGTTCAAGTAGAACAATTTGGCTTTTATGAATGTCATGTGTGGAGTCAGTGGGGACAACTCAAGTTAATCGTTCATTTAGAATGAAATTGGTCTCGAGAAACATTATACTTCACTTTAGGAATTCAAGCCATAGTGTTAATCACAACGATGTTAGGAGCTGTGTTGTGGGAAGGGTGCAAATGTCGAAATGTCAACACTGGGGTCCCAAATCAAGCACATACTTATCAAGTTTACTATAATCAAAATGACATTGATCCTGTGAGCATTAGCAGCTTAGAATGAGAAGAAAGAAAAGGAAAAGTCTTTCTCTTTTCCATGATGTCTAAATGAGCTTCAGATTGTTTTTATTTTTTTTCCCATAATGAAACCTCAAACTGTGTGTGGAGGAACTTATAAGATTTGAAAATCTTACAAAAATAAAATATTTTTTTAGACTTTGGAAGTTAGTTTTCCTTTTGGATTCTTGCCGTTAGTAGGATAATATGGTAATAGCGTCAGTTTCAGTAACAAGAATTATTCAGTAAGAATTATAAAATTAGTGTGTAGTAGAAATGAAAACAGAGCCATTATCATTAACTTCCGTTAAAGCAGGGAATAGACGGTGAATACTACGGCAAATGCAGCAAGTGGTTTTGCGAAAAAAACAAGTTAATGTTTATGCAAGGTCAAAATAGCAGGGCAATTTACTTCAGTCGCAGACCGGAATTCGGTTCTGAAGCAGCACACACAAGTTTCCAAAAATGGATGCTGTGGTCACTAATGTCACTTTTTGTGGTTTTAGAATGCTATGGAAACAAGTCGTTATATGAGAAGGATAAAATGTTGTTTTTGGACAACCGGCTACTTCAAAGAACACACTGGATGGCCGCAGATCCAACAGGTTGAAATAGGGGTGTATTGATCACGTGCTACTGGGCCGGCAGAATAAGGGGTTTTCCAACAAATGGAATGAGATAGAATCCGAAAGTAAATGTAAGATTGGTAGGAGTCACTGGGAAATGGGCGTGGCGAAATCGGCAGTAAGAGGAGAAAAAAAAGGGCAGTGAACGAGTTGTGAGACACACAAAGTTGAGATTTTTTGTGGGGTGAGTAAACATAGTTTAGAAGAGACTAAGTTGAGATTTTGGTGGTGTGAATGAAAATGGTTTAGGAAGGAGATAGTTTAGATTTTGGTCGGTGCAAGGGAATGGGTTGGTAGTCGAGAAAGTCAGAGTTCTTTTTTTGAGTGGAACATAGTCAATGTTGGCTCTTTGGATCGTCTATGAGTTGGGAAGAAATATGTGAAAGACAAACAAGTCTCTCACAAAGAAAAAGGTGAAATCAAATCTGCCGGAAAAAAAGGCCAAGATTCCTGAAATCTTGGAAAGCACAGTGCAGGATCAGATGGAATCGGAACCCCGACCAACATGATAGTAGCCATTCTGGAACAGGAGAAGTGCATCAAGCGGGCTGAATTAAATGAAGCCGAAACCTCCTGGCAGCACAACTACCAGTGCCTAATTCTTCAAGAATAGTAAGACGTCGCCCCAGATAGTAAAAATAAGCTGTACCTGATAGGAAGGATGAAAGATGATGCCCTGTCGAGTTCTACAAGTAAGTGGCTAGATTGTAGTACATAGTATCTTCTTACACACCAAGCACTATAGAAACCCAGTAAATTGGTCAGCAGGACTTTAGAAATACCTAATGTAAAGATAGTTTGGGGAAGAATCAGGAAGGAAGAGCATAAAAAGGGGGATTTATTAGATATAAGATATTTAGAATGTTGGATTAAGTATATGTAGGGAGGAAGGAAATGGAATTGATGATTCTTGTTAATAGTACTTAATTGATGCAGTATTAAGTATATGTAGGGAGGAAAGAAATGGAATTGATAATTCTTGTTAATAGTATTTAAATGAAGCAGTAGAAAGTATAAGTAGGAGAGAATGGAATGGAATTGATATTTCATGTTTAATTGATGCAGTATTAAGTAGATGTAGGGAGGAATGGAATGGAATTGATATTTCTTGTTTAACTGATGCAGTATTATAAATGTAGGATGGGATAGAATGGAATTAATATTTCTTGTTTATAATATTTAATTGGTGCAGTACTAAATATATGTAGGAGGGAATGGATGGAATTGATATTTCTTGTTTAATTGATGTAGTATTAAGTATATGTAGGGAGAAATGGAATGGAATTGATATTTCTTGTTTACCTGATGCAGTATTATACATGTAGGATGGGATAGAATGGAATTAATATTTCTTGTTAATAGTATTTAATTGGTGCAGACTAAATATATGTAGAAAGGAATAGAATGGAATTGATGGTTCTTATTAATGGTAATTAAATGAAGCAGTATTAAGTATATGTAGAAAGTAATGGATGGAATTGATACTTGTTAATGGTATCTAATTGAGGCATTATTAAGTATATGTAGAAAGTAATGGAATGGAATGGAATTGATATATCTTGTTAATGGTATTTAACTGATGCAGTATTAAATGTATGTAGAAGGGAATAGAATGGAATGGATATTTTTTTACTAATGGTATTTAGAGGATGCAGGATAAAAAATATATTAACAAAGGAAGGGATTGATATTAGCTTGTTGATGATTTTTACTGAAGTATGAATATGATGTATATATACACATGTGGGTGAGACCAAATCATGTTGTCATATGTATGGATTCAATTATTATTTGGTTTTAATTATGCTCATGTAAATATGTCTAATAAACTGATTTTTTTATATACAACATTTGTGTGTTTTTTGTTGTACTGAGTACAAACCTATCCAAAGGGAATTAGAGACATTAAGGAGATTTTCCCCTTGAACTTAGAATTTTCTGTGAAGCAATATTCAGATGCACAAGTGGGGGTTATTATAAAGGGGATATATGTTTAAAATAATAGAGAAACAAAAGGATATATAAAGTATATACATTAAAGGATAATTAATAAAATATATATACAATATATAAATATAATCATTATACATCTCCCCCACAGACTCATCATCCTGTGAGAAAAGAAGAAACATTGAAGTGAATCAGAGCATTTATGACTTTGGACAGTTTATATATACTGCTATTAACAATCATATGAAATTTTTAATGGAATTACCTTGTTAGAATGAAAATACTTGTATTTGTGAAATGGTTATAGAAATACTAATGGTTATAAAAGTTCAATCTCTTAAAAAAATAATCTGATTGTTACTTTTCTACTATTGATCAGTGTTCAGTGTTATTTGTAGTTACATATTAACCATTTGATAAATACTTATATTAATACTTTGAAAAAGGCATGTAATAACTCTTGTTTATTTTGTTACATGATCAATGTGTTATGATCTGAGGAAAACGAGAAATTATTGGACCAACACAATACTGTTAATGGTTTTTGTTTGGACAAACTATTTAGTGTGTGTAATATGGACACTCGAGAATACAGAATGAAGATAGGAAAAGAAGTGATACATCTTGTTACAGTGTGCGCGAAAATGTGTGAGAATCATCAACTGATGATGTCCAGAAGAAATTAGTGTTACCCAGTGATGCTGGGTAACACTAATTAGTGAAAATATGTGAGGATCATCAACTGATGATGCCCAGAAGAAATTATTGGTCATGTCATAAATATAATATTATCCTCATATATTGATTTGTGTTATTAATTTGTATTTTTATTTTGTATCCATGTAGTAAGTTGTCATAATTAAGTACCAGCATCATTTAAGATTATATTCATGATAATAATATAGTGATACCATTGTAAAAAAAGAACCATTTGATGGGAAAAACTGTGTTTGTGGTTCAGAATTGAGAAATGGGAACTTGTCTTTAGTAAATTCTCCAGTCTCAATTCAAAGGGGGAGCGGAAGAAGATGTTATAGCGCTAATTCTGCCCTTTCCTCTGTTTCAAACTTACGCTAAAATCAACGAGTTAATTTTCTGTACCTGTCCTATCTAGATCTCTCTCAAAATCTTCGATATAATAATTACCAAATGAAAAGTACAAAGTAGAGTAAAAATCCTCAAGTAAATGCGTATATTTTTCTAAGTAAAATGGCAACAATTAGTCGCTATATCTGTTATAGACATGTGTTAAAGAGGCCTACAGTTGTCAGCCAGCAACAGCTATATCAGTTAGCCACTTACAAGTATAAAGTGGAAGATTTTTGTAAACACCGAATGGACGCGTTCACTTTAAGATGCAAATTAGGGCAAAGGGAGAGAGTAAGAAACAGTGATACTCATGTGGGTAGACGCGTCTCAGCCCACATAGACGCTGCATAAATGCGAATAATAGCTCTAACATGACCTAAAAAGGGAGATGGTAGAGTGGCTCCACGTGTCACTGGAACATTCGTTAGGTGGCGTGATGAGGCAATGTGAGATACCTCTTTGAACCCAGTGTTTTTTCCATGAAGCATCTTAAGATTTGGCTCCCGCCAATGAGAAAAAAGTTTTGTATAAACAGTGTGGGCGGGCTTGGGACATAAAAAGCGGACCCTCGCAAGGAGAAGAGGAGACGGATGGAGAGGAATGGACGGGACCCTGAAGGAAGGACCAAAGAGCCCAGCGAGAAAATGATCGTCGTTCTGCCAAGCCAATGCCCAGAGCTGACCGAGCAAATTGGAGAGCCACAGCCATTGACTGATCAACTTAATGTGATCTCTAGAGCTGGTAAGTTAAAATGATATGAGTACGATGTGTGAAGATGATAGTAATCATGGTACCGTTAAAATGTTTCCTCTTTAATTTCATACAATCTGAGCCTATTGAAACTTAAGAATAAAATTAAAGGTTTGATCTTATAAGTGCTAGACTATTTTGATAAACATGTTTAATGAAATGTCTTAACATATCTTTTGAATGAAGTGTGTAAAATTCTCTCTTGTAACTTCTTTCTGGTATTAAACTCCTGTCATGTTTTTGTGTTATTCAGGTTTCTTCATTTACTGCCAAAACCTCACATTCAACCACAAAAGTAATAGAGCTAAGTGTTAAAGCACGATTAAAGTATGATTTGAAGTTAATTGTGGCTTCGAGTAATTAATTACATAATTACCCGATGTTTATCAGAGCACGAAAGCCCAAACTGCAGGATGGAGAGAGGAAGTAGCTTTCTTCCTCTTTATTTCTGAGGATATACGAGGCTTTGTCCTATAGAAACCCACTAGACGAAAGCAGAAGACTATAATACGTTGGTTTAATCAGTTTAATTGCGATAATATGTCTTTCTTGAAGTCAGAACACTTATTTTGTCTTTTTATTAAACATCGAACAATGTGGCATTCTTCCTTTTCTTTAAAAAAAAAGGAGCTGATTAAATTCGCAATTCACCGCGTTAAACACTGAAACAAAGATTAATACTTTGTTTTTGTTTTTAAAATATTAATAAAGATTAATGATTAGTGAATTATATAGAAGTGATATTTTAATAAGTATAAGATAACTAAGATAATAAGATAACTAAACAAATAAGGTAACTAAGTAAAATAAGATAACTAACCGAAAGAAAAAGGAAAAAAACGAACTAACCACACTTAGAACAAAGAATTATGAGTTACGCCTAGTCTGACTATTTCTGTTACAGCCATACCTCTGGAGCTCGCAAAGATGAAAATAGTGCAAAGAAACGGAGAAGCCCAAGTAAGTAAGCGAGCAACCACAGATTAAGAAGTAACATCTGCCTTCCTGTGAGCACCAGCAATCCTGTACCACTGGGTACCCAAAACTGTACCATCAATAAGGTATCATCAATCCTGCTTCAAGCAGCTGAGATCCCCAAATATTTGTCATGGATAAACAGCATTGTGAAACGATTCATCTGGCTCCTTTGGCTTAAAACCAGGACAGCAACAACAGTTGTGACTGACTCTGAAAGTGTCGTACATATATGCTTTTGGAAATATGAGAAGGCTGTTCATAAGAAAACAAAAAATGATTGCAATAAAAGATAGCACACTTATCAAAGTAGTACCACTTTTTGTGTTTGAGTCAGGTTGTAGTTGTATTTTCGGAGTATCGGCAACTAAGGTCATAATCTTCGCTTATACTGTGTGGAAATTGTGTTTTGTGGTCGATTTTCTGTGTGCTGCATTGAAACCTGAGTTTCCCAAAAGAAAAAAAACTATGGTATCCTCTCCTAAGACTGACTAACTCAGCCACGTTGTGAAAAACGCCTATAAAAATTCCTCATATCCTAGACCGAACGCAAAATCAGGTCTTTTCCGCCTGGTATGGGGGAATGGTGATTCTACTAACTATGTTACCCAAGAGAGCATTGAGTCAGGAGAATTTTCATATATTGAACTTTCATATGAAATTATGAAATGATTTCATTATGAAATATTATTTTATAATTTTATATGAAATTATAAAATGATTTCATTATGAAATATTATTTTATAATTTCATTATGAAATATTATTTTATAATTTCATATGAAATTATAAAATTATATTTCATAATGTACCACTGCGTGTTCATTATATGTCCTTGTCCTTGGAAAAAAAAGTATGAATAATTTCATATTGCTATTTTCTTGTATTCGTTATATACATATAGGCTTCATTTTTTGTTAGAGTAAAAGCCACAGAATAGCAGTAGTTTATGAAAGCAAGTGTTTCATTTGCCAGGTTTCTGGCAGTGAAAGAATTAATGATGTCACGGATTTAAATTTCACAGAGAGCAAATGTTTAATGTTTCTATTTTATGTTAGCAACATTTGAAATTTTAAGTATGATTAAGAAACCTTTTTTTATTTTAATTAATGAGCACTTTTGATGTCTATAAAACATATTTACAAAATTAACTATATTAAAAGAAAGGAATAAAATCAGTTCACCTTGCCGTTCTCTGATAAAAGTTCACGAAAAGAAAATACAAAAAATAAATAAATACTGTAAATAAAATGAATATTTTTTTAAAATTTAAAATTAAAATCTGGGTCTAGCCAGGATATGTAATTCCACTCATATTACAGAGTGAGGTGGTACCACCATTACTACTACTTTAAACCGATATTTGTTTGAATTCAGGACATGTGAAATTCTAGTAATTCGTACACACAGCCTGTCTGAGTATAGTGAATTTTTTTTTTTTTGCTTTCTTTCACAAATTTTAATCGAAATAACAAGACTCGTATAAGGGTTAATAAACTAGAAAAAGGAAATATTTGATCGATTGCTGTGATCGTAGCAGCAAACTGTGTGGTCACTCAATAAGTTTTATTTCACACCTCAACAATGACCTTGGCTGCACCGTGAGTGTGCACAGAGTGACTCCTACTCGCACCGCCTCAGTCAATGTCCGGAAGATGGCCACTGCCAGTTTCTTTAACGGGAAACAAACAGCAACTTATTGTATCTCCAGAGTAGTAACCCAAGGGAGGGGACGTATTGTCCGCCACCTTTTTCGCAATAGCACTAGCCCCAGTTTTAGCTCAAAACTGTGAACAATTCATTACATATGCACACGATCTTCTAAAGAACAAGACACTACACTTCATCTATCCGATGAAGCAAACAAGACAATCAGGAAGCTAGACGAATATTTACACTGCATTGGCCTGAAAATTAATGGAAAGAAATATGCCCGAATGACCGTCACCAACAAAAAAAAAAAAAAAGAAAACGAAATTACGATCTTTGTGAACAATAACGGTGTTCGAACATCCCCCGCACATGTCGATCATGGCCTTAAGTGGGATGAAGGATTAAACTTCATGCCGCACTTCGAACACATTGGGAAAAAGACATACGCAGCACTCTGGAGCACGAGACAAGAACTCACCGGTCTCCGAAGCCCTCATCTTATGATTCAATACATCCTTAAATGCGTTACACCGATTCCGTTGTACGCATCGACTATCTGGTCATCGGCCTCCGAGTCCGAGAACAACATCAAGGCCTTCTTAGGAGTAGAATACTGGCTCCTGAGATGGCTAAATAAGATCGCTGGGGAACCGTTTACCATTTCAAGAGCGGTCTTGTTTGCAAATCTGGACATCACACCCTGGAAATATATCATCATAACCAGAAACATCTTAACTCTGGCAAAGCTACTAACAGAGAGAGAATAGATGCGCGGAAAGTGGGAAGCGTGATCACTCCCTCGGATGATACGACCGAGATAAACAGGAAAGAACCAAGTCTCAAGTGCCAATTGACTCAATTGGACTCTCTGGGGAGATTTTTCCCAGCAAATACTGTGAATTATTTTAATAATTTAAATATAGCAATTACAATTTGCTATATTTACCGGCAATTACAAATATAATAAGAAGACGAACTTAATGATTTATATAATAATATTTAGCTTTTATCAATTATTTAGTAATTAATTAAAACTACTTAATTTATTAACCACATGCTCTGTGTTTTTTCATCTCCAAATTTTGTAAATAAGTTCATGAAAATATGCTTGTAAATACTGATATAATGTAACCACACCCTCTAGCTACCTGCTGTTAACGGGCGTCTCGAAAGGGAAATAAACAGATAATAATAAAGAGAAACATATGTTGACTTATTTTTCAGTAACAAGTTTGAAAACTACTTACGTCAAACTTCGGTTGATAGTTGTATGTTGTAATGTCCATATCTTTGTAACTAACTGCTATGTTGAACACCTGACAGCTGTAACGAAAGAACTTCATTACTAGCTGTATAAGCTTCATAATAAAAATGCTTATACTACATGTTCTATCCTATATATTCATACTACACGATTTTAATATATCTCCGTTACTAGTGAATTTCGATAAACTGAACTTTCTATATATTCAGGTTTAGAATTCACTTAAGGGGATCCATCATCAGGCCAATGTTACTAATTTGGACTTTCAAACTCCCCTTTCCTTGATTTCGTTATAATTACCTTATTCTAATTTTCTCAGGAATTTTTTATGTGCCTATCAAAATTATTATTCGGAAGGTTGTATTTTTTTCAGATTACCGATTGAATGGCAGTTACCCAGAGTTAAGCGATTTTAAGAATCTCAGCGGCTATCAAAGATCGGATTGAAAAAACAACTTTTTTTTCCAATTAAAACATTTTTCTAAGTCATATTAAGCTTCTGAAGACACCACTATCACGACATGTTAATAACAAGCAGCCAATGGGACAAAAGGTTAATGCACTGACCCTTGTTTAATGAATAAGGGGAGTGTTTGCATTCCCACATCTGGTATAATTTTTTCCAATAGTTTTGGAAAAAAAAAATATCAGTTTTAACCCATTCTAAGAAGGCAGGAAGGAAAGAGCTGTAGGATGAAAACCAGCTGCCCTACTAGAGCACCTGGGCTAAGTGGCCAGTCATACAAACTGCAAAGCACAACATAGGATTGCACTACAGGAAAAAATTCACCACTAAACTGATTGGCCATTATCTGTAGGGAACAAAAAAATTACACTATAGTTTTGCCACCAATCTATTGTTGAGATCGACCCCATAGTGTATACATACGAGCATATACACCACCTCTGTACCAAACGTTAACTTAGCGATAGGCTTAATTGACGTTTGGTACGGAGTTAATGTAACTCCATTTATGTATGGAGTTAGTGTATATATAAAGTGCTTTAGCATCATAATACACAGCCATTTCTGAATAAACAGAAAATTTTTAAGGCGGCATCGTTTTAGGTTATATCTCATATTTTCTGTTTATTCAGAAATTGCTGTGTATTATGATGCTAAAGCACTTTATATATACCTAGTCCAAATTTGTTCGCAGCTTGAGGCTCTAGCCTTAAATGCGCCTTAGTATGGAGTTAGTGTAACTCCATATTCTACGTTATGGAGTTATATTAACTGAAACATTTATCACTAAATTTAAAAAATTCACTCACTTGGCAATTTAGCCCCGGCTATCACTAATAAACTTACCTAATATAGCCAGGTTATCCCCCCACGACTACTGCAATCCTTTGCTCTCTGACATTAGACAAGACCACTTAACTTCACAATTAAAATACATTAAACAATTATGACCACCAGGAACCTAGATTAGAGGATGTTGCCACCACTCCCAAGCTCAACAATTCCAATTCCAATATCAATATTACAAAAGCCAACTAGAATGAATAACTTTATTTGCAAAAATTACAGAAATAAAAAAAAGTTATAAATTCAATCTGTATACACTATACAAAAAATACACATATATACCACTATTGTTCATTTATAATTCTCAATCATTATATATCATATAAACCTAAATCTGCTCTTATAGCAATATATTTTCTAATAAGAACATTTCTCACAAATTTCTTAAAAAAAATCATGTAATTATTTAAAATGTAAAATTAATTAATGTAAATTAATGTAATTTAACAGTCGAACTAAAAGCCTCACTCTGTATAAACTCTTCTAAGCCCATTACATTTTTGCAACGCTTCATATATCACACAGTGCCACAAAAAGTGAGAAATTTTCTGTTTCCACAGGAATAACCTGACGTAATTTTTAACGCTTTTAACCTGGCTCGGAGTTTGTCTCTAGTTATGATCATAGTTGCATACAAGCCAAATTCTGACCACATCCTATAGTCTCCCAAAATAATAAAGTCAGTCAAGAGGCTTCTAGCTTCTTGGAGGTTACTTAGTAGCTCTGTTTGGAACTGTTCCAAATATCTTGCCAGACTTGTTCTAACTTTCTTTTAAATCTTAGTCTTTTAAAATATAAATCCTGTTTACTTTACCTTATAACTATCTTGGCAAGTTGTAATTCCCATTATTTCCAATGAGGTATTTCTAAACATCGCATAATCCATTTATTTTATTCTCTTGCCATTATCAAATAAGAAGGTTCTCTTACTGTTAGCAAGTGCCATGCATTATTAGTAACAGTAAGCTTCAGTGACTGACAGAAGGGCGAGTCTCTTGCTGACATTAAATATTTACGAATTAAGCTGTTTTTCAATTTTAAGCTCCGAACTCCAGGATTAAATATTAAAATAGGCTCAAAGATGCACTTATACAGGGTCGACGAGGCTAGCTGGGTTGGTAAAGTGCCTGCCGGGTGACCCGAAGGTCACGGGTTTGAATCCCGCCTCGGGCTTGGATCAGAGTCGAAAATGCAAGAACCTTTAGAGGTGCAATGTGGCCACAGAAGCAGATGCGCCAACAACTAAAAAAAAAATAATAAATAAATAAAAGCACTTATACAGGGTAATTCAGGAGGAACAGTAAATATTTTGGGAGGTTATAGTATCGATTATTCTGAGTAAAAAAGTCCATATAATTATGTATCCAATTCTCAGTTGATACCGAGATACTGGTTAAAACTGGCGCGCACAGCTCCGTGTATCAGATATGGCCAAGAAGCCATTACAGCCTGACGCTGTTTGGTTTTAGAAGTGTTGTTAGGAATGGCGCACATTCTTAACAACTTCAAACATGCTAAATATGCCGATATGGTGTTTGTCTACAGTTTTTATGGTGGAAGTGCTACTGCTGCTTGTAGAGAATAACGTCGACGATTTCATAACTGCAGAATACCGAATTGAAGAGCGTTTACTTGTGTTTACACCATACTGCACGAGACTGGTACAGTTCCCAGCATCCACATTTTTTTCTGAACATGCAAATAAACAAAATGGGGGTATAGAACACATTCTCTATTCGGTAGAACGTAGTTCTACTCTTAGCATTTAAATAATTTCTGCGCATATCGGTGTTCCAGAGACAAGAGAGATAAGAGAATGATGAACATAACGTGAGCACTGCTTGTATCCATTTCACATACAGCTGGTGCAATACCTTCAACCAGGAGACGGTGCCCAGCGATTGGAATACTGTCAAGGGGGAAATGGTAACAGCCGATTAATTCCATTGATACTCTGCAGCAATGAAGCTACTTTCACCAGTGACGATATCAACAACACTCATCACTCTCAGGTGGTCAGACAAAAATACACATCACTTTAGAAATAAATTTTCAACATTGCTTCTCTGTAAATGTGTGATGTATCATCGACAATCAGTTGATTGGTTCGGTTATGTTACAAATTCGTCTTAAAGGGCCCATTTACCTAAACTTTTTGAAAAACAAACTTCTATTATTATTGAAGGATAGTAGTGGAAGTTCGTTTTGGCAGAAATTCAAGGATTGGTATGTACTTATACAAGGATTGGCATGTACTTTCAGCATGATGGAGCTCCTGGACATTAAACCCATCTGATGATACAATATCTAAATCGAACTTTCCCCAAACGACGGATTGGTTATGGTGGTACCATTCATTGGTCACTAAAGCCTCCAGACCTCAATCAGTTAGGTTTTTTGTTTGTGTGGGTGGATGTAAAACGCAGTGTACTGTAAAAATGCATTCATTTTTAATTGTTTTGGTTTATCTGTAGAGAGAACAGGAATCCCATGCTATTGCTACTGTCCTATATTAATAGAAAAAACACTCACTTCCCGGAGGACGCTATAATAGTTTCGGTTTCGCACGTGCACCAGAGGCCACACCCAAGAAATGCCAAACCCCCATCAGGTGCCTGCTATGTAGCAACCGGAAGTCATTTATTTGATCACAGAGGACAGGCATCGGAACGCACTGTTGAAAAAACAAGGGGTTAGACGCTATGCTAGTTGTAGAGAACAGGAGTCACATTTGGGAGTATAAAGCTTCTGTTGTAATTTGAATCAGGCATCGTAAAGCGTTTATTATTTTGTAGATTCCTTGTGTCGGAGTGGACGAGTTTTATGTCTGTTTGGCCTTTGTCCAGTTCAGAGACGCAACCTCATACAAATATGAAGTTCTTTTTACTACCTTCATAAATGGGTCTTTTGGTTGAGTCAGGTCTCTCTGAATGACAGTTCCCTAGATGTTGTTCTGCCAGATGAAATTAACTAGAGGAATGCAAGAGGGGTTGGCAAGAAAAAGGAGACATATAAATATGTGAAGAGGGGGTGTTAGGGAGTGAGTTGGCAGTAGGTAAGCTGGAGAGTCGTCGTGGTTGTGTTTTTTGCAAGTTGTGTAGAGTTTTCTTTTGGTGAAAAAGAAGATGGAGAACAGAGAAGAGAGGAGGAGAAAAATGAGAAGAGAAGAGAGAGAAAAGAATCAGTGATGAACCTCTGTTCTGAAACTATGGCCTCCAAGGTGATGCTGAATTATTCAGATAAGTGAGCACTATTTGCTTAATGAAAAACTGGACTAAAGTGCCCAAAGTTGAACCTACTCCCCTATTGTGTTATTAGCATTTAAAGACATCTTTCCTCATGGACACACATGGACATTCTGACAATTGTTTTTTCAACTGTTAGTAATTAGGATTTAACAGATAATGTGATTTATCGACCTAGTTGTCAAAATACTAATTATAACTGTTAAGCTGACATATTTTCCTATTCTAGCATTAGAATAGCTGTATGTTATGACAGGCACCAATCATTTTAAATACTTGTGAGGGTCATGAGGGAAGAGTCCACATGGAGAACACTGTTAATATGTTATATCAATAGCAGCAATGTTTTAACCTGCTTGGTTTTTACCCAAGTAGTCTGATTCAAGTGTTACCCAAATTATGACCAATTCTTTAATGATTAATTGTATAATTTAGTATGTTTAATAAACCTTGTTTTGTTATTGATTGTGCCTTGTGATAATTCTCTGCTACACATAACTCACTGAACAAATTGTTGATAAAGAACCATAGTTATGTGGTGCTTTGGAGCCCAATCACATAGAAAGCAGCCCAAAGTATAGACACAGTGCAATCTTCGATGCTGCGAGCTTGCTCTCAGTGTCAATCTGAGTGAGTCTTTGGGGCACAAGATTCTTGTTCTAATATAAACTGCTAGACAATCATAGGAAACGCAGGTTCCTCTGGATGCAAAAGTTAGTGTTCGTTTTTGCCGGACACTGTTTGGCTCCCAGCTAGTTTTGACCGACTAACATGCTGCATGATAACTGAGAAGCTGTGGAACATTGGCCAGCACACACTACAATGGAGAAAAAGCCTGTGAAACACTTGTGCTAATCGTGTCCAGGATCATGAATGTCATTGCGGGATGAAAATTCCATTCCATATGAATGACCTTGAATGATTTTGATTGTTGTAGACTGAGGAGCTTACTTCTATAGTAGAAAGAATAGTGAACAGTACTGATATTTTGTGTGTACAGAGAATAGCCATTTCCTTTTTTTCTTACAGCAATATAAATAACATGGATGTCTTCAGGACCACTCATATTGAACAACAGTTAGCAACTTGTAACGTTTTGACCTAGAAGATTTATCAAAAAAAATTAAGAATAAAACAAGTTGCTATATGTTGAAACACTTCTTGTTTTAGAATTGTTGATTTCTAACATTATAATTCTCCTTCAGCTCAATGGAAAAGTAAGTCACACTGTTTTGGGGGACCCCAGATTTTACCTAAATATTAATAGGGTCACCTAATTTTACATAGAGTCAAATAAATTCAGAATGGAAGGACAGAGCTCACAAACAGAAGTTGAACTTTCAGCCCCATTTTTTGGGACTGAACAGACACAATCTACTCCTAAATCTGGCAGGCCACATTTGGCTAATATTGCAGGCTATCTTGGCTTTGTACCAGTCCTTTTTTGGTAAGCCTGATGAAGGCCGTCTGTCCAGTTATCCTTTGAAATGCTAGAGGGTGTGTGGGAGAATTAGCACTCTGGCAAGACAGGGAATTAATTCCGGTCTGTAGATCGAAGTTTCGTTCGTAGCTGCAGAGTTTCTTGCCCAATCGACTGAATTACACAAGGTAAAAAGTTATAACGTGTTTAAAAATGACTTTTTGGCTCGGTTCGAAAAAATGGAACTGATTGTCACCTGCCTACACCAATTTTCAACCGCTATTCAAGGGTCAACAGAATTTGTAGCCTCATATAGCACACGTGTAAAGAATTTAGCTAGACATTCATTTGAAATGCAAAGCAAATCACAAGAGACATTTATGATTCTGGATCAGGCAATGCTGGCTCAGTTTCTTATGGGTGTTTCAAATAAAATCAGGAGAATGGTACTTTCCCAGAATCCCTTAACTTTATCCCAGGTAGTGACAATTGTAAAATGCAAAAAGACTAACGATCTTCTTTCAGTAACAAAACACAGACCACTTAATGCTATGTATTGTCAGAAGGATGGTGATGAAGCTCGGGATCAATCGTAAAATTATTTTAAAGAAATTATTAGCCCTTACAAGAGCAGATATGAGACCTACAACCATCGTTATACACACTATCTGTAAATAATGTTACCCATAATAAATTAGAAATGCAAGGTTCATCTAATAATGGGAAAAATCCATGTGAAAACTGTAAGGCTGAAGCTTATGCATCTTCCGATTTCTGCGACTGCATATCGTTCCCCGTAAAGCACTCACAGTCAAACAGGGCATTGCCAGGAGACACCATGAATGGGGATATAGAACGTGATTACAGATGGCGTGGAGAACCGTGCTATGCCGGGGAGCAGGTATGCTGTTTTCCCTCTTATGAAGCAGAACAGGGAGGAAGACACTATGCTGATCGTGGCCACTCATACAGCTCAAGACCAATGCCAATTTCTTCTTCTCATTGGTGTACGTATCAGAGCATGCAGGATTACACTGCATTACCAAAAATTGGGACATCTTATGGTAACCGACAGGGTTACAGTTTTAATGAAACTCGAGGTGGAAATTCAAACAGAATGTATTATAATAATCAAAATAGAAATAATATGAATTTGCACACAAGGGAAAGAAGGGAAACATCTAGAAATGAATGTACTGTCATTCAAACTCAGCCCAGAGCTATTTTAGGGAGACCAATGAACTGCGTAGGCTATAGGCAAATTGGGGATAGGTATTTCTGACAAAGAAGGAATACTGAACAAAATGGGAGGAACTTTCAATGTGATAAAACCGTTTCCCCACTCCAAAATTTCCATAGAATCAATAAATCTTATTCCTATCAGAGAAATGTGCAACATGGGGTGTATATTTTAGATAACGACGCAAAATTACCTTTAATTAGTGGATTTGTTCAAGACATTTCTGCCAAATTTCTAGTGGATACAGGAGTTAGTGTTACGCTTTTGAGCATGGATTTATTTAATAAAATCAAGAATGATAAATCACTAAATCTCTGGTCTGCAAATCTGACTGTTACAGGGGTTCCGGGTTATGTTGTTAACATACATACCAAAATTACAGCGAATCTTAAGTTAGATAATGCAACCTTTCAGGAAATTGCTTTAGTAGCTTTGGGAAACTTTAAAGGATAATATGGGGTAATATTGGGATTAAATGTCTTAAGATGTTTTTCTTTCACAGTAGACCTTTGTATAGGAGTAATACACACTGTTCCATTGAGAATTTGCTTAAGGGAAGAGGGTAGAAGAGAACAAGCCTTGCGAGATCAGTATTTGAATTCAAAACCATCTGTAGCTAAATTAACTTTTTTACATTTGATACTAGCTTCCTCAGAATGAGTAGTTATGGGATTTTGTAACCAGCTTGCTGTTTCCAGAGAACAAATAGTGTTAACAGAACATAATTCTAACTTGAATCGTGACGATTTAGCTGTCAGATGTTCAGTGGAAAAAATAAGACCTGATGGTAAGGTGTCAGTTCTCATTTCGAATCTGATGACCAGGCCTCTCCATCTTCCAAAAGGGATGGAAATTGCTAGCCTGGAAAGTATTGATAGTAATCCAGTTACTTTTGCAGGTGAGGAAGTAAATAAGAAAAGAATATCTCCTCTGACTAAACAAGATTTTGACCTTGATCACTTGACAGGTGAACAAAGAGACAAATTATCAGACTTATTGCATAAATATAGAGATGTTTTTGTTATTCTCCAGCACAGTTGGGTGACTCGAAAATGTTTAAACATAGAACTAAACTGAGAGATAATATCCCCGTGAAGCAAATGGCAGGTTAATGAACTTCTGGGATCCAACATCATACAACCGAATCATTCCCAATTTTCAGCACCTAGTGTTTTACCGGTTTTGTGTGGATTTTCTTAAATTAAACGCTAAAACTATCTCCGACAATTTCTCTATAACTAATATGGAAGAAATCCTACAAGATGTCGGCCAAGCACATTTTTTCACTTCATTAGACTTGAAAAGTAGATCCCACTAGATCGAAGTACACCCAGAAAACCGCCATAAAACAGCTTTTATCACTGGTGAATCATTATTTGAATTTTGCAAAATGCCTTTTGGTTTAAAAATGACCCTCATCATTCATACGAGCGATGTCCTTGGTATTATAACTTGGTATTATAGGACTTGGGAAAGCAGTCAATTTTTTTGTATCTGGATGATATAATCATTGCTTCGTCTGACCTTGATTGAGATCTCCAGAAGTTACGGAAAGTCTTCCAGCATCTAAGAGAATATGATCTGAAGTTGAAGCCTAAGAAATGTGAATTTGTAAAACAAGAGTTGAGATATCTCAGGCACTTGGTGAGTGGGGACTGTATTCATCCACATCCCACCAATGCCACTGCAGTCAGATACTGTAGACCGCCAGGGACAAACAAACAAATCCGATCATTTCTCAGAATGGCAGGTTTCTAAAGAAAGTTCATCCCAAATTTTGCCGACATTGCTCAACCCTTACCTCGGCTTACAAGGAAAGAAACACCTTTTGTGTGGGACAGCTCTACTCAGCAAGCTTTTGACCAGTTTAAGACTCCTCTGAAAACAGCCTTTATTGGTTTATCCAGATTTCACGAAACCATTTGCCTTTCAATGGACATCTTAACCTATTGCATGGCAGCCTGTTTGGAACTACAGGTAGATGAGAATGCCAGACAGCCAGTTGCCTACACTTTAAGACTTTTGAAAAGTCCAGAATTAATGTATAGTATGACTGCAAAAGAAGCTCTGGCAATTATATTTGCAGTGACACAGTTCAGAGCATTCCTTGTGTCCAATCATTTCACATTGATAACGTATCACCAACATTGAGCCATTTGCTCAAGCTGAAGAATCCATCACCTCGCTTAGCTCATTGGTGTATGTTACAAGAGTACGATTTCAAGATTGTTTACGCCCTTATAAAGTGCATTCAAACGGAGACTTTCTTTCTACACCAGTGTTGGAAGAAGAGGAAAAACAGAAAAGGACAAGAAGACAAAAACCTACTGAGTAGTTGCTTCTATTTCAGCAGATGTTACCATGGAACCACTGGTTATGCCCCACCAGCAAACCAGAATTGTGATAAAAGACCTTCAAAGAGACGATCCGAGTTTGCAAAAGTTAATTGAACAGTTGGAGGGAGCCCTCCAAGTGTTCACGAAAATCCCAGATTCCTTCTATTTGAGTGAAGATGGAGTATTACATCATCATACTCTATCTGACCCTGGAGCTACATGAGGACTAATTGAAAAATTAGTGGTCCCAGTTAGCTTAAAGACAAATGGGTTGAAAGCATGTCATGACAATGTTCTCAGTGGAGGATATTTGGCATTACAGAAGATGCAGAAAATCAGAAGAGACTTTTTCTGGATAGGAATATATAGTGATGTAAAAATCTATATTGAGTCATGTCCATCTTGTATGGAACATAGAGCATATAATCCTAAGGCTAAAGCAGCTCTGATGAGAGTGCCTGTTAAAAACTCACCCTAGGTGAGGGTGTCCTTGGACATTTGAGGACCTCTTCTGGTGTCATTGAGGGGAAATAAATATCTATTGTTAGCAGTGGATAAATTTACCCGCTATGCTGAAGTGATTCCACTCCAGATTCAAAAGGCATTGAAATTGC
This sequence comes from Mastigoproctus giganteus, assembly GCF_048544385.1. Taxonomy (NCBI): domain Eukaryota; kingdom Metazoa; phylum Arthropoda; class Arachnida; order Uropygi; family Thelyphonidae; genus Mastigoproctus; species Mastigoproctus giganteus. Next base: position 511,196 of record NW_028328296.1, on the reverse strand, counting down.
TACAGCTTTTATTGTGTAATGTTATTACAAGATAATAAATACAAGATAAATAATGTTATTTATTAGTAATGTTATTCACTTCAATTCCCATCCAACAGGCCATGCACTGCACCAGAAGGCTCCTCGAGAACGACTTAAGCCTCCAATCCAGGACATCACTATCCACTGATGACATCTGTACCGCCCTCAACCTATGCTTATCAAGCAGCATCTTCACTTTTGAGGATTCAGTCTACCAACTGGTACATGGCACTGCTATGGGTGCCCCTGTCAGTTCCATAGTAGCCAACATCGCCATGGAAGATCTGGAGGAGCAGATACACCGGAACCCACCTACATCTATTAAAACATGGTGTAGATATGTTGACAATATTTTTACCGTAATATCACGTGGCTCTGAAACTGCACTGCTGGAATACATCAACTCGCTATCTAATTTCATCAAGTTTACCATAGAGTCAGAGGTGAATGGTACGCTCCCATTCCTGGACGTCCTAGTGCATTGTGTAGGCCCACATCTAGAGACTTCAGTATACTGCAAACCTATGTGGTATGGTCAATTCACTAACTACAGATCCGGCCATGCAAGCCATCTCAATAGCACTGCCTGCACCCTATTCTCCAGGGCTTGGAGCCATTCCAGCTCTGATATAATTAGGCATAACGAGAGCTCCCGTGTGAAGGCGGACATAACCAAATGTGGTTATCCATCCCATGTGCTAAGCAGATGATTATTACAGGCAGAACTCACATCCAACACAAGACCACTGAACCAATTCGGTATATCGTCCACCTACATTCCCTATTATCCAGGCGTGTCAGGATCGATCTCGAAGGTCCTTAGAAATTACAACATCAGATGTGTGCAATTACCCTGGAGGAACCTACGTTCACTTGTCTCCAGCGTGAAGACCGCTGTCACACCTGTCTTACGCAGCAATGTATATATAGCATCACCTGTAGAGACTGTAACAGTTGATACATAGGAGAAACATCAAGGCGTCTCCAAGATTGCCTTACAGAACATGACAGAGCAATCTGGCTTGCTGAAACTGACTAGTCCGCAGTCGCGGAACATTTTTGGGCCACCAACCACAATCTTGAACCCAAATGCGACTTTGAAATAGTAGACCACTCATGACACTTTTGCCACCGCCTATGGCTAGAGTCACTCAACATAGTAAACAATCCAAAGGCATTAAATCACCAGAAAGGCATACGTCTACACCCCATCCTAGAGACAACAGTTTAATGCTAGATGATCAGTGGAGTAGAAAGCAGCGCAAGTCCATGCAACAAAAATGACACATGATTAACATGCCTCACTCAGCTCATTGCACTTATCCATTGTATATTTTTGTATTTAAATGTCAGTTGATGAAGAGACACGCATCTCGAAAGCTACTGTTAGTATATATTTGTATTCTTACATTAAACTGGATTTACAACTTATACGTGTATGTTATTATAAACCATGGACCCCAGTACACCAGACCCATTCGTTACGGTTATTACAAGACATGGAATACCTAAATATATTCTTACTGATCAAGGTACGAACTTCATGTCTTCATTAGTCTGACAAGTGTTTGAAAAACTGAATATCCATCAACTCCACACGTCATCAATCTACCCTCAGTGCAAAGTTAAAGTTGAGCGTTTGAATCGTACTCTAGCAAATATATTTTCTCATGTAGTGAATGAGGCTCATTCAGATTGGGACGAAATGTAGTGGCTGTGTACCCTGCAGGGACTCACATTCCACACAGGAATCTGCCAATTTCATAATTTATGGTAGAGATATGGTGTTGCCCTCAGATCTTTGGCATACCAAAGTGATTCGTTCTTATGGGTCTTTGGAGAACTACTCAGAACAGATGTGTGCACATCTCCGGGGGATTTATTAGATTGTGTCTCAGCATTTGGAGGAGGCTGTGCAGAAACAAGAAGAATGCAGGGCAGTTGTGAAAGTAAACAAAAATATTTGTGTCGGAAGTTTAGTTTACCTGTTCACCACTAAGATAAAGGCAGGTACTACAAAAAAACTGGCTTGTTTAAGTTCAGTTCCATATCAGGTAATTAGTCAAATGTCTTTGGTCAACTATGAAATTCAGAATCTCTATAATCCAAAAGACAAGCAGATAGTGCACGTAGATCGTTCGACGAAAGTAATTGATAGAAAGGTTTTTCTCGAACTGAGAGTGGAAGAATCCGAAGATAGTGAAACACCAGATCAGATGTGAACAGAGACACTGCCAAAAGAAATGTGGATCTTTAATGAGCCCATAGTGGAAAAGTGTGATTTGATCCCACCACTAGACCCTAGACATGTGATAACCCAACCCAATAAAACTACATCTATTACAGTTTCAATTCCTTTGATGTATCTCCCAAATAAGAATCATAATAGACAATCAGTGATAAGACAGTCCAATTAATCAGTTGAAGCTGCCCATATGCCAACACAGATGCATGGTTACAATTTGCGTAGCTGTAATTGAGTGACTCATACCCCGCATGTTGTGACTATTATTCCCCCATCACAAAATGAAGTGTTAGTTCCTGAGTCAGCCACTGTTGGAGGAGAGGAAACAGAACAGAGTTGTCCCATCATTGGAGCAGAGGTACAGAGGAGTGAACCTCCAGATCATAATATTGAAGGACAAAGAAGTGCAGATCAAGCAGATCAACTGAGCAGAATAGATGGGACTTTTCAGTGGATGCTAGGTCCATTTGCCTCAAGACTGGATTCACAAAACATTGAAAAAGGCTTTGATTTGGCAGTCCTTATTAGAGATGCTTGGAGAGATTAAAAAGAAAAAAAAGGGGGATTAAAACTCTGAAGAATGAGAGAGCAGTATGGGAGAAGGCTCACTATTGTGTTTTTTCTGTCTTGAAATAGAAGGACAATTTTTGCTTCTTGGAAAGGGAGAGGTACACAAGAATGACAGTTTCTTTTATCTATCTTTATAGATTGATTTGTTGTGTTTTAAGACAAATATGGCATTCAGCTGGAGATGATTTGATTATAAGGCTAAGAGATATACTCAATTAAGCTTCTGATTAACTACAGGAATAGGCCTATGGAGATTTAGACCTTTAAGGGGCAAAGAAAGGATAGATTCAATTAGACTCTATCTTTGTGTTTATCAACAGTTGTGTTATGGATGATACAACGAGCACAGAGGATTAAATGATGAAGGTAGAAACACAGGAAAGAACCTAAATTTCATGTATAAGCAAGAGTTATTTTTAGGAATCTAAAAAAAAAAGGAGAAAAAGGGGATAAATACTAGAACTTCTGATCAAATATGACTAGAGATAAAATATTTTTATCTCAAAATATGCATCCGTCCTCTCTGAATTAATTGCAGAGAGGAAGGATGCATTTAGTTCAGGGCATGACCGGTAAACCGTTAGTCACTTTTTGTTTTCTCTCTCTCATTGCATAGCTAAAATTTAAGTTCAAGGGAAAGGATCCAGAGTGAGCATAGAAAAGAAAAACAACATTTATTTTTATTTTTTGGAGATGAGACGAAGCGATTGGCCTTGCGATGGCTGGTCGTCACAGTTGCTACTTGTTTTATGTCATTTCCTGAAGAAAAGAGTTAAGTGAAAAGGAGGTAACATCTGAATTTCAAGGATCAGGGGATCTTTTCCTGTGTTATTTAAAAAAAAAAAACTCTCAGTTTTACTCTCAGATAAGGATTTGAAACAATATGAATCAGATTTCTAGTTCCATAAATAATTTTTTGAATAAAGTTTACCTACTAATGAGAACTCCATCACGGATGAAATTAAGGGAGTGATTGATATCGTATGAACAAAAGAAAGTCAATTTAGAACAAACAGATAAGTAATATTGACTATAATGGGAAAAAAACAGAAACAAGACTGCTGAAGTATTGTACTCATGTTCATGCCTTCAAAAATCCAGACTGCTGATAAATAAAACTCTGTGCTAATTAGGAAAATCAGGGGCTATTTTCAAAATAAAAGAATTGTTTCTAATTTTTTTGATGGAATCTTGTTATTTTTCCATGCATGGCATGTTTTGTTTTGCAAATAAATTGAGTGATTCGTTTTTGAAAAGGAATGTAAGGAAATCAAGAAAGTGATATTTGAGGTTGTGAGTGAGAACAGGGAGAGTGAATGAAATGTGTAAATGAGAAGTGTGATTGACCTAAGGTACCCTTCTCCTCTGATTCAAAATAAAAGGAGAAAATACATGTAAATGAAGCAAATCCTGCATCCAAAGGGAAGAGTGAATAAATGGAATATTCTCCTTGTTTGTGTTTTTTTTCTTTCTTCACACTTGCAGTTGCATCAACGATGTTTACCTGGAATTTGTTAAGTTTTGTGACCAAACTGTGGGCTTTCTTCCTCGCGCCGATGCTGTGGCTGTGGAGAACTATAGCATACAATGGTGTAGGCCAAGACGTCATCCCTATGGAGACTCTGTAAACCTTGGTGTTCAATCAGCCTGTGACTGGTTCTTCCCATCTGAGAACCCCCCCAATCAAGAGTGTCCTAGAACAGAGTTGGTACTCTTCCCCAGTGACTCCTCAAGCAATAGCAGGAATGCAAGGGTTCAAGACGAGCCCAGCCCTGCAAAAGAAGGTGCGTCCAGTGAAGCTTCTGCAAAAGATTCTCTCCCCATCCTGCATTTGAACACTCCAATGGAGATTTTTTAAACCAAAGGGGTGAGGCACAGGTTTCTGAATGCCATGTAGGAAAGCTGGAATGCCCCTGCCAGCCAACCTGCACCAGATTATCCCAGGTGTCATCTACAAGAAACCCCTGCAGATCATTCCCCATCCCCTCCAACAACTGGGTTTTTGTTGATATCCTGTTTTCCAGAGATGAAGTAGGTGCACCCTCAGCAGAGGAGATTGCCATAATCGGATGGGAGCATCAATAGGTAGTTTCAGTTCAAAAGCTAGAAGCTCTCAATTCCCGACCCTCCAGGTCGACAATCAACCTGATTGCTACACCATACTAGACAATTCTTTCTGAAGGGGTCGAAAAGGCACAATTTCTACAGGAGATCCTTCCCTTTAGAACAGTGGTAGACATAAACGACTTCTCCTCCTCCCCAGATAAGGAACTATTACCATTACTAAGAGAAAACCCTTTCCTGTGTCCTTGGAAATGTTTGGCGGAGCACTGCGCAGCGCACTGAACCAATACCTTTGCTCAGTGGCTTGAATTTGAAAGACTAGTGAAGTTGAGGAAGGCTACTGAGCAGACTGAATGGTGGGATAAATAAGGATTGATATATCACTGCCAGATGTTCATGTTGAGCAATTACATAATATGTATGCCATAATAATCACAGTTTGTAACCAGTTTATGTTATTGCAGTATTGAATTATCATGTATTTAATCTTAATTCTTTATATATTAGACATATAACCATATAACCATTGAATGTCAGACATTATTAATGTATATATTATTTGAACAGGTGCATAAGTGTCTGACAGAAGTGCAACATCTATCAGAAGTATTTATGCACTGATTATAATATTGCATAAATAATTCTGTAATCTCACGGATAATTAATTTATTATTAATTAATCTAGTATATTACTTTTTATTTCTTTTACATATATATATATTTTGGATTTGGCCATTGTAATTGTTTGTTACCTTAAACATTTTTTTTTTTTGTATTAAACCTTAAATATCTATTCCAAGCTATGGCTAATCAATATTCAATTTGGCCTAAATATATAGTTACACAAGTGTTGAAATAATATTATATGTACGATGTATTATCTTGTGTTGTTAATTGTCATAGATGTGAATTGTGTTTTGTGTTAGATATACATCATGTTTGGTAAATAATATTAGAAACAACGACAGATATTAATACTTTTGTACTTCTATTTGTTTCATGTCATGTTCCTGCAAAGAGTGTCGAGTGTAGATGGTGATATACAGCCTGTGTTTGATGTATTCCAGAGGGAATATATATCTTCAGAGATCCTTCAGAATAATAATCGACAGTTCTCCACCACAAAGGTACTATAATTTGCCAGAATCGACACCTGTGAATGAAAGGACACTTTACAGCATGCTGAATAAAAGAAGAATGTGTAAAAAAAAAAACAATTGACACTGCCACAACAATATAAGAATATTTGCCATCTTTTAAATGGGACATTATTTCTCACAAAGTGTTTTTTCTTTTATGTTTTGCCTAGCTGCAAGGATTGCTCATGCAGTATTTCCACATCCAGGTAAGTTGTCATATGCATCTGTGTTTTAAAAAAAAGAAAAAGGGGGAAATTGACAGTAAATATCCTGAGAGAACCACATTAATCTATAGTAAGCTATATTTAGAATACACTGTTAGACTTGACACGGTTTGTTTGATAATGGTTAATCCAATTATGTAAGAGGAGAGATGTCTGATATCCCCCCCCCCCAAAGAATCCATGCTCAATCTTTGAGTTTGTGCACGCTTTAAATTTTGGGCAAGTGAAGTTTTCTTTTCACTTGCACAAAATCTATTCGTGGCGGTGAGGAATGTAAAAATGCATTCGTATTTACTTGTTTCAGTTTATCTGTAGAGAGAACAGGCATCCTATGCTTTTACCACTGTCCCATATTTATAGAAGAAACACTCACTTCCCGGAGAAGGCTGTAATACTTTCAGTTTTGCACGTGCAACAGAGGCCACCCCATTGAAATGCAAACCCCTATCAGGTACCTGCTACATAGTGGCCAGAAGTCATTTATTTGATCAGAGTAGAGAGGCATCGGGGTGCCCTGTTGACAAAACAGGGGGTTAGATGCAACGCTATTCATAGAGAAGAGGAGTCACATTTGGGAGAATACTGCTTCTGTTGTAATTTGAATCAGGCATCGGTAGAGTGTTTATTATTTCATGGATTCCTTGAGTCGGAGTGTACGAGTTTTATGTCCATTTGGCCTTTGTCCGGTTCAGAGATGCAACCTCATACAAACATGAAATTCTTTTTACTACCTTCATAAATGGGTCTTTTGGTTGAGTCAGGTCTCTGTGAATGAATGTTCCCCAGATGTTGTTCTGCCAAATGAAATTAACTAGAGGAATGCAAGAGAGGGTGGCAAGAAAAAGGGGACATATAAATATGCAAAGAAAGGGAGTTAGGGAGCGAGTTGGCAGTTGGTATGCTGGAGAGTTGTCTTAGTTGTGTTTTTTGTATGTTGTGTAGAGTGTTCTTTTGGTGAAAAAGAAGACGGAGAAGTGAGAAGAGAGGTGGAGGAAAATGAGAAGAGAAGAGAAGAGAAAGAAAGGAATTGGTGATGAACTGCTGTTCTGAAACTACAGCCTCCGAGGTAATGTTCAATTGTTCGGGTAAGTCAACCCTTGTTGCTTAATGACAAAAAGTGCCCAAAGTTGAAACTATGTAGACTCTTGTATTATCACAATTAGAGATATCTTTCCTCATGGACACATTCTGACAATTGTTTTATCAACTGTTAGTAATTAGGATTTAATATAAAATGCGACTTATCGACCTAGTTGTCAAAACACTAATTATAACTGTTCAGTTGACATATTTTCCTATTCTAGCATTAGAAAAGTTGTATGTTATGACAGGCACCAATCATTTTGCATACTTGTGAGAGCAATGAGGGAAGACCCCACATGAAGAACACAGTTAATATGTAATATCAATAGCAGGAATGTTTTAACTTGCTTGGTTTGTACCCGAGTAGTCTGATACAAGTGTTACCCAAATCATGACCAATTCTTTAATGAATAATTGTACAATTTAGTTTGTTTAATAAACCTTCTTTTGTTATTGATTCCGCCTTGTGACAATTCTAAAACATCTAAAAAATTAAGGCAGATGCACTGAGAAATGGCAGTTCAAGCTAAATGTTGACAAATACAAGGTACTATGAGATGTGTTCATACTGTCTCACGAGGCTACTAGGAGACGATCGTGTTCAAAGCCGCTAAGTGGATTTTTCTTATTTATTGATTTGAAGTTATTGTTTTTCTAAAACTTTTGATTTAAATTTAGTAGTATAACATTATTTTGTGATTTTCTGATTCATTTGGTGTATTTATTCTTTACTCGGCCTTGTAATTGCATAAAAGTATCGGTAAGGGTATCCACGTGTTTGCAACTTCGCGGAACGAGAAGTTCTTTAGCCATATTTAGCCGCTTGATTGAATATTTTTTTACATCGAATTATTTCGGTAAGTAGCTTATAGACGTAGTAAGGATCGTTAGTTTATATTGAGTTGAGACAGCGAGATTTGAAAGTTAATTAATACTTAAATGTCCGTAGATTACCGTTCGTAACTTTCCCACCTTCGTGATACGATAGTTATATACCGTACTAGATAGCGTTATTTGAACTTCGTTAGCAGTTAAATTGTACTTTTAAATAAATACATATAACGACTTAGATTACAAACGTAATATAATTAATTATATTTAACATAATTAATAACATAACATAATTAATTATAATTAATTAATTAATAGAATCATGACTCAGACAAAAACAGCAAAGAAAAAGGCTCAAGCTAATGGAAGTGCTGTGGCTCAGAGTAGAACTGAGGGGGGGGCAGTTGTCCTCTGACTCACAGCCTTATAAAATGCACTGTTTGCTTGATGTTTGCAATCGGGTACAGGACATAATACTGCCATGGGGGATGTCTTTGTGTGTGCGCGATGCAAGTAGTGTATCGATATCAGGCAACAACTCAGAGTTCTTGTGGGCCTATATGAGAGCTTGAAGGACAGGGTGGATGCCCTCGAAGAAACTAAATTGAGGGGCCCATCAAGCTCTCAGCTGCCCACATCAACGCAAGAGGTTGCATTTGGGCATCACGTGACACAGAGGCAATCCCCAAGGCAGAATGCGCTGGTCCCGAAGGAACTAGTAGTTGTTGGTGACTCTGTTGTCAGGGAAACGGGGAACATGCTTTGTAAAAAGAATAGGCGGAACAGGACCAGGGTATGTCTGCCAGGGGCAAAGGTCGATGACGTTGTAGAGCGAATATCATCTTTTAAGGGCATAAAAGGTGATATAGTTGTACACGTTGGCACTAATGATATTAAGAGTAGGAGACCGGCAGAATCACTTAACAAGTACAGGTCACTGTTGAACAAAAGCCAAGAATTAGGGTTGAATTTGAAAGTGTCTGCAATTCTGCCCAGACACGATAGGAGGGAGTATATGACGAGAGCCTTGTTGATCAATTCGGCCCTGGAAAGATTGTGCAAGGCTCAAGGGGTAGAATTTTTTTCAGCCTGGACTGTACTTGTTAACAGGAGAGATTGCTTCTACAAGGATGGGATACACTTAACAGAAAGGGTGCAAGAATATTTGCTGATGCTATCGAGGTAGTGTTTTAAGTGGGTCGGAAAACTGGTAGCTTGGAGGGAGACAAAGACCAATAGATTGACAGTAGGCACTGGCAGAGGTGAAAGAGATTCTTGCACTGCTTCTATTAGAATGAGCAGAAGCCTGAAAAACAAGATGCATGATATTTCAGAGACTGCTGGGAGCCATTGCGGTACATGTAAACACATGGGTTGTGTTAGGGTAGCTAAGAATAGAAACAGGTGCAGGTATACTTGCGTGTAAACCAATGCTAGGAGTTTAGTAAATAAATTTGATGAATTTGAGGTATTGCTCAAATTATCAAAGGCAGATATTGTTGGGATATCAGAGACGTGGTGTCACACAGATATAAGGGATGCAGAACTGGAATTTGGGGAGTACAACGTCTACAGAAAGGATAGACAGGATAGGAAGGGGGAGGAGTTATGCTATTAGTTAAGAAACACATAAAAACCAAGGAAGTGAAGCCAGTCGACATCGCTGAACAGTGCAGTGTTGAGTCAGTTTGGTGTGACATAAGCGTTGGGAGATCAAAACTGAGAGCAGGAGTGTGCTATAGGCCTAATGACTCTGATGAGTATAATAAGAAACTGTACAGGGAAATAGAGTGGGCCAGTAAATCAGAGAGTCTTATAATGGGAGATTTTAATTTCCCAGATATTGAATGGAATTTGGGGGCTGGTCACTCACACACTAGCAGGGCTTTTGTGGATTTATTGGATGATTGTTTTCTACATCAGCATGTTCGGGAGGCAAGTAGAGGGAGTAATACTCTTGATTTGATTAACAACAGTGATTCTTCATGCATTAAGGATCTGCAGATAAATGAACCACTAGGTGGCAGTGATCACAGTGTGCTCAAGTGGGATTTACTCAAAGAGGTAACTACCATTAGGGGTAAAGGGAAGGGTTATTGCTTCCGTAAAGGCGACTACGATGGACTGAGACAGTATTTAAATTCTGTACAGTGGGACCAACTGATGATGTTACCAACAGCAAATTCAAAATGGGAAGCATTCAAAGAATTAATCTTGGAAGCTACTAGGCTTTACATACCATCTAAGAAATATTGTTCAAGGTTTAGGCCAAAATGGATGTCAGATGAACTAATGAGGCATATGGCAGAGAAGAAAAATGTATGGGATTCTTACAAATTAACACATGACAGAGAAGCCTATGATAGATACAAGTTGATATGCAACCAAGTTTCAAAGGAGGTTAGGCAGGCGAAGGCAGATTACGAGAAATCCTTGGCAAGGGATGCAAAGAAAAACAGCGAAGAGTTCTTTACTTATGTAAACGCTAGGAGGAAGGGGATGAATCAGATTGGTCCACTTGATATTGATGGGTCAACTGTTGATGACCCTGCTCAGGTAGCTAACAAACTAAATGAATATTTTGCATCAACATTCACACATGAGGAGTTATTCAGTGAGGGGACTGCCAGAGGTGTATTCAACTCTAGCAGTAAGCTACAGAATCTTGAAATAACTGAGAGTAAAGTAGAGGAGAAACTGTTGAAGATAAACACAAGAAAGGCACTGGGGGTGGATGGGATCTATCCAGTTATATTAAAGGAGGCAGCAAAGGAAGTAAACAAACCCTTAGCCATAATTATGAGAGCTTCCTCTCAGGGGAGGTACCCGTAGACTGGAAATGTGCAAATGTGACCCCAATTCACAAAGGAGGATCAAAGACTGACACAAGTAATTATAGACCTGTGAGCTTAACTTCTGTTCCAGGAAAATTAATGGAGGCACTGGTTAAAGAAGCACTACAGGATCATTTAGACAAGACTTCAGTTATAGCTCGGACACAGCATGGTTTTGTTAAGGGGAAGTCTTGCCTGACTAATTTGATTGGATATTATGATGCAGTCACAAAAGAACTGGATGCAGGGAGTAGCTTTGGTATTGTATACTTGGATCTTAGAAAGGCTTTTGATACTGTTGCACAGGGAAGACTGCTACAGAAATTGAAGCAGTGTGACATTGGAGGCAAATTGCTGCTATGGATAAAGGGGTGGTTGAGTGGGAGAAGAGAGAGAGTGGTAATCAATGGACACTGCTCATCGTGGACTGATGTTATTAGTGGAGTCCCTCAGGGCTCAGTGTTGGGTCCATTATTGTTTTCTGTATTTATAAATGATATTGATGATGATATATCGAGCTTAATGTCGAAGTTTGCAGACGATACAAACGTTGGCAGGGTTGTCAGGGACACTACTGACACTATTCTGCTGCAACAGGATCTGGAAAGGTTGAGCAGATGGGCTGAGAGGTGGCAGATGAAGTTTAACTTTGACAAATGTAAAGTACTACACATAGGAAACAGCAACCCCAGAGCAACGTATCAATTCTGTGGTACTACACGGACAGTGGTAGAGAATGAAAGGGACCTGGGGGTGGTTGTGCAGGCAGATATGAAGTTCTCTGAGCAGTGCAGATGGGCTGCAATGGTAGCTCATGGAGTATTGTCAATGATATACAGGAATTTTTCCAGCAGGGATAAGGAGGTGATTATTCCCTTGTATAAGGCAATGGTCAGGCCGCACCTAGAGTACTGTATACAGGTCTGGAGGCCTCATTTCAAGAAGGATGGAGAGCTGCTGGAGTACAGAGAAGGGCAACAAGATTAGTGAATGGAACAAAGGGGTGCTCTTATGAAGAAAGGCTTAAGTTTTGCAAATTACAGTGTCTGGGGACTAGGCACCAGCGAGGTGATCTGATAGAGGTGTATAAAGCCTTGAATGGTTTGAGCATGCTCAATGCTGATGGGATTCTACCTCTAGCTCAGAATAATCACCTGAGAGGGCATAAATTGAAATTGAGGAAAGACAGATGTAGGATAGACGTGCGGAAATTTGCCTTTAGCCAGCGAGCGGGTGCTTGGGTGGTGGAACAGACTTCCATCCCTTGTAGTGGACGTTGATAGCCTAAATAAGTTTAAGGCCCAACTGGACAGGTATTTTGAACCAACAGAGGGGTGAAGTGGAACTGGTTTTTTTTTTTTTTTTTTTTTGGCTGATGCTGCATAAGCTTGCTTTCTTGCATCAAATGCCTCTACTAATGCTAATACTAATTCTCTGCTACACATAACTCACTGAACAAATTGTTGAAGAAGAACCATAGTTACGCGGTGCTTTGGAGCCCAAACACATAGAAAGGAGCCCAAAGTATAAACACAATGCAATCGTTGATGCTGCTATCTTGCTCTCAGTGTCAATCTGAGTTAGTCTTGGGGGCACAAGATTCTTCTCCTAATATACACTCCTAGAAAATCATAGGAAACCCAGGTTCCTCTGGATGGAAATATAAGTGATCAATTTTGCTGGAGACAATTTGGCTCCCAGCTAGTTTTGACTGACTAACATGCCGCACCATAGCTGAGAAGCTGTGGAACAATGGCAAGCTCACACTACAAGGGAGAAAAAGCCTGCACAACAGTACAAAGAAAAGGTATACAGTATAGAAGAGATGAATTGCTCACTCACATATTGGATACTGCTGATATAAAATATCAGCAGTATCTAATGAACGCCATTGATAATAATCCAATTGAACGACATTGGTAATAAATGAAGCCAAGACGACCTGGGAAGAACAGCACATCATATAACCACAAGAGTTGCTAATTGCATTGAGGTTGGTGGTGGGATTTTCGAATATTTATTGTAAACTTTTAAAATATCAATTATTTTTGTTTTCTGTCGTTCGAAAAAGTCAATAATTTCAAACAACAAGCTTGATATGTGTAGGCCACTACAAATAAAGGTGGGACCTACCCCAATTAAACTAATGACCCAGTTAAAATATTTAGGGATTATACTGGATGGCAATCTTTCATTTAAACACCATCTAACTTACATCAGAGCCAAAATTAAAAGATACTCTGGATTGGTGGCTAGGACCTGCCAGGCAGGACTGGGGGTTTAAACCAACGAATCCTCTCTTTGTTTTGTAAAACAACCTTTCTGCCGATCATCGCTTATGCCTCAGCAATACAGTTTGCCAAAACAGCAACTGTAGTAAACCGACGCCTCATTGATGCAACGCAAAGAACAATCCTACTGACAGTTACGCGTGCTTGTCGAACAACCAGTACCCACGCACTGCAGATCTTGGCTGGGGCGCTCCCCCTTGACTTAGTGATCATGTGCAGGGGAATAAACTACCACATAAAGAAAGGAACACCCTGTACCGCCATAACCTGGTGGTTAGACGTGCGGTGCATAAGTACACATTCCTTGAGTTACTGGGGTTCAAGCCTGTGACTGTTGATTATGGTGCTGTTTCTTGTATTCTGTGTATCTTCTAAACTCCTCTGACCATTTGGTTGTCCCACAGTATTAAAAGAAAATTTGTTTATTTTCATTCTACATACCATGGCTCTATTGTGGACGTTAATGCACAACGTAAAAATGAAAAGATAACACTGCAAAAGCACTTGATTCAAGTTTTGCAGGAGCCCTGGGCCAACTCACATAAGGGAAACATCACTAGGAAATTCTTTCTGAACATGGTCAGAATGTACCCCAGTGCTCCAACTTGAACTCAACCCGGCTTATACACCACTTATTTATTGACTGGACACGGGGCCTTTAAAGCCAAGTTGACAGTGCTGGGAATTGAGGAGCATCCGAGCAATGCTAGTGGGGAGCTTGTGTGCTGGGAGCACATTATGTACGATTGTATATATTATGACGACCTCAGGTGCAGACTGTTCGCTGCAATACACTACCTCCCAAAGAACCTGGAATCTTATCTATTGGACTCACCAGAGGAATGCAGGGCACTAAAGGAATGTTCACAAAAACTATTTGCTAGGCAAAAAACACTGATAGCCATCAACAGAAGAAACAGATAAAACAAAATGAGACAGAACACACACGGAGAGGACTCAGGGAGAACCTCCCTCAGGAAACTGCTCACAGATGTGCGGAAATTTGCCTTTAGCCAGCGGGTGGTTAATTGCTGGAACAAACTTCCATCTGTCGTTGTGGAAGTTGATAGGTTGATTAAAATGTAAGGAGGAACTGGACAGGCATTTGGAGGGAATGGTGTGATTTTTTTTTTTTTCGGCTGATGCTGCATAAGCTGAGGCATTTGCTTTCTTGCATCACATGCAACTACTACTACTGCTACTACTACTACTACTAATAATAATAATAATAATATCTAATACCAAGCAAATGCAAGAATAACCCAATGGAGACAGATGCGGATCTTCCCATGATGAAGGGAATCACAGCCATTGATAACGGACTGACAACGGACCTGACAATCGTTCATAACTCTGGAGAAAAAACCTGGATACTAAAGACTACTGATGAAAGAGAAGACCGACCGAGATCTCATACTGCATAGAAACTCCAAGTTGCCTCCTTGGTGAAGCCATATTAGCTCAAGGCTCTGTTCTCTTGTGCGGTGCAACCCTTTTCTCCCACACACTGCAGGGGAGGACGATGGCTCGCTGTCTCCTCTCTCAATTGTAGGCTCAAAATTTTTACTGAAATCTAGGGGAACCTTCGTAACCATGAAACATACCTGCTTCAGAATGAAACAACATACAAAGCCGTAACGAGTTACGCGCAAGCTGTCTTTACCATCAGATGGGCAAAGTTTGCTGAACTTAGAGCTGCTCAGAACAACGACCCTCAAGTGCAAACACAAACTGTGGTCGGATAGAATTTTCCCCCAACTGATAAAAGAGTAAGACTGAAGAAGATTAAAATACTATGCTGGCATCATCATTGTTGGCACTCCTTGAAAAGCTGACTCCCAGAGAGTGCTTGGCCTTTGGCACTCGCACAGTGGCGCCTGCCCCTGTGACTTTTGATCCCTCTCCCCATCCCCTATTTCCCCCTACTCGGGGTGGACTGCCTCCTCTATCTGTCCACTTTAGCTTTTTACTCACATTCAGACCCCCCTTCCTCTTGTTTCCCAGGACTTCTCTTCTGTTGTCTTCGTCTTTTTTTTTTTTTTTTTTAACTTAGTCTTCGTCCAGGACGCTCAGGCGATCCTGGTGAAAATCAGTTGGAGAATAAAGGGCAGCTTGGCTATCTCCTAGCGGTGTGTGCGGCCAACGTGAGGTTCCACCAGGCGCCCTGCGGCCAATTGCCAGGACATCCAACAGAATCTAACGCAATATGTCATATACGACAGACAACACCTTTCTGGCATTTACAGTAGTTCTGTATTTCTTCACAGTGTACACATGACGCAGATGTCAGAAATCATAGGTGGCGTCTGACCCTAACAATATGTAGACATGTAGACATGTATAGTATCTTGTGCAGGACGGCACCTGAACGGAAGTTCAACTCCGTCTTTGTACACTGTGATGGTTACAGAAAGCACTGTAACAGGCCAGAAATGTGTGTAACGTTATGTTCGTGCAGTTTTGTCACCAGGCAGGCGATCACCTGGAAAGTCTGCCCAGTGTCCGTCTACACCACGGGGAGGTAGGCCACAACTGCGCAGGAACCATGGCCAACCTCAACAGTCACGTACTGAATGTCCAAAGAGGGTTTGGAGCCATTCAAAAGAACCCCGCGCCAGCAAGCCGGCAACAGCACACACACACACACACACACACACACACACACACACACACACACACACACACACACACACACACACACACACACACACACACACACACACACACACACACACACACACACACACACTCTCCCAGGAGACAGGACAGCAGAAGACGAAGAAATAAGAATGAGCATAGCATAAAGTAAAGAAAAAAAAAATATATATATATATAAAAAAAAATAAAATAAAAAATAAAAAAATATATATAAAAAATATATGTATAAAATAAAAAAAAATGGTAAAATAAAATCTTCATCCATTTCTCGCCCATATCTTTATGCAGTGCTGCCCAAAGTGGTCCACAAAGAGAAAAGGTGTATTGTCAAACAGAAGTTGTAATGTCATTCAATCATGATCGGCAGGAACAAGTTCTAGATATAATTCTGAATTCTGTTAATCTGGAGTGGTGTCAGAAGTCTCTGGTCGATGACGGTATCACTGAGCAGAGGAAGGATTTAGTTGAAGAGAGCCTTGATAAAGGATCAGTCAGAAAAGTGCAGCATCTGTTAAAATTTTTGCGTGTTCTTGAAAACCACAACAATTTTGTATATGACGTCATCAGGACGACGAGGCAGCGCACAGTTGTATTATGATTTATGATGCATTTTCAGTTTCATTTCTTGAATTAACATTGAGGTTGAGAGCCTTCCTGCGATTAAAAGCAGCATTGCAGAAGGTTTGAAGGGCCTGGAAATTGTTGACAGAAATGAGTATCTTCTCACCTCCGGGACACAAGTTTGGTACTGTTGCCTTAAGAGCCGATCTTAGATCCTCGTAAATGGAGCATTCAAAAAGTACGTGAGGAGAGTCTTCCGGTAGCCCACATCGACAGGAGACTGTATTGGAAAGTCTGAATTGGTAGAGTTTTGCGTTAAGCGAACCATGCCCAGTTAGTATGTAGGAGGTAAACAGTGAGGGTGAAAACCATTTTCTGGTGGATGATGAGAGTAGTGCAGTTACGTCGGGAACGAAGTTTTTGGTGATAGCTCCTTTTTCGGTAGAATTCCATCTATTTTGCCAGGTGTTCACTAACAAATTCCAGCATCTGGTTCGCTCAGTTTTGGGATCAGCCTGAGGGTTAACAATGATTCCCTGAAATTCCGTAGAAATTCCTTTGCGGATTTAAAAGTAAAGCCCTCTAAACACAACATGCAAGTCAAGTGGTATGGTGTGCAAGAGTCTTTAGAGCTGGAGTTGATACTGTTCTGCAAACGTGAAGTAGGCTAAGGAGAAAACAACTTGAATAGTGGATAACTTGGTTTGTACTGTTTTGAGTGCAGTACGTCTAAACCAAAGGCTGGCAGCGTAGGTTGTAATTGGGATTATGGCAGCATTATAAAATAGATGTAGGATTTTAGTGTTCAGTCCCCAGTCTTGTCTGGTAATTTGGAGCAGCATTGCGGTAAAACTCTTAACTTTGACAGACAGATGTTGAATATGCTCAGTAAAATAAAAACGGTCGTCGATGATGACTCCTAAAAATTTGGTGTTTCGGACAAGTGGAAGTGATTTCTTGTCAAGTTTTACAACTGGTGGTCTGCGATAGTCTAATTTGTGTTTAAAAATCATGATCTTCGATTTTGTTGGTGATAATTTTAATTTGATCTTAGAGGACCAGGACGAAAGTTCAAAGAGTACTTTATTGGCATGGAGTTCTAATTCAGATCTTGAGTTTCCATCACTAAAATGATAATGTCATCTGCATACGCAAGTTGTTGCACATTTTAAAATTCAGTCGACCTGAGCAGCCAATCATCGAGAACTAGGTTCCAAATCAAGGGACCCAAAATTGATCCTTGGGGGCAACCACTGCAGACAGATCTCTTAATTTTCGTGCTTTTAGTGATGACGGTGACGGTGCGATCAGCAAAGTAGTTTCTAACAAGTTTATAAAGCTGAAGAGGGCAGTGATTGGAACGGAGTCAACTGAGGGACTCTCCCACCATAAAGTATCAAAAGCGCCCTCAAAATCGATAAAGATTGCCATATCGTACTTGGAAGTGGAGCAGTCAATGAGGTGGTGGAGTTCTAATAAGGCGTCTTCGCATCCAAGCCCTTGCCTAAATCCGTATTGAAGAGAGGATGTGGAGCTTGTGGTTCCCTGCAGTGTGGTTATTTTATTGGCAATTAATCTCTCTAACACTTTTCCCAGGTGAGAGAGCAAGGCTATGGGGCGGTAGGATCTGGTATTATCTAGTGGCTTACCAGGTTTATGTAAAATCTTAAGAATGGCGTGTTTCCATGATTTGGGAAAGGTTCCAGTATTTAAGCAGTTGTTGAATAAATTAAGTAGAACTTTGGTCCTTAGGTCATGAAAGTGTTTGATAAATATATTGTCAATCACGTCATCGCCAGGACATTTGTTTGACTGAATTTTATTCAAGATTGAAGGAAGTTCTTGTGCATTGAATGGACTTGTTTCTTCTAAAGGAAGGTATTTTTGGTTTAAATCTCGAATAGATAGATGGTGTGAAGTGTCAATAGTGAGATCATCATTAGGCAGCAGTTGGTCCAAGAAGGCATTTATGGAGTCTGTTAGTGTAATAGTTTCCATACTGTTGGAGGTAATTGAGTTAAAATTGTCACCCAAGATCATTTTATTTTTAGCAGTTTTATAGATGACGCCCCAAGGATTATTATTCCCAGACGTACGGACAAAATTGTGCCAGGATTGCAATTTGCTTTCATAAATCAATTTTACGTATTTTCGTTTGAGAGTTTTGTATTCTTCATATAATCTGTTGATGTCTTCTTGAGGCCAAGTACGCCGTTTGCGCTGAAAATTTCTTCTGGCTAGTAAAGTTTTCGAGTAGAGTAAAGTTCGTTATTCCACGAAGGTGTGCAGTTAGTTTTTAGTTTCTTTTTATGCGTAAATTTCTGAATTGCAGTGATGATAATGTTTTGAATCTGCAGTGCTAGTTGTTCGGTGGTAAGAGAATTACAATTTTCTACGTTGTCTTCAGGCAAGTGAGAGAGAACGGAACGACTAAAACGTTCCCATTTTATGTTTCTAAAAGGGTAACGTATGAGATTACGAAGAGGTTGTTGTAGAGGAAGAGTTGATCCCAGCAGGAATACGGTACAGCGATGGTCACTTGTTGTTAGGTCAGTTTCGACGTGCCAGTCAGTAATATAAGGAGCAATTCGGGCTGTGGACACAGAGATGTCTATATTTGATTCACCCAGGGAATTAGAAAAGGTACATGGCTGGTTTGGTTTATTCAAGACAGTAAGCTGATTGGAGAAGATGGTATCCTCAAGCAGTAATCTCCGAGCAGCTGTGAAAGAACTATACCACAATGCAGACTTGGAGTTTGAGTCGAGTAAAATTAACAGAGGAATAGGGCCTAATAAACTGAATTCAGAATCGATATAGTGTAAGTGAGGAATCAAGTCAGGTGACGGGGGCAATGCATTGAGATAACATAAGTCGAGTGATTAGGACTCAAGACTTGAATGCAAATAGCATGCTGTGATGTTAAACAGGACAAGAGTAAAACGACAACATTTTTATTAAATATTACGATCTACCTTAGGATCTGTATGAGTGGGTTGTAAAATCCGATAAGAGCAAGGATATCCGACAATTCATCCTTTTCTATGATATGGTTCTTGAAAAATGAGAATGTCAATGAGTTCCTCCTCAGATACACTACGTAGCTCGTCTGCCACGGTGCGTGAATGTAATGGTGAGCATTGGCTTGCAGAAATTTTACGTTTTCAGTCGAAATACTTGACTAGGAAGCGCTTGAACTTGATAAGACTGTGATATTAGAAGGGAATTGTTCGTTGCCTTACTGTGTCTTGAGCCTTTATGTATTCAGGACAGTTGATATCTCTGACCGAATGATTAGCATCATGTTTCTGCCTCTTGCAATTAATGCAGACAGGCTGTTGATCCTTTCTGGGGCATTCAGCAAAGATATGGCCTAGTTTGCCACAATGTCCACAAGAAGGTCTTTCTTGTTTACCCGTAATTGAAGTGTGTCCGAAAGCAAGACAACAATAGCACTTCGTCACAACAGTGAATGGCTTAAATCGGTGAGCGGTCCACCCCATAAATAACCTGTCTAAATTAGAGATAGCTGAAAAATTACGTGGGGTACAGTGAAACACCCAATTCGAAGTATTCTTTGATTTAGAGCTAATTCTAAATCGGAAAGTGATCTCTTGTGAGATTTCTTCACGTGTGAATTTAAATTCTTTCAGGTTTTTGAAGTAGAAATCATCAAATATTTCCTCTTTGGTTAAATAATTATCAATATTGTATACTAATAAGATTGGATTCAATTTCTTAGGTATCTCAGGGGTGATTCAACATCAGACAGGATTTTTGAGGAAGAGATGATATCTAAATCTTTACGTGAATCGGTTTCTAAAATTACGCGTTTGTTTCTAATGAGACGGAGAGCTTTAACTTTGACTTCTTTCAAGTCTTGCTTTAAGGTTTTAACTACACGTTCTTTAACATCAGTGCTCGTAGAAAAAGTAGGACTCTCAGATGCCTTTTTGGAGTAATAAATGTGGTTTTCTGGTTGAAGTAGTTTTAACACTAGCGGATTTCAGACTGTCTGTTTGGTTAATAGAAATTTTTGCAAGGGATTGTGCAGTAGCCTCAGAGAAGTTTTCAGGAGAAACTACGTTCAAAGAAGTATCAACTAATTCTGTAGAAGTTGAAGGTTTTGCCACAGAAGCATATGAGAGAGGTGTGGGCATAGTTTCTGAGCCATCACTTCTTCTCTGCCGCATCTTTATTTTCATCTTAAGAGCTTCGTTTTCTGTAATCAAGCCATTCACAACTAATTCAAGACCGCTCCAAGAATGAAGAATAGCTTTGATGGCAGTTTTTGTAACCTTACTATTGTCGTTTAATAAGTAAGTTTCAATTTCTTCTCGCAGGAAAGTAAGTGCATCGACAGGGGAAAGATCTGAAAGTAAGACAGTCCCGACGTTTGGTATTTTAATTTTCCTGGCAGTTGAAGTAGCAGCCCTGTCAACCTGTCCGGACTAAAATGTTTTATTTGTGAAGAATCAGTAGCGACATTTGTGGTCGTAGAAATTGGTACTTTGCTTGAAGATTCAAGATGTTCTGATTTAGCGTTAGGAGCGTTTACACTTGTAGTTTCCCTTGTCTTACTTTGTTCCTGTGAAGAAACGAGAGGTGGAAACTCATCGGTGTTTACCCACAAATTGGTGGCGCCTGAATTTTCTTCCACGTTGGGAGTTTGTTCTTGGGAGGGATCCAGTATGGAGAAGTCTCCTTTTTCACGGGGCAAGTTAAAAGCTTCACTAATAGCCTCTGTCATTCTGAAGGGTTTTTGCCCTTGAGGTATTTACCTCAGATGATTAAATAGGCATACGGCGAGGAGTGGCAAGGAGGAAGCGGTAAAAGAATCGCCCCAATATGTGCGCTAACTTGACCTTGGGGTAGCTTAATTGGCCCTTCTTGTATGAGCTGAACTACATGTGTTGGAAAATCTTTTATCAGTAAGGTTGCTTATGCAGATCTAAAATTAATAAAATAATTTTACCTGGTGACTTCTTTCAGAAGCTGATACACTCATTTTGGAGACTAAATGTTCCTCTTCCTGATGATACCAAATACCACTGTTATTAACTGTTCAGGCAATTAAATGAAGACCAAATTAGTAGAACACTTTTTCATTCGACTGACGTGCTGCCCGAGCATAGAGACATACCTGACCCTAACACTATTACTATTATTATTTTAGGGTTGCCCGTAATTAAATACATTAACCCGTATTTGTGTCTGTAAATTGCGTATGTTCTATGGTCGATTTGCCTGTTTTGCTGGACGAAAAAACCCCAGTTACTGGGGAGAAAAACCATTCTATCTACACCTGAGACCGACTAACCCAGCCACGGAGTGAAAAAAAAGCCCATTAAAGTTCCTCGCGTCATCGACGGGATTCGAACCCGGGCCTTTTCCACCCGGTGTGGGGAGGGCGGTGACGATACCACTGTGCTACCCGCGCAGACAGACCCTAACACTAAGCACTATGAACACTATGTCTCCTCTCTCCGGCGCTAAAGGTAGTAGATTCAGGCTCGGCTGCTTGTGCTGCTGCACCAACACGCCAAAGGAAGGGTAATCACACATTTGGGATACACTACTGACCCAACTCTGACTAGACCACAGGAAAAAAGACGTCTTACAGACCACATGAGAACAGTGTGTCAGAATCGGTGGAATGACTCCACTAAAGGGCGCATAACTAGAAGCTTCATACCAGACCTTGGACGTGTTTACTCTATTTCCCCGACCTGGTACTCTCCTTGACTTCATACCCCTTACCTGCTGACAGGGCATGGCTCCTTCAGGAAGAAGCTACACGATTTTGGAATCTCGGCCATAGCGCAGTGTAGATGCGGACAAGAAGAAACTTGGGAGCACCTGCTCTATGAATGTAATATATATGAAGACCTCAGTGACCTGCTGTTTACCAAACTCCGCTCCATCCTTAGAAATCAGGAGGACATAGTGCTGCAGGAAGAAGAAAACTATAAGGCTTTCACGCTTTTCGCTGAAAATCTCTTCGCGAGGTAAAGAGCACTTCCACCACCCTGAAACAAACTTCAGACTTTGGACTACCGATGGACAGAAAGAACAGAACTGGCTATTGACGACCAGCTGAGTGACTACAGCACTTGAAAACAAGTGGTGGGGACAACCTACAACAACTGAATGACAACTCAGTCCTAACTGGATGCGACCAAACACTGGGACCTAGATGTATTTGGCTTGTCATTTGCAGGTGACGCATCCTAGTCTCTGCCGAGACTAAGTCCACCACCTGGAGAGTCAAAGTGAATGACTTAGATTGCAGCCTTGTTGCCAACTAGCCAAATGGCGACCCAGATCCGACACCTTTCCGGGCCAGCTTTATCTCCTTTTCCTGGCCGGGAGACAACCCCTGTCTCCTCTTCTCCCTGCAAAACCCACTTTCCCTCTGGTGTGGCATGGGCATGCCGACTGAACATTTGGGGGACACCTGCTCTATTAGTCCCTGTTTTCTTTTTCTACCCTCCAGCTTTCCTTCTCCCTACCCAAATCTGTCTACCTTCACAGCGCACAGCCCCACATGTCAAAATTGTAACTACACCATAATTGCTGGCCCGACCCTTTTCGGCCAAAAATAAAACTCATGCAGCGTACAATCCACTCTCGCTCTAAAGGCAAATCTCTATGACCAAACAAAGCACCAAGAGCGATTAACGCAATGCCTTCTTTTTCTTTTTTCTTTTTTTTTATAGGTCCTAGCCATTGAAATCTGAGGAAAGTAGGTGGCAGGATCTGCCAGAGTACTGATTCCTGACTAATAACACCTGGCTAGCCTCCACGTAGCGCGGTATGGGCAACGTCGGGTCCCATCAGGGGCCCCATGGCCAATAAGCCAGATGAACAATGGGCACAACAGACTACACTATTCACGATGCACACACTTTAAATCTCTGGCTTGACAGGGTACTGTCACTCGATACAGAGAACACCGCGGAGATGAGAGAAATCCCAGGAGCCGCAAGACCCTCAACATACCATATGTGTTTGGGGGAGGGGCAGCGGGTGCCTAAGTGTTGGCTGCTTCCTGGTGGCGAGGTGGACTGACACAAGCGGCACACAATACCAAAAATACAAAAAGCTTAGCAGAGTTTCTGCACCAACGCAAACGTGCTAGGTGGAGATGGGCTTAGGCCTAGGAGCCACCCTTGATACAGGTAAAACACACACACACACACACACACACACACACACACACACACACACACACACACACACACACACACACACACACACACACACACACGTGTATGAACACGTGTGTGTGTGTGTGTGTGTGTAACATAGTATAACATAGTATCTTTTTATATGTGTAATAAGAATGCTAATGTATATAAAATTGTATGTATATCTTCTTTGTAAGTTTTGTATATAATTTGTAAATAATTGTGCGCACAAATATGGCCTCTATTAACTGGGTATTAACTCTACATGGCCTCTATTAACTGGGTAGATATCGCGCAGAGAATGAATACAATTGAACTGTGGTACGCTTTTAAAACATTAATCACAGATGCCTTGAATGCGTATATACCATTAAAAAATACTCCACGAGGAGGGTTCCAAGTTGGATGAATACTGAAGTTGCCACATTACTTGAGCAGAAAAAGGTGGCATGGAAAGGTTACAGAGCAATAAAAACTACTGAAGCCTATAACAGCTACAAGGTGATGTGTAATAGAGCCACAGAAAAGGTTCGACAGGCAAACAGAGCAAAGAGGGGGGATAAAGAATTCTTCACATATATAAATGCCAAGAAGAGCAGGACAAACCAGATCGGACCTTTACGTAAGGGAAATGGGACAGTAATAAATACACCAGCTGCCGTTGCATATGAACTCAACAGTTATTTTGCATCGATATTTACAAATGAAAAGCCTTTTGTGGCAATGGGAAATTGTGGGAGCGAAGTTAAAAAATATGTAATTAATGATATTGAAATTTCGCAAGATTATTTAATGAAAAAACTTTCAAGCCTACAGACCAGTAAGGCTCCTGGAGTTGATGGAATATACCCTATAATCTTAAGAGAGGCGGCAAGCGTGTGCATTGAACCATTGAGGCTAATTATGCGAGCATCACTAGACTCTGGGGAGATTCCCTTGGATTGGAAAAGTGCAAATGTATCTCCCATACATAAGGGTGGCTCTAAAAGTGAAGTGGGAAATTATCGACCTGTCAGTCTGACTTCAGTAGTAGGGAAAATCATGGAGGCAATGATCAAGGGTGGAATTCAGGATCATTTGGATCGAATTGAAATTCTCAAGGATACTCAGCATGGTTTTGTAAAGGGAAAATCATGTTTAACAAATCTGGTTCGCTATTTCGAAAGGGTCACTCACGAGCTGGATTTAGGGAATAATTTCGACATTGTTTATTTAGATTTCAGCAAAGCTTTTGACTCAGTCCCACATGAGCGGTTGCTTTATAAGCTGGAACAGGTTGGAATCACTGGGAAAATCCTTAGATGGATAGAAGGATGGCTTCAGGGCAGGAGGCAGAGGGTTGTGATAAATGGCTATTCCTCAGATTGGGTTGATGTAAGAAGTGGGGTTCCCCAAGGATCAGTATTAGGACCACTGTTGTTTTTAATTTTCATAAACGACATTGATGAAGGGATAGAGGGCGTGATGTCTAAATTTGCAGAGGATGTTAAAATTGGTAGAGTAGTTAATGATCACTGTCAAGCTGAGCTTCTTCAGAGAGACCTAGATAGACTTCAAGAATTGGTCAGAAAAATGGCAGCTGTGCTTTAATCCAACAAAGTGTAAGGTATTACACCTGGGAAACAGTAATCCCAAAATAACTTATTCACTTGGTGGAGTTCAACTAAACGCAGTACTGGAGGAAAGGGACTTGGGTGTTACGATACGGTCAGACATGAAATTCTCTGAGCATTGTAAACAGGTTGCAAGGAAGGCCCATGGTGTCCTATCGATGATCTATCGAACTTTTGCAAGAAGAGATAAGGACGTGATAATCCCATTATATAAGGTTTATGTTAGACCACACTTGGAATACTGTGTTCAAGTATGGAGACCGCACCTAAAGAAAGACATCGAGCTTCTTGAAAGGGTGCAAAGAAGGGTAACTCGCCTGGTGAGATCGACAAAAGGGCGTCCTTATGAAGAAAGACTTCGAATATGTGGGTTGCAGAGTTTGGAAACTAGACACCTTAGAGGAGATTTGATTGAGGTGTTTAAGGCTCTGAGAGGCATCAGTAAAATGAATGAGGACAAAATTTTCAAGATTATAAATGATGCTAGAACTAGGGGACATAAATTCAAGTTACGGGGGGAAATGTTTAGATTGGACTGCAGGAAGTTTTATTTTAGCCAGTGTGCTATAAATTACTGGAATAAGTTGCCTTCATGGGTGGTAGAGGCCGACAGTTTGGGGAAATTCAAAGGTCATCTGGATAGTACTTTCGGGTAAGGGAAGCGCATAGGATGATAGGATTAATTTCCTTTTTATTTATTTTTTATTTCATTTTATTATTTTTATTTATTTATTAATTATTATTATTATTTGTTTATTTATTTAATTTTTGTTTTTGTCATTGTTTTGTTCGGATTTTTTTTTTTTTTTTTTTTGTTTTTTTGGCTGGTGCAGCATAAGCCATAGGCTTTCTTGCACCATGCGGCCGTTACTAATACTAATAAATAGAAAAAATATGTCTCCTCTCTCCGAGTGGATTGTTCTTTGTGTAAGGAAGTTGTGTGTGTGTGTGTTAGTCTCTTAGGAATTATCTTTAAATATGTGTTTCTTGGCCCTCCCCTCCCCCATTGAAAATATATGTCCGTTATAGTGTTTTGTTTGGTGAGTCTGATGATATACTTTTGCAACGATCATAGAAGGGATGATGCATTGCTGAACGATTCACTATATTTCACCTTTAGCGATATGACTTTCGTTATTTACCATTAGAAAATGGCTGACAATTAACATTAGTGGCTTCTCTGACAGTTGTATTTTTTATTGTAGTAGGCTTGTTCCCTTGCTTGGAGTGGACAAGGCCATATAATATTACCATTGTCTTTCTAGTGACAAGGGGAGGCTGTTTTTTTTTTTTTTTTTCTCTCTCTTTATGTGAACCCCAAACACGACAGGTATTAGAACCTATAGTACTTAGTACCGGTCTTGGGTTGGAGGTGGAGAAGACGAAAGAAGATATTTGTTGACATTGGACTTGAATTTCTGTAGACTGTAATTTTCAGGAAATACGTATGAAGCAAGGTTGTTCCAGGAAACGGCAGTTGAATGAATAAATTAGGAAGATGAAAAGTTGATTCTGTGGGTATGGAGTTCGACAGTAAATGGATGTTGGGTGGTGGCGGCACGTGTTTGGACTGTTTTGAAAGAGAGAGCGCAATTATAGAAGCTAGTTCAGAAGAACAGTGCCCGTGGAAGTATCTGTAGAAGAGGCATGCAGCAGAAACATTACGTCTATGAGAAAGCGAGTGGAGAGACTCTGTTAGAGATGAATCATTAATTAACATAACTGCACTCTTCTGAATGGAATCAAGAAGCCTGAGAGAGGTTTTGGGGGCACCACCCCAGATGTGGGAACAATATTCCATGGCAGGGCGGATTTGCGATTTATACAGAGTGAGCAGCTGTTTGGAAGAAAAGTAACGCCGAGACCCAAGATTTTTAGATGCAGAGGAAGCAATATTTGTAATGTGCTTGTGCCAAGAGAGATTAGAAATCAGGGTAATCCCCAAAAGAGATATATCATTTTGCCTAGAAATCGGAGTGTCACTAAAGGTAAGCATAGGAGAAGAAGAATCCTTTTGGCGAGATATAAGACAAGACGGAGTTTTAGAAGTGTTGAAATCAACTAAGTTGCCTTTGCCCCACTGGAGAATTACCTGAGGATCGGCATTGAAGGATTGGTAGCAGATGGTCGAGCAATTGAAGCTGATTGAGGAGAACAAGGTGTCTCAAAATGGAAAGTTGAATGCAATGTGCTATCATCGGCAAAACCATGAATAGGATTTCCATTCAATGGAAGAAGGTCATTGATATACAAGAGGAAAAGATGGGGGAAAGAACTGAACCTTGGGGGACACCGGCATTAATGGAGAAGTTAGAAGACAGAGAGCCATCTACCATCACCCTCAGTGAGCGATCAGAGAGAAAACTTGATAACCAATTACTAAAATAGTTGGCAAACCATAAGATGGAAGCTTGTTTAGAAGACCTTTATGCCAAAAACGATCAAAAGCCTTTGAGATGTCAAGAGCAACTACTTGTGTTTAACCGAACTTTTCCATTGAATTAGTCCTTAAATGGGTAACATAAGCCAGAATATCACCAGTGGATCGACACTGACGGAATCCATACTGGCGATCGTTGATCAGATGGAAGGTTTCTAGGTAGTTTAAGAGATGGCGGTTAATTGATTTCTCCATTACTTAGAAAGAGTAGAAGTAATTGCAATGGGACAATAATTGGATGGGAGGGAATTGTCACCCTTTTTAGGAACTGGCTGGATATGAGCAAATTTCCAAGCAGAAGAAAAACACCTTTGCAATACGAAAGTGAAAAAAGGCGGCAAAGAATAGGAGTAAGTTCAGGAGCACAGGTTTTGAGAACAAGTGGAGAAATACCATCAGGACCTGGAGCTTTCTTAGCAAAATCCATTTGATATCGTTTTGACGGAAGACCACAGGAGGCATTGAATGGAGCGTGTTGGGAATAGTGGGAGGTGTTTTACCAAGATCATTAATACTTGAGCTGGAAGAAAAATGGGATGCTAGCAGGTCAGCTTTATCCTTGGATAAACTGACAACAGAACCATCTGGTTTGGACAAAGGTGGGAGCAGAGATGGGAAAATGTTGCGTCCAAGCTTTGGCAAAAGACCAGAATGCTCGGCTACCATTAGGGCAAGAAACAAGTTTTCTACTCTTAACCTGTTCAAACTCTAGTTTGGACTGATTAATAACTGCTTTACAATTGTTGTGAGCTTTGGTGTAGGCAGAAAATGAAACTGAAGAATTAGAAACAAGCCAGTTATGATATGCAACGTTCTTCTCTAGAACTGCCTTAGCACATTTATTGGAAAACCAAGGTTTAGATAAAGGAGAGATTTAAAAGTGGAGTTTGGGATAAAGGATTCCATTCCTGCAAGAATAATTTCACTGACACGATCTGAGCAAACGTTGACATCAGAAGTTTTGAAAGAGTAATCCGACCAAGGAAAAGAAGAAAAGAAGTCTCGCAAGTCATCCCCTTTTGCATCCTTGTAATGCCAAACAACACGAGGTTGGGAATAGCCATGAGATAAAGGTTCCATTGGAGAAGAGACAATCACCAAGTTGTGATCTGAAGTGCCTAAAGGACCTCTCACTTCGACCGTGTACTTAGAAGGGTTGTTTGTGAGAAAAAGATCAAGCGTTATTGGCTGTGTGATTAGCTTTGTCCGGTATTCTTGTAGGTAAATGAACAATCTTTGTTAGATCATTAGTAATTGCAAAAGTCTCAGCATCTCGACCTGCTGGGTCAGTGTGACTAGAAAACGGAAGCCAGCTGGAGTTGTGAACATTAAAAGCACCACGGAAAATTACCTCACTGTTAGGAAAGTTGGACAGGAGAAAGTCAAGTTGCAAAGAGAGGAAGTCAAAGGGCTCCAAGTGATTAGAGCAGTTGGGAGAACGGTAGAGACAACAGATGAATTTGACACAATGTGGTAGATAGATTTTAAGCCAGAGAAGTTCAAAGAGAGGAGATTCCGAATTGCCAAGTCTCTGACAGGGAACATCAGAACGGTCAATTTGAGCATCTGAGATGAGCAGTAGTTGAATCAACCGATAACATAGATTCTGTAAGAAAAAGTACATGGGAATTGGTAGACTGCAAGTGGAAATGGACATCGTTGAGATTAGAATTGAGACCACGTATATTTGTGAAATTAATTATGAAGTCCTTGGGAGGTTTAGATCTTTTCGGAGATAAGCTTGCTCTATTATTTTGACAATTCATGGTGTATTGAATAGTAAGAAAAAGTGGGTGGGACATGCTGTATGAAGTAATGAAATTTTTGGATATGGCGTACATGTGGTAAGAATATACCCAGATCCTTGACATAACGTGGCCTTGGCAATGCTTCCCGCAAACACACTACTCGGACTCCCTCCATCTGGCAGAGTAGAGGTTGCAAGATTATACATTAGTTGATCCGGAAGCCTCCTAGAGAGTTACATATAGGTTCTGTCCGGTGTACTAACTAGCGGCAGGCCTGCGAACACCGTTTTAGAGCTGTACCCTCGAAATGTAAGGAACATTGGACCCCACCTCGACGTTCATCATAACCTCAAAAGTCATCAATCATACTGCATGATGGAAGAGATAGGGAAGGGTTGACCGGAACTTAGCTCTAGAGACTAAACATGGGTTCCACCACTTTAAGCCTCCAATAAGCAAAATGATGGTATTTCACCGGTTTATATGAGGTAACTCCCACCTAGTACTGCCTGGTAAAATAGAGGGGCGGCGTTCCTCCATGTGGTGTGGGCACCACACCTCGAACCCTGCTTACATTGGTTCACACCTGGGTGGTCACCCACCATGTACTTGTGCATGGAGGTTATACCCAGTATTACTAACAGTCTCACCATCGTGAAGGTGCAAGCAGAGGATTTGGCTGTCACAGTCTGTCCGGACTTCGCCGAAATTGGGCCCACTTGACTTGAGTGTCACCCGAATATCAGTTCCATCAGCGTTTTAGACTCCCAGGTAGCAAGTACAGCTGGTCTGGCATATCTGAGCGAATGTCTGTGACAACGTCAAGGACCATCAAGGATCAAGGATCAATAGCCAGCCTTATAAAAAAGATTGTTGGCTATGTCTTACAGACATAGATTCGATATATTCAGTAACATGCCATTTTGTCTTCCTCGTTCTCCCGGCCAATGGTAGCCCTTGGCGGAAAATATTGGTGGGGAAAACTAATTTGGGCGCTGCCGTATTGTTTATGATGTTACTTCTTCAAATAGGCCTCTGGGGTTGGTTATACTCATCCTGGAGACAATGTTTGAGTGCGATTTGTATGACGACCTGCGACTACAGCTAATAACGTCAATCCAAATATATCCCAGACAACCAAAACCCAGACTGCTAGACACTCAAGAGGATTACAAGGCACTCAGTCAATATGCCCAGGATCTATTTTCTAGAAGGAAAACAATGATAGAAATATACCAAAGGTAACCCGACTAGAAAGAATGCAGGAGATCAAACAAGTAAAAAAAAAAAAAAAAAAAACCACTCAGCATACCCCAGAAAGACAAGACTTTAGGATGATTTGTATGGCCTACTGTCGACCCAAAACTGCACTCCCTTGGCGGTTTTTTTTTTGAGGGGGGAGGGGGTATTTGCTCTTCTCCTCTCCTCCCCATATTTTCACTCTGGTGGGGCATGGGCATGCCCCACTGAAAATGGGGGGTCATTCTCTCTATCCGACCCCTCTTCTTCCTATTCATTCCCCCAGTCTTCACCCTCCCCTCCCAACACTTTCTCTTGCACAGCGACTGCCCCACATGTCCAAATTTAAATCACATCAAATTTTGCCCGACCTTTTAGGCTCTCTAGAAATAGTTCTTTCAGCGTAAAACCCCACGCAGCGCTTTTTAAATGCAATTTTACTTAAACAGATAACTGCAACTTAGCGATAACTTCAACCTTTATTTTAGGTCCTAGTCACCGAAATCCCAGGAAAGTAAGTGGCAGGACCTGCCAGAGTATAATTAGTCTCTTGGTACACCCGGCCGGCGTCCCTGTCGCTAGGTATGGTAACGCCGGGTCCCACTGGGGGCCCGGCGGCCAACAGGCCGGATGAACAATGGGCACAACAAACTACATACCACATGACCCATACATTATTTTTAAACCTCTGGCATAGACAGGGTACTGTCACTCGATACAAAGAACACACGCGGAGATGGGAGAAATCCCCGGAGCCGTCAGACCCTCAACATACCTATACTCATACTATGATTTTTAGTGTTTCTCACCAACCATGGAATAAAACGAAAGACGAAAAACCCAAATTTTTAAAATATTTAATATTTACAATAAATTTATTTACAAACAAAATACCATATTACTGATAGTAATTTAAAATAAAACAACTGTGATATACAGGATAATAAAATACCGAATTTAAAATGCAATAAAATATACTAGGTTAAAAGCGCTAAAATACTAACTGAAGCTTTCAAAGGCTTCTGCCTTCTTTCTCAACAGTGTACTTCTGTTCTGCGGTGCATCATTAAATACCAGCAGGTTCACGGTGCGTCTCATGTGAACGTGTACTGTTCCCGTCAGAACCGGAAGTTGCTCGGGAGCGTTTCAGGCAAAAACGTTCATCCCCTCCAAGGATTACCGCCTCAAAGAGGGGATGAATGCGTGTGCCCTTATCTCTATTTATATTTTTCTCAGTAGAACTAATTCGCAAGCTCTCGAGCCACTTGCGGTCCCAAAATCTATGCGCCCGATCAGTGATGACCGCTTCGTCTGGGGAGATTTGATGTTGCTTCTCCCAGAAATGTTCAGCTACAGCGGATTTACCATAGTCTGCATTTCTTATCGCATTCGTGTGCTCCCCCAGACGATCTTTGAGACGCCGTTTTGTTTCTCCCACATAACACTCCCCACATTCCGGGCATTTAATACTGTATACGACCCCACTTATATTTTCATTTAAGACAGGGTCCTTCACCTGTGACACGATTGTGTGCAGCTTCCTGCCTGGGAGCTGCACACAACGTGTCTGGTAATTCCTTAATACGCGAGCTAAACGTTCGGATAAACCCGGATAGTGGGGAATGTATGCGGTGGCTATTGGCGTGAAGGACTCACTTCTACTCTGCCCTCCACTAATGTATTTCTCTATGATCCTCCGGGGGTAGCCACACTTCAAAAGATCCGCCGTAACACGTTCATACTCCAAGTTTCTATCCTCTGAGGTACTACAATGATGTCACTACCTGATGTAAATAGTATGTTTTCCTCTACTTGTATAGCATTGTGGGTATTTTTAATGGCTGCCTTCTGTGGTGGCTGCCATTTTGGATGAACGCTATAGAATAGTGGTCGGCAGCCAGTGGTCCGTGAGAGAAGTTTGGTGATCCGTAGAGTAATCTGAATTTATTGGCAATTTTCGTGTTTATGAAAATGTTTCATTATATTCTGATTCAACTTTTTTGCAATTTTCGCCTTATTACGTTGCATGTTTATAAAAGGCCCAGTGCAATATCCGGTATTAGCGATGCTTTTATTGTAAAAAAAAAATATAGAAAGCTATTTCTATTTCTTATCGATGCCTAGCCTGGGCACGGCGCGGTTCGCATGTCTTAGATAAGTGAGCAGTGATGTTTTTATTTTAACTGTGCACAGTGTGATATTTAATGGTATCAAAGAGCTTGAGTTTGATTTCTTGTTCGGTTTTAGTTTCAAATAAAATAACCCCAATGAGTGAGAATAAACAAACAAGTAATTTGCGCTTCTTAGATAAATACACCGCGTTGTCATGAGTTGATTAATGAATTAGAGCTTCCGCAGCCACCGCAAGGACATCAGGAAGGACATTAGAACTGGAGGAGGAGAAAAGTAAAAGTTCAAAGTTTCAAGAAAATATGATGCGGACTACTTGAAGTTTGGATTTATTCAAGAACCTAGAAGTGAACTGGATCCACGGCCGCTTTGTATTATATGTTCTAAGAGTTTATGCACTGATGCCATGAAACCTTCGAAACTCGGCAGGCACTTGCAGTCAAAACACACAGATTTAGCTAAAAAGCCAGATGAATACTTCCAAAGGATGCGTGGAAATTTTAAAAAGCAAAAAATTCATTAGCAACAATGGTCTAAAACAATATTAGTTTTAGTGTTTATACAGTTATGTTTAAGAAATTTTAAACACCATGTTAGTTGATGACTTATGTGAAATAACTAATATTTGTTATTTCCTTTTTAATGTTGGTTTTGAGATTTCTTATTATAAGTATTCTTTTGTTCAATCAAATTTGATTGGCTTTCTTGATTAATGGATATTGTATATAGTAGTTAATAATTATTTAGAGTTTTCTTTTCGTTGTTTACCCACTTTTCAGAAGTATAAACTATATATATACAGATTATTCTTAGATTACTGAAATTCACATTAATTTTGACTATGAGTTATAGTCATCAAAATTTTCTTTACTCTTATGCTTCTGAAATTGGGCTTGTTGGTTGCATATAGGATGATGTTTTTGTATATATTGTACATAAGCGCTTAATTTATTATTGTTTATTTACTATTTATATATCTTATCTCTTGTACCTTTCCCTACTAGCCGGGTTGGTTGGGCTTCCATCGTGGTTAGTTAGGGTTCTCTCTTGCTCTTTCTTCCTGTTTAGGATTTTTCCTTGGCCATCTAGGAATGCTCCGCCTTGGAGGGACTGATTCATCCACTAGTTCTTTCATTTTTCTTAATTGCTTTTCTCATCTTTTACTGACTTTCTCCTCTTGACTCTTTTCTCCTTCTTTTTCCCAATTCTCTCTTCTCTTCCGCTTCCACTTGGTGGAACCCACTAAGTGTTTTAAGTCATCAGTAGTTCCTGGAGGGCCTCCTCGTGGCTAGGGACGAGGGTCGGGACTCAGTTAGCTTGCTCCCTGCCTCCCTGCTGCTAAGACTCCAGGGCCGGCTAACAACTATCACTACACACACACACACACACACACACACACACACACACGCACACACACACGTCGGCTATAAATAACTTACAGATGCTACAGCGGTAAAATAGGGGAAACCCTGGAGGCCGCAACAAATACAAGAATATCTTGAATACCTTGTCTCCTCTCTCCAAACTAACATTTCAATTATATGTTTTTTTTTTTTTTTTTTTTTTATAAGAACCCCAAACACGAGAGGTATTAGAACCTATCGTACTTAGTACCGTGCTTGGGTTGGAGGTTGAGAAGACGAAAGAAGATATTTGTTGACATTGGACTTGAACTTCTGTAGATTGTAATTTTCAGGAAATACATATGAAGGAAGGTTGTTCCAGAAAACGGAAGTTGAATCAATAAATGAGGAAGATGAAAAGTTGGTTCTGTGGGTTTGAAGTTGGACAGTAAATGGATGTTGGCTGGTGGCGGCACGTGTTTGGACTGTTTTGAAAGAGAGAGCGGGAATTATAGAAGCCAATTCAGAAGAACAGTGCCCATGGAAGTATCTGTAGAAGAGGCATGCAGCAGAAACAGTACGTCTATGAGAAAGCGAGTGGAGAGGCTCTGTTAGAGATGAATCATTAATGTATACTTTTTATTGCTTTTATGTATCTACAGTGAAAAATATTGGTGCACTATGGTAAGTATCTTGTTGTGAGTATCTTGTTGTAAGTATCATGTTGCTATCAGGCCTAGTGGGCTCTTTTTTTGGGTTATTTCTTCGGAAAACTTTAAAGTGTGATAACTCAGCTTCTAGGTGCCCGATCAGATTGATCTTGGGCTTCACCTTCTTCTAAAGAGTCCCTCTGTCTCCTACCCGAGTGCCAACTCCCTCTGGCGGTTAATTCACGTGAATATTGTTTTCTCAGTCCCTATTCAGCTAAACTTTTGATAGGTCAGTGTACTTACTCCTTTTAACACTCTCTACGCCTGTGCAAATTTACAGCGATATTGAACAGTAACGTTTCGAGTTATTTGATTGGTTCCCGAATCAGCTTTTCATCCAGCGAAAATAAGTGATTTTTAGACAATAATTCAATTCTTCATAACTCACTAATTGTCGGATTTACACCAAATTTGGAGTGCCTATATATTTCTTCAAGTACTTTCACCTGACGTCGCCCCTGGTGTCAGTTTTCCAAAAAAATTAAATAACTGGCTTTCATCATTTTGGCTGATTTCCCTCCTTTGAACAGTTCTTCCACTGACTCTCCTCCTATGCTGGGAATCTTACGCCTGCCCCTGGTGCTAAGGTTGACTCATGTCCTCCGGTGTTACCTAATACTAAGGATAGTTCAGTTACTCCAGTGGTGCCTAAATTTAAGGCAAACTTAAGTTCTCCAGTTGTTAAACTGGTTGATATTCTTGGGAAAGATAACCCTGCTTTATATCATAAAGCTTTAACTGTACCTTTCAAACATCGTTTTCTTGGTACTGAACTGTCCTTTACTACAGACAGAGTCAATAAACTAAAGTCTTTGGAGGAAGGCTTCCGTAACCTTTTTGTTAAGGATAATTATATTACTCCAAGAATAGTTAATGAAGTTGGTCACTTTTGGTCTGAAGCTTTCAACATTTATTATGACATGGCTGTAGATTGTGCTAGTTTATTCGAAAAACTCCTAATTTATCAGAGCTCAAATGACAAGCTTATTGAGAATGCTAAATTAATTGCTACAGAACTACAGAATGTAAAACTTCAGGAAATAAATGTTAAACTCTGCGATGAGGCCAAATTACATGCTAAAGATTTGGAGATTCAGAGACTTAAGGCTTTAAATGATAAACTCCTTGTTGAGGCTAAGCTTTCTGATTTGGAACTAGAAAATGTTAAACTTAAAATCATTAATGATGACCTCATTGTTGAGACTGAGTTAAATGCCAAAATCATAGAAATCAATAAACTCACGGAAATTAAAGATAAACGTTAAAGACAAACTTAGTCTGCTAAACAGACTAAGTTTCTTGTTTTGGATTTTGAGAATCTTAAACTTAAAGAAGCAAATGATAAACTTTCTTTTGAGGCCTAATTGAATGCTAAAGAATTGGAAATTCTCAAACTTAAAAAAAATAATTGACAAACTAACTAATGAAGTTGAACTAAATTCCGAAGAACTGGAAATTGGGCAATTCAAAGAAAAAATATTTGTAAACACAGCTCCTACTTGTTCCTCTGATGCAACGTATGCTCAAGCTATTACAGCTCCTGTAGGACTTAAACCAGCTGTGAACTTGATTCCTTCGGGTGCATCTCCTAAACATGTAGTATTAATAAAACCTAACGAAAGTTGTAATATGGTAACTAGTGAGGAGGTTTGCTCAGCTTTGACTTCCGATCTTAACATGTCAAAATAAAATCGATTAAGGAAATTCTAGATTGTGGGGTGGTAATAGAAACAGTCACTTCCAATGACTTGACCAATTTGAAGCAGTGTTCCAAAATTGCAGAATTAAACTTTCGTCTGGATTCGCCTAAGAAACTCAATCATACGATGGTAGTCTACGACCTTAAAAGTGATACTTCAGAGCAAGTTTTCTTTGTGGAACTTTTCAATAAGAACCTTGATAACTTCTCGATTACCTTTGAAGACTTCAAGAATGAAATTAAACTTCGCTTCAAAATGTTGGCTAAAAACAGTCGTCACTAATCGTCACTGGGTTCTTGAAGTTTCACATAGGATCAGATCGCACTTTCTTGATCTAGGTGGACGGATTTACTTTGATTGGACTGTTCACACTACAAAGGACTTCTCTGTAGCTACTCGCTGCTTCAAGTGTCTGCAGTATGGACATACTTGTAAATACTGTAGACAATCTACGTTTACTTGTGGTCATTGTGGCGTTACTGGTCATCAGATTTCGTCTTGGCCGTCTTGCTCAAACTGTAGAATTAAAAAGAAAGTTGCTTCTCATCCTATAAGGACACTAAATGTTCTGATTTTATTAAAGCCCAGTTGATCGATAAATTAAGAACTAATTTTGTACCTGAAATTTAGTGTTTGTAACTAATTGTTCTTTATCTTAACCATTACTATTGTTTTGTTTTATGTCCTTGTTCCAGATCTTGTTGCTCACTGCTCTATTTTATTTATTACTTTAACATTATTATTGATTGTTTTGGCCTCAAATTGTGGTCATGATTGTTAGTGATACATTAATCTTAGTTTTTTCTGGCAAATATGTAACTATTACCTTGTACTTTGTACTTTACTTTGCCTTGAGGAGCAACATTTGGATGTTTTTCTTTAATGTATTTTTTGTTGAAATTTAAATCAATTGTCTATATTTAATTTTAACTTTTGTTCTCAGTGTGGTTTCTTTCGGCTTTTTATGTGTCTGTAAATTATCTAGATGTTTGTCGTTTAGTGTTTTGGTTCTTTTGGGCAAAGCTGCTTTCACTAAACTCACTGTAAAATTTTACCATTTAGTGGCCGGTATAGCTGTTTTGTTAACTTTCCTTGCTTTAATTTTGTATTTTAAATGTTTATTTAGTGTTTATAGTTTGCTGTGTTGGCATTCCAGTATTTAATTTACTTGATTTGTTTTGTTGGGCTCAGTTGTTCTAACAATTTAATTGTAAATAGTATATTAATTGTAAGGGTTAGATTTGCTGGGAGGTGTATCCGTAGCCAGGTGGGAAGGAGCAGCAGTGCGTAGTACACGCTTCTTGATTAGACTCAGGGTTCGAACGTGTCACCCCCCCCCCACGGATGCGGAAAGGTCAGGGAATGACCACTGCATATCCCGGAGCAATATGGCCTTAGTTGCTAATGCTCCTAATAACAACAAGATTTGCTGGGCCGTCTTAATATCCTTCTATTTTGGAGTTTACTTGAAGGAGTAGAGGACGATGAACGGGAGGCCGCGTGAACAGCGATCCCGCTGGAAGTTAGGATTTGTGAACCGTTTCTGTTGAAGAAACCAAGTAGCAAAAGTCCTCCGGAGGGGATAAACCGCAGGCTCCAATGATTGGACGCGTTGCAGATGGTATGAACTCATTTGGTTTGTTGACAGTATCCTCTATAGAGTGGATTGGGGAATACCCAATCGTTGGCCTATCGCTGGAGAACTCGTACTCGGATTGCCTTCTGCAAGACGTAGGACATTCTCCTCATTGTCTGGGGGCCTCGTCGTTCGCTCTCGATTCATGGTGCCCCTCGTGAAACAACCAATATCACGTAACCTTCTGTGCACACGTGCGAAAATCGTATGATGAGGAGCACGCCTGTGCAGGAAACGTTCCTGCTACAGGCGCACAGCGCCGCGCTCGTTACAGTCCGCAGCTCCATACGCGAGGTGCATGTCGGCCAGTTTAACGTTTGAATACTCGTCCATCCTACTGCCTCGGGAAGCGGTTCGCAAATGCTGCCTTCCAGCGGGATCGCTGTTCACACGACCTCCCGTTCAACGTCCTCTACCGCATGACGAAGGCATTTTGGACCTTGCAATGCTATGTGATTCCGATTCGTCTTTGTGCCCCCTACACCTCCTGCAAGTTTGTCGCACTGGTAGTGAATCACCCTGTATAGCATATGTTTTCTATTGGATTTAACTCCCTTCAGAACTTAACGCTACTTCCTAGTTACGCCTTGAGCTGTTTTGGGCTATAATCTAGTGTTTATTATATCTCTGCAGCTATGGGCCCAATCTTTATGAAACTCAGTCCTCAGACTATCTCAGCACCCCTCTATCGACTGGTATGGATCTCAGCGCCATCCGGTGGATTTCCATCTAGATCGACAATATAGCGGTTATTTTTGTGCCAAAACTTTTGCGCACTGTATGTCTCTGTTCATCACTGTCTTTTCTTTCTTCATACAAAATTCCAGCCCTATATGATGTAATTACTATATGATGTAAATAGCACATATGATGTAATTACTAGTTATGTAAATAGTGAGGAAAATCTTTCTTCTCCCTACAACCCTACAAATGTTGATCTATATAGTTTAAAGGATAAATTCCTTGATATATTTAAGGCTGGCCGGAAAGTAACGGCTGACATGGTTGTTGATTCTATTAAGTTATGCAGCATCTTAGAAAAAGCATATGTAATTTACTTAAAGAAACTACTAATCTCAAATGTAAATTAGATTTTAAAAACCAAATAACAAACAAACAAAAACAACAATACTATAACATATCTAGGTGTTAAATTAGACAGTAAGCTCAATTTTATAAATCATGCTAAATTTGTGTTGAGTAAAGTTAAAACTATTACAGGTAAATTATTAAAAATAACTAGATGTTCCTGGAAAATAAATTCTACAACACTATTACTTTACTATAAATGTCTTTTTATACCTATAGTGTTTTATGTTGCTAGGGCTTGGGCTCCATGTCTTAGCCGAGGTAATGTTTGTAGGGTGCTGGCTCAGGCCCAGCGGTGTTT
Organism: Mastigoproctus giganteus; assembly: GCF_048544385.1. Lineage (NCBI taxonomy): Eukaryota > Metazoa > Arthropoda > Arachnida > Uropygi > Thelyphonidae > Mastigoproctus > Mastigoproctus giganteus. Next base: position 471,536 of record NW_028328296.1, on the reverse strand, counting down.
TCTTTAAGCTACTTCCAGAGCTTGCCATACAATTTCTACGGCGGCTCTGGTTACTACTTGTGGTAAATTACCAATTAAGTACGAGGTGATTAATATTTACCTCCAATATTGCAGGAAACAGGGCATTCCTGGTAATTTTGAACATTATAGTCTTGATTTGACTCTGTCTGCTAAACAGGGCAATGCTCGTTTGAGGAACTTGTATATACTAGATTGGCAGGCCTTTTGGACTACTGCAATTACAGGTCGAGTGTCTTACTTATCCCAAAAGTCTTGGAATTTGACCGCAAAAATAAACCCTGGTTTTCTCCAGGCTTGTATCAAATGTTTTTAATTTCTGGACACTGCAATCTAACCTCAAAGCTCTTTGCTCTGGGTTCGGCTGCGTCTACAAATTGTAAATGTGGACCCTTGGAGAATGTTCTAATTTTAGATTGTGTTTATTATACTGATTTTAGAATGGAATTACAATTGCAGACAAATGTATATTCTGCCGAGGATCTCCATGTATTAATGGAATCTCTTGATTATTTTAAAATTTTCTCTCTCTTTGCTGATAGGTTTTTTATTCGAAGAAAGGGAATTTTAAATTTAGTTGATTAAATTCAATTACTTGTTCTGGGACACTATTGGGTGGACAGTACCTTAGACTATTGGTTTTCTTTTACTATTAAAATAGTGCTGCTATGATGGATTGATGCTCTACTGTTTATCTCATACATAATTTTAATAACGTAAATATTTATTGATTGCTGGTGTTGTGTTCTATTTTCTTGTACTATCACACTGTTTGTAATTGATTTATAATCTCGCATGCTTTTATCTTGCTCACACGCTCATGTTGAGCTGATGGTACTCAATCATTTGTATATTATTAACAGAGTTGTTGGAATTCATTGTTCATCCTTGCAATCAAGTTGTGATGTTTGCTCCAATCATGTGTACGAACTCTACGATCGTGGAGCCGTGCCTCTATTTATAATTGTTCACAAGTTAGACCTCTCCTTTGCGGAGCCTTTTGTTGTGAAGAAACTATATATATGTATATAAGTTGCATATATAAGAACTCTCCTTGCGGAGCCTTATTTTTTCTATTATTTTGGTTAAATAGTTTTGATTGTGGTATTTTGTAAATATTGTTTCTCACTAAGGTTGTTAGTGAGAATTAATGTATATTTTGTTTTACACCTTGGTGTTGGATGCATTTTCTTGTTTATACTGTATACTGTACATTTGTTATGGCTCATTGGATAATTATATTTATTATTTGGTTTTTAAGTTTATACCATGTAAACTTCTAATACTACTTGAATAGGGGCAAAATTTCTAAATTTTTCCACTAGTCATTATTCTTTAATTCTTCTTTTCTTCTCTAGAATTTCCCTAGAATTTCTGCAAAATAGAATCCCTAGAATTTCCCTAGGATTTCTCCTAAATTTCTGCAAATTGCAGGGGCTGGAGTCTACGCACTTGCAAGGCGATCTGATTGAGGTGTATAAGACCTTGAATGGATTGAGCACGCTGAATTCGTATGGGATTCTTCTTCTTCTTCTTACTCAGATTACGAACCTGAGGGGGCATAAATTCAAACTGAGGAGAGACAGATGTAGAACAGATCTGCGGAAATTTGCCTTTAGCCAGCAGGAGGATACTTGCTTGAACAAACTTCCGTCTGTCGTTGTGGAAGTTGATAGCTTAAATACGCAAATTCAATAAGGAACTGGACAAACGTTCAGGAGGGATGGTTGTGTGAATTTTTTTTTTTTTTTTGGATGAGGCTACATAAGCTCATACGCTTGCATCACATGCCTCTGTTACTACTACTATTTTACAATTGTTTTTCCTAAATTTGAATTTTTGTCCCCTAAAATGAGTAATCTAAACAACAAGTAGAATCCTTTTAGCACTGAACTTTCGCAAACCATTCAAGGCGTTATACTAGCTCGCAGGTGCTAACATAGTCTCCAGAAGTTGGAATTCGCAGAACCGACGTCTTTCGTGGTAACACCAACTCTTTTTTCCACCCACCGATCTCGGTGCCCTTCAGTTTACTCGTTCCAGGAGCTCTACATCTTTCCCAAAATGAGACTTCCAGACCTGTATACAGTACTCAATTTGCGGCCTGGCCATTGCCTTATACAAGGAGACAATCACCCCTTATCCCTGCTAACAAAATTCCAGTATATCTATCAAAAGACACCGTGAGCTGAACTCGCAGCCTTTCTGAACTGATCAGAAAACAGCATATCTGACTGCATAATTACCCCCAGATCTTTTTCATTCTCCACTACCCTCAGTGTAGTACCACCCAGTTGTTATATTACTTTGCAATTACTGTCATCAACATGCAATATTTTACATTCGTCAATGTTAAACTTCAGATGCATTTTGGCAAAGGATGCAAAGAAAAACAGCAAAGAGTTCTTTACTTATGTAAACTCTAGAAGGAAGGGGATGAATCAGATTGGTCCACTTGATATCGATGGTTCAACTGTTGATGTTCTTGCTTAGGTAACTAACAAACTAAATGAATATTTTGCATCGACATCCACACATGAGGAGTTATTCAGGAAGGAGAATGCCAGAGGTGAAGTAAACTCTGGCAGTAAGCTAGATAATCTTGTAATAACTGAGAGTAAAGGGGAGGAGAAATTGTTGAAGATAAACACAAGAAAGGCAAGTGGGGTGGATGGGATCTATCTAGTTATATTAAAGGAGGCAGCAAAGGAGGTAAGCAAACCCTTAGCCATAATTATGAGAGCTTCCTTGGACCTAGGAGAGGTACCCATAGCCTGGAGATGTGCAAAGGTGACCCCAATTCATAAAGGAGGATCAAAGGCTGACACAAGTAATCATAGACCTGTTAGTTTAACTTCTGTTCCAGGAAAATTAATGGAGGCACTGGTTAAAGAAGCACTGCAGGATCATCTAGAAAAGACTTCAGTTAAAGCTCGGACACAGCATGGTTTTGTTAAGGGAAAGTCTTGCCTGACTAATTTCATTGGATACTATGATGCATTCTCAAAAGAACTGGATGCAGGGAATAACTTTGATATTATATACTTGGATCTTAGAAAGGCTTTTGATACTGTTGCCCATGGATGACTTCTCCACAAATTGGAGTAGTGTGGATTGGAAGGAAATTGCTGCTATGGATAAAGGGATGGTTGAGGGAGAGAAGACGGAGAGTAGTAATCAATGGACACTGCTCATCCTGGACTAATGTTATTAGTGGAGTTCCTCAGGGTTCAATGTTGAGTTCATTATTATTTTCTGTATTTATAAATGATACTGATGATGGTATATCAAGCTTAATGTGAAAGTTTGCAGACGATACAAAGGTTGGCAGCCTTGTTGTACAGGATGTGGAAAGGTTGAGCAGATGGGCTGAGAGGTGGCAAATGAAGTTTAACATTGACAAATGTAAAGTACTACATATGGGAAACAACAATCCCAGAGCAACGTATCAACTCTGTGGTACTCCACTGACATGGTAGAAAATATAAAGGACCTGGGAGTAATTGTGCAGGCAGATATGAAGTTCTCTGAGCAATGCAGACGGGCTGCAAGAGTAGCTCATGGTATCTTGTCAATGATATACTGGAATTTTTCTAGCAGGGATAAGGAGGTGATTATTCTCTTGTATAAGGTAATGGTCAGGCCACACCTTGAGTACTGTATACAGGTCTGGAGGCCTCATTTTAAGAAGGATGTAGAGCTGCTGCAACAAGTACAGAGAATGGCAAGAAAATTAGTGAATGGAACAAAGGGTTGCTCTTATGAAGAAAGGGATAAGTTTTGCAAATTGCAGTGTTTGGAGACTAGGCACTGGCGAGGTGATCTGATAGAGGTGTATAAAGCCTTGAATGGTTTGAGCATGCTCAATGCCGATGGGGTTCTTCCTCTTGCTCAGAATAATCAACTGAGAGGGCATAAATTCAGATTGAGGAAAGACAGCTGTAGGATAGATGTGCGGAAATTTGCCTTTAGTTCCAGCGGGTAGTTGGTCGCTGGAACAGACTTCCATTCCTTGTTGTGGAAGTTGATAGCCTAAATAAATTTAAGGCTCAGCTGGACATGTATTTCGAACGTACGGAGGGGTGAAATGGAAGTGTTTTATTTTATTATTTTTTTTTTTTTTGGCTGATAGTGCATAAGCTTGCTTTCTAGCATCATATACCTCTGGTAAAGCTAATGCTAATGCACTTCTCAGACCTGTTGCTTAACATTTCCAGATCTTGTTTGTTTGTTTGAGAATTTTTAGGCGCATGGGTGTCTATGGCCGTAGTGCGCCATTCCAGATCCTGTAGGGGTACCGTGCTTACATTACTGTCATTAACAACCCTGCCAACCTTCATGTTGTCTGAAAACTTTGACATTAATTCTGATATACCTTCAACAATATTATTAATAAATACCGAAAACCACAATGGGCCTAACACTATACCTTGGGGAACCACTAAAAACATTAGTCCACGTAGAGCAGTGTCCGTCAATAACTACCTTCTGTCTTCTCCCAATCAACCATACTTTTATCCATTCTGGCAACCTTCCCTTAATTACATACTGCTACAATTTGTACAAGAGTCTTCCATGTGCCATATTATTTAAATCTTTCCTAAAATCCAAGTATATGATATCAAAATTATTTTTTGCAGTTCTCCAGACCTCATTTTATGAAGGATGTAGAGCTGTAGGAACAAATACAGAGAAGGACAACAAGATTCGTGAATGGAAGAAAGGGTTTCTCTCACGAAGAAAAGCTTAAACTTTGCAAGTTTCCGTCTCTGTTGACTAGATACCTGCGAGGTGAACTGATTCAGGCGTATAAGGCCTTGACTTGAATGGTTTGAACAAGATTAACGCTGATGGGATTCTGCTTCTTGCTCAGATTAATCGCCCGAGGGGACATAAATTCAAATTGAGGAAAGATAGTTGTAGAATAGATGTGTGGAAGTTTGCCTTAACTTCCACACATCTATTCTACAACTATCTTTCCTTAACTAGTTTGTCTTAACCTCAATTGAAATTTATGCCCCCTCAGGTTCGTAATCTGAGCAAGAAGAAGAAGAAGAATCCCATACGAATTCAGCGTGCTCAATCCATACAAGGCCTTATACACCTAAATCAGATCGCCTTGCAGGTGTCTATACTCTAGCCGCTGCAATATGCAGAAATTTAGCCTTTCTTAGTAAGAGTACATCTTCTTCACCCACACCAATCTTTTTGCCCTTCTCTGTACACGCTCAAGCAACCCTAGAACCGTGCTAAAATGAGAGAGAGAGAGAGAGAGAGAGAGAGAGAGAGAGAGAGAGAGAGAGAGAGAGAGAGAGATAATCTTTATTGCCCTTCACGGCCATAAAACTAGGGGTTTGCAGCATCTCCGTACTTCCGGGATAATCGAACAATTATTTAAAAAAAAAGGTTATTATACAAACAAGCAAATTTTAATACCAAAGAGAGAATTCCTCACGAGAGTTAGGTCTGATTGAGCTGGCTTAACATCGAGATAAAAGCACCTCAATCAGACAGTAACAGATGCAAGGTGCACATCAGTCATTGCTGATTAGTCCTGCTAGTATTAATTTTTTTTCTGGTAAGTCCGGTAAACAGAGAATTTGTTCAGATAGGCGTCAAGTGCCTGGGTTTTCTTGAACATTTGCTGAGGGTGGAACCTGTCCGAGAGATGGAGTCATGATAAATGCGAGTAAAGCTCAGGATTGGCCCTAAGGGCAGCAGATTGAATCCTCCAGCCACAGGTATCCCAGAATGAAGGTGTTGCAATTATGCATGTTATAATCTTGACTGTTGCTAGTAGGCGTTGGTCGTCGACTAGGGAGGGAAGCCGCGGAATCCCGAGAGAGTCGGCCAGCTGCGTCGTGCGAATCAGAGCTGGAAGGTAGTGCTTCCTGTTGGCTCCCTTTAGGAGCCAGAATTCTGCGGCAAAGAGTGGTTTCTTTATTGACAGTGCCCCTGACGCCCAAATTTCAGCAGCATAGAGTAAAGGTGGAAAGATGATTGTTTTTATGTACCTCACGGTTGTCTTTTTATCTCTGATATGAAGGATATGCTGTTTTGCTCTCCACCGGAGTCTTGAAGCACGTGTGAGGAGCATGTCTATGTGGGCGTTGAATCGAAGTTTGGAGTCGAATACAACGTCCAGATCACGATGGCTGGACACAGTTGGGATGAGGGTGTTGCCGACCGAAGGCTGGAGAGACGAAGGAGTTTGCTTCAATGAATACACCATGAATTCGGACATAGCAGGATTGACCTTGAGCGAGCCCAAACTGGCCGAGGTAAGATGTGACTGCAGTGAGAGTGCTGTTAATTTACGCTTTTACCAGATCTAGATCTTGACCGCGGATGATGGTAGTGAGTATCTTGAGGTCATCCGCATAGCTCAGTAGTCACCGAGAATGTGCAACCAGTGGTGAGATAATAGATGAAACAGTAGGACCGAAAGGACCCCTCCTCGTGGGAATCCTGCAGTAACGGATCTTGTAAGGGTGCGATCTCCTGTATGAAGCTTTATAACTCTGTTTTACAGAAGACAGGAGAGAAAGCATTGTATGTTCCCTGTGATCTGGAAGTAGCATTCCAGGAGAGCGAGAAGTTGGCTTACTTGAAAGGCATAAAATACGGCCTCAATGTCTAAGTAAGTAACAGCTAGTTCTTGCCTTTTCTAAAATGCTGACAAGATAGTATTCGTGGGCACTAGCAGATTGGTGATCGTTGATCTGTTTGGAAGCGAGTAGTGAATTTGGGCTGGATTACAGGGCAAGATCTGCTTAGTGAGAATGGGAAGTAAGGCCTTCTCCAGGAGCTCCAACAGGCTGGAGGAGTTGGAGATGGTTCGGCAGTGTTTAGGTTGCTTTGGCGACTGAAATTTAGCTAAAGGTTTGAAGAGATAGTTTTTCCATTGCTGTGGGAAAATCTGGTTCGAGAGTAACTGGTGGAAGATAATTAAAAGTGGCTGAATAATGTACGGACTAAAAACATTTGAGCATGAATTGGGGAACTCCATCATCACCGGTGGTTGACGAGGCAGGCGAGAATTGATGGCTACGATCAGTTGTGAGCCTCCAGACCTGTACGCAGTACTCAAAACGTGGCCTGACCATTTTCTTATACAAAGTGATAATCATATTATTCTCCCTGCTAGCAAAATTCCTATATATCATTGTCAATACCCAATTACTTGCTACGGCAGCCTGTCTGCTTTCCTCAGAAAACTTCATTTTTGACTGCTAAATTACTCACAGGTCTTTTTCGTTTTCTTCCACCCCAAAGGTAGTTCCACAATTGGTATGTTTCTCTGGGGTTACTTCAACCATATGAAGTATTTTGTATTTGTCAATGTTAAATTTAAGTTGCCATTTCTCAGCCCATCTGCACAAATATTATGGATATTGTTGCAGTAGCGTACTACGATTAGTGTCATTAACAACTCTGCCAACTTTTGTATTATTTGAAAACTTCCCCACTAAGCCTGATATACTTCATCAATATCATTGATAAAAATAAAAAACAACAGTGGACCCAACACCGAACTCAGTGGGACTCCACTAATAACATTAGTTCACGAAGAGCAGCACTCATTGATTACCACCCTCTGTCTTCTCCAACTCAACCATCCTTTTATCCATTGTAGCAATTAACCCTTAATACCATTCTTCTCCAATTTGTACAAACGTCTTTCATGCGCAACAGTGTCAAAAGCTTTCCTGAAATCCAAATATATGATATCAAAATTATTTTTAGCATCCAGTCCCTTTATAACCACATTTTAGTATCCAACAAAATTTGTAATACAAGACATTCCATTAACAAACACATGCTGTATCTCAATTATGACGACAGTCTTGTCTAGATGATCCTACAATGCTTCATTAACCAGTGATTCTATTATTTTAATCGGAACAAAAGTTTAACTTAACAGGTCAGAAATTACTCGGGTCACTCTTAGATCGCCCCTTTGTGAATTGGTGATACATTTGCACATCTCAAGTCCGTGGGAACCTCTCCTGAATCCAAGGATGCTTTCATAATTATGGCTAAGGGTTTGCTTACTTCCTTTGCCACCTCCTTTAATTTAACTGAATAGATCCCATCCACCCCAGGTGCTTTTCTTATGTTTATCTTCAACAATTTCTCCTCCACTTTACACTCTGTTATTAAAAAATCAAGCACCCTGTAAGAGTTTGATAAACCTCTGGTATTTTCCTCCCTCATGTATGAGTAGGTGCAAAATGCTCATTCAGATTATCAGGTATCTAAGCAGGATCATCAACAGTCGAACCATCGATATCAAGTGGACTAATCTGATTCATCCCCTTCATTGTAGTGTTTTTATAAGTAAAGAATTTAAAAAGAACTAAATGCACAAAGCATAATACGTTAAGAGTTAAAAGTTTAATATCTATTTATTATCGGTGTGATTCGTAGTTTCTTAAGTGTTATCTGTGGTGTATTTACAAGATATTAAACTCTTAACTCTTAACATATTATGACTTGTGCATTTAGTTATTTTTAAATATTATCATATAAATCTTTTGGTTTCTCTCATATTGTGTGATTATCTTCATAACTGGGTTCTCATGTTTGTAATACCAGGGTACCTGCCCACCCACCGAGGAGAAGGCCAACTAGCCTTGAAATGGCGATAGGGGGAGCCTGATATTCACGGAGTTCCGAGAATAGGTAACAACAATCTTCTCTACTGGGGAAGCATTGCCTATTCGAGGAATTTATGAGCTTTTGAGATGTAACAAGTTATAAAAGATGTTACAAGCTTTACCAGGGTTACTTGACGATGTTCCAGCAAATGTGAGACGCAACATTTGGTTTCAACATGAAGGGGCGCCTGCCCATTATGGAAGATGTGTTCATGACCATTTGAACAGGTGTTTTGGGGATCGATGGGTTGGCCGTGGTGGGCCCGTTGCCTGGCTCCCACCCTCACCTGATTTATCGAGTCTTGATTTCATTCTGTGGGGGGCCTTCAAATCTATCTTGATTGAATCGCCTGCGGAGACGAAAATGGATCTCGTGGCGAGACTCATCTGTGCTGCTGCTGCTACTGTCAAATAAACTCCAGGTGTGTTCGACCGTGTCCGCCAATCTATGCTGCTTCGGTGTCACTCATGCATCGCTCATGTCTCATGGTGGAACCTTCGAGCATCTGTTGTAACATCATGAAATGCATCCATCTCGTACTCTACTGTTAATATTATGTCAAATAAATGTTTGCCACTAATTACTGTCTTGTGTCCTTTCTGCTTCTTGTGCCTCTGCTACTACTTTCCTGTAACGTTTCCGGTTATGGGTTCCTATGCGATTCACATTCCTTTAGACGTTACCTACCTCCCCTAAACATTTGTACCAATATTTTTGAGACACCCTGTGTATTAATGATAGAGCTTTATTCTTCAGGCCCCAATCCGCTCTTCTAATCCGCTTTATCATTGCACTGTATTTTCGGATTTTAGTTGACAGGTATTTTAAGTGGGGGTGGAAGGATATTTTGGCGTCTAGATACAGGCCCAGATTCTTGATTTTTGTGTAGAGACGGATCGGGGTGTTGTTAATTTTCATTACTGGTTGCCGTCGGATTTGAAGCTTCCCATTTAGAAGGATTCACTTTGATTTTTCACTGGATATTGTTAATTTGTGCATGGCAGCCCAGTCTTGAAGTTTTTCCAGTGCAAAGTTGGCTTGTACTTCCAATGTGGCTCTTGTACAAGAATGAACAACCAGTACAAGATCATCATTAAAGGCCGGGGGCTTGACCTCGCCGAGATCCACCCCCAGGAACTCGTCCAAGGAAATGGCCCAAGAACAGAGTCCTGAGAACAGCCTCGCAGTATAATCCTGGTGACTGTTTGGTATTTGTTGGTTACCTGCACTCTTCTATTGCTGAGGTAGGACTTTATACGGTTATATAGACTACTGGACGTCTTGGCATGCCGAAGCCTTTGACTATGCTGGCTAGCATAGTCGATCGAAGGCCCCCGCAATGTCCACCATTATGGTTAGAGAGTATGTAGATTCTGTCTGGGTAGCTAGAGAGATTAATCTGTGGATAGCATCTTCTGTACTGCAGCCTGTTTTAAACCCAGATTGATGCGGAGATGGTAATTGTTGCTCTGTGTAGTAGTCGGCGAGACGGGAGAGCAAAAGAAATTCTTGGAGTTTCGCCAAAACAGAAAGCAGGGCTATTTTGTCCGTAAGAAGTCGCTTTCTCCTGCTATTCGGTTTTTAGAAGCATTGACGACTAAAGCCATATTAAGAAGTCGGTACTTGAGGTGGTTTTTTCGGATGTTTTAGGATTAACTTGAGTGTTGAAATTTTCCAGAAGTCAGGAAATGTTCCTTCAGCAAGGCATCTATTAAATAAACTTAAGAGAGTTATAGGACAGTGTTCTGCGAACGTTTTACTACGTTGACTTCCAGTAATTCGAAGCCTGGTGTTTTACTTCCTTCGTTTTGGCCAGGGCCAAATTCATTTCCAGTGATGTGAAGAGCGGTTCACTAGTATCTGATATGTATGCCCTGTTTCTGTCAATGATTTCTTGTTGCTCCAAGTTATCAGTTGGGTAGATATTGTCCCGTATGTCGTTGAGAGAATCAGACCAAGAGTATGTCGAGGTTCCATCCGACCTGAGTGTAGTTTCCAAAATGTCACCTCTGGGTAGCCTGTTTGTAATGAACCGAAATACAATGCCCCATGGATCTCCATTTCCCACTGGAAAGTAGAGTTTGCTATGACTCCCACTTCCATCTGCATATTTCTTTGGAGTATGCATTTCTTAACACACAGTAAGCCTCCCATTCTGCAGCTATTTCTCTGCGTGGGAGGTGTACTCGGGCTCCTTGATATGTCTTCCTGACTAGGTGGACTCTTAATATCAGATCTCGCAAATTTGCTTTCCACCAGAGGACCGCGTACCTGTATTGTCTTCTACCCGGTATGGAAGTATCACAGGCACTCCTGATGGCAGTTGTTACCTTGGTAACGCTTTCTACAGGTGTGAGTGTAATAGGTAGTGGAACGTCTTCCCGGAGAGAATTGACCAATTACTCTTGGAATCGGCGCAAATCTGCGTTTTTGCGGCGCAAATCTGCGTCAGTTCCTAGAGACATAGTCTCACTATGTCTCTAGGAATTCGTGGTGTACGTTCCACAGAACTAGAGAGAAAGTGATCGCTGTGTGGTCTGACGTTGTCCATGACTCTTGAACAGCCAGTTGATCAGTTTACTTTTAATGGCAAGTGTTGCAATAGTGACATCAATTGTGCTCCCCAAGAGGGAGCTGCTGAAGGTGAAGAGGTGATCTGGACGATTCACGATCCACAGACCAGATGAAATTATGTAATCTTCAAGTCTTGCACCAATGCTGGTTGGTGTTCTGTCTGGAGTTAGGCTGTGCCAGAGTTCTAAGCGGCAATTAGAATCCACACCTATCAGCAACCGCCCACCTGGGAGGAGATGGAATGCTTCCTGGATGACGGAGATTGCAGAAGTAATATCCTCATCCGGGTGAGAATATAGTGAGAGAAGATACAGGGACCCAAGAGATGTCATAATCTGCTCACAGGCGCTGATGGAGGTGCATAATGGCGCGATTTTGATCACCGTTATTTCTGGACTCTTCTGGACATGTCTTCAGTGCAGTGAATGATTTTATATGAAGTGGGATATCCCACGATGTTCCCAGAGTGGACGTAGTGTTCTTGCAACATTATGGCATCAGTTTGATTTTCCTCAGCTTTGATCTTTAGCTGGTCTGCGACTACTCTCGCTCTCTGCGCATTTAGTTGCAATCACTTGATCTCCTGTCTTCTGTTTCTTGTCGGGCATCTATCCATAATTAACTCTCATTTGGTAAAGGCTCTTCCCTTTTTTGTATACTAGGCACTTTGTCTCACGAATCGAATGATCGTGTGGTGCCCTGGCAGACTTACAGTTTGCGAAGGTTGGTGACTGTTCCTTGTTGGGGCAGTCCTTAAAAACATGGCCCTTTTGTGCACAGTGGCCGCAGGTGGTCTCATGCTGGCTGCAGGTATGGGACGTATGACCAAAGCGGAGACACGTATAGCACTAAGGAACCGATATGTGCTCTTTAAACCTATGGTTGCCCCAGCCAATATAAATTCTATTTTGGGTTTCAACAATCTTCCACACTCTTGGGGATAGTTCGATTATCCAATTAACCCTTGTCGGGGATTTCGTTTTAGCTCTGTATTTTGGTTTTATGTCTTCTACTGCAGTCTCATCCAGTTGATACATACTCAAGTTTTTATGGTAGATCTATTCTTTGAGTTCCACTGGGGTCATATTCTGGTCTATATCGAAAACTTTAATCGACCTTTGGGTGATTTCAGCCCATTTTTTGGGCGATTTCAGCTCTTAATCCGTAGTTGGTCCTTTCTGTGTTATTTAGATGGTTAATGCCTGCTCCCTGGTAGAAGTTTCAATTATGACTCCGGGATGTCTGGTTTTCCTGATGCTCTTAATTCTGATAGTTTTCATCTGGTTCTTCATTTTTTTGTTAAGGTGCCTTCAACTGCATCGCTAGTTTCCAGTTGTGCATCTTCAGCTGGTTTATGATTACATGCGACTCAGGCTTCTTGGCTATCCTTTTACCTTGTACTTTTTCAGATAAACTGTTGGTTGATTATGTTGCACCATTCCTCAACGCTTCTGCAAAGGAGCAGGGCGTTGTTGCATTTGAATTCCTCGCTCCTGTGTAAGGACGTCAATTTTAGCTTCTAATCTTTCATTTTCTACATGGGGGTTTAAAACCACTGTCTTCATTTTTCTGAAGATACCAACTGATTTTAAATAAAACATGGCAGAAAACGTGAACCACAAGTGTGTTTGTAACTGAAGAAAACTGTGCTGAGAACCTAACCTGTATGGCAATAAATGTTCTATTCTTTTTTCAACCCCGTGAGCACAATCTAAATTGAACCTGACTACCAACCGAGGAGAAAACAGAAGATAAACCGTGTATTAGCTTTGACTTTGGCGGGAGGTTTAACTAACGAGCTATGGTGTTTGTCCTTTTGCAGGCATATGCAGAATAAACACAGCACAGAGAGTGAAAAAGAGTTAACGTATGATCAATCAAAATTTGAATAAAAGTAAATTACCTTTTACTTTTTAGCAAGCTGGTTTAACCCTCATAGAGATAAGATCTTGACCGGCTTGATGACATAAAATATATAAAAGAAAACAAAATAAAAGAACAACTGTTCTTTCATTATGAACATTAAAATTTCATTAGAGATCAGAGCTAAGAAACACTGAACTTTCAACAAGCCGCCATGCGCATCCAGCCTCGTGAAAGGAAGGATTTATCGAACTTTGATAAAGGACAGATAGTGGGTGCCCGAGGAGCTGGTGCCTAGATTTTTCAACCGGCTGAACTGGTTCGAGGACCGCAGTAGTTAAAGGGTACCAGGACTGGCGTCAAAATGATCAAACAACCACCCGACGGCAAAACTGGAAAGGTCAGCGAAAGGTTGATTTTATATGTGAGCCACCGGGTCCGACGACTCGTACAGGCGAACAGGCTCAGCATTGTTGAAGAATTGACTACCCAATACAATATGTGCCAACCCGGAACAATATCTGGTTTAACCATGCATCGCACGCTTGCAGGAATGGGCTATACCAGCAGATGACATCCTCTCCTAACCAAGGTTCATCGGCATAAAAGACTTGCGTGTGCAAAGAGCATGAAAGTTGGACGTTAGAAGACTGGAAGAAGGTGTGCTGGTCGATTGAGTCACGTTATTTACTCCACACCGTGAATGGTCTTATACGGATTTGGCGTAAAAAACCAGGCTCTTCATTCATCACGCATGGTATCAAAAGTACAGGCCAGTGCAGGCGGTTGTATGGTGAGGGGCATATTTCACTGACAGGATCCTGTACCCCCTGCTGTATGAGGATCAAAGTATCAGTGGTCTCCGCTACTGTCAACTGCTTGCTGACTGTGTGCACCCCGCTATGTTACACTTTTTCTCGAATGGTGATGGTGTCTTCCAAGAGGACAATGCGCCGAGTCATCGGGCATTTTTGTGCAGGAATGGTTTGAGGAACACAGTTCTGACTTCCAGCTTATCGATTATTCTCCGAACTCCGCCGATATGCATCCCATGGAGTACTTCTGGGAGACTATGGAAAGGCATATCAGGCGTCTGGATACACGAATCACCTCCAAATCTGCATTGCTGACCGCATTACACACAGCTTGGTTGGCCGTACCTCCCGAACGCTTCCAACGTCTTGTTCAATCAATGCCACATCGGAATGCCGCTGTACTGAGGGCAAAAGGAGGACCTATTAAGTATTAGGTAGGTGGTCATAATTCAGCGATCACTCAGTGTATATACAGGGTGTCTCAAAAATACACGGTATAACTTAAGGAATGAGTGCCTCATATGTAGACAATAAAAATATTTTATATCAACATAATTCCGGAAATGCTCCTTTCCGTGTTATTAACCAGAATGTCTCAACTCCCGCAGGTGATTCCTTCATAACATGGTACTGACAGAATCTGGTGATTATCCGTTCCGACCATGGACTCAAATCAGGATCAAGCGGATATGCACTTCACGTACGGTTTGGCGGACGACAGTGCTCTGGAGGCTCGTCGTTTGTACCACGAAAGGTCCCCAGAACGAAGATGTCCAGACAGAAAAGAACCGGGCATCCAGAGGACCACACCAGGTACAAACATGAAAGAGCACATTTCATGAAAGGGAAGAAACGGGCACACATAGATATGGCTAAAGCAAAACTAGAAAAGGCAAAAGAATTGTCAGCAAAAAAAAGCCTCGCGCATAAAATGGCTGAGACATCCTTTAAGGAATGGACCGAAGTCACTTTCGGAACACCCCTCAAGGAAAACTAAATTGACAGCGAAGCAAACAGTAACAGGATACAAGATGTAATCAAGGGGTTTAAGGAATCTAACAATAGTAATCGGATTGTCACTAACAATGAACATCTAAAGGAAATCAGTATTAGCAGAGACAACTTAAAAAGTGCAATCAATAACCTCCCAAATAAAGCAACGATTTGGCCAGATAATTTCCCACTATTTATGATCAAAAATGCGTAGCTGTTACATCATCGATGTATTACTACACATATTCCAGAGAATTTTGATGGAGGAGAACTTCCTGAAGTTGTGGAAAAGCTATTTTGTAAAACCTATCCCCAAATTAAAAACCCAAAATCTGTAAAAGACTTCAGACCAATCGCTGTCGGATGCTCTTTGCAAAAAATCTTTGAAAAAACAATAATGCGCACCATTATCGAGCATTACTTTAAGCACAGGCCCGAATACCTGCACTCACTACTTCCACAGAGATCGACCATCACCAACCTCATGAGGACACTGCAAGGATCCAGCAAGCACTAAACAGCAAGCAGCAGGTGGACGTAGTCTTTTTAGATGCGGCAGCCGCGTATGATAACATATCCATCCCAGCTCTCATAGTCATTCTGCGGGACTACTTTCACATTACAGGAAATGCCCTCCATTTATTAAAAAGCACTCTTCGGCGCAGACAAATTGCGGTGACAAACGAAAACATGTGCGCAACGTATGAGGTTGATAAAGGTGTCCCGCAAGGCAGAGTCTTGTCTGCCACAATTTTTGCCATAGCCCTTGAACCCTTCTTAGCCAGAACAAGAATCATTTCATCACATACGTCGATGACATAACATTTTTTATTGTCCCAGAAGATCAGAAATCAGCTGACTACCACAACCAAGTGGCTAATACTAAAATAAAAGAACTTCGAGAGTATTTAGATTGTATCGGGCTGCAGTTGAATGAAAAAAAGACGGCACAAATGACTTTCACAAATAAAATAAGCCAAACAAAATGGAAATATTTGTGAACGGCATCCTCATCCAAAAGGCACAGTCACACGTTGATCTTGGTCTCAAGTGGGACGAAGGCCTGACCTTCCGCCCCCAGTTCGCATACATCCGTAACAAAACATACGCGGCGCTTTGGGCAACCAGGCAGGAGCTCACCGGTATTAAAGACACCGGTCTGATGAAGCAATACATCAACAGATGTGTTACTCCTATTCCCCTATACGCGGCTCAAATCTGGTCTTCAGCTCCCGAAAGCAGTATCAAAGCCTTTCTTGGACTCGAATACTGGCTTTTGAGATGGCTGAACAGAATTTCAGCTAAGCTTTTTACCATCTCAAGAGTTATACTATACTCCAGTTTAGAGGTCACACCATGCAGAAAAATAATCTCGCTCAGATTTTAACGGGACGGCTGGATGCGTAGAAAGCTCGAGAATGGATAATAATACCCGGCGAAAAACCAAGACGAGTTGCAGATAAGGAACCGCAACTCAAAGCGGCATTTACGCAGTTGGATAGCCTCGGAAGATTCTTTCCAGCAAACACCATCCAGCTGTTCAACAACCTCAATATCAATCCTGAAAAGCTCTGCAATTGCAAATCCTACAGAAAGGAAGTTCTCAGAAACTCTTACTTGCAAATACAGATGTAAGGATACAGTTTCAGCACATTGTTTGGCCAGGCACGAGCCTCTGGGCTTTAGGAAACCCGACCTCACCAAGAAATAGGTATCTACCTGCCCAACTCTAATCCCCACAGAAGAAAACTACTGCTGGAAAATTGAACTTTCAAATTTTTATTTTGCTGTATCGCGGTCAATCCTGTTGTCCCCATGTTGTTTTATATGCTGTACGTTGTTTGGCTGTAAATATTTGTGTCTATGTAAATACGGTGAATCTCCCACTTGTGTGTGTTTAAGCAGAAGGCATGCTTCAATTGTCATGGTATTATGTTCTTACCAGTTTACAGTAGTAAAAGCCTTTGCTAGTAATTAATAACTGAAATATTTTATATTCTAGATAAAAAAAAAAAAAAAATGCCCCAGGGCTAATCTTGGGGACAAATTTAGTGAAGTGTGTTCTTTGGCCGACTATCAAATTTGAAGTTAGATTTAATTTCTGTTTTTTGATTGTGTTGTGTGCTATTTTACATATATTTGCTAAACAGTTCCAAATAGCAAGCCTTACGTCCCCGTCGTCTGGGGCGGGCGGTTAGGGGTGATTACCCCTTTCCGGCTAAATAGGCTAGAAAGTTTTTGGTGGAATAGAGGGCTTTGGGAAAAGTTAATTTTGTATTTCCGTGCCCTTGAGCTCTTGTCCTAGGCCTTGGGACCCCAGTCCGTTTAACTTGGACTGGGGATTTGTGTTCTGTACCTGAATAGATTTTCGGGGACAGAGTTTTTGTTAGTATTGTGAGTTTTGTTGATAACTTGTTTGTACTAACTCTTGCAGTTTGACTCTGAATAAAAATTTTATTTGAAATAAAATTGTGGTTGTAAATAGTTGTGAAATCTTTCAATTTTAATTTGTTTTGTGATGCCTGTGAAGTTACGGAAGAGATTTGTCGCTGGCTCTCTTCATAATACTGATAGGGAAGTTCTGGATATGGACACGACTTCTGATAGTACGGAAGATGAGACAGATTCGGATCAGGATTTTGCAGAACAGATTATTATTGCTGATACTGCTTCAAAAGAAACTCCTAAAGAAAAGAGAATGAGTTCTGCCTCAAAAAAGAAAAAGAAGTCCAAGAAAGTGCAATCTAAAAAGGGAAATGCCAATAAGGAGATAAATAAGTCTCAACAAGAAAGTCAGGAGAAATCCTCTAGCAAAAAGCCAAGAGTGGATTTTGAAAGCTCAGGAGACTCTGATGTGTTAAGCTTACTGGATCTTGATAAGATTAAAAAGGCAAGAATCAGGTTAAGGAAAGTTTTGTTCCTGCCGGGAAATAATATTAAAGGATATATTTCGGCAGAGATCTTGGAAATCTGGGATGATCTGGAACTGGCAATTCTCGATCTCCAAATTGAAAATAAAATCTTGAAATCAAAAAATGATGAAAGAAAAGAAGTCATAGCTCGAAGTTATTCAGTAGTTGCTGCCCATAAAATAGAACAAACTAAACCAAAGGTGGCTATTATCACTACTAAGAGTGATAGATATAAAACCAGTGATGAAATGCGTGGTGACCTGTTAAAGACAATAAGACCAGTACTGAAAGATGTAAAAGTTAAAAGTCTCCGAGCTATTAAAGATAAAAGAGTTTTAATTGAGGCAGAAACTCAGAAGGATATTGATGAAATTATTAAGCGCTCTCAATTCAAGGAGGTGGAGATGCGAGTACAAGAAGTGCGGAAAAGAAATCCAAAAATACTGATTTATGATGTGGATCAGGGAATAAATAAGGAGTTGCTACTAGAACAGTTGTGGATCAGAAATTTGAAGCAGTATGGCATAGATAGTAAATCCTTCCAGGAAGATGTATCTGTTGTGTCCGTGAATAAGATAAAGAATAAAGATATGAATAATTGGATAATACAGGTGTCTGGAGAAATACACCGGCTTTTGATTGAAAGTGGAAGAGTTTATATTGATTGGTTTTCATGTCGAGTTCGTGATATTGTGACTGTAACGCAATGTTATAGGTGTATGGGTTTTGGCCACATAGCAAAATATTGTAAGAACGAGGTGTATTGTGGACACTGTTCAGTAAAAGGACATTCTTTTAAAAACTGTCCTTTGGTGGCTGAAGCTCCAAGATGTATTAACTGTTGGAAGCAACAAAAATCTCCAGAATCAACAGTAGAGTCACAGCATACAGCTGTGGATAGGAGCTGCCCGGAGTATAAGAAAGCTTTAGAAGTGAACAAAAAAGGACTGGTTATGGATAGGAGCAATCTATATAAGTTAAAGATAGTGCAGTTAAATGCACAGAGATCTAAGGATGTGGCTCCCCAGCTTGTTCAGGAGATTGAGAAAAGGGTGTATGATATAGCTCTCTTGCAGTAACCTTACTCTTACCTTGGAAAAGTAAGAGGATATCCAGGAAAATACAGGATCCTGGCGTGTGGCAAAGACCCGTACGCAGCGATAGTGATTGCAAACCGAGATTTGGGTATAACTATGATAGCATCGCTGTGTAATGAATTTGGAATATGCTGTGAGGTCATAGGCCCGTTTGGATCCCTGTACCTGGTGTCCCTATATTGCAAGTTTAATGATGTACTTGAGCCTTATCTGAGATACTTAGAAAGGGTTGAGAGTAAGTTGAGAGCAAGATCTATAATCATAGCGGCAGATACAAATGCCGGTTCCACGCTCTGGGATGCGGGGTTGTCTGATGATAGAGGCTTGGATCTTGAAGACTTCCTTGCCTCTGTGGGCTGGGACGTGGCAAATGATTCAGCCCAATTGCCAACTTTTTCTTCTGTGGCTGGAGAGTCATACATAGATGTTACTATCTGCTCTGGGGCTTCTATAGCTAAAATAAGAAATTGGAAGGTACACTCGGCAGCTACCACAAGTGATCATAGATGCATCTCGTTTGAATATGTGGTATGTGAACCAAAACGAACTTGGAGGGAAACCAATCGATATGCAGTTAAAACAGCCAGGTGGGATTTTTTCCATAATATTGTGGACGCTGAGTTGCGAAACATCAGTGCCTGGGATGAAGTGAACGCCGAAAGAAAGGTGGATATTATAACTAGTATTTTGAAGATGGCATCACAAAAAGCTATTAAAAGAAAGAAGAAAAGTGTTAGAAAGGTTCCATGGTGGAATAGCGACTTGGACAGTTTAAAAAGATCCGTAATAAAGCCTAGGAAACGCTTTCAGCGGGAAAGAAGAAACAGTGTAATAAGTCAAGAATTGAAAGACAACTATTTACAGCAAAGGAGGGTATATGTCCAAAAGATTAGGATTTACAAAAATCAAGCTTGGCAGGATTATGTAAGAATGCAGGGGAACCAAGACCCCTGGAATCCTATCTATAAAATTATCACAGAAAAAATATATCTAGCAGATGTCTCTTATAGTGTTGGTGAGGAGAGCCAGGGAGAAACCCTGACGTGGAGTCAAACTGTTAAAGAAATTTTAAGAAGCCTTTTTCCAAGAGAAGGTGTTTTAAATTTTTATCAAGAAGGTATTTTAAAAGAGAATTTATTATATAAGTCTGATGATACTGAGAGTCCCTTCACTCATCAAGAGTTAAATTTAGCTCTGGATCAGACAAAGGATGGTAAGGCGCCCGGTTGGGATTTCTTGGAGGCTGTGGCCATAAAGCAGTTCTACTCTAAGCATAAAGATATTCTGCTAGACATGTATAATGCTTGTCGAGCAGAAGGAACATTTCCCAAGTCTTGGAGAACAACGATTCTTAAGGTTATACTGAAAAGTCCAGAAAAGTCCCTGAATGAACCTGCTTCATATCGGCCTATTGCTTTGCTCCCAATTTTGGGGAAAATTTGTGAAAGACTTCTCTCTTATCGATTGAGAGGTAATTACGAGGCTCAGGGACTGAGTTCTGATAAGCAGTTTGGGTTTAAGAAAGGATCCTCGACTGAGGATGCTATCAGAACTATGATGACCCATGTAGAAGAGGCACAGGCTCGATATGTTTTGGGTTTGTTCGTGGACTTCAGAGGTGCATTCGACACTCTGTGGTGGGGCAGTGTCCTCCGCAGAGTTAGAGTTGCACTCTGTTCCATGAATCTGTATAAGGCTTTTCAGAGTTATTTTTCGGATCGCTGTGTACAAGTTAGAACGAGCTATGAACAAGAATGTTATAAAGTTGAACGCGGCTGTCCACAGGGTTCTATCTTGGGCCCTTACGTCTGGAATATGGTCTTGGATGAATTTTTAAACTCTGACATGGAGGACGTGAGAGCAGTAGCTTATGCTGATGATCTTGTTTTCCTAATTAATGGAGATTCGAGGAAAGAACTTGAAGAAAAATCGAGCAAAATTTTAGAAAATTTGTTGATTTGGAGTGGAAAACATAAGTTAGAAGTGTCCTCAAAGAAAACTGTAATCATGCTGTTAAAAGGTAGACTGTCTCACAAGGCCTCCATTAGTGAGGAGTGGTGATGTCTCTATAAAGTATGTTAAGACCTTGAAATATCTGGGGTTGTTCCTGGAGGAGCGATTGTTTTTTACAGAGCACGCTAGATTTCTGAAGCAGAAGGTTAAGCTCCTGTACGCAAAGCTCCGTAGGGTTGTAAGAGTCAAATGGGGGATAAAGGGCCGAGCCCTTAACCTGTTATATGAGAGTGTTTTTGTACCCATTATAACCTATGGAGCTGGGGTGTGGTGCAGTAGAGCAACCAATTCTGCGGTGATGAGACAGTTGCTGTCAGCTCAACGATTTGCTCTTCTGGGGATAACTCGGATTTGCAGAACAGTTTCGACTGACGCTGCACAGGTTATTGCTGGGAAAATGCCGGCGGACCTTTTAGTGGTCCGTTCTGGCTTACATTATTGTTTGAAACGAGGCATTGCCAAAGAGATCCTCGGCATCCGGTCCTGTGCGGTTGGCGAAGTGGTGTCTGATGGGCGACTGTTAGCAGTTGAGCGGAGGAGGATTGATGATGAAATTGGAAAAATTTGGCAGAATAGATGGCTTAATTCTAATAAAGGCAGAGAGACGTATCATTTTCTTCCCTCCGTTCGACTAGTAAATTATAGAACAAAACCCTGGCTGCAGTTCGGTATGCAGGCATGCTTCGTTTTAACTGGTCACGGACTACGGGCCAGGCTGAGTGAGCTTGGGCTATCTGAGACAGGTTTATGTGGTTGTGGACAAATGGAGACGGGCCTCCATGTTATGTTATATTGTCCTATTTATTCGGATTTTAGATTGATGCTTGAGGTGGCTCTTGGTATCAATCAGAGTACTTTGTATACTCTATTTTTAACCAGAGAAAATTTTATGGTTTTTAATGATTTTATTGAAAAAGTGTTTTCTAGAAGACTTTCTAGTCTTAATATGTAGAGGTCTTCCTCCCCGAGGAAGGGGCGGAAACTGGAGCCATAGGGGATATTAATTTACCTCCCTATGGTGACAGGCTAAATGACCGAACACTTGTAAATCATAGAACAAAAGAGTTAGAAGTTTTTAAGATTTTAAATGTTTTCTAACTTACTAACAAATTTGTTTGTCGTTTCAATAACATTATTTTGAGATGAAATTCTTTCAAAATTTTAAAGTAATAATTGTGCATATGGGCACCTTGCCCAGGTGGCACATAAGTAACTCTGTTGTAATATGATGATGATTCCAGATAAAATGTACTTAAAAATTAGATATTATGTATTTTGTAATTGTATTACATTTTGTAACGTAGTTGTATATGTATGATCACACCCCCTAGCCAGTGGCTGTAACCGGGTGTTCTCCTAAGAGAAATAAACTAATGTTAATAATAATAATAATAATAATAATAATAATAATAATAATAATAATAATGAAAAAAACGTTTGAAGGTAGTGGCATAGCTACCATGTAGGCGGGCAAGGAAATTGCCTCCGGGCCCAGCGTCTTTGGCTAATTTTATTTAATTGTTTTCATATTAATTTGTGACCTCCTTAGTTATTTAGCATTAGCATTAGTAAAGGCATATGATGCAAGAAAGCAAGCTTATGCATCATTAGCCAAAAAAAAAAAAAACTCCCACTTCACCCCTCCGTTCGTTCGAAATACCTGTCCAGCTGAGCCTTAAATTTATTTAGGCTTTCAACTTCCACAACAAGGGATGGAAGTCTGTTCCAACAACCAACCACTCACGCTGGCTAAAGGCAAATTTCCTCACGTCTATCCTACATCTGTCTTTCCTCAACTTGAATTTATGCCCACTCAGGTGATTATTCTGAGCAAGAGGAGGAATCCCATTGGCATTGACCATGCTCAAACCATCCAAGGCTTTATACGCTTCTTACCAGATCACCTCGCCAGTGCCTAGTCTCCAGACACTGTAATTTGCAAAATTTAAAAATTTCTTCGTAAGAGCAACCCTTTGTTCAATTCACTAATATTGTTGCATTTCTCTGTACTCGTTCCAGAAGCTTTACATCCTTTTTGAAATGAGGCCTCCAGACCTGTATACAGTACTCAAGGTGTGGGCTGACCATTGCCTTATAGAAGGAAATAATCACCTCCTTATCCCTGCTAGAAAAATTCCTGTATATCATTGATAAGACACATTGAGCTACAATTGCAGCCCATCTGCACTGCTCAGAGAAATTCATATCTACCTGCACAATTAACCCCAAGTCCTTTTCATTCTCTACCACTGTCAGTGTAGCACCACATAGGTGATACGTTGCTCTGGGTTACTGCTTCCCATATGTAGTATTTTACATTTGTTAAGGTTAAACTTCATTTGCCACCTCTCAGCCCATCTGCTCAACCTTTCCACATCCTGTTGCAGCAGCATAGAGTCAGTAGTGTCCTTATCAACTTTGCCAACCTTTGTATCGTCTGCAAACTTGGACAGTATGTTTGATAAACCATCATCAATATTATTTATAAATACAGAAAACAATAATGGACCCAAACACTGAACCCTGAGGGACTTCACTAACAACATTAGTCCAGGATGGGCAGTGTCCAGTGATTACCACTCTCTGTCTTCTCCCCCGCAACCACCCCTTTATCCATAGAAGCAATTTGCCTCCAGTGCCACACTGCTCCAATTTGTGGAGCAGTCTTCCATGTGCAACAGTATCAAAAGCCTATCTAAAATCCAAGCATATAATATCAAAGTTATTCCCTCCATCGAGTTCTTTTGTGACTGCATCATAGTATCCAATCAAATGGTCAGGCAAGACTTCCCCTTAACAAAACCATGCTGTGTCCGAGCTATAACTGAAGTCTTGTCTAGATGATCCTGCAGTGCTTCTTTAACCAGTGCCTCCATTAATTTTCATGGAACAGAAATTAAACTCACAGATCTATAATTACTTGTGTCGCCCTTTGATCTTTCTTTGTGAATTGGGGTCACATTTGCACATCCCCAGTCTATGGGTACCTCACCTGGGTCCAAGGAAGCTCTCATAATTATGGCTAAGGGTTTGTTTACTTCCTTTGTTGCCTCCTTTAATATAACTGGATAGATCCCATCCAACCCAGGTGCCTTTCTTGTTTTTATCTTCAAAAATTTCTCCTCCACTATAATCTCAGTTATTACAAAATTATCTAGCTTACTGCCAGAGTTGAATACACCTCTGGCATTCCCCTCGCTGAATAACTCCTCTTCTGTGGATGTCGATGCAAAATATTCATTTAGTTTGTTAGCTACGTGAGCAGGATCTTCAACAGTTGAATCATAGTTATCAAGTGGACCAATCTAATTCATCCCCTTCCTTCTAGTGTTTACATAAGTAAAGAATTCTTTGCTGTTTTTCTTTGCATCCCTTGCCAAAGATATCTCGTAATCTGTCTTCGCCTGCCTAACCTCTTCTGTAACTTCGTTGTAGATCAACTTATAGGCTTCTGTGTCACGTATTAATTTATATGCATTCCATGCATTTTTCTTGTCTGCCATATGTCTCATTAATTCATCTGACATCCATTTAGGCCTAAACCTTGAACAATATTTCTTAGTTGATATGTAAAGCCTAGTAGCTTCCAAGATAAGTTCTTTGAATGCTTCCCATTTTGAATTTGCTGTTGGTAACATCATCAGTTGGTCCCACTGTATAGAATTTAAATACTGTCTCAGTCCATCGTAGTCGCCTTTACGGAAGCAATAACCCTTCCCTTTACCCTAATGGTAGTTACATCTTTGAGTAAATCCCACTTCAGCACACTGTGATCACTGCCACCTAGTGGTTCATTTATCTGCAGATTCTTAATGCATGAAGAATCACTGCTGATAATCAGATTAAGAGTATTACTCCCTCTAGTTGCCTCCTGAACATGCTGATGTAGAAAAAATCATCCAATCAATCCACAAAAGCCTTGCTAGTGTGTAAGTGACCCAACCACAAATTCCTGTTAATATCTGGGAAATTAAACTCCCCTATTATAAGACTCTCTGATTTTCTGGCCGACTCTATTATCCTGTACAGTTTCTTATTATATTCATCAGCGTCATTAGGTCTATAGCACACTCGTACTCTCAAGTTTGATATCCCAATGCTTATGTCACACCAAACTGACTCGACACTGCACTGTCCAGCGATGTCGACTGGCTTCACTTCCTAGGATTTTATGTGTTTCCTAACTAATAGCATAACCCCTCTTCCCTTCCTATCATGTCTTTCCTTTCTGTAAACGTATTCACTCCGTGGCTGAGTTAGTTGGTCTCAGGCGTAGATAGCAAGGTTTTTCTCCCCAGTAACTGGGGTTTTTTCGTCCAGCAAAACAGGCAAATCAACCATAGAACATATGCAATTTACAGACACAAATACGGGTTAATGTATTTAACTACGGGAAACCCTAAAAAAATAATAAAATAATAATAAAAATAATTTCTGTAGACGATGTACTCCCCAAATTCCAGTTCTGCATTCCTTATATCTGTGTGACACCAATTCTCTTATATCCCAAGAGTTTCTGCCTTTGATATTTTGACCAATTCATCAAATTTATTTACTAAACTCCTAGCATTGGTGTACACGCAAGTATACATGCACTTGTTCTTTTTATTAGCTACCCTTACACAACTCATGTGTTTACTTGTACCGCAATGACTCCCAGCAGTCTTTGAAATATCCCGAATCTTGTTTTCCAGGCTTCTGCTCTTTCCAATAGAAGCCGTGCAAGAATCACTTTCACCTCTGCCAGTGGCTACTGTTAATCTATTAGTCTTTGTATTCCCCCAAGCTAGCAGTTTTCCGACCCACCTAACACTGCCTCCATAGCATCAGCACATATTCTTGCATCCTTTCTATAGGGTGATTCACTACCAGTGCGACAAACTTGCAGGAGGTGTAGGGGGCACAAAGACGAATCGGAATCACATAGGATTGCAGTGTCCGAAATGCCTTCGTCATGCGGTAGAGGACGTTGAACGGGAGGTCGCGTGAACAGCGATCCCACTGGAAGTCAGCATTTGCGAATTGTTTCTGTTCAAGAAACTAAGTAGCAAAATTCCTCCGGAGTGGATAATCCGCAGGCTCCAATGATTGGACGCATTGCAGATGGTATGA
Organism: Mastigoproctus giganteus; assembly: GCF_048544385.1. NCBI lineage: Eukaryota > Metazoa > Arthropoda > Arachnida > Uropygi > Thelyphonidae > Mastigoproctus > Mastigoproctus giganteus. The sequence continues at coordinate 445,478 of NW_028328296.1, read as the reverse complement.
ACTCATTTGGTTTGTTGACAGTATCCTCCATACAGTGGATTGGGAAATACCCAATCGTTGGCCTATCGCTCGAGTACTCGTACTCGGATTGCCTTCTTCAAGACGTAGGACATTCTCCTCTTTTTCCGGCGTCCTCGTCGTTCGCTCTCGATTCATGGTACATCTCGTGAAACAACCAGCCTCACATAACCTTCTGTGCACACGTGCGAAAATCGTATGATGAGGAGCACGCCTGTGCGGGAAACGTTCCTGGTACAAACGCAGAGCGGCACGCCCGTTACAATCCGCAGCTGCATACGCGAGGTGCATGTCGGCCAGTTCAACGTTTGAATACTCGTTCATCCTACTACCTCGGGAACCGGTTCGCAAATGCTGACTTCCAGTAGGGATCGCTGTTCACGCGACCTCCCTTTCAACGTCCTCTACCGCATGACGAAGGCATTTCGGACACTGCAATGATATTTGATTCCGATTCCTCTTTGTGCCCCCTACACCTCCTGCAAGTTTCTCGCACTGGTAGTGAATCACCCTGTATATAAGTGTATCCCATCCCTGCAGAAGCAGTCCCTTCTGTTAGCAAGTACAGACCAGGTTGAAAAAAATTCTATCCCTTGAGCCTTGCACAATCTTTGTGCAAAGTTATGTGTGGAAAACAAATAGGAAAGGTATTTAACAGAAAATAAAGTTCATAATAATTACACAATGCACCAACAGATGTTATAAATAGTGTTATGTTTATTAAAATAATGTTGTAAATAAATTAGAATTCCAATAAAAACTGCTAAAAACTGACTGTACAATGTAAAATGGATTTAAACTGCAAAGAATTATTTACAATAAAACAATGTAGATGAAACACACGATGATAAAAGCGCTAAAATACCGGAGCTTTCTGAGGCAACCGCCTCCTTTTTCAACAGTGAGGCTTATCGTGCGGCACATCCTTAAATAACAGCAGGGTGACGGTTCTCAGCACCTGATTCCACAGGACCATGGGGAGCGCCCTCGTCATGTGAACTGGAACCGGAAATGGCTCGGGAGCATCACAGGCGGAATCACTCATCCCGTCCAAGAACCACCACCTCGAAGATGGGATGAATGCGGATTCCCCTGTCTCTATTAATGGTATTGCTCTGAGAGAAACAAATCCGCAAGCTCACCAGCCACCTGCGGTACGAAATCCTATGTGCCCGGTCGACGATAACAGCTTCGTCTGGGGAGGTTTGATGGTTCTCCTCCCAAAAAAATGTTCTGCCACAGCAAAAAAACCTCCATAATCTGCAGTCTTTAACGCGGTCATATGCTCCCCCAGACGATCTTTGAACGGCAGTTTCGTTTCACCAACATAACATTCCCCACAATCCGGGCATCTAATCTCATACACAACCCCTTCTCCCAAAAAAGACCGCGGGTTATGGAATATCTGCTGTGGCAGAACATTTTTCGGAAGAGCACCATTAAATCTCCCCAGACGAAGATGTTATCGTCGACCGGGCATATAGATTTTGGGGCCGCAAGTTGCTCGAGAGCTTGCGGATTTGTTCCTCTGAGAGCAAGGCCATTAATAGAGACAGGGGAATCCGCATTCATTCCCTCTTAGAGGCAATGGTTCTTTGACGGGATGAGCGGTTCCGCCTGGCACGCTCCCGAACCATTTCCGGTTCTAGTGCACATGGGGAGGGCGCTGCCCATGCTCCTGTGGAAGCGCCTCCGTAGCCAGGTGGGAAGGAGCAGCAGTTCGTAACACACGCTTCTTGATTAGACCGGGGTTCGAGTCCGTCACCACCAAATACGGTGGATGCGGAAAGGTCAGGGGATGACCACCACATATCCTGGAGCAATATGGCCTTAGTTGCTAATGCTCCTAAAACACAAATAACATAAATAACAAACAAGCTCCTGTGGAACCACGTGCTGAGAACTGTGAGCCTGCTGTTATTTAAGGAAGAGCCATACGATAAACCTCACTGTTGAAAAAGGAGGCGGATGCCTCTGAAAGTTCCGGTATTTTAGCGCTATTATCATTGTGTGTTTCATCTACATTGTTTTATTGTAAATAATTCTTTGCAGTTTAAATCCATATATTGTACTGTCAGTTTTTAGCAGTTTTTATTGAAATTTTGTTTTATTTTATTTTATTTTATTTACAACATTATTTTAGTAAACATAACACTATAAATTCCTCTACTGGAAGCCACACTGGAAACGGAAAAAAATTGGTGTAAAACTGATAAGACTGCAATGCGCATTTGATAAAAAAAAGTTTGCTTTATTGTAATTGTTTTATGGAACAATATCGGAACAGCAGTTTCGTTGGATGTATATTCGATCTTCTAACGAAATTTCAAGAAAATATTTAATATTTCTATTTATAGCTGCGTTATAAACTTGGAAAACTGTTGTGCAAAAGAAGAAAAAAAATCATCCACTATGGATCACGGATTGTTTCTTGAAATGTGTATTGCTCATAAAACTGCAATATGTTCTAACAGATTCGACTCACGGGCTGCTCAAAAAAGTATCGTTAAAAGATATTTGCTTGTTACGCTTTGATGTCATCGCAAAGGGAGAAATTCAGTTTTAGTACAGAAGCCGAATAAATTCACTATCCACGGCCATAATGCTGTTCTGAGCTGCAATAAAAAGATAAACTCCGTGAAAAATAGATTTTCTCCCCATCACTTCTCTTGTTTTACTGTGGTTTTTAGTAGATTGTATAATTTCACACAATAAATCCGTGACTGCTAAAGACGGTGTGGTTTCTTGTATCTCTCTCTATTTTGGGATCTCCTCTGACCGGGGTCGTCCCAGAATAAAAATTCGAAAATTCGAATTTTTATTCTGGGACGACCCCGGACGACCACTTTGAAAATTCGAAAGTGTTAGATCAATTAAGAGCAACAACCGTTTCCCCCCAACATAACGAATTACTTTTGTACAATAAAGCACTACTACTATGGTTACAGTAGGCCGCATTATAGGGAAGACATGCAGATTAACGCTCCGTAGAATTTCTTTAAAAAAATGTGCTTTAACTTCAATTCTTGTCCCAAAATGTGTTAGCATTAGTAGAGGCATTTGATGCAAGAAAGCAAGCTTATGCAGAATCAGCCAAAAAAGAGAAAAAAAAAAAAAAACACTTCCATTTCACCCCTCCGTTCGTTCGAAATACCTGTCCAGCTGAGCCTTAAATTTATTTAGGCTATCAACTTCCACAACAAGGAATGGAAGTCTGTTTCAGCGACCAACTACCCGCTGGCTAAAGGCAAATTTCCGCACATCTATCCTACAGCTGTCTTTGCTCAATTTGAATTTATGCCCTCTCAGGTGATTATTCTGAGCAACAGGCAGAATCCCATCAGCATTGAGCATGCTCAAACTATACAAGGCTTTATACCCCTCTATCAGATCACCACGCTGAGGCCTAGTCTCGAGACATTATAATTTGCAAAACTTAAGCCTTTCTTCGTAAGAGCAAACCTCTGTTCCATTCACTAATTTTGTTGCCCTTCTCTGTACTCGTTCCAGCAGCTATACATCATTCTTGAAATGAGGCCTCCATACCTGTATACAGTACTCTAGGTATGGCCTGTCCATTGCCTTATCCAAGGGAATCACCACCTCCTAATCCCTGCTAGAAAAGGTCCTGTATATCATTGATAAGACACCATGATCTACTTTTGCAGCCCATCTGCACTGCTCAGAGAACTTCATATCTCCCTGCACAATTACCCCCAGGTCCTTTTCATTCTCTAACCAAGTCGGTGTAGTACCACAGAGTTGATACATTACTCTGCGGTTACTGCTTCCCATATGTATTACTTCACGTTTGTTATTGCTAAACTTCATTTTCCACCTCTCAGCCCATCTGCTCAACCTTTCTAGATCCTGTTTCAGCAGCGTACTGTCATTAGTGTCCTTAACAACGCTGCCAACCTTTGTATCGTCTGCAAACGTGGACATTAAGCTTGATATACCATCATCAATATTATTTATAAATACAGAAAACAGTAATGGAACGAACACGGAACCCTGAAGGACTCCACTAATAACATTAGTTCAAGATGAGCAGTGTCCATTGATTACCACTCTCTGTCTTCTGCCACTCACCCATCCCCTTATCCATAGCAGCAATTTGCCTCCAATGCCACACTGCTCCAATTTGTGCAGCAGTCTTCCATGTGCAACAGTATCAAAAGCCTTTCTAAGATCCAAGTATATAATATCAAAGTTATTCCCTGCATCGAGTTCTTTTGTGACCACACCATAGTATCCAATCAAATTGGTCAGACAAGACTTCCCCTTAATAAAACCATGCTGTGGTCAAGCTATAATTGAATTCTTGTCTAGATGATCCCGCAGTGATTCTTTAACCAGTGCCTCCATTAAGTTTCATTGAACAGAAGTTAAACTCACAGGTTAATACTTACTTGTGTCAGCTTTTGATCCTGCTTTGTGAATTGGATTCACATTTGTACATCTCTAGTTTTTGTGTACCTCTCCTGAATCCAAGGAAGCTCTCATAATTATGGCTAAGGGTTTGTTTACTTCCTTTGCTGCCTCCTTTAATATAACTGGATAGATCCCATCCACCCCAGGTGCCTTTCTTGTGTTTATCTTCAACAATTTCTCCTCCACTTTACTCTCAGTTCTTACAAGATTCTCTAGCTTACTGCCAGAGTCGAATACACCTCTGGCATTCCTCTCGCTGAATAACTCCATATGTTTGAATTTGGATGCAAAACATTCATTTAGTTTGTTAGCTACATAAGCAGGATCATCAACAGTTGACCCCTCGATATCAAGTGGACCAATCTGATTCATCCCCTTCCTTCTAGAGTTTACATAAGTAAAGAACTCTTTGTTGTTTTTCTTTGCATCCTTTGCGAAAGTTTTCTCAAAAACTGCCTTTGCCTGCCTAACCTCCGTTGTGACTTGGTTACAGACCAGCTTATATCTATCATAGGTTTCTGTGTCACCCATTAATTTTTATGTATCCCCTGCATTTTTCTTCTCTGTCTTATGCCTCATTAGTTCATCTGACATCCATTTAGGCCTAAATCTTGAACAATATTTCTTAGTTGGTTTGTAAAGCCTAGTAGCTTCCCATAAGTTCTTTCAATGCTTCCCATTTTGAATTTGCTGTGGGTGACATCATCAGTTGGTCCCACTGTATAGAATTTAAGTACTGTCTCACACCATCTTAGTCGCGTTTACGAAAGCAATAACCCTTCCCTTTACATCTGATGGTAGTTACCTCTTTGAGTAAATCCTATTTCAGGACACTGTGATCACTGCCACCTAGTGGTTCCTCTATCTGCAGATTCTTCATGCAGGAAGAATCACTACTGATAATCAAATGAAAAGTATTACTCCCTCTAGCTGCCTCCCGGACATGTTGAAGTAGAAAACAATCATCCAATAAAACCACAAAAGCCTTACTAGTGTGTGAGTGACCAAACCACAAATTCCAGTCAATATCCGGGAAATTAAAATCCTCCATTATAAGACTATCGGATTTCTGGCCCACTCTATTTCCCTGTACAATTCCTTATTATACTGATCAGAGTCGTTTGGCCTAAAGCACTCTCCTACTCTCAATTTTGATCTCCCAATGCTTATGTCACACCAAACTGACTCGACACTGCACTGTCAAGCGATGTCGACTGGCTTCACTTCCTTGGATTTTATGCGTTTCTTAACTAATAGCATATCCCCTCTTCCCGTCCTATCCTGTCTGTCCTTTCTGTAGACGTTGTACTCCACAAATTCCAGTTCTACATTCCTTATATCTGTGTGACACCACGTCTCTGATATCCCAACAATATCTGCCTTTGATGTTTTGAGCAATACCTCAAATTCATCAAATTTATTTACTAAACTCCTAGCATTGGTGTACACGCAAGTATACATGCACTTGTTCTTTTTCTTAGCTACCCTTTCATAACCCATGTGTTTCCGTGTACCGCAATGACTCCCAGCAGTCTCTGAAATATCCTTCATCTTGTTTTCCAGGCTTCTGCTCATTCCAATAGAAGCAGTGCAAGAATCGCTTTCACCTCTGCCAGTGTGGACTGTTAATCTATTAGTCTTTGTATTCCCCCAAGCTAGCAGTTTTCCGACCCACCTAACACTGCCTCGATAGCATCAGCAAATATTCTTGTACTCTTTCTATGTAAGTGTATCCCATCCCTGTAGAAGCAGTCCCTTCTGTTACCAAATATGATCCAGGCTGAAAAAAACCTCTTGAGCTTTACACAATCTTTCCAGGGCCGAATTGATGGACAAGGCTCTCATCATATACTCCCTCCTATCGTGTTTGGGCAGAATTGCAGACACTTTCAAAGACACTGACAAATTGCAGAAATTTTCACCCTAATTCCCGGCTTTTTTTTTCAGCAGTGACTTGTACTTGTTAAGTAATTCTGCCGGTCTCCTACTCTTAAAGGTGAACTATATCACCTTTTTTGCCCTTAAAAGATGATATCCGCTCTGGAACGTCATCAACCTTTGCTCCTGGCAGACATACCCTGGTCTTGTTCCACCTATCCTTTTTTACAAAACATGTTCCCCATTTCCCTGACAATAGAGTGACTAAGTGCTCTCACTCAAAGATGTCAACTAGTGGACACCCCCGGTAAGATAATTTGAAATTTCTGTTGGGAAATTACCAGTTTATTTGCTTTAATATCTGTATCTTTTGTTTGCAGGCCGCAGTAGTCACTATGTGGCTGGCAGCAGGGATATAGATAAGCGCCGCTATCTGGAGGATGCCACGTTAATACCCTGCACTTGACTGGGGAGGGTGCTTCCATCAGTGCTAAACCCAGGCTGAAAAAGAGCCCTAACTTTCAATGACAGTAAAGTGCGCTGATACCTATAACTACAAGCAGCTCTTAATTCGATTCGTGTTAATTTTGAATTTTGAATATTACTTTGTTCTCAGTGATAAAGGCAATTTGTCCGTTGCTTTACCGTATTGTATGACGACATATAGAACTCGCTGCCGACACTAAACTTTTCTGTAACATTTCTGGAATTTACGCCTCAGGGCTCATTAACCCCCTCCCCACTCACTAACGGTGTCTTCGGCGACTTTCCACGTATTCTGTATTCGCCGTTGAGTTTTTCGCTGTCTCCAAGGTCGCTAATAATCCTTTAAATCGCAAATATCTATGGTTTCTGCAGCCATCAACGGACCTACTACTTGCACAGGGTGTTGTTATCAAGTTGACTATGTCCTTGTGTGCTCTTCGTGCAAAGCCGTTCGCCTCCGTGGGCCATGTAGCCCATACTGTGATCTGTAAACACTCGCAAAGAAAATTAAAAATTCTTGGGAATGTGAACTTTGCAAACAAGCAGAAAATTACTCGAGGAATGTCGATGACACTTCACCTAATTTACAAACCGATCCGGTTTGCGTATCCCGCCATGATTTTATTCAGCTAAGTGATTCTGTAAACGAAATTCAGACCGCAATCTCTCACCTTTCAGCTGAGTTTACACGGTTAAAGACTCAGGGCAACAGAGAACTGACATCACAGGTGTGAAACCTGATGAACTTCTAGAACTGAGGATACCTGAACCCGATACGTTATATTCAGGAATCACGGACGCAGTTGTTGAGAGTACCAAGCGGTTGAACTCCAGAATTAATCAGCTTGAAAATGAATTATTAAACTTCAGGACACCCTCATCAGAAGGAATAGCGAATATAGATCATGGAAATGAAATCTCAAAAGCACAACTGGCAGAGCTACAAGACGACATCACAGTGCTACGCAAAGAAAACAAGATGAAATTTATACTCCTTGATATCTATAATAAGATCGAACTGAGTAAGCTAGCCGATCCCAGAAAACTCACTAACCTTCTGAACCCAAACGATCTTCGTAGATTATATAAAAATCACCCAAAGGCCATTACAGTATCAGTCTACCCCGAATGTAGCAAAAAATCAAGCTCCAGTCTTCTGTCAGAAGGTCCGGGTAGGAACGAATCTGAAAAACGGTCAAACACTGGACATCATCGAGCGCCATCTCCTCGCTCCAGCCAGCTTCTAAAAACAGACGGGAAAGGGCAAAAACCACCCACAAAAGTCCACCATTCACGCGCGCTCAAGAAGAACATGAAAAGGGCAACTGATGTTAATCACCACTCAATGAAAGAGAGGTTTCCACAATTACAGAAGCAGGTTCCACCAACGGTCTATGGAATCGCATGTAGAAACTCTCTTACTTGCAAGAATGAATTCTCTACCCCTATACCAATGACGCAAAAGTCATCATTTCCACCTTCACACTCAACTTCTCACATTTCACGCAATGCTTGTTCTGTCATACCTCACTCGCACTTCTCATCTTCACAAAGCCTGGGACTCAGTGTCGGAGCGAATTCAATATTCGAACCAGCGGATTCTTCCACACTACAATTTCCACTCCCAGTTCATCTCACTGCAAATCCATTCTATCCTATACAACCAGAGGAAAGTACACGTATCATCTTTAGAGTGAGCCAAAGAACTAATACAGCTTCACGTGCATGGCTTCGGATTGGCACATCGACCAACTCCAAACTGCAGCCTTCCCACACATCTCCCGGACTGCAGAAGTCCAGATCCTCTAGTGGACTTTTCATATCTCGTTTAGCCTCAAATATCACAGCAAATCATGTTGCTGAGGTTCTACGTGATCAACTAAACTTTCGACTAAAGGTGCAGCAACTTCACACCATGAACTCCCGCTGTGCACATCGTTCAGGGTTGAATGCGCACAACACCTGTTCAATTTAATTGGAACCGAATCTATCTGACCTATTCGCACCATTATTTGACCCTTCTATAATAGGAGAACCAGTCACCTTTCTCAACCTCCACCTCTGCACCAAAACCAAGTCTGCAACATCACCACCCAGATTGACTGGACTCGTTCCCGGACAACTTCCAACGATCTCAGCAGTCCTCCTTTCATACCATTGCTCTGCCAAGACCCACAGTTAAAGCATCACCCCGCCATGATAAGAGTATCCTGAGTCCCCTATGTGATGGTCCCCATAAAATACCGGTCCATATTTCGTTAGAAAGTCGTGCCGTTCGCTCGCTAACATGCCAACTCAGGACACCTCCAATCAGGACGGAAGTTCGTCGAACACCTGTCATCAGGGTGTACTTACAAAATATCTGGTCCATTACGAACAAATTAGATTCAGTAGACCAGATCTACCTCTCCCATGTCGCTGACGTGGTCTGCCTTGAAGAAACGTGGCTTCAACCTAATCAAGACACACTCCTCTGCTTAGCTATTGCTAAGCAGAGGAGTGCTAAGCAGGGAGCATTCTAGAGGCGGTGGAGTAGCTATACTGTATAACACCTCCCTATTCTCATATGAGAATTCGACTTCAACTACAACTCAAGCTTTCGAAGCGATTATAGTCTCGCTGCGGTCCACTCCAGCCACATTGATATCGCATCTGTTTATATTCCCCCAGGGCCTACAATTGAAATTATTGAAGATCTAGGGAACTAGCTCTTAAATCATCTTCGTCCATCTGCACAACACCACGGTGATTTTAACCTACCTCCAAACTGCCATCACCACTTTATCAGGCTCTGTGCATTCTTCAAATCCATCGACATGACACGGGTCAATGAGAACCCCACCAGGGGAGCGAACCTACTGGATCTCGCTTTTGCTTTGACACCATGAACAACTCAGGATGATTCCATCGCATTCTTCCTGTCTGGTCACCAGCCTATAGTTTTGACATGGGCATTGAAGGTACCAAACTTCAACATCCCTGACAACAAAATAGTCAAATACGTTTCAGCACCTGAATACATTAATCCTCAACTCTGTGTAGAAGGAGCATCCTGCATTCCTGGGGATGTCCTCATTGACTGCGACATCAGCCGTGCAGTGACACTCTTGTCTGACTGGATTAAATCCGTCACCGATTATGCTGCAACCAAACGAGTAACAGTAACTCCCCGTTCCAGATCGTGGTGGACTGCTGACCTCAACACCAGCTTCAAAATGAAACAATTCGAACATAAGAAATTGAAGCTTACGAATGGCAGTCAAGACAGAATTGCCTTTTTCTGCGCCAGGGCCCAGTTTAATTGAAAGAAAGCTGCTGCAATCCAAGTATATCTTGACCGCACTCTGAGGAAAGGAAAGCCATTCTATGCTGCCCAACATGGTGGATTCAATCATATGCTTGATCCTCAAGAATAGCTCAAATACATCGCCAGGTTTCCAAATACAACCAAAGTCCAATCGACAGTTGTCCTGCCTGACTATGAAAACCCCTCAGATGTCCTAGGAAATATCCAGATCACGAAACAGGAGCTCATACATGCCACAAATTCCCTTCCCACAACAGCCACTGTAGGGTAGGATGGAATTCCGCAATTTATGATCAAATGCTTGAGCACATTCATCATAGACCCTCTTCTCTCGATCTACAACAGGTGCCTCGCTCAGCATTATTTCCCACCCCACTGGAATAAGTACAGAGTATACTCCATCTCTAAAAAACAATTTGCCAGAAACGTCAGCCAGTTCGGACCCATATCAGTTGCCTCTTGTCTGTTAAAACTCTTGAAAAGGCTTTGCTACCCACAATTACTCACTAAATCCTCCAGACGGAACCACCTGAAATCCACTATGCTATCGCAAGAAAATCACCAATCACTAACTTGGCAGCCACAACAGAACGTATCCTCTCAGCATTTGAACAAAGGGCTGAGCTAGCAACTACATATCTCGACATAAGCGCAGCCTTTGATGCCGTGTCGATCCCAACCTTGCTCCTCTTACTTAAGGAGAAATTTCACATTCGAAGTGATATTCTGTGCTTTTTGGAATCTCTTCTCTGTCACAGAATACTTATTCTCCCTCGGCAACAACACACCCTATCCTGCGACATTACTGCTGGAGGACCGCAGGGGGGGGGGTGTCCTATCTGGTGTCCTGTTCACAGCTATCATCGTGCCCATTATTGCCTCAACGAATGGTCTCCTATGCTATGCCGATGACCTCAAAATGCTGACTCAAATTAATCCTGGCGACAACCCCGTTCAGCTCAGCAACAGGATCAATTCCCAACTTAAGGATCTAGAATTGTACCTGGCAAACTTCAATCTAAAAACCAACTCACTGAAGTCTGCTCTGGTTGTATTCTCTCTTAAATCCATGCCAACAGTGCTCAACGTTTCACTCGCAGGTGTACGAATACCAAACGTACCCTCGCACACAGACCTTGGCGTTCTCTTTGACCAAAAGATGTCCTTTGTCAACCAGATCGACAAAATCAGTACCAAATTTTCCCGTCTACGGTGGATCTCAAACCAGCAGCTGCTACACGTTGACATCCTCTCACTGTTAAAAGGTTCATCACCTCCCCCGCCATTCTGTATGGTGCAGAAATATGGGCCTCTGCTGCACCTACAAACCTTAAGAGGGTGTACACTGCTGAATACTGGTTACTGAAATGGGCCACTAACAAGTTTCGGCTAACTCCCGCTACCACAACCACCATGATGACACAAGCACTCGACATCCTGAGTGCTTGTGTCAAGATAATGATCGTGGAAAACAGGCTTGTTTTCATTGCCAAAGTCATCACAGGCCAGGTATCATCTTCAAATATTTGGAACGCTTGCTCTTGGAGGATTCCACATAGTGTGCATAGCGTTGGAGGAAAGGCGCCTCAGGTGGTTTCCCACATCTGCGCCATATATACTCTGTGGAGACAAACAGTATCACTGTGAAAGCGAGAAAAATTTTTTTGTGTTGTAAATGAAGTATTGTGCTGGGTTCTGTTGGGTGTCCTGGCTTTTGGCCGCAGGGCCCCTGTAGGACCCCACGTTGCCCGCACACATCACTAGGAGGTAGCTTTTTTTTTTTTTTTAGGAGCATTAGCAACTAAGGCCATATTGCTCCGGGAATATGCAGTGGTCATTCCCTTGACCTTTCCGCATCCTCCGTATTTGGTAGTGGCGGGCTCGAACCCCGGTCTAATCAAGAAGCGTGTGCTACGCACTGCTGCTCCTTCCCACCTGGCTACGGAGGCGCCCTAGGAGGTAGCCAGGCTGCCCATTATTCTCTGGCTAGTGTCCTCCAGGCCTCCTGAGCTTCCTGGAAAGAGAGTAAGTAAAAAAAAATAAAATAATAATAATAATAATAAAATAAAATAAAATAATAGTGTACAGGGAGTACAGGATGTACTGGAGAGGGTAAAGGAAAGGTGGTATAGACAGAGCGAAGGAGGCTGTTAGGGAAGGCACCTCCACAGGTTGGGTGGGAATTCTATTACCTAAGCGGAAGTGGAAGAAGAGGGCCCCTCGAGAGGGTGGGAAGACAATCATGTATCAAGAGAGACACGGATGAAACAATTCAAGCGACCTGAGTGTCAAGTCCAGTAGTTAGAAATGGTCACAATCTAGGTGAAGATATTCAGTATATGAGAAAAACGGTGTTGATCAATGTGCATCAGGTCCAAGACGTTGTACCAGTGATCTTCTTCTAGTGAAGAGATCATGGGCGAAGGCAGAGAAAGCGTGGTACTGGTCTTCCTCATTGATTAGAAAATGTTCATTTCCTCGAGGCAAGGCATGTATTTTTGATATGAGCAACGTTCGCAGGTCCTCGTAGAGCGGGCAAACATAGAGGCAATGAACATCCTCTACAAACTTGCCTCTATGAACATCCACGATGTTCATAGAGGCAAGTTTGTGATTTATGGATCCATGGCCTGTAATCAGGAAAGTGGTATATAACCCTGGGCTGTACCATGCTGGAGCTTTAGGGTAGATCTGGGCTATTTCAGGTAAGAATTTTTTTAGTGATGGAACCTTTGAGGGTGGTGTTCCATCTGTTTTGCCAGATGTTAAGAAGGTAGACTGCATGGCGCTTTTTGTATTCTTTGATGGTGTTTTCTGGGTTTGTAGTCAAATCCAGGATGGTGGTAGGGAGTCCCTTTGTGAGCCGGTAGTGCACGCCTTTGCGAATTATCTGCAGGTCCAGAGGGAGAACTCCTGCCAAGACTTGGAGCGCTGGGTTGCTTACTGTGCAGCAGGCATGGGTGATAGTGCAAAGTGCAAAGTGTGTTAAGTGTCTAACGGCACCAGGGGTTTCCCCCATCTCCGCGTTGCTTTCATTGTGAGTGTACCAGTTCACTGGGAAGGCCAGAGATTTTAAAGTGTGTGGATCATGTGAGTGTGTTAAGTTATGTACCGTTGTTCTTCTGGCCATTTAGCTGCTGGACCCCAGCTGAGGCCCAACGTTGCCCGCACTTCGCCCCGTGGAGGCAGATCAGGTAACCACTAGTTTAAAATTGCACTCTGGCCGGTCCTGCCCCGTAGTTTCCTGGGATTTCAGTGGCTAGGACCTTAAAAAAAAAAAAAAAATTGCATGGGAATATTGCGCTACAATTGGAAAAGCCAAAATGGCGGGCGAACAGCGTAATTTAGACACGGTTATTTTTAGCGTGTGGGGCATTCGCTTGCATACAGATAGAGTTGGGTAGGGAGAATGAAGACTGGTGGGATAATGACCGAAGAATGGGGTAAATAGGGAAGACGAACCCAGGTGGAATCAGTGGGGCATGCCCATACCCCACCAGAGGGAAGAGTGGGGTCGGCAAGGAGGGGAGGAGACAGGAAAGCCGTCGCCTCCCCCGTCGGGGTAAAGGAGAAGAAAGGGCCGAACAACGGAGCCAGCTCAGATCACTAACATGGCGTGTATGCAGCAAAGTTTTGGCTTCGTTAGGTCCATGACAGTGTGCAGTCCATTAGTTGGTCAGTGTTGGGACAGGATCCCATCCACTGCTGTTCCAATAATCAGGATGTCAGTGTGAGATGGTGTCACTAAGGGGATATAGATCTCATCCAGTAAAGTCCTAGTCATTGTTGTCCGTTTCAATTGTCAGAGTTCCAGTGTCGAGTTTAGGGAAGTTGTGGTAATGCTCGTAGTCTGCTGAACAGTTCGTGCGCAAATTTCGAGAGGGCTCTATAGTACTCCTCCTCCCACAGTACAAGGTGTTCCCGATCCTTTGGGCTGAAACATATTTTTGTTATAAAGTGACATCTTATATCATCAAGGAGGGGGTATTCATGCATCAGATGTGTCCATGTCTGATTTTCACCGCAGTGGCATAGTGGTGATTCTTTTATTCCGAAGGTCGAAAGTTTGGCATTAAAGGAACCATGTCCCGTTAAAGGAAGGTGGCATAGAGCCCCTGTGAGAACCAGGCCGGTTGGTGGGGGGATAGAATTGGGTAAAGTCCGGGATAAATTTTCGGGTTATGGAGCCTTTAGTTGATTCTGCCCATCGGGACTGCCAGGTTTGCCGGAGATGGTTGATAAGACGTTTTTTCTCTATGTTGCTGTTGTTGGCTGGATCGGTAGTGAAGCCGATGCAGGATACACTTTTACCTTTGGGCAGTTGAAAGAGCATGCCGCAGCGGACAATTTCCAGGTCCAGGGGGAGTGATCCTGCCAGGGTCTGCAGCGCATGAGAGCTGACAGTGCAGCCTGCTCTTGTGATGGTGAGCAAGATACTATGCTGTATTGATTCTAATTTGATTTTGTTCACAGCCGTGGTTGCTTTGTTGTACCAAATCACTGCAGCGTATGAGACGGCAGGGATATAAAAAGCCTTGTAAAAGAGAGACAGGGTCCGTTTCCGTAGTCCCCAATCTTTTCGTGTGACTCTTGCGATGAGGGCTGAGTAGTTCCTGATCTTTCTCTGGAGATAGATGAGATGTGTGGTAAAGGATAAGTTTTTATCTAATACGATTCCGAGGTATTTTAGTTCTGTAGTTGGTTTAATCATGGTTCCTTCTATTTTGATTTGTGATGGCCTTCTCGTGTCGAGAGAACCCTTGAGGAGTATTGAGGATATCTTGGTTGGTGATATTGTTAGATGGTTCTGTTTCGCCCACGGTTGCAGGGAGTCAATTGCCCGGTTTGCAGTGGCTTCCAGTTGTGCCCGGCTGTCTGCCTCCAGCGTCAGGACGAGGTCGTCTGTAAATGCTTGTACACTGCCACGTTGAGATTCTGATTGAGGAAGCCGTCCATCACCAGATTCCAAAGGAGTGGCCCCAGGATTGAACCTTGTGGGCTTCCCCGGAAGATAGGCGAGTAAGTTGAGAGTAAGGAGCCCATGCTGAGATCCTTCTATGAGATAGGTAGGTTTTGATAGAGTGGTACAGGTTATTGGAGATATTTGCCTCCCTGAGTCTGCCGAGGACGCTTGGTCACCAGAATGAGTCAAATGCCCAGGCAAAATCGACAGATAACATTAGAAAGTATTTGCGGTCACAGTTGTTAGCTGCGGTTATAATGCGTTCCAAGGCGTCTACAGTGGAGCAGCCTCTACGAAAACCAAATTGTTTGGGGGATCGGAGCCCTGCTTCTAGGTAGCGGGTTTCTATTCTGTTGTGGAGTAAGTGTTCAAATAGTTTGCTCACTACCGGTAATAGTGTAATAGTGCTATAGGTCTGTACGACTCCGGAAGTTCCCGTGATTTTGTGGGGTTCTTCAAGATCAGTCGGATCCGTGCAGATCTCCAGTCGTGAGGAAAGTAGCCTGCAGAGAGACAGTGATTGAACAGGTTTAGGATAGTTGTTGGGATGTATTCTACGGCCTTGTTTACGATCTCTGGTTCCAGATAGTCTTCACCAGGATTTTCTTGTTTCGTATTTTGGCGGTTGCCAAGTAGAGGTCTGATAGTGTGAATGGTTCTTCGCGTTCTACTGGGTTGTAGTTTGCGTTTTCTTCACAGAGACGGAGCTGCTCCAGGGAGTGAGCTGTCTGGAGTTGCCGAAAGGTGGTATTGAGGATATTGTCTATTGATTGGTGCTTGAATTTGTATAGAAGCCAGCAGGTGTTTTAGTTGAGGGAACTACCTCTCCTTTGGGTAGTTTGTTCATTGCGACGTTATATACAATCCCACAAGGGTATTCGTTCCCGGTAATTGAAACTAGCATTTCCCAGGATCGTTTCTTCTGTGTTCTGATCAAGGCGGTGTATTCATTCCTGACGTTGCGGCGTTGCTGCCTGAGGACCTGTACCTCTGCTGCCAGCCAGGATCTTCTTGCTCGTTGAAAATTTTTCCTGCGTATATTTACCTCGTGTCAGAGTCTCTGAAGCTCCGGGCACCACCACAGGTGAGAAAGTGTAAAGTGTGTTTGGTGTCAAGCGGCACCAGGGGTTTCCCCATCTCCGCATTGCTTGCATTGTGATGGGTGTGCCAGTTTACTGGAAATGCCAGAGATTCAAAAGTGTATGGATATTGTACATGTGTAGTGTCGTGTACCGTTGTTCATCTGGTCATTTAGCCACTGGACCCCTACTGAGGCCCAACGTTCGCCCACTTTAGCCCCATGGAAGCAGCCCAGGAAACACCAGTCGACTAAGATTTACTTTGGCAGGTCCTGCCACGTAATTTCCTGAGATTTCAGTGGCTAGGACCTTATATAATATATATATATATACACACAAATATATATATATATACACACAAATATATATATATATACATAATACACACAAATATATATATATATATATATATATATATATATATATATTCATGCTACACACAAATATATATATACATATATACACACCCTCTATGCGCTTGCGTGGCAGGGAGGCGCTAGGAATGAGAGGCCGAAAGTAGTGGGCGAAGGTGATTTTAGATTGTGTGGGGCATTGCGTGCAGGTAGAGTGGGGGAGTAGATTGAAGACTTGGGTTGAAAGGCAGGGAGACATGGAGCCGATAGAGAAGACAGCTCCAGTTTACAGTGGGGTAAGCCCCTGCCCCACCAGAGTAAGAATGGGGGTGGTGCGTGGGGGGTTACGGTGGAACCGTCACCTCCCCCACCCGCCGGGGAGTGGTGGAATAGTTCAGCCAGGCAAGGGAGCTGGCTTAGGTTGCCAATACGGCGTACATGCAGAGACTGCGATTTGTTCATGTGGCATTTGGTATAGACTAGTAGGATTGAGCCGCTTGTAGGATTTAACTCGTCTTCTCTGATGTCCGTGTGAGCCAAGTTTGGCCGCCTATTTGGAGGTCGCTCATTGTAAATGGGACCCGTCCAGTTAAATCAGATTTTAGCATCCATAGGATAATGCGTAGAGGGCTGCTCGCCGCTTTTGGTGTATAGTCCGTCTGTAGGTCAAGATTGAGTATTCAAGAAGCAAATCCTGGTCCATTTGATGCTGGAGACGTAGGATCAATAAGTCTAAGTCAATTCAGTGCAGTTAATGCAGCATTTGTTGAGAGTCGCTCGTGGGACCCATGTCCCCTCTATGGATATTTGGAAGAGTAGGATTTATTGTCCATTAGGGCGGATTCCGTTGTTGTTTGGGAGAATGGATCTGCCAACCAGAATGCAAGTCCGGGTCGTATATTGTGCATGGAGGCTGTGCTTGCTCTTTTGTTTGGAGGTTGCCCTTGGGAGCCATGTCCCGTCGGTGAGTCAATTTGCAGAGAAAAGGAAGTGAGTATGGTTGAGGTTGAGTTCTGCCATGATGTCCAGCCTTATCCACTGGGGTAGAATTTGGAGGTTCTTCCCCCATACTCCTCCTGTGACACCTGTTCCGTTTCGTTATAGTTGGTGATGAGTTGGGATATTTAATGGTCCTAGCCCAGTAATCTGGTATGGAAGGAATTATAAAAGTTTCCACTTGATCATTGAGCTTTCAGATTTG
Organism: Mastigoproctus giganteus; assembly: GCF_048544385.1. Lineage (NCBI taxonomy): Eukaryota > Metazoa > Arthropoda > Arachnida > Uropygi > Thelyphonidae > Mastigoproctus > Mastigoproctus giganteus. Next base: position 427,759 of record NW_028328296.1, on the reverse strand, counting down.
GGGTGCATGGAGTACTACATTTGACCTTGTTGTTCGTGATTTGGAGGCAGTGGAAGGGTTAGTCGTCTAGTGTATGGGCTCTGAGCAAATTCAGTTAAGGCTTTGTAGGTTGTCCCATCCTCCAGCAGGTGGTGCTCCTGGTGTTTAGGTTGCAGCGCAATTGTGTGATCAGCTGGGCACGTAGATCATCATACAGTTCACACTCATGCATCTGGTGATCCCAGGTCTCGGGAGAGCCACAGGCACATGCAGGATTGTTTGCGATTCCAAGGAGATGAAGCTTGTGGCGGATCGCTCATTGTCCTGTAAGGAGGTAGGTGACATTCAGTCCGGCGCAAAACCATGTCGGAAATATAGGGCACACTTGCTCCAGATTTGGAAGGAACTTTCGCGTGACTTCTCCCTTATCAGAGTCTGTCCAGCGCTGTTGCCAGATTGATCGGAGGTAGATTTAAAGCTTGTTCTTCTCAGCTTTCCAATTGCTTGTCAGATCTGGTGTATGGTCCAGATATGTTGTAACCTTTCCCCCTCCAAGCTGCTGCAGCATGCCTGTTCGGGTAGCCTCGAGGTCGAGGGGCAGAGCCCCTGTAATCACTTGCAGTGTGTGGGCCGACACTGTTTTGCATGCACGGGTGATGGTCAATAAGATCGGTTTATGTATAATTTCAAGCCGTCGGCGATTTACCACGGTTGAGGCCTTGTGGTACCATGTGCCAGAGGCATATGTGATTGCGGGGATGATTGCTGCTTTATACAGGGTCGCCAGAGTACGCCTTTTCGGCCCCCAGTCTCGGCGTGTAACTCTGGCGAGCATGGCTGCATAATTTTTTATCTTATTGTGCACATACTTTAGGTGTGGAGTGAACGACCGGTTCCTATCCAGGATAACTCCCAAGTATTTCAGTTCAGTAACTAGCTTGATAGTTCTGTCTTGTATTTTAATCTGTGGTGGTCTGGTTGGGATTAGGTAACCCTTCAGTAGGATGGATTGAGTTTTGGTGGGCGCAATTGTGAGACCATGCCTTTCCGTCCATTCTCGGAGTTTGGTTAGCGCTGTGTTTGCAAGAATTTCCATTTGGGCTCTTGAGTCTGTGGCTAGCACCAGGGAAAGGTCATCGGCATACGCCAGTGCCCGTACATCCCCTAGGTCGAGGTGGAAAAACTTGTCCAAGACAAAGTTCCACAGGAGCGGACCCAATACAGAGCCCTACGGGCATCCCCGGTGTACTTGTCGCTGGACCCTGCAGTATGGGGCATGAACCAAGACCCTTCTTCCGCTCAAGTAGCTTTTTATGCAGCTGTACAGATTTATCGGCAGATGAGCTGCCCTGAGTCTTGCGAGGACGCTCGGCTACAAAAGGGCATAGAACGCCCCCGCAAAGTCGATAGAGATTAAGTAGATATTTCTGTGAACAGTTTTCTGCCATATTCATGATGCGCTTCAGTGGGTCCAGGGTGGATTTTCCTGACTTGAAGCCATATTGCCCGTTTGCAGGAAGATTTGCTGTAAAGTAGTGTATTTCGATTCTCTGTTTGAGCAGTTGTTCTAGCGCTTTACTGAGCACAGAGAGGAGTGCAATTGGTCGGTAGGATTCTGGTAAATGTGGCTGTTTATTTGGATTTTTGAGAATTAGTTTCATGCTAGCAACTTTCCAATCTGAGGGGAATGCGCCAGAGTAAAGACAGTGGTTGTACAGTTCCAAGAGCAGGTCCGGGGTAAATTCGGCCACCTTCTTGACCAGTTCTCGCTCAAGCATGTCGAGTCCAGGGGTTCTTTTGTTTCTAATTTTGTTTATGGCAATTTAGGGTTCTGGGTGAGTAAAGGGATCCTCTACCTGGGGCGACTGGTAGGCCTCATTGGCCTGGCATATCTGTTGTTGTTCATGGGTGTTGTCTCCTCCTACAGGTTTGAAATTGGCATTTAATATATTATTGATGGTGTCCTGCCAGTTGTTGGTCATAGTGCCTTGGGGGTGATGGTGGAGGGCACATCACTCCCCTGGGCAGCTTATTTGTAGTTAATCGGTAAATGATGCTCCATGGGATTGAGTTGCCCACAGTGGAGACTAGATGCTCCCAGGACAGCTTTTTCCGTTGCCTGATCATTGCAGTGTATGCGTTTCTGGCCTCCCTTTACTGTTTGCTGAGGAACTCTACCTAATGGAGGGGGGCCAAGTTCATCTGGCTCTTTGGAAAGCGCGCCTCTTCTGATTCGTGGTTCTCCTGAGCAAGTAGAGTTCCCGCGACCACCATGGGACAGCGCCGGGCATCGGGATCCTCTTCTTGATTGTTTGATTAGCTGCACTCACAATGGCATTGGTGACCGCACGTTGGTGTTGATCAAGGGTTTGGTTCTGTAGTTGGTCGGTTGTCAGATTGTATACATTGTTGATGATGGCGACTTTGAACGCATCCCAGTTGGCTTTGTTAACTGCGTACCTGTTCTGTTTGAAGCTGTTTATTGGAGCTCGGTAGAGTGATCTTTGCATGGTGAAGGTGATGGCCCTGTGGTCAGAGCTGGTCCAGTCTGTCAAGTGGCCGGCAAGGGTTCTGGTAGTCATGGTGGCATCGATAGTGGCTTCCCATAGGGTCGAGCTGAATGTGGGAAGGTTGTTAGGACGATTAATAACAACAAAGCTGCTGTTTTCCAGGAACTCCTCCATATGCTGGCCGTTTCTAGAGCCTCTGCGCTCCGGATTCTCGCTATGCCACAGGGGCGGGCGGCAGGTGAGGTCAGAAGAGACAAGAATTTTTGCTCCTGAGAGTTCAGTTTGGACTTGTTGTAAGTACTGAATTGCTGGAAGGATATCCTCCCCTGGATGGCAGTATAGTGAGATCGCATAAAGTTCGCCTAGGGAGGAGACGATGTGTGCACAGGAGGCCCATTCAGAGCAGAGGTGCGAGATCTTAGTGACCGTTATATCCGGATTCCTGACCACCACCGCAGACCAGGGGGTTGCGCCATCCGCCTGGACGATCTTGTAGTTAGGTGGATATCCCCGGACAGCGCCTGCACAGATGTAGGGTTCCTGGAGCAGGAGGATGTCGAGGTTTTCCTTCTCAGCCTTCTGTCTGATCTGTCCAGCTACAGCAATTGCTCACTGTGCGTTAAGTTGGAGGAATTTCATGCAACTGGTGTTATGTCTTTTAGGCAGAGTCGCCATAATGCATTCTTAGTTGTTGGGCACTTCTTGCTTTAATATAGACAGGGCATTTGTTATCTCTGGTTGAATGTGCGTGGGGAAGCTTTTGCCACCTGCAATTTGCACAGACTGGATCATTTTCTCTGTTGGGGCAATTTCCAAAGTTGCGCCCTTTCTCAGCACAGTGTCCGCAGCTTGCCTCCCGTTGAGCACATGTGTGAGTGGTGTGGCCGAATCGGCAACACCGGAAGCACTTTGGCACAGCAATATGCTCCCTGAAGCGATGTGAGCTCCATTTGATGTATAGTCTCTCTTGTTTTGTTATGAGTTTCCATGCATCAGGGGCCAGCCCGACCACCCAGTTTGTCCGGTTTTCATTTCTACTCTTGGTTTGGTGCTTGGGCATTAGTAGGGTAGTTTGGTCTCTATCGGGTAAGTCTTGCTGGAGGTTGCGTATATATATCTCCTCACATATGGCAGTAGGAGTCAGGTCTTTGTCGATGTCAAAAATGACAATGGAGGGGCCTTTTTCTCTTGGCAGCTCAGCAGAGAGTCCAAGCGTCGGAATCTTGGAGTTATTGATAATGAGATCTGCATCACTTTTGGTTTCAGTCTCAATTATCACCCCTGTGTTTCGGATCTTCCTAATGACTCTGATTTTAGCCGTTCTAAACTCTTGAGTTAGGGAGTCAATGACCTCTTTCTTGACTTCGCTAGTTTTAAGAGTGTCGGTGGTTGTAGGTTTGAGAATGACGAGGTGTGGAATAGGGAGCAATGTCTTCCTGGGTGCCGGTTTGGTGGTGTTGACAATAGTAGTGGCAGGTTTGGTCCTCAGCGCTTCAGAATATGTCGGGGCGCACTGTGGCATTTGTCATGCCCCGCATTCGATGTAGGCGTGTAGCCATGTGATGGCTCTCTCGTTTTCAACATGTGTGTCATGCAATATTGTCTCCATCTTGTGAAAGATGGTGACAATCTGTGATCTCCGGCCAGACGATATCCTACTGGGATTCTCCTTAAAAATGGTTTCTAGGTCCGTTTTCAGAAAGAGAGTTTTCTCGTATACGGAGCCTTCTGGTATGGTATGGTCCAGACATAGTTCTTGTTGTTTTTCGCAATTTCTTTCTTTTTGCGATGCATTGGCTTCTGGCTGTTCTTTTGTTTCAACCCGAGATCGTGTTTCGCGTTCCGGTTCAGGAACCACTCGCTTGCGGGTTTTCCGCTTGGTTGGGGGGATCCTAGGTCGGGTGTCCTCTATATCCAACAGTTGATCAATAATGATGGGATCATCATTTTGTGTCTTTGTCAGGGAGTGTTTGTGCTTGTCTTTCCCCTCCATATCCGTGGATCCCGGATTACCGGGACTGTTCGGTTAATCGGGTTCACGATGTTGGGGTTAGATGGTTTGTTAAAAATGATGGTGGCGATCGATGCCAACCACAAGTTCGTGGGTGTATTTGAAGGTACACAGTGGACTGTGGAAGTTTTGGGGTCTCCCCACAGCACTTGGAGAGGGGGAGGAACGCCGGATATAGAAATGCTCCTAAAAGAACGGTACTACTTTCCCAGCGGGATATCTAGTAGCGGCGAAGACGTTCGTGACATTCAGATTTCTGGTAGAAGCACAGGTGCGAAGATAGCCTCTCTCTCCCTCCATGGAGAGTTTATGGTGGGGGGGGGCACATTAAAGTCATATTTCTTTGGTGATATTATTCGGTAAAGGCACAGATTGATAGAGCACAACAACTGCTCAGTTTGCACTAGTTGGGGCACCTCCCCAGTCAAGGTGTCAGGTGGAAACGCGGCCGCCGTGTTATATCGGCAGCCTCTCTATAGCCCTGCTGTCAGCGACATGGTGACCATGCAGTCTGGCAACAAAGGATACAGATAAATAACGCTTCAACCTGACCAAATTCCCAATATATAGGCAAACGTTTCTCACCAATGGAATCCAGTCCAGTTTGTCTTCAAGTGAGAATACATTTCATGGCACTGACGGAAGTAAAACACATTTTTTAAACTGAAATTTCGCGGAGCGATGAAACACACGTCTGTTCACAACGGCAGTCATATTGGCGATCTCACCACGGGTGATAGATATAGGTATAGGTATGTTGAGGGTCTGACGGCTCCGGGGATTTCTCCCATCTCCGCGTATGTTCTATGTATCGAGTGACAGTACCCTGTCGATGCCAGAGGTTTAAAAATAATGTATGGGTCATGTGGTATGTAGTTGTTGTGCCCATTGTTCATCCAGCCTGTTGGCTGCCGGGCCCCCAGTGGGACCCGGCGTTACCATACCTAGCGACGGGGACGCCGGCCTGGTGTACCAAGAGACTAATTATACTCTGGCAGGTCCTGCCACTTACTTTCCTGGGATTTTGGTGACTAGGACCTAAAATAAAGGTTGGAGTTATCGCTGTTGATTTAAGTAAAATTGCATTTAGAGAGTGCTGCGTGGGGTTTTACGCTGAAAGAACTATTTCTAGAGAGCCTGAAAGGTCGGGCAAAATTTGATGTGATTTAAATTTGGACATGTGGGGCAGTCGCTGTAAAAGAGAAAGTAATGGAAGGGAGGGTGTAGATGGGGGATGAAATAGGAAGAAGAGAGGGTCGGATAGGAAGGTGCTCCCCCATTTTAAGTGGGGCATGCCAATGCCCCACGACATGGGGAGGCGAGGAGAGAGAAAAAAAATAAATAAAAAATTTAAAAAAATTTAAAATAAAATAAATAAAATAAAAAATAATAATAATAAATAAATAAAATAATAAATAAAAAAATAAAAAAAAATAAATAAAAAATATGGGGAGAAGAGGAGAAGAGTAAATATCCCCTCCCCGAAAAAAAAACCGCACAAGGGAGTGCAGTTTTGGGTTGACAGTAGGCCATCCAACTCATCCTGAAGTCTTGACTTTCTGTTGTAAGCTGAGTTTTTTTTTTTACTTGTTTGACCTCCTGCATTCTTTCTAGTTGGGTTGCCTTTGGTATATTTCTATCATTGCTTTCCTTCTAGAAAATGGATCCTGGGCATATTGACTGAGTGCCTTGTAGTCCTCTTGAGAGTCTAACAGTCTGGGTTCTTGGTTGTCTGGGTTATATTGGATTGCCGTTATTAGGCGTAGTCTCAGGTCATCATACAAATCGCACTCAAACATTAAGTGTCTCCAGGACTCCAGGTTGCCACAGGGACAGTCCGCGCTATTTATGATGCCAAGTTGGTGAAGTTTAGCTTTAAATGGGCCGTGCCCTGTAAGGAGGAATTTTTATTTATTATTTATTTATTTATTTGTTTTGGGCGGCACCTGGAACGTTAGTTCATCTCCGCCTCGTTAACTTATACACCTATACAAGGATTAAATACTGTACAAAAGAAAATCTCAACAGATTGAGGTAAACACAGATAATTTAAAAGTAAACAATGAAAGTAATCTTATGCATATTAACATAAAGAAAAAAAAAAAAAAAGTTCAAAGAAAATAATTAGGGATAACAGTACCATTCAACCGACAAAACTTTGCACAACCCAGAAGCAGGCACAAACCTTAAAAACAGTTGAGGTTAAATCCAGTAAGTCCTGCAGTCATTGGTAGCAAAGTCACAGTCAATCACCAATAACAAAGTCACAGTCAGTTAACAGCCATCCGAGCAAAGGAGCACCGGAATTTTCATCGCCTAATTGAGTTATAGTTGTAGGACACTTGTAGAGTTTCAAAAAAAAAAAAAAGCATAACACAAACACAGAGCACAAGTCCAGAGTTGTAGATCTTGTTGAGAAAATGGACGTCATTGCAGTGAAGGTGAAGAGTCTTGAGCTGAATTTGAAACATTCGCATGTGTAGTCATTGCAGAAAGGATTGCGAGCCTTTTATTGAAGGTTGCCTTAGCAAAATCCTGAAGAGCGCGGTAACTCGTGGCATTTGATACAAAATTAGGTTCCAATCCTGATGAAAAGTTGGGAATTGCATTCTGCAGAATTACTCGAAATTCATTGTATGAGGGACAAGAGTACAACACGTGCTGCCAATCTTCCACACCGCCACAATGGCAGAGTTCCGTAGGAGACAAGCGAAATTTAAACAATTTCTTATTTAATGATCCGTGTCCTGATATCAAATATGAGGTAAACAAGTCAAGGCTAAACCAGACTGTAGATTTTTTATCCATAAGAGAGTCAACTTCAGGAAAAAACTTATGCGTTACACTGCCCAGTGTTGTGTCATCCCACCTACCCTGCCACAAGTTGATCAACTCTTGCCAAATTCTTTGTCGTTCGGCTTTAACATCAACTTGAGTGTTAATAGAAATACCAAAGATCTGAGTGGAAATCTGACGTTTCAGGCGATAACATAAGCCTCTGAAAATTACGTAGAGATCGAGTGGTAACGTCCCGGCTAAAACCTGTAAGGCAGGTGTTGAAACTGTTCGACAAATCTTCAAAATACAAAGTAACATTGTACGCAGGATTGACATCAATTTTGATTGAAATTGTACAGTCCGCATCCTATGGAACCAAGCGCCAGCAGCATAGGTAACCATAGGGAGAAACACAGAGTTATAGTAGATTCTTAAACATCTTCTAGAAAGACCCCACTCAGTTCTAGAAACTCTGACAAGAGCGCCGGTGAAATTTCTGATCTTAATTCGTAGATTGGATAAATGAGGGAGAAAGTTTAACTTGCTGTCAATAGTTATTCCCAAAAGTTTAATTTCCGTTATTAGAGGTATTTGTCTGTTGTTTATTTTAACTCTTGGTGGTCGACGAACATCCAATTTAGAGCCAAGGATCATAATTTTTGTCTTGGTAGAACTAATTTTTAACTTATTTTCAACTGTCCATTGTTGAAGATCAGATAGAACTTTCTCAGCGGATATTTCAATAGAAGATCTTGAATTTCCACCAACAAGGACTGTCAAATCATCCGCATATGCCATGATCTTCACGTTGTCAAAAGTTCGGGTAATCCAACCTTGCAGGACAAAGTTCCAGAAAAGTGGTCCCAAATGGAGCCTTGAGGACACCCTCGAAAGACCTGACGCAAAATTTGTCTGTACTTAGATCTGGTGGTGATAAATCTGTTAGAGAAATAGCTCTTAATTAGAAGATAAAGTTGCTGGGAACATTCGGCATGACGTAAACGTTCGAGGGCACTTTCCCACCAAAGGGAATCAAAAGCACCCTCAAAGTCAATAAAGATAGCAACAGTATACTTGAAACTGGAGTGTTCAACAGAAGAAATGAAGTCTACAAGGGCGTCCTCGCAGGACCTTCCAGGAGTGAATCCGTCTTGATTAGTCGCAATTAATCCCCGTTCCAATAACAAGTTGTTTAATCGCAGGGCAATTAAACGTTCTAATAGCTTACCAAGGTAGGCCAATAAAGCTATAGGCCGATAAGACCTCGGTTCCTGGGGGGGCTTGTCAGGTTTCCTAATCAGCTTGATAAGGGCTGTCTTCCACAGATCTGGGAAAGTCCCAGCATCTAAATATTTATTGAAAAGTTGTAGAAGTATACTGGGCTTAATCTTGGCGAGCCGTACTATAAAGGTACTCTCCAGCATGTCCATCCCTGGGCATTTCTTAACTTTCACTTGTTTGACCGCTGTGTCCAGCTCAATGGCACTAAAAGGCTCAATCTTAATTGAAGAAACATACAGAGAATTGGCAGAACGAATATTAGTGTGAAAATCAGAGTCGGAGCTCACATTGTCCTGTAGAAAAAGATTATCTAGAATAATGTTTACAGAATCCGCCCAGTTAGTGGTCTCCAGACCATTGTATATGATCGATCCATACACTTCTCGTGTAAATAATTTATTTCTTACAATTTTATAAAGTAGCCCCCACGGGTCTGCATTACCAGAGTTGTGCACAAATTCTGTCCAAGTTTCCTTCTTCCTGGTAGCAATTGCCTTCACATAACGTTTCTTGAGATCAACGTAATTATTATAAAAGATGCGAACATCAGCCTGAGACAAATGACGATTGCGCTGACAGGTGCGTCGAGCGTGGTGGACCTGTTTCCGAAGCAAAGATAATTCTGACGACCACCAGGAACAAGTTCTGGAATTGACACGTTTTTTCCTTGATGATTTATATGATGCATTAATCAAAATTTTTTGAATCTGTGTCGCAGCTTCAGACACAGACATGGCGTCTAAATGAGAGTTAGTCAGTTTGGATAAGTCAGCATTTACGGAGTATTCAAATATGTCCCAATTAATGTTATTAATTGAGAAGCGAACGTACTCAGGTACACAGATACTCGAATCTGAGGGAGGAGAAGGTATGGAGACCGAGAAAGAAATTGCCTGATGGTCACTTGTTGTCCAGTTAGGCTGTACAGTCCAATCGTTGATAGCTAGATTACAGAAGGAATTTGAAAAGGTGATATCAATATTTGATTCTCCGGAGAAGCTGGAGAACGTAGTGAACTGTTGAGGTCTGTTAAAAATCTTCATATTATTATTAATAATAAATTCTTCCAGTAATTGCCCTCGAGCATCAGAGCGTGCACTAAACCAAAACTTAGACTTGGCGTTTACATCCGCTGAAATAAGGACATTATGAGGACCCAGAAAATTCAATGTGGATTCTAAATAATTTAATGAGTTATTTAAGTCTTCAGATGGAGGGCAGTATATTGAGATGATATAAAAGGTCATGGTAGAATATGTGACAAGGATACAAGTTGCAGTTTGGTGACAGAGACCATTAATGACAGTTACATCAATTTAGTCGTTTAATACAACAGTACAAGTCTTCGGTTGCTGGTGAGCAGGTTGGATTATTCGGGTGGAAAGAGAATAACCTGTGATCTTTGAACAATCTCCTATTCGCCCTTTAGCAAAATATGGCTCTTGAATAGTGATGATGTCGATTGAGTTTTGTTCTGCTGTTAATCTAATCTCGTCCGAAACAGCTCGAGAATGATGCCCGTTGATCTGCATAAATTTCAGATTAATAGACTGAACACTAGGCAAGTTCGTACTATTAACATCACCAGCAGATGAATTATTTACACTATATACACTGGAATTGGGTGTGTTACTCATCGGCAATCCTCAGTCGTGCTGTTTCCAAGGCCTTTTCGTAGACAGGACAGTTGATATCTCTCACCGAATGGTGAAAGTCACGTTTTCCTCTCTTACAATTGATACACGATGGCTCTTCGTTTTTATTGGGACATTCGTTAAACACATGATCACCCTGCGCACAGTGACTGCAAGATGGGGACTCGCGCGTGCAGTACTGAGCGGTGTGACCATATCCCAAGCAGTGAAAACATTTCGTCACAACAGTATAAGGTCTGTGTCTATGGGAACTCCAGGCAAGAAATATGCGCTCCAGAGTAATTATATGTTTGTAAATCTTGGGAGAAAAACTAACAGCCCAGTTTACAGATAAATTTGACCTTGCTTTAGTTGAGAAACGAAAGAAAGTTCCGTTCTTAACTTCCTCAAATGTAAAATCCGAATCGCCAAGATTTTTGTTATATAAATTTTCAAGTATCTCGTCACGTGTCAATTCCTTTGGGACATCATAAATCAGTACAGTGGGGGTTCCCTTTCGAGGAACACCTGAGCTGATACCTGCAGATGTAAAAGACTCCGAGGAGGACAAACACTCCAGATCTGCTTTAGAGGCCGTTTCCAGCAAGACTCCTTTGTTCCTCACTAGCCTAAGAGACTTGATCTTAACATTTTTTAAATCCGATTTAAGAGTTTTAGCCACCAATGTCTTAACGTCAGCACTTGACTTACAATCACTGTTTTCAGAAGCTCTAAGAATTAAGACATTGTCAGGTTTCACTTTAGGAACATTTGCAGCGGAGCGGACAGCATCAGCAAAGGTAATGACAATAGAAGTGTCAGTAGCAGTGTCTTCCTGCAAAGTTGAATCATCCGTGACAATCGGGGAAGGGGACGCATCATGTCTTAATGTAGGTTTGTCTGTAGAGGAACTGTCACTAACAGATTGTTTGGCCAGCCAAGCCTCTCTTGTTGTTGTTATACCCGAAAATGTATTTATAACTCTTTCCAAAAGATTGGTACGTGTATTTATTTCTGTTTAGGGCCTTTAGCTTTTCGTTCTCTACAAGGAGATAAGTTACAACAGTCTCCAAATTAAGCCATTTATCCATTATAGTGTTACCTGATTGCTTGGTAATCTTGTTGCCTTCATAAGAAAGGAAGCTAGAGAGATCCCGTCTCATTTTTGCAATTCTGTCATATAAAATAAGAACATTCTGTCCCGGGTCGCTTGCCTGAGCATTTGTTAAATTATTTTTCTCCTCTGCACCTGCAGTTCCTATTTTATTACTCGAAGGGAGTCCGTCTGACGTTTTTTGTCAAGAGTTGATTGTGAAAGAGAATCAGTAGCAACTTTTGAAGATGAGCTTTCCTGAGAGGCAGTAGTCGGTTCCGGTGATTGAGTCACTGGCACTTGAGGGGTTAGAGGTCTTGAGATCTCACCAAGAGATGGCAACGGAAAAGAGATATCAGCTGCAGTAGGTTGTTTATCATTCATGTTAACTGAAATCAGAAATATATGCGAAGAGCAAATTTAATATCCAAAAGTGATGATACTGAGACAAAAGAAGAGTAACTTGAAACCTCTTCAGTTTTTGCCCAGGAGAACAGACTCTTCAGGTAAAATTTTAACCAGTCTGGTAGCTGATCTTGGCATAAAATGGGTGTGCTGTACAGATCTTTATGCAGATGATGAAAATTTGCGACGCATGCGTACTATTGAGACAAGCACTGCTGGCACTGGGTAAGTGTAAGTAGGAAGTAAACACCGGAGGCACAAAACGGTGTAACTGGTAGCTTCAATGCGACGCCCGTCCAAGGTCACGGAAGGGGGAAAACAGCCCCAGTCAAAATAGCAGGATAGAGCTGTAGTGGTCGGGCAAAGGAGTGGCCACCTCCCAAAAGCTTCAGCTATGGCGCCTAAGCTGAATGACCAAAGAACAATAGCAATGAGAAGAAAATGGAAGAAACTCGAAAGCGAGCTGTAATAACACAAAACTATGCTTACCAACAGAATCCTCAAGTTGTAATTATCTATTTGGTAAAAAACTGCACTTTTAACACGAAATAAATCCATAGTTCTAACACGATAATACAGGAGCTAAAAATAACGTGACCGCTATGCTACGAATCTCCCGCGAGAGGAAGGTGGTATTTCGACCAGGGTGAAACCACGCTGGCGCCTTAGGGTACAGCTTGGTGACAGTGGGGAGGAATCTTCTGGTCACTGCGCCTTTTTCTGTGTTGCTCCATCTCCTCTGCCAAATCTGGACGAGGTGGTCGGTGAGTCTTCTCTTCTCATAATTGCGGTCATTAGTGATGTCAGTGGTGAGGTCATACATTGTAGCCGATATGTTTCTGGCAAGATGGTAGAGCAGACCACAGCAGATAGCTTCGAGATCCAGGGGCAGAACTCCTGCCAGGACTTGGAGGGCAGCCGTGCTACTCGTTCTAGTTGCTTTCGACATAGTAAGGAAGATGGTCTTTTTGAATGGTTTCTAGGATCCGTTTATTCACTTCTAGTGCCGCCCTCGTGTAGCAGACAGGGGAGCCATATGTGATGGCAGGGATGAAGAGAACTTCGTAGTACAGAGACAGGGTAGTACGTCTGAGTCCCCAGTCCCTGCGAGTGACTCCAGCGACGAGGGCCGCGTATCTTCTTATCTTTTGTTTAATATATTCTAGGTGTGGCTTGAAATTTAATTTTCTGTCCAGGATTATTCCTAGGTATTTAGTCTGTTCGCACAGCTTAACTGTTTTGTTCTCAATCTTAATTTGTGGTGGTCTCCTTAAGTCTAGCGTACCTTTTAGCAGCACCGAATTTGTCTTGTCGGGTGCTAGTTTGAGCAAGTGTAGCTTCGTCCAATCCAGCAGCTTTTGCAGGGCATCATTTGCTTGCATTTCTAAGGAGGATCTGCTGTCAGCCTCGATGGTCAAGACCAAGTCATCTGCATAGGCCTGGGCCTCCACACCACCCAGATCCATGGCGAGGAATTCGTCTAAGACAAACCACGGGTGATAGTGTAAGTGTGTGTTGTTGTCTTACGGCACCAGGGGTTTCCCCCATCTCCGCGTTGCTTTCATTGTGGTTCACTGGGAAATGCGAGAGATTTAAAATTGTGTGGGAATTGTTCATGTGTTGTGTTCTGTACCGTTGTTTATCTGGTCATTTAGCCGTTGGACCCCTATTGAGGCCCAACGTTGTCCCACTTACGCCCCGTGGAGGGAGACCAGGAACCCAGTAGCTGTAGATTCACTCTGGCACATCCTGCCGCTTAATTTCCTGGGATTTCGGCGGCTACTTAAAAGAAAAAAAAAATAATAAATAAATAAACAAAAAAAAAATGTAAGGTCGGTACCAGCACTCGTGGCTCACCACAACAGGCCTGTACTCACTGAGAGATTTCTTCCCAAGCAGATGCTCGCTGCCCTCAACCGTGTGGACGCCGACATCGACAGCATAATAAGTAACAAGAAGGACAGACACAACTTTATGAAAGTCCTTGAACCCTGATATATTGCCAAGTTGTATTTGTTTTCAGTATTTGTGTTTAGCTCTGTGTTTTTATGCTGTATTTGTATTTCTTTTGCATTTGTGATCGGTATTTTGTAGCCTTTTGTGTGTGTTCGCGGTATTTTGTAGCCTTTTGTATTTGTATGTCGTATTTATCTTTTCCCTAACTGCTATATGTGAACCCGTGGCGCTCGTCGCCGTGATGGGATATTGTGCTGTAACTCTACTTCACAATAAAGATTTATTTATTTATTTACTAATGATTTTACTGACTGGAAGGAAGTGTCCACAATAAAATATCTGTACAAGACGAAAACATGCGGTCACTCGAAAGAAAGTAACTGTAGTCATTTGCATTCAAATTCGCACCAGACCAAAATCGGACTTATTAGTACTTATGCATCCCAGGATGAACTAACTAATTAGAACTTCAGCATTTGTGATGAAACGTCCTGCACGCCGACATTGTTGGCTACAGCAATTACGTAAAGCAACAAGCAAAACATTGTAACAGAGCAATAATGTAAAATATTGTTAGAAAGTAAAAATGCTAAATATTGTTCGAAAGTAAAAATGCTAAATATTGTTCGAAAGTAAAAATGCTAAATATTGTTCCTTGAAATAATTACAGTAAAGCAAAGGGGATTTTTTTTTCTCAAATTCGCACCGGACCAAAATCGGCCTTATTGGAACTTCGGCATCCTAGGACGAAGCTGACTTAGAGTTATAATGCTATTTTTTTTTATTATTTTTATTTTTTTTGTTTTTGTATGGGTGGTTCCTAGAACAAAAGTTCATCTCCGCTTCGTTGCTCTCTTCAGTTTTTACAGACTCTGTCAAGGTATGGCCAGTGTGTGCTTGTAAAAAAAAAAAAATAAATAAAAATAATAAATATATAAAATTCATTCCACATAGCACATAGGAATATCGCATAGTGGATGAAGACAGACGAAAAGGAAGGCAAGAGAGAGAGAGAGTGAGAGAAAAAAAAATTTCATCCCGCACGGGAGAAAGTGACAGGAAAGAAAAATTGTGTTTTTGAGCTTACGTGTGTGTTCTGTAGTGTGATTTTAGCTACCTGGAAGCAGTGATCAGTGCCCTCCTCCCTGGGAAACGAGTTTCCCAGGGAGGAAAGAAAAACTTGTACAAGATGAAGAGAGAGAAGCAGAAAAGAGGAGAAGGACTGTCCCGGCCCAGAGAAGCCCCAATCCAGGATGGATTGCTAGAACAGCAACATAAGCAAAAAAATAAATAAATAAATAAAATAAAATAATAATAATAATAATAATAATAATAATAAATAAAATAGACGAAAAAATAAATAAATAAAACATATAGGAAAGAGGAGATGGTCTGGTCTGGGGAGCCGCAGCCTAATGTTAGGATGAAGCTAACTTATTAGAAATTTTAGCATCTGTTGTGAAACTGAATGCAATAAAGAAATAGACATTAGAACTTCCGCATACGCGATGAAACTGACTTATTAGAACTTCAGCATCTCTGATGAAAGTTAGAGCTCTGGAGCTTTTGACAACCTCCTGGCCGTCTCCCCACAAAAGGGTATTTTTATTTCTCTCTCTCTCTCTCTCTCTCTCTCTCTCTCTCTCTCTCTCTCCCACCCTAAGTTCGGACTATAAAGGGCGAACTCCCTCCCCTATGGAGTTTTTTTTCCCAAGTGAATGAAAGGAACTGGAAATTTCAGGAAAATGAACCCTGTTTTCCTTCTTTCAGCAAACAGCTACTCGGTCAGCGCAAGAGAAGTGAAATTACATTTGCAGCTCAGAATGGAATTCAAGCATCCAAACATATGAAGCTTTTTGGTGAATTTTTCCGGCGTGTGTGATAATGAAAATTCAATTTTTCACTTGAAAATTTTTGATTGTATCAAATGCATATCAAAAGGATATGTCGAAGTTTTCATTAACAATTACAATTTTCCAACCCGTCACTATGAGTAACGGATTGTGAAAACAGTCCGTTACTCGTAGCATATTTTTTATATATACATGGATCCCATCGTACATAGTATTGTACGATGGGATCTATTGAATCAGAACCAGAATGTAGATGCAAATGATAGCGCTATATCAGCAATTACTCTAAAGAAATTGTGTTCAACGTGTTGGTCATCAAGATTTGATTGTTTACTATCATTGCGCTATAGATTTACAAAAATAATATTTAGCAAAAATAATAAAAAAATAATAAAAAAAGAAAGACGAAATATGCCAGGCAATTGGCTTGAAAAAAAAATTGGAAGCGTTAGAATTCTTTTTCCTTTTGGTATTAAATTACAAAATATTGTAATTAATTAATTTAACTTTAAAGTTACTGCAACAAAAAAATCTAGATTTTGGTCAGACAATGTTCATTTAGAGGCGTTTTTAAATTCTATGGTTTTGCTAAGAGATAATTATGAAGAAAGTAAAAGTTTTGCGTTTTCTTTAGCAAGATCTTGCGGAATTAATTTAAATTTTAGTAACAAACGCAATAGGAAAGTTAAAAAAATGTTGGAAGATTTAGCTCAAGACGAACGACTTCAAGATTCTGAAAGACGGTTTAAAGTTGATATATACTATGCAATAATAGACATTATGATACATCAATTAAAATCCAGATTTCTTAATACAAAAAATGTTGTCGATAGTTTTAAAATTTTGCAACCAGAAACACTTATCTTTTAGCGACGAAGCTCTGCAACAAGCTGCTGTAGAATTTCAAAACCGATACAATAGAGATATTTCTGATGACTTTCCACAGCAGCTATTAAATTTAAGATCATCTATAAGACAAGAAATTTTAAAAATTAATTCAATTCGGGACTTGTGCAACCTTATTTTTATTAAAAACACGTCGTTTTCTGCATTTGTTACAGACGTTTTAACGGCATGTTTTATATTCTTGACCTTGCCGGTTACTGTGGCTCGTGCTGAAAGGAGTTTATCGAAATTAAAACGTATATAAGGAACACAATAGGCCAAGATCGACTTTGCGATTTGTCCGTCTTTATAGAAAACGGTGTAGCGAATTCTGTCGATTTGAACGAAATTATAGATATTTTTTCGACTAAAAAGGATAGGACACAAAATTTCATTACAGTTTAAAATATTTGTTATAAAACTTTTTTTTTGTATATAGATTAGATTTAACATATACAGTTGGTTACTTATTACAATGATTTGTTTTAAAATTACTCCAAAACTATTATATGTGTGTATTATGTATATTTTTCCTGCGGTGTTTATTTACGTTTGTATATATGTTACTCTATATATATATATATTTTTTTTTTTTTTGTCATTTATATCTGCATGTAATACATGTCATGTATATATTTATTAATGTTACACAGGTTTTATGTTCATACATATTTTATTTCAAATCTTATTATTTATAGATATTATTCATAGATATGATCATCATCATCATCAGCCATTTTCAATCCACTGCAGGATGAAGGCCTCTCCAGCAACTTTCCACTTCCTTCTGTTTTGGGCACTGGCCATCCATTTACTACTCAAAAACTCATGAATTTCATCTATCCATCTCCGCCTTTGTCTTCCAGGTTTTCTTCTAGCTCCTCTTGGGTACCATTCTGTTATTTTCTTAGTCCATCTGTCATCATGTCTTCGAGCTATGTGTCCTGCCCAAGACCATTTTAGTTCTTTAGTTTTGATAAGAATGTCCTTTACTTGAGTTTGCTGCCTAATCCATGTGTTTCTCTTCTTATCTAACAGTCTGATTCCCAATATAATTCGTTCCATTCTTCGCTGTGTAGTTCTTAGCTTCTCTTCCATTCTTTTGGTGAGTGCCCAAGTTTCACTTCCATAAGTCATGGTGGGGAGTATACATTGGTTCATTATTTTACGTTTCAGACAAATTGGGATATTGCTCTTCAGTATGTGACTATATTTCCTGAATGCTATCCATCCAAAATTTATTCTTCTCTTGATTTCCAGCCATTTATCATTATTACAGCTAATAACTTGTCCCAGATAAGTATATGACTCCACCTTTTCAATTACTGCTCCTTCAATCATTATTTCCCTTTCCGTGGCATACTTGTTCATCATTACTTTTGTTTTAGCCATATTCATCTTTAGTCCAAAATCCTTACTAACTGTGCATCACTGATTAAGATTTTCCTCTAATTCTTTGGGATCGTGGCTTATGACCACAATGTTATTTGCAAATCGTAAATGGTTTAGGTACTCTCCGTTCACATTGTCTCCTTTCTGCGACCAGTCTAATCTTCTGAAAGCTTCCTCAAGGGCAGCAGTAAACAGCTTCGGAGATATTGTGTCTCCTTGTCGAACTCCTTTCTCGATTTTAAATTTGCTACTGTCTTTGTCTAGTCTAATAAAGGATGTAGCACTCTCATATATTTTCTTCAAAATCATAATATATGGGGTATCTATGCCTTGTCTTTCCAGTGCCCGAAACATTGCCTTATGCTGTAGGGAGTCAAATGCCTTTTCATAATCCACAAATTCCAGGCATAATGGTGTTTTATATTCATTTGCTTTCTCCATTAGCTGTGATAGTACGTGAAGGTGATCCATAGTTGAGAATCCTGTCCTAAAGCCAGCTTGCTCTTTCGGCTGATTCTCATCAAGTATTCTTTCTAATCTGTTAGTAATAACCCTTGTGAACAACTTGTAGATATGGGATAACAAGCTAATTGGTCTATAATTTCCAATTTCTGATTTATCTCCTTTCTTATGCAGCAAAACTATGATTGCGTTATTCCACTGCTTAGGCATTACACCTTTTCTAATGCACTTTGTGAACAGCCTTGCCAGTTTTTGTGTTATGTCTCTTCCTCCCAATTTTAACAACTCTAAAGTAACTTCATCTTCCCCCGGGGCTTTCCGATTCTTCATTTTCATCAATGCATGTTCTACCTCATCAGGAAGAATATCGGGTATGCCATATGTGTTGCTACTTTGCAATCCATCTTCCCCACTGCTGGTATCATTCCCTCGCTCCTTGTATAATTCTCTATAGTAGTCTTCTACTATTTGAATTATGCCTTCTCTGCTGTTTATAAGTACACCATCGCTATTCTTCAGTTTCAGTATCATTTGTCTTTCTGTATTACTGCTCATGGCTGTTGATTTAAATCCTTTGTTTTCCCTTAATGCTTGTTCTACTTTTCTTGTGTTAAATCTTCTTATGTCCTTTCTGAGTCTCTTTCTAATGGCTTTGCATAACTCAGTATACTCAATTTTCTCCCTGTCAGTGTTTTTCTTGCTCTTCATTTGTCGTCTTCGGTTCATCATGACAAGTGTTTATTGACTAATTTTTTCTTCTTTGGATTTCTGTTTCCCTATAGGTTTCTTGGGCTTTATCACTTTCAGAAAGTTGTAATATTCCTCGTCGATATCTTGGTACTGAGCAGTCTGCAGAAGCTCAAACTTGTTCTTAAGTTCCAGTACATACTACGTTTTCTCCTCCTCTGTTATTTCAAAGACATTTGTATTATTTACTCGAGTCAGTTTTTTCCTTTCCTTTCCTACATCTATATCAAGTGTACATCTTACCATTCTGTGATCACTTCCAACATTTACCTTATTCAGGACGGTAACATCATTCACAATATATCTTCTGTTAGTGAGGATGAAGTCGATTTCATTAGTTGTTAATCCATTTGGACTCTTCCATGTCCACTTTTTGTTCACCCTTTTCTTGAAAAAAGTGTTCATTACTGACATTCTTTGAGATTCTGCAAATTCCACAAGTCTTTCACCTCTTTTATTTCTTTCACCAATTCCAAAATTTCCTACAGTTCCTCTTTCTGCGCTGTTTTGCCTTTTTCCAACCTTAGCATTGAAGTCCCCCATAATAATAGTGTAGTGGGTTTTCTGCTCATCTAGAAGACTCTCATAGATATGATAGATATACTTAAAGCTTGAATTTTTGTTAATGTGAATAAAGATTGCTTACTACTTAGTTAGCTTAATTTACTTCGTAGATATACAGTAAATTTTTTTCACCGATTATTTTGTATGTATTTCTGTTGATCTTAATCTGTAATTGAAGCTATTGGGTTTTGTTTTACAATAATGAAAATTAGTAGGGTTTGATATAAATTCGATATTTATTTTTTAATACACCATTTATTCAGTACCTTCAAAAATGTATTCATTATATTTATTACAGGGTCAACAGAGGCAGAGGAGGAATTATGATGGTTTCAATTTTTTTAATCTCATCATGTTTATATTTTTTACTCCTGTTTTTGCAATTTTCATTAATTAAGTAGGGGCCCGAATATGTTCTTTGCGTCCGGGCCCGAAAAAGGGTATTTACGCCACTGTTTGAAGGTATCCATCGCCGCCTTTGTAAACATGGGACTTTTACACCTCATGACAGAGGACGACCAAATCTACGACTCCTGAAGTAGAAGGTGGACCAACTGCCAGGCCTCCACCTCACTGATTTAAACCCACTGGATTTCTTCTTGTGGGCCATTTAAAGTCATTGGTGTATTCGACTCCGGTAGCTGATGTGGAATCTCTGCAATAGAATTGTGGCAGGTTGTGAGACAATACGAAACATGCCAGGAATTTGGCATTGTCTTCGCGACTCCATGAGACGCGCATTGAAAAAAAAAATGAGGTATTTCCACAGCGTATTGAAAAAAAAGAATTTCTCGTGGCGTATTAAAAAAAATAAAAAAAGAGACAGAGAGAAAAAGAGAGATTCTCTCTTCCCCTCCCACTTTTTTAATACGCCAGGCATTAAAAAAAAAAAGAAAAAAAGTTGAGATTTACTCAAATACAGTAAAATCTGTTGTTCTATAAACTGGTGAGGACACAGCCCGACAGTTTGTCGTAAACATCAAATTGAATGTTTGGGCCAGAGGCGTGAATAACTGCTGTCATGAGAGACTGCACAAGTCTTCTCATAAAAGCTTCTTTTTCAAAAGACTGCAGAGCTCGGTAATTATCAGCATCCTGCACCAGCACTGATCTTGACCAGTGGAAAGATAAGGCACTGCGTCCCTAAGCCTGGCCCTAGAATCCGTATAGTTTGGGCTTAATACAGTACATGTTGCCAGTCTTCAATCTGTCCACACTGACATAGAGCTGTTGTTGACAACCTAAATTTATATAATTTCTTATTCATCGAAACGTCACCAGCCGCAAGTATGTAGTAAACATATTCATATTGAACCAGACATTCATCTTCTTGTTCATCAGTGTGTTGGCCTCAGGGAAGAAATTTCTCGTAACACAGCCAACTGATGAAGTGTCCCATCTATTAGTTCATTTATTAGTTATTAGTTGGTTATTAGTTCATTCCAAATTCTTTTACGTTCATGTTCGACTTCCGAGTCTAAATGAATTGCGATTCCATATAATTCTGAGGGAATTTTACATTTTAATCTGTAGGTCCATTCTCTGTAGATCACGTGTGAGTCGAGAGGCAGAAAACCTACCAGGACCTGAAGTTCGGCCGTGGAAAGTGCAGGAGGCTTTCAGAACACTTAGTTATTCTCTGAAGTGTCATTAATTTAGCTTGGAATGTACAATTTTGACCCTATGGAACCATGCGCCTGCAGCATAGGCCACCACCGGGACAAACACTGCTGTATAGTAGGGCCTCAAGGATCATGTGGAGAGGTCCCACTTATTTCGAGAAACTCTAAACTACAGCATTGGCAAGGCGTTTAAATTTTGCATCAAGGCTTGACGAATGCACCCCAAAATTCAATTTGTGGTCAATAATAACTCTGAGAAATTTAGTTTCTGTGACTATGGGGATTTGAGTATTGCAAATTTAACACCGGATGTCAAGTTTACCCCCAAGAACCATGATCTTGGTCTTGGAAGGACTTATCTTCAATTTATTTTCGTGAGTACAAATCTGTAGGTCTTCTAGGACAATTCTATCTGATGCTTCCAAGGTAGATCTTGAGTTATTGCTAAGAAGTACCATTAGATCATCGGCGTAAGCCATTATCTTTGGTATTTTCAAAAGTTCTCTTTATCGAGTCCTGTAACACCACGTTCCAGAAAAACGGTCCTAAGATGGATCTCTGAGGACACACCCTAAAATTTGACGCAGAATATTGTTATGCTTGGATCTGACTGTGACTAGTCGGTTTGTAAAGTAGAACTTGACAAGAAGATATAATTGTTGAAGGCATTCTGCAGAACGTAGACGTTCGGGCTATCCCACCAAAGGGGCTTAGAGGGGAACAGGTATCCTGTGTGCTATCAGACAGTCAGCCTAAAACACTGATGTATCCAATATCTCTCTATTACAGAAGATTTAGGAGAAGTCCGGTTGGCCTGCCTCCCTAAAATCCACTCATGCACACCTTCTTTCACGCTGACCTTTCTTCTTCAAGAAAGGTCAGCGTGAAGGGGAAAAGACCAAACCCTCCAGCAATGAGAGCACAACAATACAAATGGCCTTCAGTCCCCAGCAGCTTTCACTCTCCCTCTTACGGCAGCGAGAGGATCAGAGTGGAAGCAGAGGGTGCTAAGAATCTCTGGGTACGACCAGGCTGCCATGCACGGAAATTGAAGTTGGCCTGTTATAACGTACGATCTCCCTCGTACCGGCGGATAGGGGAAACCCTGGAGCCCGCAGAAAATAATAAAATACTTTGAATACTTTGAATAACGTACGATCACTCATCGGTGAAGACAGGATATTAGAGCTGGAAAAGGAATTAGAAAATGTGAATTGAAATATCATCGGTTTGGCTGAAACAAGAAGAAGAAATGAATCACTTATAAGTTTATCAAGTGGAAATCTGCTGTACACCAATGGAAACAGTGAAAGGAGTGAAGGTGGAGTTGGGTTTCTGGCCCATAAAGATTTTAAAAACAACATTTTTGAATTCAAAAGTACATCACCAAGGGTGTCAAGACTAATATTCAAGATTTCTAAGAGGTATAAGCTAAAGATTATAATGATTTATGCACCAACATCGAGCCATGATAATGAAGAGGTTGAAGAAATGTACACTGAAATTCAGAGTCTTTTAGATGAGCAGAAAACCCACTACACTATGATTATGGGGGATTCAATGCTAAGGTTGGAAAAAGGCAAAACAGCGCAGAAAGAGGAACTATAGAAAATTTTGGAATTGGTGAAAGAAATAAAAGAGGTGAAAGACTTGTGGAATTTGCAGAATCTCAAGGAATGTCAGTAATGAACACTTTTTTCAAGAAAAGGGTGAACAGAAAGTGGACATGGAAGAGTCCAAATGGATTAACAACTAATGAAATCGACTTCATCCTCACTAACAGAAGATCTATTGTGAATGATGTTACCGTCCTGAATAAGGTAATTGTTGGAAGTGATCACAGAATGGTAAGATGTACACTTCATATAGATAAAGGAAAGGAAAGGAAAAAACGGACTCGAGTAAATAATACAAAGGTCTTTGAAATAACAGAGGAGGAGAAAAACCAGTATGTACTGGAACTTAAGAACAAGTTTGAGCTTCTGCAGATTGCTCAGGACCAAGATATCGACGAGGAATATTACAACTTTCTGAAAGTGATAAAGCCCAAGAAACCTACAGGGAAAAAGAAATCCAAAGAAGAAAAAATTAGTCAAGAAACACTTGTCATGATGAACCAAAGACGACAAATGAAGAGCAAGAAAAACACTGACAGAGAGAAAATGGAGTATACTGAGTTATGCAAAGCCATTAGAAAGAGACTCAGAGAGGACATAAGAAGATTTAACACAAGAAAAGTAGAACAAGCATTAAGGGAAAACAAAGGATTTAAATCAGCAGCCATGGGCAGTAATAGAGAAAGGCAAATGATACTGAAACTGAAGAATAGCGATGGTGTACTTATAAACAGCAGAGAAGGCATAATTCAAATAGCCGAAGACTACTATAGAGAATTATACAAGGAGCGAGGGAATGATACCAGCAGTGGGGAACATGGATTGCAAAGTAGCAACACATACGACATACCCGATATTCTTCCTGATGAGGTAGAACATGCATTGAAGAAAATGAAGAATCAGAAAGCCCCGGGGGAAGATGAAGTTACTGTAGAGTTGTTAAAATTGGGAGGAAGAGACATAACACAAAAACTGGCAAGGCTCTTCACAAAGTGCATTAGAAAACGTGTGATGCCTAAGCAGTGGAATAATGCAATTATAGTTTTGCTGCATAAGAAAGGAGATAAATCAGAAATTGGAAATATAGACCAATTAGCTTGTTGTCCGATATCTACAAGTTGTTCACAAGGGTCATTACTAACAGATTAGAAAGAATACTTGATGAGAATCAACCGAAAGAGCAAGCTGGCTTTAGGACAGGATTCTTACCTATGGATCACCTTCACGTAATATCACAGCTAATGGAGAAAGCAAATGAATATAAAACACCATTATGCCTGGCATTTGTGGATTATGAAAAGGCATTTGACTCTATACAGCATAAGGCAATGTTTCAGGCACTGGAAAGACAAGGCATAGATACTCCATATATTATGATTTTGAAGAAAATATATGAGAGTGCTACATCCTTTATTAGACTAGACAAAGACAGTAGCAAATTTTAAATCGAGAAAGGAGTTCGACACGGAGACACGATATCTCCGAAGCTGTTAACTGCTGCCCTTGAGGAAGCTTTCAGAAGATTAGACTGGTCGCAGAAAGGAGTCAATGTGAACGGAGAGTACCTAAACCATTTACGATTTGCAGATGACATTGTGGTCATAAGCCACGATCCCAAAGAATTAGAGGAAAATCTTAATCAGTTATGCACAGTTAGTAAGGATTTTGGACTAAAGATGAATATGGCTAAAACAAAAGTAATGATGAACAAGTATGTCACAGAAAGGGAAATAATGATTTAAGGAGCAGTAATTGAAAAGGTGGAGTCATATACTTATCTGGGACAAGTTATTAGCTGTAATAATGATAAATGGCTGGAATTGAAGAGGAGAATAAATTTTGGATTGATAGCATTCAGGAAATATAGTCACATACTGAAGAGCAATATCCCAATTTGTCTGAAACGTAAAATGATGAACCAATGTATACTCCCCACCATGACTTATGGAAGTGAAACTTGGGCACTCACCAAAAGAATGGAAGAGAAGCTAAGAACTACACAGCGAAGAATGGAACGAATTATATTGGGAATCAGACTGTTAGATAAGAAGAGAAACACATGGATTAGGCAGCAAACTCAAGTAAAGGACATTCTTATCAAAACTAAAGAACTAAAATGGTCTTGGGCAGGACACATAGCTCGAAGACATGATGACAAATGGACTAAGAAAATAACAGAATTCCCAAGAGGAGCTAGAAGAAAACCTGGAAGACAAAGGCGGAGATGGATAGATGAAATTCATGAGTTTTTGAGTAGAAAATGGATGGCCAGTGCTCAAAACAGAAGGAACTGGAAAGTTGCTGGAGAGGCCTTCATCCTGCAGTGGATTGAAAATGGCTGATGATGATGATGATTCCACCAAATGAAGTCAAAGGAACCCTCGAAGTCTATGAATATAGCCAATGTGTATTTGAAGGGGTATTTTATTTGGCAAGTATTCAACATGACAAATAAAATCCACAAGGGCGTTCTCACAAGATCGGCCTGGAGAAAAACCGTTCTGGTTGCTGCAAGAAGATCTTTTTCAGGGGACGTTCCAACAATTTCCCCAAATTGGCCAGCAGTGCAATTGGCCGATAAGATCTAGGCTTGGCTGGGGGATTCTTGGGCTTTTTAATCAATCTCAGAAGAGCAGTTCTCCAGAGCTACGGAAAGTGTCCTTCCTCCAAACATTTGTTAAATAACTGTAATAGAATTTCAGGTTTAAGTTTTTCAGTGTCCACAATAAATATATTCTCCAGCTTATCCATATTGATCTGCTTATTAACTGTCTCTAACTCAGCAGCAGTAAATGATTCCGATCCGAATAAGAATTTGATATGTACAAGGAGTTTGCAGAGCGAATATCTCTATATTAATTTCGGTACCACAACCTGAGTTATCGATCGGAAACAAGTTTCCAAGTATGACACTTGGAAACTCAGACCAGTTTGTAGTCTCGACACCATTATGTTCAATAGATCCAAAAACGTTTTTAGTTTTAAGTTTGTTTCTCATAATTTTGTATAAATGCCCCCACGGGTTAGCGTTCCCAGAATTTTGAACAAAATCGGACCAAGTTTCCTTTTTTCTAGTGGCAATTTCCCTAACATATTTCTTCTTAAGTTTAATATACAGACTATGGAGTACCTCACCATCTTCGGAAGACAAGTGTCTATGTCTCTGGTAAGTCCTACGCACTTGGTGAACTTGTATCCTTAGGACAGACAAGTCCGAAGACCACCAAGAGCAAGTTTTCACATTAACACACTTCTTCCTAGCCGATTTATACGATGCTGTTATCAGGGTTTTCTGAACATAAGATGCAGCAACAGACATGGTATCAAGGCGAGGAGAAGCAGAATTATGAGTGTCAGTCTCTATGGAGAATTTAAAGATATAATGATGTTTAGGTGTGTGTAGACGTCATAGTGCCCGGAACATTAAAATAAGAGCATTTTAATTGAAAACCTGCATCTACAACTTCTCCTGATTGGCTGAAATCTAGGTTACTAATATCGAACCCTCCGCATAGCAGATTATGCAATCGTAGAGACCAAAGTGTGAACGTAGCCCTGTAAGTTCCTACTCTACTATCAGCGGGACACCTTAAATATATATAATAATGTTTTTTTCTCTTATCATTGAGAAAAATATATTTTTATGGAAAATAAAATGAGATGGTGGCATATGTACTGATTGGACAGTGCAGACCATGGCGCTGGAACCTGCCTGGACATTTCTACCCATGATATAACAAATAGCAGACATGCTACTGCAGAGCCATACTGGCGATCTGAGCCAGCTCCCTTGCCTGGCTCACTGTCTCTCCTCTCCCCGGCGGAAAGGGGGGGGATGATGACCCCCTGTCTCCTTGCTGCTCGCCACCCCTCTCCTTCTCTCTAGTGGTGCATGGGCATATACCACTGACATCTGATTTGTGTCGCCTTCACTATCGACCCCATATTTCTGTCTTTCTCCCCCTAGAGCCTTCAGACTCCCCACCTTCTTTATCTTCAAACTAGCGTACGCCAACACATCAAAATCTAATTTTATCCAAATCACTCTCGCCCAATTTTTCTGCCTTTCATACTTCAAACGCTCTCCTTTCGCAATCGAACGAAATTATTATTTTTTTTAGGTCCTCGCCACTGAAATCTCAGGAAACTAGGTGGCAGGACCTGCCAGAGTAAACTAATTTCTGGGTATCTGTTCTGCCTCCACGGAGCGAAGTGTGGGCAACGTCGGGCCTCAGCAGAGGTCTGGCGGATAAACGGCCAGAAAAAGAACGGTACATGACATTATACACCCTAAGATCCACACACTTTTAAATCTCTGGCCTTTACAGTGTACTGTATCACCTGACAACGTAAAGTACCTGGAGAAACCCCTGGTGCCGCTTGCCCCTAAACACACTTTACACTTTACTTTAGGAGCGATTCTCTGCGCGGGTAGCGTACTGGTATCGTCACCGCTCACCGGGTGGAAAAGACCCGGGTTCGAATCCCGTCGACGCGAGAAACTTTAATGGGCCTTTTTCACTTCGCGGCTGAGTTAGTCAGTTTCATGCATAGATAGCAACGTTTTCCCCCCAGAAACTGGGGTTTTTCATCCAGCAAAACAGGCAAATCGACCACAGAACACACGCAATTTACAGACAAAAAAACACATGGGTGTATGTAATCGTTTACAGGAGACTCTAATATAATAATTGTATTTTTATTTTGTAGCGATTTGCGGTATTCACCACCGTACGTGATTATAGGAGACTGCTGCACCCATATGACTTGCTGTCATTCCTATGGGTGCTAGAAGTATTACATTTTAGTTTAGTACGTGTATAGTTGGACCCGCCTCCTCGTGGCGTGGACAGGTACTGGGAAGCAGCCTTCCTGTTAGCAAAGCGGCCAGAAACAGCTAAACAAAACAACAACACACACTCTACGCAAACATAGCATTACACTCATTTCTAGCCATTGTACACAGTCTTGTATATCATCACAGAGAACCATGGCGGAGATAAACTAACGTTTAGGGACCACCTTGCGTAAGACACAACACATGTCCACATTTAGTCGCGATTTCTTTTTCGTTTTGCGTATTGGTTTTTTCGAATTATTTTGGACCAGTTTTCACATTTTTCTACTGAAAAGACATACGTATAATAAGTTATTGCTTAGTTTTAGAAATAAAGATAAATTTTATATATAAACATTTTATATGTTTATATATAAACATTTTATATGTTTATATATAACCATTTATATATATAAACAGTTTATATATAAACAGACTGTTTTGAATAATTATTCAAAATTTATTTATTAAATTGCTTCATTAAATAGTTTATATTTAATCAAATTTAAATTTTGTACATAATATTTTCGACACAGAACGAAAAACTTTATGAAGAGAGCCAGAAAGTCATCAGATTCACGGGACAAACAAAGTAGTCCAAAGAAAAAGCCGGTATTTAAGTAATATAATGAGGAATATATCAATGGATTTGCATGTTTCGATAATTTGTCTCTTCCTCGACCAATCCCGGGGGCTCACATCTGGCGAGTATGGGCTTGGCACACCCAGGGTCCTGAGCTGGATATCATTTCTTCTCTTTCTTGATGATTCTCTTTTGACTCTCTCTTAGGGTAACGCGGGATTTTTTTTTTTTTTTTTTTGGTTGGTGTTTGTTTGTTTGTTATTTGGTTTTTAGGAGCATTAGCAACTAAGGCCATATTGCTCCGTGATATGCGGTGGTCATTCACTGACATTAACGCATCCACCGTATTTGGTGGTGACGGGCTCGAACCCCGGTCTAATGAAGAAGCGTGTGGTACGCACTGCTGCTCCTTTCCACTTACGGGGGCGCCCCCTTGGCTGGGACAGCATAAGTCTCAGGCTTCCTTGCACCATATAGCTAATAATAATAATATGTCTTATTTGCCTAGAATAAGTGCGTTTCAAAAGTGCGCATGCGCATCTGCATGTAGGCCTCTTCATTTTGTGCTCTTCAAAAGTGTGCTTTTAATAAGTACAATATCTAACTTAAGGAGTTTCCATTTCTTAGAGATAAGATGTTCCCCTTATCGCTGTGACTACCCTTGGCAACTTACAAAGATTCTCTTGGACGAGTTCAGGTAATTTTATTCATTTTTCGAATTTCAGTAATACAGACAGAGCTTTCTTCTGCAGTAAGCTGGCTGTTCAAGGTCAGCAGTTAGCGTCTTCCGGCCTACATGTCCTGCGTTATGCTCTCAAATGTTTCAAGTCCTAGAGCTGTCTTGGACAAGGTAAAGGTCACGGCTAATTACTGACTGTATCAGTACGAAGTACGTCGGAAGGGCTGCTTGGCATATTCAGTTCTTCTATTGTCCTTTCCACATGACTATAGAGAAATTGTTAATCTGTACTAGTTGCAGTTTTCAAGTGGTCTATGGACTCCAATGTACATCCTGTCATACCCATTATTGCGGATCCTGTTCTCCTTACGCAGATCTGGAAAAACGAGTTTTTAAACGAGTTTTTCCCGCTAAAAAAGTTTAAACAATCCTGTCAATGTGAGCTATGTAAGGGAGGCCATCAGTCTAAGGACTCAGTAAATAATGACAGCACATGATGCCGATTTAACATGCCTTCCGTCGTTAACATAGAATGGCAAGTGGAGCGCGAGCGGTGACGAAGGATTAACACAGATTTCAACAGCTGTGAAACATCTTTCAAACGAGTTCTGCCAATTCCAGAAAGAGAATTTAAATAGAGCCCATTGTGTGGCTAATAAACTCATTGAACTTCTTGAGTTGACAAAACATTGTTCCCGTGATGTGAAGTCACTGACAAACAATTCAGATGATAGCACTGAGTTCTTGCAATCTGAGAAAAGAAAATACTGGAAACTGAAAGAAAGTGCAATGGTGAAGTTTGCTGAGCAAGGAAACGTTCTTATTAAAGCGCAATTACAAGAGCTGAAAGACGATATCACAGTACTGCACAGGGAAAATAAGGAGACCAAACTTATCCTCCTAGATATATTTAACAAAATCGAACTAAGGAATCTTGATGGTCCAGCTAAATTGACGAACTTACTTAATTCAACTGAGCTTATTAGATTCTATAAAAACTATGCCAAATCCAGTTTAATTGTAATCTGCCCTCATTCCGCACGCTATCCTGCTAACAGCCACTGCACATTGGCTTCAGGAGGAGATTTTTGCAGGGTGAAAATAAAAAGGGAATCAGCACCCAGCTAAGCAATCAACTGAACATAGACCGCAGACATCCTCAAGCAAGATTGATACTTCTGCTGAAAAACTTAGTGCCCTCAGCAAAGGGAAGAAAATATCTAATGATCAGGCTAAAGCAGTTAAACAGAGGAAACCACAACAAACTGGCTCTGTAGGAGAAGTAATCTCATACATATTGGTAACATGAGATCAGAGTCTGAGGTGAGCAACGTTCCAAAGGATAAGGTACTGCAGGTGGATTTCGACGACGGCAGCTCAGAGGACAGAAACATCGAAACCGATAGAAGAACTCACGAGAACGATAATAAAAAAAACCGGTAGAAGAACTTACGAGAATGATAAGGGTCTAATTGACAGCAGCACCTATTCAGCCCATTTTCGTGCAGCTTATTTCTCTTCAGCACACGCACCTTCTCAATGTAAGGATCACCTATCCAAAGGCAAATACAGTTTCCCTGTAGTACCACGAAAATTCAGGTTATTTTATTTCCCGGCTCAGTCCACACACAAAGGTGGAAGTTTCACATGAATTCATTAGAAACTAAATTGGAGTGGTAGCTGAAGTTCATGCACTTAGAACTAAACATCCATCTTACGCTTCTTTCCTGGTGAGCTGCAATACATTGGACAAAAAATGTGGAGAAGAATGATAGTTAGCAGGCCTGACGTAGCCGAGTGGTCAGGAGCGCGCGTGCGGTAGCACACACTCTTTAAGTGGACCGGGGTTCGAGCCCGTGATTGCTAAATACGATTAAAAATTTGTATTGATTGATTTATTTTAAACACTACTGATCTGTTGGTCGTGCCGGAGTATAAACAATCAGGATGCTTAAACACACAACTCTTGTTCTCGTCTTCTCCAAGCCTCTACTGTTTCCGTCCATACAGGGACAGGCGATGATGGCTATCATCAATCTCTTCATATATACTATCAGAACAGAAGACCGCCGTAGCCTAGTGGTCAGGCGCGCGGGGGACATAAGTACGCGTGCCTTGAGTGACCAGAGTTCAAGTCCATGACTGCTGAATACGGTGCTGTTTCTTGTATTCTGTGTATCATGTAAACTCCTCTGACCGTTTGGTCGTCCCGGAGTATAAACATAAAATTTATTTATTTAACTGTACTCCCTATACTGGAGTTTGCTTCTCCTATTTGGAACCCACACTATGCATACCTGATACAGCAAATAGAATCTCTCCCAATGAAATTTATCCACTATCTTTCCAGTCGTAACCCCATGTTTTTCCACAGAATCTTCTACCGGAATCTCTGTTCCTACTTCAAGCTTCAATCTCTGGAAACTCGGCGAACTGTTCTTGATTTAAAACTGTTGTACCACATCTTCGCTGGTTCAACCTGCCGGATCTTCTTTGCCATATTGACCTTCACGCTCCAGCGGTAGCTACTAGACAGAAGACTGCATTCAACATCGGTAACTCTAGATTAGAGATATCGAAGAACTCCTTCTTCAAAAGAACATTGCCACTCATGAACAAGTTTGACTTGGATATGGCTGTGAACAAGAAACAATTTCACAGAACTATTTGGAGTAGGTTGACCGATTGACGGATGAGTTCTGGGCTAAAGATGTCCTCATTAATTCGTATGTGTGCGTGTGTGATGAAGTCTCCTGCAGCAACCTGCTCTCTGCGATTTTTTATGGCGCTGGACTGACGTCATGAATACTTTTTTATTTCCGTGAATTGGACTTTTCCCATTTGAATGAAATTTCTTTGTACAAAGGATGCCTGGTGTTATCATTGAAACGGATATTAAGGAGGAGGCACTCACTATACTAAAGCGTTCAGAAATCTCCAACATAGGACTGAAGGCGGAAACGCCAAAACGAAAAGGACCTTCCATTATCCTCTTCGGTCTGGACAAGAGTACTACTCCTCAAGAGCTAAAGGAGGAAATATACTACAAAAACCTTAGCGCGCATACAGCAGAGGACGACGTTGATGCTGACATTATACCAAAACATATCACAAAGTCTAAGTCAGCTGCTACAGTAAACTGGGTAGTCGAACTTTCCCCCAGAGCGTGGAAGGTTATTAGCCAACACGAGAGAATCTACATCGGATGGGGGAGCCACCGATTCAAGGAATACGTTCCAGTTCCCAAATGTTTCAGGTGTCTGCAATTTGGGCACACATCGCACACCTGCAACCAACGGGTCCCAACGTGTGGTCACTGCACCCAGCAGGGACATGAGTTCAAAGACTGCCCTAAAAGGGAGGAACCAGCAGCTTGTGCAAACTGCAAGCGGTCTAAAATACCCCACCTGCACTCCGTCAGGGATGCGAACTGCCCTGTATATATAAAATTTAAGGGGATATACCAAGACAGACCCAATTATGGATAGACGGTCCACCCAACCACCAACACAGAAGAAGCTGAATTTCTTGCAGATTAATGCACAGCATGCAAGAGCAGTGGTTGAACAAATTAAATTAAAAACAGAGGAAGAAAATATTGACATAATTATGCTCCAGGAGCCTTATGCCTACAAGGGTAAGGTCACAGGTTATCCAGCTTCATACAAAATCATTCAAGGTACTACAGAAGCACCACGGGCCGCAATCCTAGTCAGTAACACTGGAATCTCTGTAACTAAAGTAGCTTCACTTTGTACATCCTTTAGTGCCTGTGCTCAAGTTCTTACTGCCATGGGATCCTTACATCTGCTCTCACTCTATAGCAGACCTGGTGAAGACATCTCAATTGCGATCGCCATGATACAAACAGCACTTGACCTTCTCCCAGGGGGTAAGCTACTCATAGCCATGGACGCGAATTGTCGCTCCCCCCTGTGGCATAGTCAAACACCTGATCGTACGGTCACTCGAAATGGGGAGGAACTTGAAAACTTCATCCTTGCCTCCAGACTACAAGTACTGAACCAGCCTGGAAATCTCCCCACATACAGTAGCACCCTCTGGGAAAGTACCATCGACTTCACCCTGACCACGCCGGCTATTTCTGGAAAGTTCAGCAAGTGGAAGGTTAATGAAGCATGGACCACTTCTGACCACAGAGCAATCACCTCTTCCCTTGGCCGCTCCGTGGATCGTATTCCCCCAATACCAAGGGAAGTAGTGCGATTCTGCACAAAGAAAGCTGACTGGCCACGCTTTCAAGCCGAACTTGTAAGAAGACTTCATGAATATTCTTCACAACTGAATCACATCACCTCTGAGGACTGTGCAGTTTCCCTCTCGAAGACCATCAAAGAGGCCTGTGCTATGGCAATCCCCAAGAGAAGGCCCTTCAAAAACGCAGTCCCTTGGTGGAATGCTGAACTACAAGATATGAGGAAGAGAGTCCACCAAGCTCGTAAAACCTTTCAGAGAGACCGTGCTCACCTCCCACCCTTGGAGGTCGAAGCGGCAAAAGACAGTTACCGATTCTTAAGGAACAGTTACACTACCATGATTAGACGCTGCAAAAAAGCCTCATGGCAGAATTTGGTCTCGATCACAGGAAATGATAACCCCTGGGGAGTTGTCTATCGTATCGTTGTGAACAATCTTCCTAGAGGTGAAGTCCTCAGTACAACTGTAAAGCCTGATGGTTCTTCCACCTTCACGTGGGAGGACTCTGTCCATAACATGCAAATGCCCTCTTTCCAACAGATGATGCACAGCTAACTGAAGAGCAACTACAGATTGTTACCGTTAACGATTCTTATACAACAGAAAATACTGAAGAACCATTTACAAATGACGATCTAAAAGCTGCACTGGACAAAACTAAAGAAAAAAAAACTCCTGGAAATGACCTCCTCGAGGTGGATGTTATCATGAAATTTGCGACCTACTTCCCAAACAGCATGCTCGCCACTTTAAACAGATTTCTAATGGAAGGCCACTTTCCTGCTGTCTGGAAGGAGGCATGCCTTAAACTCACCTTGAAGAACCCAGACAAACCACCTGAAGAGCCAAAATCTTACAGGCCAATTGCTCTCTTGCCAGTCCTAGGCAAACTTCTAGAAAGGCTTCTCCTCAGCAGGTTGTCAAAATGCTACTCTAAAGAAAACCTCATTTCTCCACTTGAGTACGGTTTCAAAGCTGGTTGCAGCACTGAAGATGCTCTTCTTAAATTAATATCTACTGTTTCAAGCACTCAAGGCAAGTATGTACTAGCCATCACAGTTGACTTTG
Organism: Mastigoproctus giganteus; assembly: GCF_048544385.1. Classification (NCBI taxonomy): domain Eukaryota; kingdom Metazoa; phylum Arthropoda; class Arachnida; order Uropygi; family Thelyphonidae; genus Mastigoproctus; species Mastigoproctus giganteus. The sequence goes on along the minus strand of NW_028328296.1, from coordinate 393,586 downwards.
CTGGAGCGTTTGATCGGCTGTGGTGGCCATGTATTCTCTGAAGACTCCGACAAGCCAAAGCACCACTCAACCTTTATAGCTGTGTCAAGGAGTACCTGAGACACCGCACTGTCCATGTTAGTACCAGGTACAAGTTTGTCACTAGCCAGGTCTCCCGAGGCTGTCCCCAGGGCTCGGTCCTGAGGCCTTTCTTTTGGTCCATCGTCCTGGACGAGTTCCTTGGGATGGACTTGGGGATGACTCAACCCCTTGCGTTTGCTGACGATTTGGTTTTGGTGGTGCATGGTGACACAAGAGCTGATTTAGAGGGGAGGGCAAATTGTGCACTAACTAAGCTCCAGGATTGGACAGCCATTCACCGACTAAAGATCTCGGGAGATAAAACCAAATCTATATTGCTCAAAGGAACGCTCCAACTACGAAGACCACCGGTTATCAAAATTGACAATACCTCCATAAAATTATACCCAGAAATCAAGTATTTAGGAATCGTCTTAGATATGAAGCTAAATTTCCATCCTCACTTGAAATATATGTCACAGAAAATAAAAAAATACTCGGCCATGATCATCCGTATAAGCCGTGCAGACTGGGCCTAAAGGCCGGGCTCTGGCCCTCATCTATAATGCAATATTTGTCCCAATAGCTTGCTATGGAGCCTCAGTATGGTGGACTAGGGCGTTCCTCGACCGATATCGCCGTAAACTAGACTCCATACAGCGTTCTTACTGTCCGGCAAGCCGTAACAAGGCCGTGCCGTCCAGTAACCACCCCAGCTCTACAGGTTCTAGCTGGATGTATACCCCATATACCTAGAGGTAATAAGAAGAGGATTGCATGAACAATTGAAGAGTATTCCCACCGAAACAGCAGGCATCACTCTTAACCTTGATAACAACCCCAAACAAGAAAGGAAGAGAATCTCTGAAATTATGTAAAGGACCTGGCAAGAGACATGGGACACCACCAACAAAGGATTGATAACCAAAAAGTTCATTTCCTCTGTGAACCTCATCAGTCCAAAGCCTCCTCCCTGGTACTCACCAGGCCTCCATACTACATTTCTATTTACAGGCCACGGACCCTTTAAAGCGAAGCTAACATCCCTAGGCATAGAAGAAGATCTGCTGTGTCACTGCGGGGCTGAAGAAACGTGGGATCACGTGATGTATGATTGCCATGAATATGACGAGTTCCGGCTAAGGTTTGCCACTAAAATGCAAGAAAATCCCCGGAATTGTGAGCACCTGATTATAATGGACGAGCAGCGCTATGCCGCCTTTACAGAGTTTGCGCAGTCTGTCTTCACTGCTAGACGGGTTAGGCACCCAAACACCACCCATTGAAGATCAAAGTAAGAAACTTCCTGGATATGACAGTCCTCTCAGGAGGAGGAAAAAAAAAAAAAAAAAAAAAACACTCCTTCCTTCCTTCGTCCCAGGAGTGACAGAATCTACACCAGCACAGCTCAGCTGCTGCCTTTAGGCCTCCCTAGCCACGCGCCCTTGCGTGGTCCTTTGCCTCCACTCCCTGGCGGGAGGGGGAGTTCATCTATGGTGTACTCCCCCCCTCGCCACCCCTCTTTTTCACTCTGGTGGGGCATGGGCCTGCTCCACTGACTTGGGGTCATCTTCCCTATGGACCCCGTATCTCTGTCTTTTCCCCCAGTCTTCAGTCTCCCTCCCCTTCTCTAACTTACAACTAGTGTCTGAATCAACTCCAAATTGTTTGAGCCCTACATCCAAAAACTTAACAACATCAAATCGCCCAACTAGTACTCCCTTTGTTTTGGCTGACCCCTATCTATAGCGTGTTTTTTTTTTTTTTTTTTTTTAGGTCCTTGCCACTGAAATCTCAGGAAATTAGGTGGCAGGACCTGCCAGAGTAAATAACTAAGTAGTGTGCCTGGTCTGCCTCCACGGGGCGGAGTGGGGCAACGTTGGGTCCCATTAGGGGCCCAGCGGCTAAATGACCAGATGAACAACGGTACACGACACTACACAAATACAAAATCCATATACTTTTAAACCTCTGGCATTGACAGTGTTCTGTTTCACACCCACAATGTATAGCACGCGGAGATGGGGGAAACCCCTGGTGCCGTTTGACACTAAACACACTCTACACTCTACACTCTGTACAAAGGAAGAAAGCAAACGTCAAACTAATCCTGAAAAATCCGACCAAACCACCACACCTCCCAGAATCGTACAGACCGATCGCACTTCTCACAGTCGCAAGTAAACTACTTGACCGCCTTCTCTATAGACGAATAGAGCAATATTATGACAGGGCTGGCCTGGCCTCACCCAACCAGTTTGGCTTCAGGCGGGGTCGGTCAGCCGTGGATGCCTTAATACACCTACAAGAACAAGTAACAAGATGCACCAAGAAGTATTTGCTCGTGATTGCCGTGGACTTTGCTGGGGCCTTCGATGCACTTTGGTGGCCAAGCATCTTGGCAAGGCTTCGGGTTGCTGGGATCCCAGGCAACCTCTACAGGGTTATCAAGAGCTACCTCACAAACAGATCCATCAGGATTGTTGCTCCCTATGGAACCCTCTCCAAGAATACATTTCGCGGCTGTCCACAGGGTTCGGTCCTTGGACCACTACTGTGGAACATAGTAATGGACTCCTTCCTAGCTATAGACCTTGACGAGGTAAAATCGCAGGCCTTTGCTGATGAGCTCTTACTGACAGTGACAGCGGACTCAAGGACACAATTGGAGACACTGGGAAACCAGGCTCTGTCCACCCTTCAGGAATGGCCAAAGAAAAATCAACTTAGAATATCCCCTGCAAAGACAAACTCCATCCTGCTCAAGGGGTGCCTCAACCTCAGGCGGCCTCCACAAATCAAGATCAACCAGAAAACAATTAAATTCTCAAAGCAGCTAAAGTACTTAGGCATGATTCTAGATCCGAATCTATCATTTCAGGACCACCTGAAATATTTGCGTACAAAAGTCAGACGATACACTGCATTGGTTGCCACTCGCAGAGACTGGGGCCTAGACAGACGGGTGCTACGTCTTTTCTATAAAACCATCTTCACCCCAATTGTCACGTATGCATCTGGCACATGGTATCAAAAAGCCACAACTGCTGTCAATAAACGAATCATTGACTCGATTCACCGATCAATCCTTCTGACCATTACTCGGGCTTGCAGCACCGTGAGCACGCATGCCCTGCAAGTCCTTGCTGGTGTCCTTCCACTGGGCTTAGAGATCATTCGACGGGGCCTCACGCACCACGTGTACAAGGGTATCCCACAGACATGTTTAGGATTCACCACCGACATCATCAATAGCAAGACTATGGAAAAGAAAAAGCTGCATGCTCACCTGCTGCAGGTGTGGCAGGATAGATGGGCCACCTCGCAAAAAGGCGAAATCACCAGAAAGTTTCTGCCAAACATTGGCCGGGTTTTTCCGAACTTCCTACCCTGGTTTTCCCCGGGCCTACAGTCACATACCTACTGACAGGACATGGAGCTCTGAATGCAAAGCTATCCCTACTCGGAATACAAGAAGATCCCACCTGCACCTGCGGGGGGCTGGAGAGCTGGCAGCACCTCATGCATGATTGCCAGCTGTATGACGACCTCTGCAGTGCATTCATCACCAAAATACAGTATCTACCATACGGACAGTAGCACCACATCTTGGACACCAGGGAAGAATATCAGGCTTTCTCCAGCTATGCACTGGCCCTGTTCACAAGACGGAGAGCTCTTATCGCAGCGAACCGCAATCAACCACTGACACAATAAGAAAAGTACAAACCTCGAAGGAAATCATCCCGCGGAAGACGCCTGAATCCAATGGCCTCCGGTCATCAGGGCACTAAACCCTGAAGTGGACCTAAAGTTGAATAAATGAGAAATGACTCTATAAACAACATTGACGCAAACACCACATGGATGAGAAATGTCACATGAAAGACTCCACAAACGCCGACAAGCAAACCCGGACCTTTTGACGGTAAAGACTGCAGAACGGACGGGAACCACCCCATGAACGATCATGCTTTGGTCCGATCGCTCCTGGAAACGGACTAGAACCACTAGCAGCTCCGCTGCCAAATGCTATATGGCGAGCTGAATGGGGTACCCTTACCCTATTCATCTTAAATTCCCTATCCCTGGCAGGAGGTAGAGGAGACATGCTCTGTTTCCTCCCTCTCCTGCCAACCCATCTCTTCTCCTGGTGAGGCATGCGCCTGCCTCACTGACCACCTGTGGTCGCCTTCTCTATCGTCCCCATGCTTCTGCCTTTGACCCCAGTCTTCAGTCTCTTCCCCCACTCTAACTGTATACCTTATCCGTGGCAGGGAGAGAAAACTCTTCGACGTCTCCCCCACCCGCCATCCAAACTCCCCTCTGGTGTGGCATGGGTATGCCATACTGTCTAGCAGGGGTAATCTCCTCTATCGACCCCTTACTTCTACTTCTACCCCCCCAGTCTTCAGCCTCCCCTCCCTCCAACTTTTATCTTTCATCTAGCGTATAGCCCACACGTCTAAATTTAATAACAACAAAATTCTGCCCGACCTATTAGGCCTTTTAACACATCTTTCTAGCGTTCAATCCCAAACAGCAATCTCCTTAAGAATTAACATCAAACGCGTACATATATATATATATTTTTTAACTACTATTTTATTTTATTTTTTTACTTTTATTATTATTTTTTATTTTATTTTTTATTTATTTATTAATTTTTTTAAATAGGCCCTAGCCACTGAAATCCCAGGAAACTAGATGGCAGGACCTGCCAGAGCAAATTGTTGTGATACTGGATACACCCGGCTAGCCTCCACGTGGCAGGGTATGGGCAACGCCGGGCCCCACTAGGGGCCTGGCGGCCAATAAGCCGGACAAACAATGGGCACAACTGATCACACTGCACAGACATGGCCCACACACTTTGATTGATTTATTGATTGATTGGTTGGTTTTTAGGAGCATTAGCAACTAAGGCCATATTGCTCCAGGATATGCGGTGGTCATTCCTTGACCTTTCCGCATCCTCCGTATTTGGTGGTGACGGGCTCGAACCCCGGTCTAATCAAGAAGCGTGTGCTGCGCACTGCGCTCCTTCCCACCTGGCTACGGAGGCGCCTCCCACACACTTTCAAGTCTCTGGCTTGACAGTGTACTGTTCTCGATACAGCGAACATACGCGGAGATGGGAGAAATCCCAGGCGCCGTCTGACACGAACATACCTTATACATACCTTATACCTGTACAAAGTGTTCTACCCTTCTGGAGTTATCCCCTCCCCCTTTTCTCCTGGTGGGGCATATGCTCCACCGTCAATTTATGGGATGCCCTTACCTACATCCCCTTACTCTTGCTTTCATCCCACATCTTCTTCCATACACCCTGTATTGCCGCACTCTACCTTACTTTTTATTTATTTGTATTATTTATTCACTTATTTTATTTTATTTTTTATTTACTTTATTTTATTTTATTTTATTTTATTATTATTTTTTATTATTTATTTTTATTTATTTATTTTTTTATTATTATTTTTTATTATTATTATTATTTTTTATTATTATTATTTTTTTTTATTATTATCATTATTTTTTAAAATTTTATTTATTTTATTTTTTTCTTATTTTATTATTATTATTTTTTTTTTTAATTGTTCTCCGTTCAGAAAGCTCAGGCGACCCTGACGGAGACCTGCCAGAGAATAATGGGCAGCCTGGCTACCTCCTAGTGGTGTGTGCGGGCAACGTGGGGTTCCACCAGCGGCCCTGCGGGCAAATGCCAGGACACACAACAGAACCCAACACAATACTACACATTCAACACACTACACTTTTTCTGGCATTTACAGTGTTCTGTACTTCTTCACAGTGTACATATGGCGCAGATGTGGGAAATAAAATAAAGTGATTTTTATTATTTGCGTTGGCGTGGGGATATTATCGCTTTAATTTTTTAGGCCGAATGCTGGGCGTATGGCGGTTTTGGTGTATTAATTTTGATGTGTGGGACTTCGCTAGCGTGAAGATAGAGGGGAGGAAGACAGAAGACTGGGGGGAAAAGGCAGAAGTATGGAGCCAATAGAGAAGGCGGCCCCAGTTTCAGTGGGGCATGCCCATGCCCCACCAGAGAGGAAACAGGGGATGGCGAGAAGGGGGGCCGTGTGGCCGTCCCCTCCTCCTGGGGAGTTAGGAATTATAGGTGAAGAGGGCTAGAGTGCCCTCTTCAGGTCTCCAATATGGCCTTTGTCTCACGTCTCTTTCTCTTCATTGTCACTCATGGGGCAAGCCGCATCCTTCTGTTCCTCTTTCATTGGTTCAGCATATTCCAATGGTCATCAATCATTGGTTGATATCCCCGTCTTTAGTTTCTCGTATTCCTTGGTGTCCATATTTGGTTTCATTACTCCTGTTGGCCTTGGTGGATGGCTATTTGTAGTTTTCTTCTGGAGAAGACGTCCTGGGCAAAGCGACTAAAGGCCGCAAATTCTTCTGGTGTGTCCAGGAGATGGTGTTCCTGGGTGTTTGGGATGTATTTAATTTTCGTGATCATTTGACATCTGATGTCTTCGTATATATCACACTGATGCATAACGTGATGCCATGTTTCTAGTTCGCCGCAGAGACAGTGTGATTCCTCGATTATGCCCATGGCATTTAATTTGGCCTTGAAAGGCCCGTGGCCGGTGAGTAGAAAAGTAGTGTTTAGGCCTGGGTACAGCCATGCGGGAGCCTTGGGATACAGCTTGGTTACTTGGGGAATAAATTTTTTTGTTACCGCTCCTTTTTCTCCGTCTGTCCATCTTCTCTGCCAAATTTGTACGAGGTGGTCCACTATTTTTTGTTTCTCGTTTTTCCTGTTATTGGTGATATCAATGGTAAGACTGTTGTAAGTGGTTTGGGTTCCTTTGGCTAATAGATACATAAGTCCGCAGCGGGTTACCTCTAAATCCATGGGTAGGGTCCCCGCAAGGACCTGTAGGGCACTCGTACTAACCGTGTTACATGCTCTTGTTATTGTTAATAATATGTTGCGTTGGATCGTGCCCAGTATCCTTTTATTCACTGCTGTTTCTGCTTTCTTGTACCATATGGGAGATCCATATGCTATTATCGGGATGAAGATGGCTTTATAATACAGGGACAGGGTTCTCCTGTTTAGCCCCGAGTCACTGCGTGTAACTCTGGCAACGAGCGCTGTGTATTTCCGCAGTTTCTCTTTTAGATAGATTAGGTGCGGTTTAAATGATAAGTTCTGATCGATGATCAGTCCCAGATATTTAATTTGCGTTGACAGTTTGATTGTTTGTCCTGCCAGCTTGATTTGTGGTGGTCTTCTAAGGTTTAACCTCCCTCGCAATAGTACTGAGTCCGTCTTCGTTGGCGAGATTGTTAAGGTGTGTAGTTTTGCCTATCGTGGGAGTAAGTTTATTTTTGATTTTTGGGTTCTCCGCTGGGATATTTTCGTTATTTATCCGGCGCTATTGTCTGTGGGCCGGGTCACCACGCCGCATTAGACATAGCATTGGAGAGTGCGGTCACTCTATCTTGGCCGCCAGGAAAGTATCTAGGCGACCTTGACTGGGGGTGGGTTTCCCCCTTGTGTGCTGACGGTGGATAGATTTGCTTGCGACTTAAGTGCGCTTGAAAATTCCGGCAGCTCTGTATTGTCTTCCTCGGAGCGTCTACTGTGCTATAACTGATTCTATCATGTTTTCTGTATTCCCTCCCCCCCACTTATTCAAAATTTCCGCGACTGACTTTCAACTCCTCCCGTTTCTTGCCCCAAATTGACGCACGAACTTGTGCTTCATCGCATGCATCCTGCAGCTGTTGTGGAGGACTTTACCGTATAACTTGCATCCCGCTAAACCAGAGAGCCCCGCAAATCCGAAATCGTAGGGAAATGGAGACTGGAATGGAAGAGATAGAACAGCATAAAATGCCAGAGGGAACCATCCTAGATCCGTCACTCCCACAGGGAACTGTGCCAGAGCAAACACTCCTACTGCGCATGGCCCTCGAAAATATAATGAAGGAGAATAGTAGTAGGATATCTTCATCCATCCGTGCAGAAATAATCCTGCAATGGAATAAGCTGGAGACCATACTAATGAACACACATACAAATTACCAGAGAACAATGGCAACCCTGGAAGCCCTACGTGCAGATGGCGGCAATCAAATGCCACAGCGCGCCCCATCATATGCTCAAGCGCTGAGGAACACACCCACAGAAACACTGAGAATGGGCAAGGCCACAGAAGTTAAAAAGAAAACACTTCTGCCAACGCCCAATATAGTCATTTTAAGAACAACAGGGGAAGAAACCAGTACAAGTGAGGAAATCAAGAAAAAAGTAATCCAAAACCTCAGAGAAGAATTCGGAGCAACCAGAATAAAAGCCATAAGAAAGACCAGAAATCCAGGGACAGTAATAGAGACGGAGAGTAAGGAAGAAGCAGAAGGAATTATAACAAACCCCAAGATCCCTACACTGGGCCTCACAGCGGAGGCCCCGAAGAGAAAAAGGCCCTCAGTGGTTATCTTCAACATAGACTAGGATTTGACCCCTGAACTTCTGGCCGAGGAGATCTACAGGAAGAATCTAAAAAGTGCACTCCCAGACCGGGATGGGAAAGTGCTGGTTTTCCCAAAATACAAAACCAGAGTAAATAACAGTGGCAACTGTAATTGGGTCATAGAACTTGCCCCTGACGCTTGGCGAATCCTACGAACACAGAGAACCATCTATGTGGAGTGGAGCAGTCATAAGTATAGGGAGCATGTGGCAGTAATAAAGTGCTATAGGTGCTGCAAGTATGGCCATACCTGCAACCAGAAAGAAGCTACGTGCGGCCACTGCTCAGAGAAAGGGCATGAATTTAAAAACTGCCCAAACAAGGAGAAAGATCCCATATGCGTCAATTGCAAATCCCTGAGGCTGGACCACACACACTCCATACGGGATGCAAAATGCCCAACGTACCAAAAAGTAAAGAGTGTATTCCAACAACGAATTGATTATGGGAACACACCATAAGAAATATAACTACGGAGTTCTGAAGATGCACCAGATCAATGGGCAGCGTGCCAGGGCAGTGGTTGACCAGGTGCGCCACAAAGCCGATGAACAAAATGCCGACATCATCCTTATCCAGGAGCTTTATACACACACAAAGCAGGTCAGGGGATTCCCAATGAGTTTTAAAATTATCCAGAGTGACGAGGATACCCCATGGTATCCTCGTCACTAGTAGTAGTGAGGAATCCGGAAATAGCGGCAGCAAAATTACCACAGCTCTGTACGCCCTGGGCTGCCTGTGCTCATATAATCAGCTCAATTGGGAGCTTCTACGCAATTTCATTGTACTGCAGACCTGGTGTGGAAATCGACTTTGCTATCACATATCTCCAATCCGTCCAGACAACCCTAGCAGGACAAAGAATAATTGTAGGAGCAGATGTAAACTGCCGCTCCCCTGTTTAGCACAGTGCCACACCGGACCGCCGCGGAACCAGAAATGGACAAAGACTGGACGAATTCCTGGCAAATTCAATCCTCACAGTCAAAAACCAACCCTTTAACCTGCCAACATTCTGCAATACTTTGTGGGAAGCCACGATTGATATCACCCTGACCACGATCAATATTGAAGCCCACGTGACCGATTGGACAGAGCAAAATGCCTGGACCACATCGGATCACCGTACAATAACCTACCAAATCAGAAGATCAATGACAAAAATAACTACAAACAAACAATTGGCAAACAGATTCGCAATCCAAAAGGCAGACTGGGAACTCTTCAGAGTACAACTGGTCAGCAAGGCGCAAGAAACGCTGGAGGAACTGGACAGACAGGCGGTGGACAGTGAGATTAAAAACCCAGATACACTTCAAGAGAAAATCACCAGTATCATAACTGAAGCAGCAGAGACAGCGATGAAGAGGAAAACCCCCTCAGTCGGGGACATGCCCTGGCGGACTCCAGAATTGCAAAGATTGAGAAAACAGGTCCAGACAAAACGGAAAGAATTCCAAAGAGCACGGAGAACATGGCCACCAACAGAGGTAGCAGTACTACGGCAACAATACAAAGAGGTGCGAAACACCTATACAGAAAAAATTAAAAAGAACAAGCGAGCCTCTTGGGAAACCTGGTCTCCAAGACAGGGAACGAGAACCCCTGGGGGCGTAGTGTATAAAATCCAAACAAGTTCCCCAGGGGAGAAACATCCACTGTAACGAGGATGCCCAATGGAAGCCTGACCAAAACGTGGGAGGAATCGATTACCAATATCCTTAGTACTATCATCCATGAACCACCAGATATCCTTAATGAACAACAAAAGGTAATATGCCAGGCAGACCAAACGTATAGAACCCAAGAAATAGAACCGCCCTTCACAGTCGATGAATTACAGGGTGCGGCCTTGCAAATGCCAACAGGAAATGTCCCGGCCCGGATCTCATAGAACCAGAGATGGTCAAAAAAGCCGTGGAATATATACCGAACCTGATACTTAATCTCCTCAACCGATGCCTGGAAACTGGGAACTTCCCGACAAGTTGGAAGACTGTACACCTAAAACTTATCTTAAAAAACCCAACAAAACCTCCGGACCAACCAGCCTCATATCGCCCCATAGCCCTACTCTCTACCCAAAGCAAACTCTATGAAAAGCTGCTCCACAAGAGGATCATGAACCATTACAAAACCGCAAACCCGGAATCACCCATGCAATATGGATTCAAACCGGGCTTCTCGACCATTGAAGCAGTCCAAAACCTCATAACCAAGGCAACCCAAAGTAACAAGAAGTATTTTCTGGTAATAGCAGTGGATTTTGCTGGGGCCTTCGACACCGTCTGGTGGCCCAGTGTTCCTTGGCAGACTCCGGAAAGCAGCACTCCTAGAAAACTTGTATAACAGTGTCCGGGCATATCTGTCGGATAGGAAAATTGAGGTCGTCACAACTTTCCGAAGAGTTGTTAAAAGTGTCCGAAGGGGCTGCCCACAGGGATCTGTCCTGGGGCCACGAATGTGGAACATGGTTTTTGATGACTTCTTGGCTCTGGACCTGGGAAATGTGGCCAGTCAGGCCTTTGCTGATGATCTCATTTTAATGGTGGAAGCGGACTCCAGAACGGGACTTGAAACACAGGCAAACCAAGCACTACACACCTTACAGAATTGGGCAAAAACACATATGTTAATGATTTCACCAAAAGTGTCCTTTTGGTGAAATCATTAACCAAGACAAACTCAGTATTACTAAAAGGCTCTCTGAATATCAGACGACCACCGCAAATAAAAATAGCGGGATCCACCATTAAACTAGCAAAGCAAAAAAAGTATCTAGGTATTATGAGGTGAGATGTAAAGTACAGGATTCCTGGGTGGAATCCTGTACTTTACATCTCACCTCACCTACTTGAGAGAGAAATTAAGGAACTATGCAGCACTTGTAGCAAGAGTATCTGGCAGTGACTGGGGACTCAACAGGAAGACCCTGTCCCTGTATTATAAAACAATATTCATCCTAGCGATCACCTACGGATCACCAATCTGGTTCAGGAAGGCCGGAACCGCAGTCAACAGAAGACTGCTGGACACTATCCAAAGAAACATACTTATAACTATAACTAGGGCATGCAAAACGGTGAGCACCCACGCTCTGCCGGTCCTGGCAGGAGCTCTTCCGCTGGACCTCGAGGTGACTAGATGTGGACTCATGTATTTACTGTCCAAGGATATATCTTCCTCCATCTATGACTTTACCTTGGACCCAACCAACAGCCGGATGGCAGAGAAACAACGAATAGTGGCTCGCATGTTGAAGATTTGGCAGCACAGATGGGAGATGTCGCCAAAGGGTCAAGTTACAAGATACTTCATACCGATAGTCGCAAAAATGTACCCAAAAGCCCCCTCGTGGTTCTATCCTGGGCTAAATACAACCTTCCTCCTGACGGGCCACGGCCCATTTAAAGCAAAACTGAACGCACTCGGAATAATAGAAGAGTCCACATGCACCTGTGGAGAACCTGAATCCTGGCAGCATATTATGCACGACTGTGAATGCTACGAAGAACACAGAAGTAAACTTATAACTGAGATTCAATACTTGCCGAAAAATCAAGAGTACCATCTACTGGATTCAGAAGATGAATACAAAGCCCTCAGCCGATTTGCACTTGACGTCTTCAATAGACGACGAACAGAAATAGCCATCCACAACGAATAGATGACCACAAATAATAAATAAAGGCAAACTGATAAAACATCAACACAGAGGAAAGGACAGCAAAATACTAAGAACAAACGGCTTAATATGCAGCAGAATAAATGAAACAGCATCGACCTAGGAACCAATGGGTGTGGCTCCAGCCAGGATGTCGTCGCTCCCAGGATGAACCCACACACCTAGAAAAGGACCAAGCCCCACCGAGTCATCACAGACTGCACTTGCTGGAGGGCACTCCAAACTGCCGCTATGGCGAACTGGGCAGGGCTCCCTTGCCCAGCCCACTTTCCCTCCCTATCCCTGGTGGGTGAGGGGAAGGACTTCCTGCCCCCTCCCCACCCCACCACCTCCTCATTTCCCTCTGGTGGGGCAAGGGCATGCCCCACTGATATACCTGGGATCGCCTTCCCTATTGACCCCATACATCTGTCTTTTCCCCCCAGCCTTCTGTCTCTCCCCCTACTCTACCTATATCGCCAGCGAAAAGCCAGTGCCCCACACAACGTAAAAATTTTAAATGCCAAATTCGACACGCTTGCAACCTCTTTCGGCCTAATTAAATTCAAGCGTTTATCCCCCCCCCCTTTTTTTTTTTTTTTTTAATAGGTCCTAGCCACTGAAATCTCAGGAAATTAGGTGGCAGGACCTGCCAGAGTACTTATCTAAAAATACTGGTGTACCTGGTCTGCCTCCACGGGGCTGAGTGTGGACAACGTTGGGCCTCAGCAGGGGTCCAGCGGCTAAATGGCCAGAAGAACAACGGTACATAACACTATACGTATACAATATCCACACACTTTTAAATCTCTGGCCTTCCCAGTGAACTGGTACACCCACAATGAAAGCAACGCGGAGATGGGGGAAACCCCTGGTGCCGTTAGACACTAAATACACTTTACACTTTACACTTTGTACAAAGTGTATTATTCTACTATTTATTTTTATGTTTTGTAAATTTTTGTTCTGTTATCTTTTTCTTCTGCTCTGTTATACACTTTAACTGGACGCATGCCTGTTGTGTATATTATATGTTAAAAATTAAAGATATAAATAGAAGAGTTATCAAAGGAAGCAATGGTACCTAGTAAACTACGCCGGCATCTTTACCACAAAACATCCATCATGTGCAGAAAAAGATTTGAATTTTTTTAGCGTCTTCAAACGAAAAATAGGAAGAAAAGTTGTTTTATGAATTCGATTAGAACAGTATCAAGGAGCTACTTATATGGTCGCCCAATTGGTGGCCAAATCCGAAATGCCTCATACAATTGAAGAATCGCTTATTTTACCAGCCTGCATCGAAATTGTTAACGCTATGTTTGGGGCAAAAGAGGCAAAGGAAATTAAAAAATTTGAATAACACTATGAGCAAATGCATTGAAGACATATCAGATGACATCGAAACAAAATTAATTCAGAAAATTATCGAATCTAAAAAAATCATTCAAACTAGATGATTCTATAGACGTCAGTAATTGTGCTCATTTAATAGATTCGATAGTTAGATAATAGTTAGAATCATTGAAGTGAAATACTTGAAAGAACATTATTTGATCTGCAAAAGACTAACAAATCACACTACAGGGGATGGAATATTCAAAGTGGTAAATGAATATTTTGAGACAAATAACATATTATGGGAAGTTTGCTAAAGCTTGTGTACTGATGGTACAGTTGTAAGGACCAGAAGAGTTAAAGGTTTTACATCAAGAGTTCGTTCTTAAAACACAGAAATTACATTGTTTTATTCACAGAGAAGCTCTCATACCTAAACGTTTGCCTGTGGATTTGAATTTCACATTACATGATGTTATCAAAATGGTAAGTTTAATAAAATCCAAGCAGTTAAAGTGATGTCTGTTTTCAGCTTTGTGTGAAGAAATGAGATCGGAATACCACTCTCTGCTATTTAACACTGAAGTACGTTGGCTGTCGAAAGGAAGAGTTTTATCAAGAGTTTATGAGCTAAGAGAACAGCTGAAATTTTTTTTTTGTGAATAATTCTTACTTTTCTGATTTAATGAAAGATAGCTGTTGGCTCCAAAACCTAGCTGACTTAACTGATATTTTCGAAAACCTGAATGAGCTAAATCGAAAATTGCATGGATCACATAAAAACACATTGACGTGTACGGAAAAATTTATGGATTCAAAGAAAAAAATAAACTTTAGAAAAATGTGGTTAAAAAGTAGTAGTAGTAGTAGTGGCACATGATGCAAGAAAGCAAGTGTAGGAGCTTATGCAGCATCAGCCAAAAAAAAAAAAAAAATCACACCATTCCCTCCAAATGCCTATCCAGTTCCTCCTTAAATTTATTTAACCTATCAACTTCCACAACGACAGATGGAAGTTTGTTCCAGCAATTAACCACCCGCTGGCTAAAGGCAAATTTCCGCACATCTATTCTACATCTGTCCTTTCTTAATTTGAACTTATGTCCCCGTAGGTTGGTAATCTGAACAAGTGGAAGGATCCCATCAGAATTCAGCGTGCTCAACCCATTCAAGGCCTTATAGACCTCAATCAGATCACCGCGCAGGTGCCTAGTCTCCAGCCACTGCAATTTGCAGAATTTAAGCCTCTCTTGGTAAGAGAATCCCTTCATTCCCCTCACCAATCGTGTTGCTCTTCTCTGTACACGCTCAAGCAAATCTACATCCTTCCTAAAATGAGGCCTCCAGACCTGGACGCAGTACTCAAGGCGTGGCCTGACCATTGCCTTATACAGAGGGACAATCACCTCCTTTTCCCTGCTAGCAAAATTCCTATATATCATTGACAAAACCCCATGACCCGCCCTAGCAGCCTGTCTGCACTGCTCAGAAAACTTCATATCTTCCTGCACAATTACTCCCAGGTCTTTTTCATTTTCTACCACCTTAAGTGTAGTACCACACAGTTGGTACGTTTCTCTGGGGTTACTTCTACCCATATGCAGTACTTTGCATTTGTCAAGGTTGAACTTCAGTTGCCACTTCTTAGCCCATCTGCCCAAATTATCTAGATCCTGTTGCAGTAGCACACTGCCATTACTGTCATTAACAACCCTGCCAACCTTTGTGTCATCTGCAAACTTCGACATTAAGCCTGATATACCTTCATCAATATCATTGATAAATACACAAAACAACAGTGGACCCAACACCGAACCCTATGGGACTCCACTAATAACATTAGTCCACGAAGAGCAGCACCCATTGATTACCACCCTCTGTCTTCTCCCACTTAACCATCCTTTTATCCATTGTAGCAACTTACCCTTAATACCATTCTGCTCCAATTTGTACAGTAGTCTTCCATGCGCAACAGTGTCAAAAGCTTTCCTGAAATCCAAGTATATGATATCAAAATTATTTTTTGCATCCAGTTCCTTTGTGACCACATCATAATAACCAATGAAATTTGTCAGACAAGACTTTCCCTTAACAAACCCATGCTGTGTTTGAATTATTGCTGCAGTCTTGTCTAGATGATCCTGCAATGCATCTTTAACCAGCGACTCCATTATTTTACCCGGAACAGAAGTTAAACTAACTGGTCTGTAATTACTTGTGTCACCCTTCGATCCACCTTTGTGAATTGGGGACACCTTTGCACATCTCCAGTCCGTGGGAACCTCCCCTGAGTCCAAGGATGCTCTCATAATTATGGCTAAGGGTTTGCTTAGTTGCTTTGCCGCCTCCTTTAAAATAACTGGATAGATCCCATCCACCCCAGGTGCCTTTCTTATGTTTAACTTCAACAATTTCTCCTCCACTTTGCTCTCAGTTATTACAACATCATTAAGCACCCTGCTACAATTTGATAACCTTCTTCCATTTTCAAACTGTAATAATTCCTCACGTGTGAATGTAGATGCAAAATACTCATTCAGTTTGTTTGCTATCTGAGCAGGATCATCAACAGCCGAACCATCGATGTCAAGTGGACCAATCATATTCATCCCCTTCCTTTTAGAGTTTATATAAGTAAAGAAATCCTTGCTGTTTTTCTTAGCATCTTTTGCCAAAGATTTCTCGTAATCCGCCTTCGCCTGCCGAACCTCTTTTGTGACCTGATTACAGACTAGCTTATATCTGCCACAGGCTTCTGCGTCACCTGATAATTTATATGCATCCCATGCATTTTTCTTCTCTGTCACGAGTCTCATTAGTTAATTTGATAACCATTTAGGCCTAAACCTTGAACAATATTTCTTAATCGGTATGAAAAGTCTAGTAGCTTCCACGATTAATTCCTTGAATGCTTCCCACTTAGAATTTACTGTTTGTAACATCGTCAGTTGATCCCACTGTACAGAATTTAAAAACTGTCTGAGACCATTGTACTCGCCTTTACGGAAGCAAAAACCCTTTCCTTTACCCCTGACGGTAGTTACCTCTTTGAGTAAATCCCACTTCAGCACACTGTGATCACTGCCACATAGTGGTTCCTTTATCTGCAAATTTTTAATACACGAATGATCACTGCTGATAACCAGATCAAGAGTATTACTTTCTCTGGTTGCCTCTCGAACATGCTGCTGCAGAAAACAATCATCCAATAAATCCACAAAAGTCTGACTAGTGTGTGAATGACCAACCCACAAGTTCCAGTCAATATCTGGGAAGTTAAAATCCCCCATTATAAGACATTCTGATTTACTGGCCTACTCTATTTCTCTGTACAATTGTTCATTGTACTCATTCAAGTCATTAGGCCTATAACACACTCCTACTCTTATTTTTCCTTTCGCAGTGCTTATCTCACACCAAACTGACTCAACAGAGCACTGTTCATCTATATTAACTGGGTGCACTTCCTTTGATTTTATGTTTTTCTTAATTAACAGCATAACACCCCCTCCCTTTCTGTCCTGTCTATCCTTCCTGTACACATTGTACTCCCCAAATTCCAGTTCTGCATTCCTTATATCTTTGTGACACCACGTCTCTGCTATCCCAACAATATCCGCCTTTTATGTCTTGACCAACACTTCAAATTCATCAAATTTATTTACTATACTTCTAGCATTGGTATACATGCAAGCATACATGCTCCTATGCCTATTCCTTCTTACCCTAACACATCCCATATACCCAACTATTCCATGATGACTGCCATCCGTCCCTGAAACCCCCAACACCCCTCGCTCCAAAGGGATCAGTAATGATGTTTAAACGGTGTTATAATTTAAATCCTAAAGAAGAATTACTGGGATTAGTAGAGCAATATTTATGTTTGCTTGAGGAAAAACTTCATCACTCTTTTGATGTAAAAAAAAAAAAATGATTGGATTCGAAATCCATTCGAAAATCATTGGCAATGGGCTAATGTGAACTGTGTTACATGAGGGTATTTTAATTTGGGCAGTAACAAATCACTATAGTTTAAGTCATGAGAGAAATCTATATTGGTGTGAATAAATGTAGAAAATGTTGTAGATGGGCCGCTCATGAAACAGGAAGGAGCACGTACATGAGATGCTTTAGTTCCTGTCCCTTTTAAAGAGCCTCGCCTCTACAGAATATATAGTAACAATAAGACAAAAATTCCTGAATTTCATGAGCCCAGGCGGATAGCAGCATAAATAACCTACTTCAGCAAACCAATTGTCTACTGTGAATTATTTATTACTATTCCGTAGAATGGTTATTACATTAGAAGAGCGCTGGATATTTTCTCAGGCACTGTCCCCTTTTTCTTTACTTTTTGCTCTGTCCATTCTCGCTAATTGTCTCAAACTAAAGGAGTCACCAAAATCGTGTCTATGATAATTCTAAATCAAGCAATAGACAATAAATTTGAGACTTTTGAGTTAACCTCCTTGAAGTTGTAATTTCATCTTTACTCTACATTTGTATTGTCTCTGTTTGTCATTGTTTATGGGGATCAAGCAAACTGCTTTTTGCATACAATGATGAATATTTTTTCCTTGATGTTTTATTTATTTTAAATATACACTGAGTGATCACTGAATTATGACCACCTACCTAATACTTCCTAGATCCAGCTTTTGCCATCAGTATAACAGCCATCCGACATGGCATTGATTCAATAAGATGTGGAGGCGTTCGAGAGGCCAACCAACCAAGCTGTGTGTAATGCGGTCAGTAATTCAGATATGGAGGTGATTGGTGTATCCAGATGCCTAATATGCCTTTCCATAGTGTCCCACAAGTGCTCTATGGGATTGATATCGGGGGAGATTGGAGGGCAATCGATATGCTGGAAGTCACAACTGTTTTCTTAAAACCATTCCTACAAAACAAGTGCCCAATGGCTTGGCACATTGTCATCTTGAAAGAAATCATCGGCATTCAGGAAAAAAATGTACCATAGCGGGGTGTACACAGTCAGCAAGCAGTTGACGATAGCGGAGACCATTGATACGTTGTTCCACATGCAGCAGAGGTCAAATTTCTTGCCAGTGAAAGATGCTCCAAAACCATACAACCGGCTGCACTTTTGATACCATGTATGGTGGATCAAGAGCCTCAGGTTGTTGACACCAAATCCGTACACGAATATCGACGGTGTTGGGTAAATAACGTGACTCATCCGACCAGCACACCTTCCAGTCTTCTAACGTCCAAATTTGCACCAGGCGAGTCTTTTACGCCTATGAACCTTGGTTAGGAGAGGATGCCGTAGGGGTCATCTGCTGGTATAGCCAATACGTGCGACGCATGATCGTGCCAGATATTATTCTGGGTTGAACCATATTGTATTGGGTAATCAACACTTCAACAGTGCTGTGCCTCTTCGCCTGTACGAGTCGTCGGACCCAGTGGCTCACCTTTAAAATCAACCTTTCGCTGACTTTTGCAGTTTTGCCGTCGGGTCGTTGTTTAGCCATTTTGACCCCAGACAATACACTTTCACAACGGCGGCTCTCGAACACCCCACCAGTTCAGCCATTTGGAAAATTGAGGCACCAGCTCGTCGAGCACCCACAATCTGTCCTTTATGAAAGTCCGATAAATCCGAGGAACTTTAATGGGCTTTTTTCACTCCGTGGCTGAGTTAGTTGGTCTCAGGTGTACATAGCAAGGTTCCCCCTCAGAAACTGGGGTTTTTCGTCTAGCAAACAGACAAATCGACCATAGAACACATGCAATCAGCAGACATAGAGACAGCACAGCAGATGAATTTAATTATTCGGGTGGCCTAAATATAATAGCTAGTTAGTCAGATAAATCCCTCGTTTTATTCATCACGCTCGGAATTTTACTACCTGCTGAACCACTGACACCTTATCTATGCTACGTAGGAGTTAGCCGACTAACTCCGCACTCTCGTATCTCACGTGGTCAACGGATCTCATTCAGTTTTCATAGGGGTGGTCATAATTCAGTGATCACTCAGTGTATATTGTCCATTCTTATATATCATTTTAAAATATGTGTTGAACCTATGTATAAGTTCACAATAACCAGCATAAAATTATGTAATCAGGGAGTATTTACTACTGAGAATGCATAATAGCAAGAGTTAAATAACAATTCAACAACAGCCATAGAAAATACTTTACAGAAACCCAGCATACCGTTTCGCATCAAATCCTGCATGTAAACAAAAGCCCTGCAACAAAGAAAATGAGTATTAAGTGGAATGATACACATTCTAAATACTTAAAGATAATTTCCGAATAAATAATTCTTTTATAATTAGTTCTTCTTAAACTACTAGAATTTTAAAGATTTTGTTTGTCTTTTAATATTAAGATTAGCAAATTAATGCAAAAATACAAATTTAAATAGAGGCAGCAAAATAAAATAAAATGGTAATATGCACTGTGCTGCCACTTTATTAGGTACACCCCAGCTGTGCACAAAAATTGGTTTGACCCACAACGTTGCAAGTCACATGACCACAGTTGTGGATATAAATGCAGCAGAACAACCTTTCCAGTATCAGTTAAGCTTACAAACCGTAGCAGGAATGGGGTAAAGGAGTGTTCTAACGTGGACTTCGAACTCGGCATGGTAGTAGGTGCAAGACGTGCTGGACAAAGCATCTCTGAAACGGCAGTTCTCCTGAACTTTTCACGCACCACAGTTTCAAGGGTGTGTCGAGAATGGTGCAACAAACAGAAAACATCCTCTCAACGCCACTCCTGTGGAAGAAAATCGTTTGTTGATCGAAGAGGTCAGAGGAGGATGGCTAGAATAGTGCAAACAAACAGACGGGCCACAATGTCGCACATCACGTCAGAATACAACCTCGGTGCCCAGAACAAAATATCTCAATGGACCTCTAGTCGCATTTTGTAGCGAATGGGCTACAACAGCCGACGGCCACATTATGTACCTTTGTTCTCAATGAAGAACGAGAGCACGCCCCCTGTAGGCTCAGTCCCACCAGCACTGAACTATCGAGGATTGGAAAACAGTTGCTGGTCTGACGAGTAGAAGTTCCTGGTGCATCGCGTTGATGGAAGGCTGAGAATTTGGCGAAAACAACATGAATGGACCGTCATGCTGATGACTACTGTGCAATGTGGTGGGGGCAGTGTTATGGTGTGGGGAATGTTTTCTTGGCACACGTTGGGCCCATTGATACTTATAGATTCACGTATGAATGCCACATCGTACCTAAACATCGTTGTTGACCAAATGCATCCGTTCATGTTCACAGTTTATCCTGTCAGATGAGTACTTCCAGCAGGATAATGCACCGGTGGATAAATTTCAGGAACATAACAATGACTTTTCTTAGCCCGCTCAGTGCACGGATCTCAATTCTATTGAACATCTTTGGTATGAGTTGGAAAGGGCTGTTCGCTGCAGGCCTATACCTCCATCGAACCTTAAGGAACAACGTGACACCCTCATTTCTGCATGCTACTCCATTCTTGCACAACGTTTCAACATCTTGTTCAATCCATGGCTAATCGAATTCAGGCTGTTTTGAAGGCTAAATAAGGCTTGACACGCTACTAGGTAGGTCTACCTAATAAAGTTGCAGCACAGTATATAATACTTGCACTTGTATCCAAAAAATATGAATTTAATTAAAGAAAAAATAATCGCTTGTGCATTGGGACCTTCTTAATGAATACTTAAAGTAGAAGTTATGATTAATTTAATAAAAGATGTAAGTAAATTATTAATGAAAGGGGAAAAATAAATGCCAAATATCTTTACCCTAGTAGAATTCAGAACTAAATCAATTAAAAGAAGGGTTCCTATGGCAGGAAAACCTTTACAAACATCCCTGAGAATCTAACATACGCTCAATCTGTGTTGAGCGTATTATGTTAGAACTGAAAGAATCATATTTCGGTTTGAGGAAAGAATATTCTGTCAAAATTAATCTTTATGAGGAATTAAGCATGAGAATCCCGCGTTTAAATTTCAGGTAGTGCAGACACTTGGTGGCCTGTGTACAAAATTATTAGCGATAAATGTAGGTTTGACAAGGTAACATGCGGTGTTGTTGATAGAAACCAGGGGATTCTGTCACCTGGGCCGACATGGTCTTAGATGTTAAATCTCACTTGTTTTTATAGGATAATACATGTGGCAATTTCGATTTTCAGAAACACATTGAGATGGAAACCAGAATTATTTTTTTCGGAGGAGAGTGTCACCGTTTTCTCCCCTCGATGCACTGTCGTAAACGTGGTTAAAGACAACCAAGCTACTGGGATTCACCTCTTTGAGACCCACGTTATAAAGTATTTTTACTCTAAGCATCCAGATATGTCATTAAGCATGTATAATTTGTGCTTAAACATGACAATGACTTTTCTTTGCTGCAGTGGCCAGCTCAGTCCGCGGATCTCAATCCTATTGAACATCTTTGGGATGAGTCTGGAAAGGGCTGTTCGCTGCAGGCCTACACCTCCGTCGAATCTCAAGGAACTGCGTGACACTCACATCTGGTGTTTTCCACATCTTTCGGAGAACTGTGTTCTTGAGAGTGTTACTAAAAACTCAGGGAATTCTTTGACTGAGCCAACGTCATATCACTCAAATGCCTTGCTTCCAAATTTGGAGAAAATTAGTTTTTTTATGTTCAAGTATTCTGCAAGGTTCGAAGCTTTAGGACTATCGCCAATAAACAATTATCATTCAAAAAAGTTCAAAAAAGGGCGATCTACAGAAAATGCAATGTGTTTAATAACTTATATTAATGAAGATTCTCGGCGATGCTTCATCGGCTTGTTTGTGGACTTTAGTGACGTCGTTGTTGTTGGAGTGATACCCTCCCCACACTTAGATTGACCCTCTTCCCTGGGATATTTTGACATCCTTGGGGACTTCTTCTCAGACTGTGGGGTGTTTATCCAATCTTAATTGGAAGAAGTGTATGAGGTTGAACGTGGGTGCCAATCCTAGAACCGTTTATGTGGAATATGCGACGAGGTCTTAGAATATAATCTGGATTCTCATCTGTGTAGGCACTCGTATGCCAACACAGATGACCTTCTGCTTTTAAATCCTGGTAAATCTAGGAGAGTTATAGAACAAAACGCAAGTACTTTCCTGCATGAATTGTTGACTAGAAGTGATATACACAAGCGTGAAATTTCTAAGGGAAAACTGTAAGTATGCTGTTAAAAATAAGTTGAGAACAACGAGGCAATCTCTTGTATGTAGTGGGATATCTCTTAGGGATGTTTTTAAGGAACGTTAGGCGCGTCAGGGAATTCGGAATGTGTTTGCAGGAACGGAATTTTTTTAAATCACATCCGATAAAACATGTAACATATTTTAAGCAGAAGATTAAACTTTTCTATGCAAATTTGTACATTTGAAATAGGGCATTAAATGTCACATTCTGAATATGTTATATGAATGCATATTTTTGCCCATAATCACCTATGCTGCAGGGCCTTGGTATGATAACCGAACGAGTGTTATGATAAGTAAATTCTGATGTACGGTATTGACGAGTTACCAAAAAAAGTGACCCTCGGTCCGATGTATTTCATTTATTTATCATTATACAAAGGTTCGATGTATATTACTGTGACTTCATTGTAGATGTTCTTTTGCCTTTGTTTAATGAAATTTCGCGAACATCTTCGGTGCCTCAGATCCACCATCGCAATCTTGTCCGCGGTAGATCTACTACCACCAATCTCTTTCAAACGCTGCTTCACATACAGGAAGATATGAATTCTCAAATGCAACTGGACATAATTTTTCTTGACGGGAAATCTGCATATGATAGGATTTACATCGCATCTTCACATCATGAAGAACTACTTCAAGATCTCGGATAACATCCTTACTGTACTCAAAAACGTTTGCAGGAAAGACAGCTCATTGTTGAACACAGTGGTCACTGAAGATTCTTTATTTTCTTCAGAGGGTCGTGTGAAGTGTAAAGTGTGCTAGCTGTCTAATGGCACCAGGGGTGTTCCCTATCTCCACGTTGTGTACTCTGTTTGTGTAACACAGAATTCTGTGGAGACCAGATATTTAAAAGTGTGTGGGAAGTGAAATGTCGTGTATTGTTATGTTCTGTTGTATCTCTGACCATTTAGCAGTTGAGCCCCTAGCAGGATCACCATTGTCCACAGTTTACTCTGGTCAGGCACCTAGTAGATTATTTAAGTACTGTAGTAGGCCCTGTCAACTACTTTCAGAGGATTTCAGTGGCAAGGGCCTAAAAAAACATTGGGGATTAGTGCCTGATTGCAATATAGGTTAATATGACAGATGTTAAATTTTATGCTAGCTAGGTTTAGTTTACTTTATGGTCATAATGCATACTTGGTAAATTAAGCTAGAGTGAGGGAGGAAGACTGGGGGAACAGATAGAGATATGGGATAATAGAAAAGGCAACCCCATGGTAGTCAGTAGGTACAAGCCCCACCATGAGTAGAGAGGGGGTGGCAGGGGAGGGGAAAAGTAAAGTGTAAAGTGTATTCGTGTCAAACGGCACCAGGGGTTTTCCCCCATCTCCGCATAGTATACATTGTCATGTGAAACAGAACACTGTTGAGCCAAGAGATTTAAAAGTGTATGGATTTTGTACATGTGTACTGTCGTGTACCGTTGTTCATCTGGTCATTTAACTGCTGAACCCCTACTGAGGCACAATGTTGCCCACACTCGGCTCGGTGGAGGCAGACCGGGTACATCGGTATTACAGTTATTTACTCTGGCAGGCCCTGCCACCTAGTTTCCTGAGATTTCAGTGGCTAGGGCCAATGTTTTAAAAAAAGGGGGGGTAGACGCTAGAGGTTTAGATAAGGCCGAGATAGCTTTTAAATGAAGGTTAGGTTAATTTTTCATATTAAATTTAGCAGCTTGCAGTTGGGACATTCATGGTCAGTCGGTAAAGGTAGAGTGGGGGAAGACTGAAGACTGGGGGAAACAGGTAGAAGTATGGCAACGAAAGGGAAGGCGATTCCAGGAGAGTCAGTAGAGTAAGCCCCACTAGGGAAAGAAGTGGGAGGCAGGGGAGGGGATGAGACAGAGACCTATCTCTTCCCACTCCCTGCCTAGGGATGGGGTTTTAAAAGTGAACTGGGCAAGGGTGTCCAGTTCAGAACACCAGGCGGTATGCTGCAATAGAGCTGCTGTGGTCATGTCCAGTCGTTGCGCCGCACATGGGAGAAAGAGTCCCGTACAGAGAGAGATCATTGTCTAGTAGGAGTCCGCATAGATGTAAACGGATCGTCTATCATTTGCGATGGATGTTCAATCCTGGAAGAGAGAGTGAGGTCTCACCATAACGGCCATAGTCTGGTTCAGTTTGTATGCTCATGTGCAGGGAACCCTGGGCTAACGGCGTGCATCATTCATTGTAATTTGAGTTCTCCTTTTGCAAATAAGTCTTGTGCAAATTTGGCGAGCCCACTATATTCATCGAAACTGTCCAGGAGATGGTGTTCCCGGTCCTGAGGTAAGTAAGCTAGTCTAGTGATTAGGATTCCACGTAAGTGGTCGTACAGTCGGCATTGGTGGATCAAATGTTGCCAGCTCTCGCGTTCCCCACATGGACAATGTGGGTCCTCCACAAGCCGAAAAGCTGCAAGCTTTTCATTGAAAGGTCCGTGGAGAAGTCTGCACTTCACTTACCTGTCAGGAGATAAGTGGAGTGCTGTCCTGGGTGGAACCACGGCGTTGATTTAAGGTAAATGTTGTGTATGTCTAGAAGAAATTTCATTTTTACTTCTCCTTTGGTGCTATTTGTCAACCGGGTTTGCCATTCTTGTTTCGGATGCCCCAATAATCGGGTCGTTTCGGTCTTTCTGTCATTTATAGATTCGATGGTGTACCCCATGAATGTGATGGGCATCCCTTTAGATAGGTAGTATGACAAGCCACAAGTGACAATATCCAGTTCCAGGGGGAGAACCCCCGCCAGCACCTGGAGTGCCTGCGTACTGACAGTCCTGCATGCGCGAGTTATTGTTAGAAGGATTGATCTCTGGATTGAATCAAGAATTCCTTTATTTACGGCCATGGCTGTCTTGTGGAACCAGATTGGAGCAGCATATGAGATTGCTGGTATAAATGTAGCCTTATAGTAGAGAGAGAGTGTTCGCTTTTTCCGGCCCCAGTCGCAACTTGTAACATGGGCGATCAGTGCAGAGTAGTTTCAAATTTTTATTCTTAGTTGCTTGAGGTGAAGTTGGAAGGAGAGATTGTTGTCAAGGATGACACCTAGATATTTCATTTGGGTGTTAAGCTTTATCGTTTTTCCTTTTATTTTAATTTGCGGAGGCCTTCTGATATTTAATGATCCTTTCAGAAGGATCGACGTTGTTTTTGTCGGTTCAATTTGTAGGAAGTTTTCTTGTCCCCATTGTTGTAGAATCTCTAGGGCATAGTTTGCCTATATCTTCAGTTTAGTTTATTTCTTATTTCTCTTAGGAGAACACCCGGTTACAGCCACAGGCTAGAGGGTGAACATACATATACAACTATGTTACAAAACATACATCTATGTTACAGTTATAAAATACATGAAATACATAATATCTGATTTATAATTATCTGGAATATAGAATATTTGAGTTATTAATTACTCGCAAAGGCTTTTACTACCGTAAACTGGTAAGAACATAATACCATGACAATTGAAGCATACCTTCTGCTTAAACAGACACAAGTGGGAGGTTCACCGTATTTACATAGACACAAATATTTACAGCCAAACAACGTACAGCATTTGAAACAACAGGAAAGACCGCGATACAGTAGAATAAAAAATTTGAAAGTTCAAATTTCCAGCCGTCGTCTTCTTCTGTGGGGATTAGAGTTGTGTAGGTAGGACAATCCTGACATCTATTTCTTGATGAGGTCGGGTTTCCTAAAGCCCAGTGGCTTGTGTCTGGCCGAACAAGGTGCTGACACTGTATCATTACATCTGTATTTGCAAGTAAGAGTTTCTGAGAACTTCCTTTCTGTAGGATTTGCAAGTGCAGAGCTTTTCAGGATTGATATTGAGGTTGTTGAACAGCTGGATGGTGTTTGCTGGAAAGAATCTTCCGAGGCTCTCCAACTGCGTAAATGCCGATTTCAGTTGTGGTTTCTTATCTGCAACTCTTCTTGGTTTTTCGCCGGGTATTTTTATCCACTCTCGGGCTTTCGGTGCGTCCAGTCGTCCCGTTAAAAGCTGAGCGAGGGTCATTATGTTCCTTGACGTGATTATTTGTCTCCAGGGTGTGACCTCTAAATTGGAGTATAGTACAGCTCTTGAGATGGTAAAAGGTTTAGCTGAAATTCTGTTCAGTCATCTCAAGAGCCAGTATTCGAGTCCTAGAAAGGCTTTGATACTGCTTTCGGCAGCTGAAGACCAGATTTGTGCCGCGTATAGGGGAATAGGAGTAACACATCTGTTGATGTATTGCTTCATCAGACCGGGGTCTCTAATACCGGTGAGCTCCTGCCTGGTTGCCCAAAGCGCCGCGTATGTTTTGTTACGGATGTATGCGAAGTGCGGGCGGAAGGTCAGGCCTTCGTCCCACTTGAGACCAAGATCAATGTGTGACTGTGCCTTTTGGACGAGGATGCCGTTCACAAATATTGCCATTTTGTTTGGCTTTATTTTATTTGTGAAAGTCATTTGTGCCGTCTTTTTTTCGTTCAACTGCAGTCCGATACAATCTAGATACTCTTGAAGTTCTTTTATTTTAGTATTAGCCACTTGGTTGTGGTATTCACCTGATTTCTGATCTCCTGAGGTAATAAAAAATTTTATATCATCGGCGTATGTGATGAAGTGCTTCTTGTTCTGGGCTAAGAAGGGTTCGAGGGCTATGGCAAAAAGTGTGGCAGACAATACTCCTCCTTGCGGGACACCTTTATCAACCTCATACGTTGCGCACATGTTTTCGTTTGTCACCGCAATTTGTCTGCGCCAAAGAGTGCTCTTTAATAAATGGAGGGCATGCCCTGTAATGTGAAAGTAGTCCCGCAGAATGACGATGAGAGCTGGGATGGATATGTTATCATACGCGGATGCCACATCTAAATAGACTACGTCCACCTGCTGCTTACTGTTTAGTGCTTGCTGAATCCTTAGCAGTGTCCCCATGAGGTTGATGATGGTCGATCTCTGCGGAAGTACTGAGTGCAGGTATTCTGGCCTGTGCTTAAAGCAATGCTCGATGATGGTGTGCAGGATTGTTTTTTCAAAGATTTTTTGCAATGAGCATCCGATAGCGATTGGTCTGAAGTCTTTTACAGATTTTGGGTTTTTTATTTTGGGGATAGGTTTTACAAAATAGCTTTTCCACAGCTTCGGGAAGTTCTCCTCCATCAAAATTCTCTGGAATATGTGTAGTAGAACATCGATGATGTAACAGCTACAGATTTTGATCATAAATAGTGGGAAATTATCCGGCCCAATCGTTGCTTTATTTGGGAGGCTGTTGATTGCACTTTTTAAGTTGTCTCTGCTAATACTGATTTCCTTTAGATGTCCATTGTTAGTGACAATCCGATTACTATTGATAGATTCCTTAAACCCCTTGATTACATCTTGTATCCTGTTATTGTTTGCTTCGCTGTCAATTTGGTTTTCCTTGAGGGGTGTTCCGAAAGTGGCTTCGGTCCATTCCTTAAAGGATGTCTCAGTCATTTTATGCGCGAGGTTTTTTTTGCTGACAATTCTTTTGCCTTTTTTTAGTTTTGCTTTAGCCATATCCATGTGTGCCCGTTTCTTCTCCTTCATGAACCGTGCTCTTTCATGTTTGTACCGGGTGTGGTCCTCTGGATGCCTAGTTCTTTTCCATTTCCTGAACAATTTTTGCTTATTTTTGAAGATTGCTTTCAACTGTGAGTTGAACCAGGGCTTTGCCCTGTCTGATAATCTAATTTCCTTAGATGCTCCTTCTTCAGCCATATGCATGAGTGATTGTGAGAGCGCTGATAAGGCATCATCAGTGCCCAAAAGGTATAGGTTTTGCCAATTATATGCCATCAGATGTTTCAGAATGACGTCACTTTTAATATATTTTGATGAGAAAATTATCTTTGTATCACTTTTTGGATGCGGACCAGTTTGAAGGATGTCCCGGATTCTTCTTAAAGTGGCTTCACACGTGAGTGGTTGGTGATCCGAAGTGAATTTCATGCAGTTATTCCTCAACTTTATATCTGGGGTATTGTAGTATATGAGATCTAGGCACTGAGTTCCTCTTGTTGCTGGTGTTTTCAATTGGATCATGTTTAAAGCATTCATTGTATCGTCCAACTCGCTTTTTGCCTCCCGATGTTTTGGTAGTAGCATATTTAGATCCCCCATTATGATTGTGTCTGTGTTCGTGCTCAGATTTGAGGTGAGCCACGTAAGAAGCTCGGCTCTGTTTTCTCTAGTGTGCTCCGGTGGTAGGTATATTACGCCTAATTGCAATCTCCTCGTTTCTGTACCAAGAGTGGCAATGATAGCCTCGAAATTCTCCGATTGCGCCTCGAGTTCTTTGACTACTGAAAATCCTTTCTTGAAAAGAATCATTACACCGCCTCCCCTTTTACCCTCTCTTCCATTTGCGATGCAGTTGTAACCGGAGGAGTGTGCAAGGGCGTCCAGGTGTCTGTTATTATGGAGCCATGTTTCAACTAAGCATACGCAGTCATTCTCCGAGTTGAGTAGTAAGGTTTGTAGTGCGTGAAGCTTATTCGATATGCTTCTTACGTTTTGCAAGAAGATAATGATCCGGTTCGAGTCTTTTGCGAGAGAAAAATTGACTGTTGATTGCTATTGGGCTCTTCTTAGGTTCGCGGTGCTGTTCCTAATTGTGGGCTCCCAGCCCTTTCTCTGTATGTCTTCACTAGCGTTCCTAATGGCCAGATGTTTCTGTCCAAGAGCCGTCCTTCACTATTTAGTGGGCAGGAGAGTATGAAAGAGGAATATGCAGGATGTCGTGTGCGTATTTGCTTGACCTCTACGTCAATCCCCAATCCTCTGTCGCACATTTCTTTAATAAGATTTGGACCTGTCTGCGGATTGAGTCTTGATATAAATATCTTTCCTCTGGTTTGTGCAGAGGATATGTTAAATCTATCGGCAAGCCTCTGACTGTGTCCCGCAACACGTTTAGTTGTGGTCTCGGTTCTATTGTGTTCATCATTGATTTGATTTGTTTTTTGAACACTATAGTCCGCGAGATTGTTCTCAAACATGGATTGATTTGTGCGAGAGGGTATCGATGTGGCAGATTCACTCGTCTTGTTCTGCTGCGGTGCCTTCGGTCTAATGGCCGCAATCTGCGCAAAGGTAGGTTGTCTAGTAAACCCAGCATTTATTTCAGTCGTCAATGTGCTCTGGGGGTTGTCATTGGTTGATAGGGAGAGGGGACTAGCTTTGGCGAGGTCTATTCTTGTTTCTGGCCTAGTCGTGTAGTCTTTCTCAGTGGAGATTTCAGATCCTGACACTCTTGGACGCAGTAGAGACTCGCCTCCCTCATTTTTAAAGTTATTATTCCTATCATTCCTTGCTTTTCCCTTCGTATCCCTCTGTAATTTGGATGTCTGCGTATGCTGATCTGTTCGTGCCTTATCCGCCTCCTTGTATTGGGCCCTATTTTCTTGTTTTTTCATAGCTAGTACAGCAGTGTCGATTCTTCTATCCGTTAGTTGTAACTGCGCTAATAGTGTGTTCAATTTTTCTTCTAATAACTTTTGACTTCTGCTGATTTTAATGTTTTGCTCCCTTAGCTCATTGTTCTCCTCTTGGATCTCCCGTAGGGCCCTGTACATCGGAGAGAGGAGCTCTGTTAAGTAATATTCGTGATTACTTGTGTAGGGTTCCGAGCCGCAGTGTTGTTTTTTCTCAGTTCCAATGTAATGAGGGCTTTCTGCAACACGCTGTACAACGAAGTTTGACATTTTTTCAGTGTCTTGGGTTCCGCTAAGAAGTCTCCGATGTTCGCAGTCATCTGGACATGCGTCGCACCCTAGTATTTCCGTTATCGAGTCACCTATGACATTAATTGGTTCTTCGGGTGTCCCAGAGCAGATACCTTGAGAGGAGTCCGTAGGCTCGCGTTCGCTGCAGGCGTCATCGCCCGACTCGCCTTCGCTAGACTCTTCTTTAGATGGCTTATTTACCTGTTCACCCCCATCGTTCCCTTTCTTGGATTTACAAGTTAGACAAAGAAATTCTAGTTCGGCCCTGCAGTCAGCCGCCATCATCATTGCAAGGTCATTTACTTCCCCCAAGTTGCTGTCAAGGAAGTCGTCAAAAACTATATTCCAAAGCAGGGGGGCCAAGAACCATCCCCGCGGGAACCTTCTGTAGATATTTCTTGTAATTCTTTGGAAGAGCGCTATGACTTCAATTCTTCTTTGGGACAGGTATGCTTTGATAGTAATGTAGAGGTTTATGGAAGCATGAGCTTTGCTGAGTTTGCCAAGGACGCTCGGCCACCAGAGGGAGTCGAATGTCCCGGCAAAATCCACAGCGATCACCAGAAAGTATTTACTTTGGCATGCATTGGCAGTATTTATAAGATTCCTGATGGCATCGATTGTTGACAGTCCGGGCCTGAAGCCATATTGGTTTGCTGCTTCGAGTTTTGCTGTAGAGTAGTACTGTTGAATCCGCTTGTACAAAAGTCTTTCATAGAGCTTGTTGAAGACCGAAAGCAAAGCAATCGGCCTACCTATAGGAGGTCGGAAGAGTTGGATTCCTGTTAGGATTAATTCAGTAATGGCAATTTTCCTGTCCTTGAGGAAGTAACCCTGTTTCAGACAGCAGTTATAAAGTCGAATTAGGAGTCCCGGTGTTAAATCCACAAAGCTTTATGATTTCCGGTACAAGCAAATCCTTGCCCGGGTATTTACTAGTTTTTATCTGCGCAGCAGCGCTCTGAAGCTCCTCCTGAGTGAATGGCCGTTCCTGGTTGTCAGTGGTGTAGTCATCGTTTTCTTTACAAAGCCTGCATTGTTCTTGGGACTGCAGGTAAACCTGTTGTAAGATTTGAAAATCTTACAAAAATAAAATATATTTTTTTAGACTTTGGAAGTTAGTTTTCCTTTGGATTCTTGCCGTTAGTAGGATAATATGGTAATGTCCGCAGTTTCAGTAACAAGAATTATTCAGTAAGAATTGTAAAATTAGTGGGTACTAGTAATGAAAAACAGAGCCATTAGCATGAACTTCCGTTAAAGCAGGGGAATAGACAGTGAATACTACGGCAAAAGTAGCATAGTGGTTTTGCGAAACAAATGTTAATGTTTATGCAAGGTCAACAGTAGGAGCAATCTAGTTAAGTCGCAGACCGGAAGTCGGTTCTTAAACGCACACAAGTTTCCAAAAATAGATGCTGTGGTCACTAATGTCACTTTTGTTGTTTTAGAACGCTATGGAGACAAAGTGTTATATGTGAAGGGTAAAGTGTTGTTTTTGGACAACCGGCTACTTCAAAGAACACACCGGATGGCCGCAGATCCAACAGGTTGAAATAGGGGTGTATTGATCACGTGCTACTTTTCCAACAAATGAAATGAGATAGAATCCGAAAGAAAATGTAAGATTGGTAGAAGTCACTGGGAAATGGGCGTGGCCAAATCGGCAGTAAGAGGTAGGAAAAAGGCAGTGAACGAATGGAAAAGGACACAAAGTTTAGATTTTTTTGTGGGGTGAGTAAACATGGTTTAGAAGACACTAATTTGAGAATTTAGCGGTGTGAGTAAGAATGGGTTAGTAGTCGAGAAAGTCAAAGTTCTTTTTTTTGAGTGGAACATAGTCAATGTTGGCTCTTTGGATCGTCTAGGAGTTGAGAAGAAATATGTGAAAGACAAGCGAGTCTCTCACAAAGAAAAAGGTGAAATCAAATCTGCCAAAAAAAAGGGGGCCAAGATTCCTGAAATCTTGGAAAGCAAAGTGCAGGATCGGATGGAATCGGAACCCCGACCGACATGTTAGTAGCCATTCCGAAATAGAAGAAGTGCATCAAGCGGGCTGAATAAAATGAAGCCGAAACCTCCTGGCAGCACAACTACCAGTGCCTAATTCTTCAAGAATAGTAAGACGTCGCCCCAGATAGTAAAGATAAGCTGTACCTGATAGGAAGGATGAAAGATGACGCCCCGCCGAGTTCTACAAGTAAGTCGCTAGATTGTAGTAGTACCTTCACATACACAAAGAACTGTAGAAACCCAGTAAATTGTCAGCAGGACTTTAGAAATAACTAATTGTAAAGATAGTTTAGGGAAGAATCAGGAAGGAAGAACATTAAAAAGGGGGAAATTTATTAGATATAAGATATTTAGAATGTTGGATATATGTGGAAAGGGATAGAATGGAATTGATGTTAATCATTAATTGTTATTAATGGTATTTAAATGAAGCAGTATTAAACATATGCAGGATGGAACAGAATGGAATTAATATTTTCTGTTAATAGTATTTAATTGGTGCAGTACTAAATATATGTAGAAAGGAATGGATGGATTTGATATTTCTTATTATTGGTATTTTAATGAAGCAGTAGAAAGTATATGTAGAAAGGAATGGAATGGATTTGATATTTCTTGTTTAACTGATGCAGTATTAAACATATGCAGGATGGAATAGAATGGAATTAATATTTCTTGTTAATAGTATTTAATTGGTGCAGCACTAAATATATGTAGAAAGGAATAGCATGGAATTGATGGTTTTTATTAATGGTAATTAAATGAAGCAGTATATGTGGGGAGGAAGGAAATGGAATTGATATATCTTGTTAATGGTGTTTAATTGATGCAGTATTAAGTATTTCTAGAATAGAATGGGATTGATATTTCTTGTTGATGGTATTTAATTGAGGCAGTATTAAGTATATGTAGGGAGGAATGGAATGGAATTGATATTTCTTGTTGAACTGATGCAGTATTATACATGTAGGATGGGATAGAATGGAATTAATATTTCTTGTTAATAATATTTAATTGGTACAGTACTAGAAATATGTAGAAAGGAATAGAATGGAATTGATGATTCTTCTTAATGGTAATTAAATGAAGCAGTATTAAGTATATGTAGAAAGGAATGGATGGAATTGATATTTCTTACTGATGGTATTCAATTAAGGCAGTATTAAGTATATGTATAAAGGAATGGAATGGAATTGATATATCTTGTTAATGGTATTTAACTGCAGTATTAAACATATGTAGAAGGGGATAGAATGGAAATGATATTGTTTTACTAATGGTATTTAGAGGATGCAGGATCAAATATATTAACAAAGGAAGGGATTGATATTAGCTTGTTGATGATTTTTACTGAAGTATGAATATGATGTATATATACACATGTGGGTGAGACCAAATCATGCTGTCATATGTATGAATTGGATTATTATTTGGTTTTAATTATGCTAATGTAAATATGTCTAATAAACTGATTTTTTTATATAATACATTTGTGTGGTTCTTGTTGTTCTGTTGCGCAAGCCTAACCAAAGGGAATTAAACACATATAAGAGCCTTTCCACTTGAACTTAGAATTTTCTGTGAAGTGATAGTCAGATGCGCAAGTGGGGAGTTATTTTAAAGGGGATATATATTTATTGAAAGGGGAGTTGTTTAAAATAAAGGATATATAAAGAAGATATATAAATAAAATATATGCAATAAATAAAGCTTTTTTTTTATAACATTTCCCCCCCCCCACACTGTTCCTTGAAGATGGAGTCGAGGATGTTTTCAATTGACTGCCCCCACATTGCTGTAAGCAGTCCTGGGGAGTTTGTTGGTGGTAACTTTATATACCCCCCCAGAGGTCTGTGTTTCCCATGTTGAAGACGAGTTGCTCACAGGAGTTTCGTTTACTTCTTCTGATTCAGCCAGTATATAGGTTTCTGGCAGCCTTGTAACGCTGTCTCATGGCTTCTACTTCAACTTCTGGCCAAGATCGCTGGTTTCTTTGAAATTCTTTCCTGTACACAATTACCTTCTTCCGCAGTGACTGTAGATCCGGATTCCAACAAGGTACTGCCCCAGATGAAATTTTCTTTTTATTGTTATCTTGCTGACTTTGGTGATGAGTTTGTAATCTTTCGTTGAAGGAGATCCGGATCCTCTTCCAACACCAATCTTTAAGTAAATCCCAGACGTGGGATTTACTTAAAGATTTAATTACCATCAGGGGTAAAGGGAAGGGTTTTTGCTTCCGTAAAGGGGAGTACAGTGGTCTCCGACAGTTTTTAAATTCTGTACAGTGGGATCAACTGACGATGTTACCAACAGAAAATTCTAAGTGGGAAGCATTCAAGGAATTAATCGTGGAAGCTACTAAAAGTTTCATACCTATTAAGAAATATTGTTCAAGGTTTAGGCCTAAATGGTTGTCAAATGAACTAATGAGACTCCTAATAGAGAAGAAAAATGCATGGGATGCATAACGTGGAGATGACGAGTGAACATCGGACCGATCGCATTCCAGTCAGAATATCCAGTAAGAGGGCTCATCGAACGCGACATCGATCCTGGGATGAGATTTCAGATCATTATGTGAAAAGCAAATTCGGTTCCAAGAGTAATCTCATCATAGTACAACCTTCTGTCGAAATAAAAATTCGATGTTTCCTACAAAACATCAGGAGTGTCAAAAACAAATTATATGGCCTACTTGATTTGCTTTCCTGCTCAGACTACGACTTTGTCATTCTGATTGAAACCTGGCTCAGAGATGAAATGGAAATTGCCGTCTTCACCTCAAATCTTGGCTATCACACGCTGGCTGCTAATAGAATTGGGAGACGTGGTGGCGGTGTAGCAATCTGTCAAAGGAGTTCACTACCGCTGATTAAGGCATACACTTATTCTGGAAGTGACATAGAAGCTGTTCTTGGAATCTACCGAATTGCTGGTTTGTCGATCTCTGTGTGTGCCGTGTATTTACCCCCACCAGTTTCTGAGGATTCTGTCCTTAATCTGACAGCATGGCTGTCATCCACAACCAATCATCGGCAAAAGCTCATCATCCTCGGAGACTTTAACCTTCCACTGCCAGCCACAAAGAAGCACCTAGATACTCTGTCATCGAACATGTCGGATATGGGCATTGGTCTTATTCATGTTCCTCCCTAACACGGCGATGCCACCCTGCAGCGCTTCTTCTCAAACTGTTTAGTAAAGGAAACCCTGACCATAACTGAGAACTTCCTCCCGTCCGATCATGTTCCGATTGCTGCGATGATATCTATGCAGGCACCTAAGGATGAACGTAGAAAAGTACAAACTACAAACACTGTCAGGAGAATATACAATCCCAAATACATCAACATTGGAAAAGTTACTACCCTTTTCCGACTTTACCCATGGAACATACTGGCTGAGCTTAACATAAATGAGGCTGCCTACTGGCTTTCGAGATGGATGGAATTCATTACAAGGTCTGCAATGTCCAAAACTTGCATCCTAAGTCCCCACTCAAAGCCATGGTGGAATGACTTCCTGACCAAAGCCTTTAGGGAAAAACAGGCAGCCCATGCCTCTTACAAGAAGTCGCCTTCACAAGAGTCATACACCAAATTTTCCAAAGCAAGGATGGATTTCCAGAAGAGGAAACAATTTTCTATTGACAATTTCATGAATGGCCGGCTATCCAGGGGAAAACGTGTGTGGTCCACTAGTCATACTTGCATCCATCTATCTTTAGATGTCCAGGATTGGTGTGAGCATGTGCTCCGTATTAAGCGAGATCACCGTGAGTCCGAAGCATATCCTTGGAACGAAGCGTTTAACATTTCTTCACCTACAAGTAATATAGAAATTTCCGAAGAACAACTAATAAAAATAATAAATTCTCTACCTGACAAGTCCACCATAGGAATTGACGCAATACCTCTTTTTAGTCTAAAAATTGCTTCTTATTTCATCAGCAAAGAGCTCACTCAACTCTACAACAAAGTACTCAAATTTGCACAGGTGCCTTCAAGCTGGTTAGCATACAGAGTCGTGGCAGTTCCGAAAAAGCCTCATGCGAAAAGACCGGCTGACTTCAGGCCAATATCAATTGCCTCTCCCTTCCTGAAATGCCTCGAGAAGTGCATCTATAATGATGTAGCACTCGCAATCTTTGCGCATAGGCCAGAACATACCCATTATGCCATGCCTAATAGATCTACCGTAACCTGCCTACAGTCATTATCACAGAAAATACTTCAGGCCTGGAATGACAACAAAGATCTTCACACCATTTTTCTGGACATGAAAGCTGCTTTCGACTCAGTCCAGATAACACCCCTTCTTGCCTTACTTGAAAGATTCTACGGGATATCCGGAAATATGCTCGAGATCCTCAATAATTTGCTATCCAGGAGAATGCTTCACTTCAAAGGTGATGGCATTACAGTCACTAAAAGCGTCGAAGTCGGGATCCCACAAGGTGGTTGTCTCTCAGCCTTGTTATTTGCAGCAATATTCGTTCCACTAATGGATCAAATTCCAGCTTTCCTATCGTATGCCGATGATATTGTTTGCTACTTGCCATGCAGACGCAATGTTGGTCCTTCACAAGAAAGACAAACCGCCTCTGAATCTGTAAACAGCTACCTAAATACATTCTATAAGCATGCTAAATTTTTTGGCTTGTCAGTCAATCCAGAGAAGTCAAACTATCTCATCTTTACGCCAAGTCGAATGACTTACTGATACTGCATCTTCTCTACTTCCGAAATTGGCAGGAAAGGTCCTGACTCCCACAGACAGCGTCAAATTCCTAGGAGTAATCCTTGATGCCAACCTCACCTATAAAAACAAATCCAAGCACAGTATTCCAAAGCTCTAAGAGCGTTCTGGGGAATGAAAATTGATCTGTGCAAAACGCACAATAAGAAAATAATCAAGAAGTACCTCAAAACTTACTTCTGTAGTGTGCTCTCCTATGCCGTGGAAGTTTGGTCGGCGGCACCACCCACCAGCCTCAGGAAACTATGGGGCCTCGAATTCTGGGTGCTGAAGTGGGCCAACTTGTGGTCGCACCAGATCTACACCACATCTAAATCCACTCTCTGCTGCAACCTGCAATATACGCCCATAGTCCACAGAGCCCATGTGCTAAAAATAAAGTCATTCCTTCATCTGTGCTCAGCTAAGCAGGATCACATCAACTTCTGGAACACGGTTGGTTGGCGTTTGCCAGGCAGACATCTCCGTAGTACTCCCTCCCTATGCTCAAGGCTCCAGCGGTTACAGAATTTCAGGAGACATTTCCCTAATGTGACTCTGGACACTCTCAACTCGCTCAACATCGACATCGACCTGTGGACGATAGACAAGGCATATCGCGATGGCATCTTGGCCCATCTTGCTGTTTGTAAAGGACATTTGTGTAAGTGCCGATCTTAGCTAGCCGATGTCATTTCATGTTCTGCTCAACTTGTAGTCCGTTTTCGCTGTAATTACTACTTCATTCATTTTACATTCTGATTATCATCTTTGCTTTGATCTATTAATTATTATATAGTTATTATTATTATTATGATTATTATTATTATTATATATATATATATATATTTTTTTTTTTTTTTTTTTTTTATATAAAATAAAATCACTTGTATAAACAACAAATTGTAAGATTCCTCTGGATTTCTGTGTACGGAATCATTATTGTATAAAATTTATGTTAATAAAGAATCTTATTATTATTATATAAATTTACAAGAGACTCAGAAGCCTATGGAAGATATAAGCTAGTTTGTAATCAGGTCACAAAGGAGATTTTGCAGGCGAAGGCAGATTACGAGAAATCCTTGGCAAAAGATGCTAAGAAAAACAGCAAGGATTTCTTTACTTATATAAACTCTAAAAGGAAGGGGATGAATCTGATTGGTCCACTTGACATCGATGGTTCGACTGTTGATGATCCTGCTCAGATAGCAAACAAACTGAATGAGTATTTTGCATCTACATTCACACGTGAGGAATTATTACAGTTTGAAAATGGAAGAACGTTATCAAATTGTAGCAGTGTGCTTAATGATTTTGTAATAACTGAGAGCAAAGTGGAGGAGAAATTGTTGAAGTTAAACATAAGAAAGGCACCTGGGGTGGATGGGATCTATCCAGTTATATTAAAGGAGGCGGCAAAGCAACTAAGCAAACCCTTAGCCATAATTATGAGAGCATCCTTGGACTCAGGGGAGGTTCCCACGGACTGGAGATGTGCAAATGTATCCCCAATTCACAAAGGGGGATCGAATGGTGACATGGGTAATTACAGACCAGTTAGTTTAACTTCTGTTCCGGGTAAAATAATGGAGTCGCTGGTTAAAGATGCATTGCAGGATCATGTAGACAGGACTGCAGCAATAATTCAGACACAGCATGGTTTTGTTAAGGGAAAGTCTTGTCTGACAAATTTGATAGGATATTATGATGTGGTTACAAAGGAACTGGATGCAAAAAATAATTTTGATATCATATATTTGGATTTCAGGAAAGCTTTTGACACTGTTGCGCATGGAAGACTATTGTACAAATTGGAGCAGAATGGTATTAAGGGTAAGTTGCTACAATGGATAAAAGGATGGTTAAGTGGGAGAAGACAGAGGGTGGCAATCAATGGGTGCTGCTCTTCGTGGACTAATGTTATTAGTGGAGTCCCACAGGGTTCGGTGTTAGGTCCACTGTTGTTTTGTATATTTATCAATGATATTGATGAAGGTATATCAGGCTTAATGTCGAAGTTTGCAGATGATACAAAGGTTGGCAGGGTTGTTAATGACAGTAATGGCACTCTGCTACTGCAACAGGATCTAGATAATTTGGGCAGATGGGCTAAGATGTGGCAACTGAAGTTTAACCTTGACAAATGCAAAGTACTGCATATGGGTAGAAGTAACCCCAGAGAAACGTGCCAACTGTGTGGTACTACACTTAAGGTGGTAGAAAATGAAAAAGACCTGGGAGTAATTGTGCAGGAAGATATGAAGTTTTCTGAGCAATGCAGATAGGCTGCCAGGGCAGGTCATGGGGTTTTGTCAATGATATATAGGAATTTTGCTAGCAGGGAAAAGGAGGTGATTATCCCTCTGTACAAGGCTATGGTCAGGCCACGCCTTGAGTACTGCGTACAGTTCTGGAGGCCTCATTTTAGGAAGGATGTAGATTTACTTGAGCGTGTACAGAGAAGGGCAACAAGATTGGTGAGGGGAATGAAGGGATCCTCTTATCAAGAGAGGCTTAAGTTCTGCAAATTGCAGTGGCTGGAGACTAGGCACCTGCGCGGTGATCTGATTGAGGTGTATAAGGCCTTGAATGGGTTGAGCACGCTGAATTCTGATGGGATCCTTCCACTTGTTCAGATTACGAACCTAAGGGGACATAAATTCAAATTAAGAAAAGACAGATGTAGAATAGATGTGCGGAAATTTGCCTTTAGCCAGCGGGTGGTTAATTGCTGGAACAAACTTCCATCTGTCGTTGTGGAAGTTGATAGGTTGAATAAATATAAGGAGGAACTGGACAGGCATTTGGAGGGAATGGTGTGATTTTTTTTTTTGGTTGATGCTGCATAAGCTCATACATTTGCTTTCTTGCATCACATGCCACTACTACTACTACTACTACTACTACTACTACTGCTACTACTACCATGTCCTACTGTCCAGCATTTACTGTTGAGAGGATCTTCTCAGCAAACAGATTCCAGTCTACCTTGTTTATTGCATATCGGTTTTCCAGTTGGCTTGGGATCGGACTTCTGGTCAGTGTCCTAGAGAATTTCAGCGTGATGACACGGTGATCAGAGGTTGCCAGGAATTTTCTACCCTCCGGTCGGAGACATGGGCGGTCGTGTTGGTGGATGCAAGTGAGTGAAATGTCAATAGTTGCCTCATACAGCGTATTGAAAAAGTGGGGAGTTGGTGCGGCTTGTTGAGTATGGCTAAGGGTGACCCCACAAGGAAGTTTTCCAAGAGCTGGCCATTATTTTTCCCTCTCCTGTCTTTGGTTGCACTATGCCAGGGAGGCGAACGGCAATTGACATCTGCTCCGACGATAATTTTCTGGTTTGGAAGGACTTCCAAGAGGTGTTGAAGGTAGTTTTTGGCAAAAGTGATTTCTATCTCCAGTCTACAATTTAAGGAGACCACATAGAAGGATCCTATGGGTGTGATTTCGTGGGCCCGCCCAGGTAGTACCTAACTGCATCAGCTTCTGGCAAAAGTGGTTTCGACCCCCGCTCCATGAAAGTTTCACAGACATTCTCTCAGATATGTCTGACAAGCTGAACGTGCTACTTGGGAGTCTGAAATGCTGATGAAACTGATATTCGGGTGACACTCAAGTCAAGTGGACCCAATTTCGACGAAGTGCGGACGGTCTGTGATAGTCAAATCCTCTGTTTGCACCTTCACGATGGTGGGACTCTTAATAATCCTGGGTATGACCTCCATGCACATGATGGGTGACCACCCAGGTGTGAACCCACGTAAGCAGGGGTCAAGGTGTGGTGGCCACAGCACATGGAGGAATGCCCCCCTCTGTGTTACCAGGCAGTACTAGGTGGTAGATGACTCTCATCAACCGGTGCAATACCACCACTTTGCTTATTGGAGGCTTGAAGTGGTGGAACCCATGTTTAGTCTCTAGAGCTAAGTTCCAGTCAACCCTTCCGTATTTCTTCCATCATGCATTATGATTGATGACTTTTGAGGTTATGATGAACGTCGTGGCGAGATCCAATATTCCTTACATTTCGATGGTACAGCTCTTAAACGGTGTTCGCAGGCCGGCCGCTAGTTAGTACACCGGACCGAACCTATTGGTAACTCTCTAGGAGGCTTCCGGATCAGCTAGTGTATAATCTTGCTACCTCAACTCTGCCAGATAATGACTGGAGGGAGTCCGAGTAGTGTGTATGCGAGGGGAGTTATCGAGGCCACGTTATGGCAAGGATCTCGGTATATTCTCATCATGTGTACGCCATATCCAAAAATTTCATACAACATGTCCCACCCACTTTTTATTACTATTGAATTCACCATGAATTGTCAAACTAATAGACTAAGTATCCTGGAAAGGGCCTCTGAGGTTGGGTCAATTCATGTCTTGATTATAAATAAGCTCATACACCAACCATTAATTGAAATAGCTCTTTCCTGTGACTAGAATCTACAAATTAAAATAACATATTCACAATAAAATTTAATGTATAAAATAAAACTGCTATGATACACTGAATAAGAATTAAAACTGTTATAAAATCATTGTAATAAAATTACCTAAAATAAACTGTATTAAAAGAGATAAAACCGATAATTTGTAGCTTTCGGAAGCATCAGCTTCCTTCCTCAACAGTAATAAATCTTCTGGCAACACTTCCTTATACATAAAAGGCTCATGGTGTTTCACCACTTGGTTCCCTCTACGCATAGGTTTTTAAAAAACCGAAGTTTTTAGCCTAGGGCCTATCCTAGAGATCAATACATCCAAAAATGCAAGGGTGCCACCTGTCTCCACCTCTGTAGTAAACTGTATAAATTGGAAGAAGCTATTGAGCCAATGAAATGAATGAATTAACAGATCGCCTTTAACTATAGAGGTCATTTGTTCAGGTGTTGAACTTTGTCTGGCCAGCACCACTATGGTGTTTAAAGGAATCATGTACAAAGAGGTTCACGGTACAGCCATGGATTCCCCCATTAGCGCCTTCGTGGCCAATCTGGCCATGGAAGAGTTAGAAAGTAGAGTTTTTGATGATTTGTAGTTTCCCATGAAGAAATGGAAGAGGTACGTTGACGATACTTTCACCGTGGTCCAAAAGGGGGGAGAGGAGGATGCACTTCATTGGCTCAATAGCTTCCCCCAATTTATACAGTTTACTTCAGAGGTAGAGACAGGTGGCACCCTTGCATTTTTGGATGTATTGATCTCTAGGATAGTCCCTAGGCTAAAAAGTTCGGTTTTTAAAAAAACAATGTGTAGAGGTCATTACACCCACTACAGTCCAGCACAAGCTGGACAACATAAGAATAGTGTG
The DNA here is from genome assembly GCF_048544385.1 of Mastigoproctus giganteus. NCBI lineage: Eukaryota > Metazoa > Arthropoda > Arachnida > Uropygi > Thelyphonidae > Mastigoproctus > Mastigoproctus giganteus. The sequence continues at coordinate 350,954 of NW_028328296.1, read as the reverse complement.
GTAAAAGCTCTAGGAGATAGAGCAATGTCACACTGTACTACTTCTGAGGATAAAGAAAGTGAAATCAAACGGGTCACAGCAGATCTTAGAAAATGCGGATACCCCCCCCCCCCAGAGGATCGTGGACAGATACAGCAAAGGAATAGTGTCCAACGATAGGGAACCGTTTTTTCCTATGACTACCGCATACATTCCTTACTGTCCGGGCCTTACTGAGCGGTTAACTAGAATTTTATGGGGTTTAAAAGCACACTGTGTGCAGCTTCCCGGGCGGAGGTTGCACACAGTTGTGTCCCTGGTAAAAGATTCAATCGCAAAAGACCTTAGTAGTGGAGTTGTTTACAGGATAAAATGCCTGGATTGTGGGGAATGCTATGTGGGCGAAACAAAACGGCGGTTAACGGATCGTCTGGGGAGCACTTAACTGCTATAAGAACCGCTGATTATATTAAGTCTGCTGTGGCCGAGCATTATTGGAGAGGCAGCATCAAATCTCCCCAGAGGATGCGGTTATTGTAGATCGAGCGCATGGATTCTGGGACCGTAAATGGCTCAAGAGCCTGCGAATCTGTTCATCCCACAACAATACATGAATAGGGACAGGGGTATGCGTTTGCAGCCCCTATTTGAAACTATTGTCCTAAGTACGGATAAACGGTTTTGCTTTTTGCGCTCCCGAGCCATTTCCGCTTCCAGTTCTGACCATGCACCGATGGAACCACGTGGAGTAATACCGTGAGCCTGTTATATATAAGGAAGTGTTGCCAGAAGATTTATTACTGTTGAAGAAGGAAGCTGATGCTTCCGAAAGCTACAGGTTTTATCGCTTTTAATCCAGTTTATTTTAGGTAATTTTATTACAGTTTTAATTCTTATACAGTGTATCATAGCAGTTTTATTTTACACATTAAGTTTTATTGTAAATATGTTATTTTAATTTGTAAATTCTAGTCACAGTAAACAGATATTTCAATTAATGGATGGCGTATGAGCTTATTTATGGTCAAGACATAATAGAATAAGCTTATCTGCGAAAAGATCTAAACCTCCTAAGCACTTCCTAATTCATTTCACAAATATATGTGGTTTCAATTCTAATCTCAATGATGTCCATTTCCACTTGCAGTCTGCCAAACCCCATGTACTTTTTCTGACAGAATCTCAGTTATCGGTTGATTCAACTACTGCTCATCTCAGATGCCCAAATTATTCGCTGTACGATTCCTTTCACCTCAAATGTCATACTGTGCATATTTCTGTTCCGATATTCCCTGTCAGAGACTTGGTAATTTGGAATCTCCTCTTTTCCATCTTCTCTGTCTTAAAATCTCTCTATTTAATTGTGTCAAATTCATCTGTTGTCTCTACCGTTCTCCCAACTCCACTAATCACTTGGAGCTCTTTGACTTCCTCTCTTTGCAACTTGACTTTCTCTCGTCCAACTTTCCTAACAGTGAGGTAATTTTCCTTGGTGATTTAAATGTTCACAACTCCAGCTGGCTGAGATGCTGAGGTCATTACTAATTGCTTTCGCAATTAGTAATGACCTTGCATAGATTGTTCATTTACCTACAAGAATACCGGACAATCCTAAGCATACAGCCAACACGCTTGATCTTTATCTCACAAACAACCCTTCTAAGTACACGGTCGAATTGAGTGGCCCTTTATGCACCTCAGATTACAACTTGGTGATTGTCTCTTCTCCAATGGAACCTTTATCTCATGGCTATTCCCAACCTCGTGTTGTTTGGCATTACAAGAATGCAGAATGGGATGACCTGCGAGATTTCTTTTCTTCTTTTCCTTGGTCGGATTATTGTTTCAAAACTTCTGATGTCAATGTTTGTTCAGATCGTGTCAGTGAAATTATTCTTGTAGGAATGGAATCCCTTATCCCACACTCCACTTTAAAATCTCGTCCTTTATCTAAACCTTAGTTTTCCAATAAATGTGCTAAGGCTGTTGTAAGCTTTGATTTACTAATAACAATAAATAAATAATAATAAAAATAATAATACAATACAATACAAAACAATACAATTTTATCAAGAGAATTTGTTTACAATAAAAGAACTTGTTAAGAAAAGTGAATTTCTTGACAACAAGTTGTAATTCTTCCTTTACAACAGTTTTTGCATACAGATTTGTTAACTAACAGGAAAGACAATGAAGTCATTACACATAGTACATGCCACACTGCAAACAGAGAAAGTAATTGATCTGCATATCAGGTCTAATCTACTGTATCATTGAGTATCAAAAATCTTTTTATTAGGAATTGTAATTTGGAGATGGGGTAACTTCTCCTGAGCCTGAAATCTAAAATATCCAACAAGTTATTATTATGTTCATTGTGTGCCTATCTCCAAATCTATTTAGTTCCCTGGGGTGAGGCAAAACAATTGCTTTTGGATTCCTTAAATTATGTGAGATTTGACTCTTCAAAAATAGTGTTAAGATTTTTCAAGATTTTTCAAGATAAAATTTAACTTCAGTTTTTACACTGGATAAACTATTTTATATTTCAACAAAAATTGCCTTCTCTTATTCAGGTCATTCCAAACGTTTGTCCCCATTAAAAGACTCAAAATATTGTTAATTAAGTTGTTTATTATCCTTATTTAAGTTATATTTGCTCGTATCCATATATTTACTAAATAATTGAGTTGGGAGTCCACTAATGCTTAAAATAAGGTGACTTTTGTTCTTAGATTTAACTTATGTTTAATGTAATAAAAACGTAAACGTAAAATCTCATTTTTTTGTACAAGTTTGTTATATGCATTGCCCAACTTAGACTGTAGTCCATACATAACCCAAGGTAACAATGATTTGAAACTTCTTCCACAGTTAGACATTTGCAATTCTGGAAATCCTGAACATGTAGGCATTCATGTTCATGTAATTTAACAGAGGGATGAATGTCCATGTTTTGATGAGGAGGTCTAATTACCTAAAATTTTGGTTTTTCAAAGCTGAGTGCTAATTTATTGTCGTGCAACCAATTTTGTAAAGGTATTGCATCCTGCTGTAAATTTTTCGCCATTTTGTCAGGTTCTTTCCAAAAGTATGTACGATTATATCATCTGCATAAATTTTTATAAAGGAGTTCTTTATTACTTCGGATATGATTGACACTGCATGAGTACCCTGAGGTACTCCTCTCTTTACATTATATGATTTTCCCCTGTATTCTCTACTTCGACTGTGATTTTTCTTTTGGTTAAATAAGATGTTAAGAGTTGATTGATTGTTCCCCTTATACCATATTTCAGTAGTTTCTGTTTCAAGATTGAAATATCAATTAAGTCATACGTTTGGTCAAATCTATAAATAAAATCATTATGAAGTTATTGTTGTTTAAATGTAAGTTAGTTAAAAGAGTCTACTGAACTTTCTAATAATGTCTGTGTACTCTTGCCCTTCTGATATGAGAATAGAGAGTTGTTTAACAGTCCATACTGATGTAAGTATTTGCTTATATGGGAAAATATATAATTTTCTATTATTTTGTTTATAATGGACTGAATCATAATTGGTCTAGAATTACAAAAGTCATCAGGTTGTCCCTTTCTATATATACGGGGTATTTTAAAGGAAAGTAGATTTGTAGGATAATTTCCCGACTCTAGCATCCGTGCTATAAGCTCCACCAAGAGAACAGAGAACTGTTCTTTATTTCTCTTTACTTCGGTTACTGTAATAGAGTCCAGTCCATAAAATTTCTTGTTCTTTAACTGTTCTATGATCTTAAGAATTTCCGTGTACTGTGAAGCTAAGACTACACAAGAGTTCACTATCTGAGGAGGACTATCTTTTTGAGCAAAAGAGTCTTGGCAATAGTGTATGTTGTATCTACTGAGATCTAATACAGCTTTGGCAAATCTATTTGCAGCCTTATATTGTTTGTTTTTTTGTACCAGAGATCTGTTCAAATAATGTTTTAATTTGATTTCCCCTTGTTTTTTTTCCTTGTACTTAGTTATCTGCTTATCCATAAAAAGTTGATTGTGATGTGTTTTTTAATCATACCTGTCAATTTATTTCTGAGTGTTTTATGGTTACGATAATGTTCTATCTTTAATCGACAATTTCTATACTGCCTTAAGTATTTAACTCTTTGTACCATTAATTTTTCTATTTCTTTTGTCATCCAAGGTTGCTTACGCTTAATCCTGTTACTTCTAGGATTGGCGCCTCCGTAGCCAGGTGGGAAGTAGCAGCAGTGCGTAACACACGCTTCTTGATTAGACCGGGGTTCGAGCCCGTCACCACCAAATATGGAGGATGTGGAAAGGTCAGGGAATGACCACCGCACCGCAGCAATATGGCCTTAGTTGCTAATGCTCCTAAAAAAAAAAAACTAAACAGTAAACTAAACTTCTAGGATTTATGTTGCAATCTGAGTGATTTACTTTTCTCTTCGTATTTAACCTTCAATTGTTTATCATTTGTACTTTCTTATTTGAAAAGTCATTTACATTTGTTGTGTAGGATATTTGCTCTTGTATTAACAAGTTTTCCATGTTCTGTTTCAGTTTAACTGTTGATAAAAAATTTTTCTTCGCAACATTTGTTAATTTTATATCTTCACATGGATGTTGTTTTGAGTGCATATCTATTATTAGTATGCACGTTCTGTGATCTGAAAGTTGAAAAATGATATTGAGATCTCCCATTAGTATGGTCTTATCAGCTTGTATGTCTTCCCATTGCAGAATTATATTATCTAATTCTATTAGAAAGCTGTTTATAGAATCTGCTGGTGGCTTATAAAAAGCACAAATCATGAATGCGTTTTGTGGATCTTCTCCTAATAATTTGACACAGCAGTTTTCACAAGACTGAATCAAGTGGTAATCTTGTATTGCCTTATGGCATGTTCTGTAGTATATTATTATTCCTCCACCCCTTTTCAACTCTCTCAACTTATAGACCTTGTCATAACCTTGTATGTTATAATTAGCAATTTCATCACATTTTATATTAACCTCTGTTACATGAGATATATTCTTTCGTTGCATTTATATATTGTAAGAAGTTAAACCAATTTTTTCTTAACGACCTGATGTTTAGAGCTTCCAGAAAGAACTGATTTTTATCGATTAAAAGAGCTTGAATATTTGGATTATTTAAAAAATGTAAAGGTGAAGTGAAAATTTGTGATTCCTCAAAAAGCATTCCCGATGTCTTAATTTTACCTTAGTACCAGGTTTCAAGAAACTACAATTATTCACTATAAAGGAGTCTATTTTATATGCTGGAGGTCCTTTGAACTCAAGATTCTTATGGCTCTTGAAGGTTCATTCTTCTTCATGTAAATTCTTCCATGTTTTAACCATAAAAATTTGTAATTGTGAGTTTTCACTGATTGTTTTGTTTCCCAAAACAATTTCTTGAGGTGAGTTGTTAAGTGGTCATTTATGTAGACTGGAATTTTGCTGTTGTTCTGAAAAATATCATTTGCTGTGAGTCGAATTTCCTTTGCCTTTCTCATCCATTTTTCTTTTTCCACATGATTTGCAAATTTCACAATTAGAGTAGGCTTATTGTTTATTTTTTTATTCTTAGGTGTGTAGTAGTGCTCTATTTCCTTACTGTGCTGTAAGTTCAATGCAAGCGCTAGCTGCTGAATAACAAGATCTAGATTTTGGCCTGCTAATCCAGTTAATCCTAATATTTCTACATTATTTTCTAATAACTGTTGTTCTTTCGAGTCAATCCTTAAGTTAAGTAGAATGGAATTTTCCTAATTTTTCTTGAAAGAAGCTTCCAGATCGACAATTCTATTGTTGATAGCTGCGTTGGAGTCCTGTAGCTTGCTATTGTTTTTTTGTATTTTGTCAAAGGATTCTGAGACAAATGAAATGGATTTTTTGATATCTTCTACCTCTGTCTTCAGGTCTTCCATTTTGTTCTTTATCGGTACAATTTCTTTAGTAAATCCAGTAAATGGATTTTACTGGACAGTCTCCGTGGTACGTCCTCTACATTTAGGGTGTTGGCCTGCATTTGTGTGACTTCTAAATCTTCGTTTGTTACGGTTGTTGAATTCAGCAAATCGTGGAATTCTTCTGCCGAATAGGGAATTTCACTTCTCTCTTCCCTCTCTCTTTTCCTGCACAATATACACCTCCCCTGCTGTTTCTTCTGCTTCACCATCCCTTTATAGGTTGCTTCTTTCAATGAGCATCGAAAATGATATCCATTGTTGCAGCCATGGCATACCACCTCTACCACGTGCAGCGGTAGGTTGCACTTTTTGCATATATTTTGATTCATTTTTGTAAATCTTTGGCGTAGTTAACACAAGATATTTCTGCTAATGCCCTTGCACGAAATGAATAACAAAAGAAAGAATTAAACAACTTACAAATGGCAACGATTTCCGATTTACTCTAAGAGTGCTGATACAGTAGACATGCTTACTCTTTGCCCACTAGCATTCCGCTAGGGGGCAGAGAGTAAGCATGTCTACTGTATTAGAATAATAATAATTCTAATAATATAGACATTAAACATTAGATATTATTCCTGAATATAGTTTTGCTGTATTCAACAACCATTTAGTTTAATACGCCAATAAATTCAACAAAATAGAAACGGGTATTTAATCGTTTAATAAGGTACGAAAGGGCAAGGAGAAATTAGCAGAAAAGAAAGAGAACTTTGACCCAAAGTAGGTCAAGACCGTTTTCCTCGAAAAAAGGATTAGGGGAAAACAGGGAGTGGCATAGATATATAAGGAGAAGAGCGCGAATCTGAGGCGTCTTTTGCCTTTTTTTCGTTGTGTAGAGGTGTAGGGTTGTATATGTGGAAGTTTTTGTGGAGAAATGGCATAACATGTGATGGAGAGATACCCGTTAGTTGAGAATTAAAGCCGAATTTCGCTAAAGAATAGGTTTCGAGGAAAAAGTACAAGAAAATAGGATCTTATAACGTCAGAGGCGAGCGGTGGGCCTTTAACCAGGACAGGAATAGTATGAATTAGTCTGAGGATTAATATGTTTCATAAAACTATTATTAAAGATAAATATATTAACTCTTTAGAGCGCAGAATTTATATGAAGTTTGTAGGAGTTTTTGTATTTGGAATGTACAAGTAAATTCTAATAACTGTGAAGACTCCTCCTGCAAAGTGGAGTTGTAGAAATATCCATGTTACTCAGGAACACTGAATTTTAAAATATATATGTTAACCGATGAGAATTGTGTCCTATAAAGAAAAACGTATGATTAAGAGCTAACAATATTATTACATGCACATTGAATTGTTCTTTGACAGTAACGTGTGTCTGGAGTAAATTTGTCTTCACTCTACTCTGTATTCTGAAAGGACATGGAGTTTTCCCTGCAGTCAGAGGTACTAACATATTAAAAATAAAATAGGACAGCAGACATTACACGGCAGTGTTTGTGTAAATTATTATAGGTAAAAATTGGTCTTAATCAGCCAGTACAAACATACCCTTATAATTGGCGAAGTAGCTAGCCAGGATAACGGAGAAATATATAGAGTCGAGTGAAACAACGATAACAATAAATTAATTAGTAAATTCTGAAAAGGTATATGGATAGTAATGATCTATGAATTGGTGTTGTTAATGTTTAGTAATTATTTATGAATTGATGAGGTTAATATACGAATTGATAAGGTCAATGTTTAGCAGTGATTTATGAATGGATGTGGTTAATATAAGAATTAGTTATTGAGATAAAGAAATGTAAAGTAAATTGAAATTTTACCATAGCTGGACTTACAAACCATCTGGCGAGCCAGAAAATTATTTAGTGAAAAGTGTGTAGAATAATTGAAATTGTGAAAAATAGTAAAGGAAAATAGAATGAAAGGAAAATAGAATAAAGAGGAAATAGAAAGAACGTAAATGGAAACCATGAAGGGCCAGCGCACCATGACCAACCGTTCACAAGTGCCAGAAGCGAAATGGCAGAAGAGCCTCAAGTCCTATACCGTGGAGTGGGACGAAATGTTAACTTTACAGGGAGAGATTACTTAAGTGTGTTCAGGGGGAAAACAGGTAAGCGTAGAAATATTTTTAAATAAATTAGAGAAGATAAAGAGGGTAGACGATTTAAATGAAGAAGAGATATTAATTTTCGCAGAATTTAAATTGAAAGGCACAGCGTTAAATAAATATCAACAGGTAACTTTGTATGAAAGGGTAAATTCGCTGGGAGAATTTAGCAGAGTCATGAGAAAATTATTTTCAAAAAGACAATAATTTCTCATGGCAATAAATAAACTAGTGGGTATACACAGCCAAAGGGGGAATCGGTCGCGGAATTCCTACACAGACTAAATGCGGTAAAAATGAACACGAAGATTGACGCCACGGAACAAGCGGCATTTGAAAAGTTATTAACAGGGCAATTTATTACGGGGTTGAATGATAGTTCAGGAAAGAAGTAATGCGGAGAAAGCCGGAGATGCTAGATCAACCCTCTTTATATACTGAGGAAGAGGACAATCTAGATACGGCATATAAAAACGATCCAAAGTGGCAAGCAAACACTACTAAGGTTACCAAGGGGGACAAAAGTTGGGGGGGACCCCAGAAAAGTGAAGATAAATACGGGGAATGGGAAACCCGAGTAGGCCAGTTAGAATAAAAATTAGATGTAATGATTAATAAATTTATGGAACTAGAACAGACGGCTCCAACCACAGAGGGATGCGTTCAAGGAGGAGAGAAAGGAAAACAAGATGGCAGCACTCACTGGCAACAAAGGAGAAAGTGGAGAAGAGAGAGTGGCTGCTTTATATGCAATAGCTTAAGCAATTGGACCAGGTTCTGCCCCAGAAATAAATGGAGGCCAGAAGGGAAAGAGGAAATAGAAGGGCCATGGCAACAGGGGTCCCAACCCAGACAAAGGGACACCCTACCACCAGTAAGCAGAGACCAGACTAACCCCAAGCAATATCTAGAGAGAAGCATGGAGCTACCTGGAAGAAAAAAGGTGGCAACCCTACTAGTAACCGTGGGTGACTCCTGACGCATAGTAAGCACCGAGGGGGGCGATAAATCTCGTGGGATATGCCGGCAAGGATATCCAGAAAAAATGAAATTGCAAAAAGCATTAAGAGATGAAAAAGGGGGAAAGAAACTCACAGAACCAACGTTTCATCTTCCTCGTTTATTCATTCAACTGCCGTTTTCTGGAACAACCTTCCTTCATTCGTATTTCCTGAAAATTACAATCTACAGAAGTTCAAGTCCAATGTCAACAAATATCTTCTTTCGTCTTCTCAACCTCCAACCCAAGCACGGTACTAAGTACTATAGGTTCTAATACCTCTCGTGTTTGGGGTTCACATAAAAAAAAAAAAAAAAAAAAAATTGAAAGTGGAGCATATGCCCACATTACAAATATTGCTTCCTCTGCATCTAAAAAAACTTGGTTTTCTCTTTCGCTCTCGGCGTTACTTTTCTTCCAAACAGCTGCTCACTCTGTATAAATCGCAAATCCGCCCTGCCATGGAATATTGTTCCCACAACTGGGGTGGTGCCCCCAAAACCTCTCTCAGGCTTCTTGATTCCATTCAGAAGAGGGCAGTTAGGTTAATTAATGATTCATCTCTAACAGAGTCTCTCCACTCGCTGTCTCATAGATGTACTGTTTCTGCTGCATGCGTCTTCTACAGATATTTCCATGGGCACTGTTCTTCTGAATTGGCTTCTATAATTCCCGCTCTCTCTTTCAAAACAGTCCGAACACGTGCCGCCACCAGCCAACATCCATTTACTGTCCAACTTCAAACCCACAGAACCAACTTTTCATCTTCCTCATTTATTCATTCAACTGCCGTTTTCTGGAACAACCTTCCTTCATACGTATTTCCTGAAAATTACAATCTACAGAAGTTCAAGTCCAATGTCAACAAATATCTTCTTTCGTCTTCTCAACCTCCAACCCAAGCACGGCACTAAGTACTATAGGTTCTAATACCTCTCGTATTTCGGGTTTGCATAAAAAAAAAGTTCTGCAAATTGCAGCGTCCGGAGTTGAGGCACCTGCGAAAAGATCTCATTGATGTGTTTAAGGCCTTTGGTGGATTCAGTAAGCCGATGCTGAGATAATTCTGCCTCCTGCTCACACTACACACAGGAGAGGAAATAAATTCAAGCTGAGGAAACATGGTTGCATGACAGGGATGCGGAAGTTCGAGTTCATCAAGCTGATTTTTGATAGAAGGAATGGTAGGAACAAACCATCTGCTGTTGTGGAAGTGGGTAGTTTGAAATAATTGAAGGAAGAACATCACTGAAAGGGATCTATATGGCGGTCGAGGTGTTCTCGTCTCGGAAGGCGTTATATTGGACGGACGTACACAACTCCAGATACTGGAAGACGGTACTGTAAACGGTGCACACTACTGTACTAAGGTAATCAATCCGCATGTGCATCTGTTCCGAGGTGCGATTGGCCCCGAATTAGTGTTCATGCATAACGCCACACCCCATTTGCACTGCAGCTGTTGATACACTTTTGGAAAGTGAGGACTGGTTGTATGGATTGACCTGCTCGTTCCACCGATCTAAACCCCATCGAACACATATGGAACACTCTGGGGAGACGCCTAGCGGCATGTTCACAACCACCAGGATATGTTCACCAGCTGAAGATGGCGCTGACAGAGGAATGGACGATGGTACTGCAAGAACTTATCAACAGCATTGTTCTAAGTATGAGTAGGCAGTTCAAAGCCTGCATCGATATTAGGGGTAGCCATATCTCCTACAGAGGACCACCTCTTCCCTTTGTTCCATCTTTGGCAGTGATGCATCTGTATCATGGCAACCAGTGCTATGTTGCCATTTTTTAATAAAGTTCCTCTGTTGTTTTGTCGGTGTTGTTTCCTTCATTATTTCTGTACCTCACGAGGTTCCTTTGGTATGCTTTTCCCTTATCCAGGCCACTCCTATGAGAAGTTACAGGTGAAAACCTGACTGGTCCTCAAAATTTGCACACCAGTGCACTTATATTTCGACCCAGAATCTTTTAGTGGATTAGTGCAACTGCTGCACTAATCCATAGTCATTTAATCCTTTAGAAGATCTAGGCAAAAATATTTAATCCACGGTTCTTGTCTATGTACACTTGTATCCTGATTATTATTATGCCTACAATTGTACTGATTGCACGCACATCGTTTTGAAAATGAAAGTAATTAATTAAATGCCTGTTTATTACCATGACGGAGAACGCTAGAAGATGTTATCCATTTTGAATTAAAATTTAAGAATAAATTAATGGAATACCAATACATGAAATTCGCCTTGAAATTAATACCTACTGGAACTTTTTTGGCACTACATACAGAAGGCGCCATGCAGCTGTCACACAGTCTATGGGCATCAGCCCCTGTCCTCCTGATTAATGAAAAATTTTAATAGTTTCATTTATTTATAAAGAATGAACATAGTTTTGTAATTTTTCATTTCTCTTCATTAAAAACAGTAATACTTAAGGGATGAAAATGCACTTTAGAGTTTCCTTTTCATTCCTTAAGATATGTGAGTTATGACAATAAAAATTGGACTACATAATGTAAATTTCTTTTATCAGCCGGTTTGTTGTTGCACCTTCCACTACTCTTATTTAGTAGAGGAAGCGTGCATTTAATAAAATGCCATTATTACAAAAGAATAAAGCAAAGAAATTTAAAAAAAAAATTAATTAAATAATATTAATTGCTTACAAGGTTAGCGATTTCCTTTGAAGTAATCTGCCAGGTATAAGTAGTTAATCTGAAAATAAAGTTAAATTTATGATAATTTTATTAATTATATAATATAAACAAAATGAGAAAATGGCAGTCCAACAAAATTTGCAAAGCCAGCACATTTTAAGCATGCCTACCGTACAGGGACAGGCCAGATGTCGTCACATTATCACAAAGTTACCAAACAGAGCATGCACCCATGATTTACGATAAGGGAACCGCAATAAAACATGTTTAAAAATCAGGAAATATTAAAACCCAGGTTAAACATGGCAAGATGCGGTTCTGCAACCCTGTATTGGGCCACCTAATACTGTAATAAAATGAATTATAAAAGTAAAAAAAAAAAAAAATATATATATATATATATATATATATATATCAGCATAAAGAGAAAATACAAAGCAAGCCCAACTTTTACCCTAAACTGCACTAACATCTGACCAAGGGAATACATGCCCACTTCCCTCAAAGAATGGTGCAATTTTTATAATAAATAGATAAATAGCAACTGGGAATTTGCAAGTTCTATTCCTTCAAAGGGAACAGCGCTCATGAACTGAAATATAATTTAGTAATTTATGTTAAAACTTGAATTGTCATTTAATTTAGATTTTGATTCTAAATTATGAATTTCAATTAATTATTTATATTAAGTATGCGTACTATTTGTATGCGTATTTCCTTTAATATAACTGCCCATATTTTCATTTTATTTAGACCTGCTGATTGGTTGAGTCTACATTTTATTTTATATTTTTTCTGTTATGTTTACTTATTTTAATCTTCATATAGATAGGATACAATTTATCAAGACCAGGATACAATTTATAATTTTGAGCTTATTTCCTTATTTTATTGCGGGTTTGGATGGTGCTGAGGAAGCCACAAATATTTGGCTAGCCATCGTACAATGACCGGAATATAATACTTTTCAGAGTTCTCATTGAAGAGAGAGTGCTTGTGCATTCCTGATTTCTCATTATGTTGGCATTAACATAAATGAGAGAAGATGTAGATCTTTGCCGCCTCCACGTGGCGGCGGTGGGGGGAGGAGACATGGCTATCGGGTGTTCCCGCTTCTCAATTGCTAGGAGCCATGCGCCAGACGCCGGCCGCCTCACAACGAAAGAACACCGCTTTACATACAACATTTTACATAAAAATTTTATACTACTGCGTTTAAAGCATAACATCACCATATTTACATTAGCGCAGATATTCGCAGCAGAACAGTGTACAGAATGCAATATAATACAGAATAAAAGCGTCAAAAGTTCATTTTTGCTGTTTTCAGCAGTCTGTTTCTTCTGTGGGAGTAGAGTGGAGTAGGTGAGGCATATCCAGGAGAGTATTTCCAGATGAGGTCGGGATTCCTCTCAGCTACTGTATGGAGGTTCTTAGTGCTGTTTATTTTTTCTTACATCTGTATCTGCAGGTAGCAGTTTTCGAGAACTTCTTTTCTGTATGTTTTGCTTGTGCAGATTTTTCAGGGTTCATTGTTAGGGTATTAAACAGCTTTAGAGTGTTTTTGCTGGAAAGAATCTTCCCAGACTATCCAATTGCGTAAATGCGGGCTTCAGTTGCTGTTCCTTACCTGCAACTCGTCTTTGTTTTTCTCCTGGTGTTACTGTCCACTCTCTGGCTTTCGGTGAATCCAAGCGTCCCGATAAGATCTTACCAAGTGTCATTATATTTTTATTAGTGATCGTTTGTCTCCAGGGAGTGACTTCTAAATTGGTTTGCGCTTCACTGTACTCGTTCTAGCAACTCTATATCATTCCTGAAATGAGGCCTCCAGACCTATACGCTACGCAGTATTCAAAGTGCTTCCTGATAATTGCCTTAAAGAAAGGAATAATCATATTTTTAACCCTGCTAGCAAAATTCTTAAATATCATTGACAAGACGCCACGACTGCTATAGTAGTCAGTCTCTACAGCTCAGAAAATTTCATATCTCACTGCAAAATTACATTAAGATGTTTTTCATTCTCCAATAATCTGAGTTAAGTACAACATAGTTGGTAAATTTCTCTGTGGTTACTGCTACCTATATGCTCTACTTTACATTTGTCAAAGTTAAACTTCATTTGCCACTTCTCAGCCAAACTGTCCAACTTTTCTAGACACTTGTTGCAGTAGCAAACTGTCATTAACAATCCTGCCTACTTTTTTATCATCTGCAAACTTCGACAGTAAGCCTGCTATTCCTTCATCAATACCATTGATAAATATACAAAAAAAAAAAAAAAAAAAAAAAAAAAATTGCCTCACACCGAGCCCTGGGGAACTCGACCAATAACATTAGTCCACGTAGAGCACTGTCTATTATTATTATTATTATTATTAAAATCAGATTATTTCCCAAGAAACCTTGGGTCGCCTCGGGACGGCTCTGTGCCAGAAGGGTGTGAATATTTACAGACTAAGGTGCGAGGAACACAACGTACAATAAACAAGAGTACATGTGTGCTCAACCCGGGACATATACAGGATTAAATATAAAAAATATACAATAATATGCAAAATATTTAATTGCTTGAAGACAAAAAGTCTTTGTCAAATACAAATAGGCAAGTTAAAAAAAAAAGTCAGCCGTGTTCACGAGCAGGTGAGTATTATAGATTCATTATCTGTTAGCAGTTCTTGAGGATTTCCTTCCTGTAGAGCTTGTCTTCATAGAACCTATCAGGGTGGATCCTAAATTTATTGAAGATCCGAAGACAATTGACTGGAAACATGTTCCTCAGGGAATCAATGCTATTGATTAGTACTCTCTGTCTTCTCCCACTCAAGCAGCCTTTTATCCATTGTCGCAATTTGCCCTTAATGCCATACTGCTCCAATTTGTACAGTAGCCTTCCATGGGCAACAGTATCAAAAGCTTTTCCTGAAATCTAAATGCATGTATATGATAACAAAATTAATTTTTCCATGCAGTTCCTCTGTGAACACATCACAGTAATCAATCAAATTGGTCAGACTAGACATCCCCTTAGCAACCCCAAGGTGTGTCTGAATTCCTATTGCAGCCTGTCTTGATGATCTTACAATGCTTCTTTACCCAGTGAATCCATTGTTTTCTCCGGAACAGAAGTTAAACTATCCGGTCTGTAATTACTCGTGTGACATTTTGATCCCTTTTTGTGAAATTCAGACAAATTCTCACTTCTCCAGTCCGTGCAATCCTCCTCTGAATCGAAGAATTGTCTCATAAATTTGGCGGATGGCGGAGGGCGGCACCTTGTGTGCGGGATGAAAAGCCATACTGGATGAGAAACATTTTTCCCCTTTAAGATTGAATTCTTTGTTTCCAAGTAATGCTGAGACCTGAAAATAAAATTCCAAAGATCCTTCTGTTCTTGAAGAGCTGAAAAATTAAACCTGTGTGTTTACTTCAAGTCTTGTGAGTTTATTTGCAATGATTATATTATTTTCTCCAGATTGTAATTTGTGAATATCGAGAACTGGACAATTCGTTTTTATTCTGGTTATATTGTTGTTCTTTGGCATTAAAATGGACATTTTCATATTCTATTTCTGTCCTATTCTCATTACTGTGTAGAAATGAACTTCTCAAGTGTAATGAAAGTGTTTGTTTACAGTTTTTCCGGAAAGAACTACACAAAAGATTATTTTCATTTTAACAGAGTACGAATTTACATAGTTACAAGAGATAAATGCAGAGTAGAAAATTTTTGGGTAACACACAATTTATTTTGAAAAAGGTTAATTTCGAAACCACATAAAGCTATTCCACTTTCCAAGACTTGTTTGTTATGTTTGTTATTTGGATTTTAGGAGCATTAGCAACTAAGGCCATATTGCTCCAGGAATATGCAGTGGTCATTCCTTGACTTTTCCCGCATCCTCCGTATTTGGTGGTCACGGGCTCGAACCCCGGTCTAACTTTCCAAGACAGCGTACGGGTTTAGTGTGGAGCGGATATTAGGCGGCGAATATCAAAGTGATAATTTCCGCCTTTTAACCCCATAGCATTAACACCGTCATACATATGAAAACGATTAAATGTCTCTTCTTTTGGAATTAAATGGATTTGTATTTTTTCTTTGAAATTAAATTGATATTTTCTCACGGGAAAAACTATACAGATTTTTCTTAAACTCTGCAGTTGCCTGTTTCGAAAATCTAAAAATCCACATTGCTGTCTATTTTGAAAACGAGAATTAAAACCATTCGATCTTTGAAGACTGAGCATTCTCACAGGAAAAAAAAAACACAGTGTGTATGTTTTATTTCCAAATTTACAATTACCATCCGCTGTCTTTTATACACATAAAATTCGGTTCAGGCAAATGAATTGGTGTTCCAACTCTCTTCAAACTCGATTTTTAAGTGAATAATAAATATTGAGATGCAAAGGACATAAAGCAATCACATTTACATCTGAACGCCACACAAATCAACCGAAAATATAGAAAGATACGCCTTTTAAAACCCTATATACAGGGTGTCTCAAAAATATTGTTACAAACATTTAGGAGAGGCAGGTAACATCTAAAGGACTGTAAATCGCATAGGAACCCATAACCAGAAACGTCAAGGGAAAGTAGTAGCAGAGCCACAAGAAGCAGAAATGACACAAGACAGTAATTAGGGGCAAACATTGATTTGACTTAATATTAACAATGGAGTACGAGATGGATGCATTTCATGATGTTACAACAGATGCTCAAAAGTTCCACCATGCGACCAGACGCGATGCATGCGTCACACCGACGCAGCATGGATTGGCGGACACGGTCGAACACACCTGGAGTTTATTTGACAGTAGCAGCAGCGCAGACGAGTCTCGCCACGAGATCATTATCCGTCTCCACAGGCGATTCATACACGATAGATTTGAGGGCATCCACAGAAAGAAATTAAGGATCGATAAATCAGGTGAGCGTGGAGGCCAGGCCAGAAAACGGGTCCACCACGGCCAATCCATCGACGCCCAAAACGCCTGTTCAAATGGTCACGAACACACCTTCCATAATGGGCAGGCGCCCCGTCATGTTGAAACCAAATGTTGCGTCTCACATTTGCTGGAACAACGTCAAGTAACCCTGGTAGAACTTGTTCAAGAAAGATCCGATATTCAGAGGAGTTCATGCGGGATGGTAAGAGGTATGGGCCGACTAAGCAGTCACCGACCATACCTGCCTACACCATATTTATTGCGAAGCGATGTTGTGCCGCATGGGGGCGCACACCATATACTAGGTATATACGTAATCCATACACTAGGTGCATGTCTACCAGCTTACAGTTCGTATATCGATACATGCTCTTCGTGCGGCGTCTACTGCTTGAATGAGTAAACCAGAAATTTTCCCTCTCGCGAACTGATCAACAGCGCCGTATACTGATTTACGGTGGCGTTTCCAGTTATGGGTTCCAATGCGATTCACATTTCTTTATATGTTACCTACCTCCCCTAAACGTTTGTACCAATATTTTTGAGACACCCTGTATATATATATAATAATAATAATAATAATAATAATAATAATAATTTATTTATCCCTATTTTATGTTACAATTTTTTGGGAGATAACAACAAAACGGGAGTAAGAACACATAAGCCAATGGCTTTCTAGGGGATGTTCCCTTAAAAACACGATGAATATACAAATATACCATTGAAAAATATACAGTTCTGAAATTGTACAGGTAATGTTCAACAGAAAAGACATAAATAAGAGTTTTTTGTACATTTCTTTACAGAAGACTTCGAAAAGCATCACTACTTATAACATCATTGTGAACATTTTTACAATTAAATGAGGAGAGAAAAGAAAAATGATGAGATACATGCACAGAAATTTACAAACTATTTGCCAACTGCTTCCTTTAACATTTGTACATTATTTCCATGTTGTTGTTTTTAAAATCCAGGAGTTGAGTGTAAGGTAATTTGAATCAGACATCCCTGGGGGTGATGTGTTCAATTAGTAGTTTCTTGGATTCGATTTAGTGAAGTGACATTTTTGATTTTTGTAGGAAGTTTGCTCCAGGTTTTAGCACCTCTGTATTTTGTACTTTTCTGACCTATGGGTTTTATCAAAAGCGAAATCTTCAGGTTGGCTTCATTTCTTAGATTGTATGATATTTCTTCTTCTTCTATGGTTATGAAAAAGGATCTGAAGAGAGGGGGAAATTCTGGGGTCTTCAATGCATTGTAAACCAAGACCGCCTTGGCTTTCTATAGCAGTTGGTACATGCTTAGGAGTCTCACTTCCTTGTATCTCGAAATAATCGATGCGTTCCAGGGAAGGCCCAAAATTGAACGAACGCATCGATTGAGAATGGAGTTGATTCTCGCAAGGTTTTCTTGGCTGGTGATACCCCTTGAGATGGTTCTATAGGTGAGGTGCAGCTGAATTAAAGAAAGGAATACTTGCCTGAGAAGGGAAGGAGTCACCCAGGTAGAGACCCTGGCGAGTACTCCCGCTAGTGATGAAATTTTATTTCTTAGGGTTATCATTTGTTTTGCCCAACTTACCTTTTCATCCAGCCAGATTCCGAGAAACTTGGTTTCATTCACCCTTTCAGTTGTTTTTCTTTATATGTTACGGCTAAATCAATATTTAGTGGTTTGTTTTTCGTCCTAAACACCATATATTTTGATTTGTCTGGATTCAGTATAAGCTGATTCTTTTGAAGCCAATTATGCATCACAGAGAGCAAGGTAGAGAATTTGAGTTGAAGCTGATTAGGGTCTTTATCTGTGATCTGGATGGAAATATCATCGGCATATGCTACTATGTGAGAAGATGGAAGAAGAGAGAGAAATTCATCGATGTAAAGAACAAATAGGACAGGTCCAAGAAGTGAGCCTTGAGGTACTCCCCTGGAGAAATAACAGATGTCAGAGTATGATTGATTTGTTCTTACGACAAACGGCCAATCAGCAAAGTAGTCTTCAAGGAGAAGGTTAACTTTCTCTCTCAAGCAATGATTATTGAATTTGTTAAGTAGAACAGTATTGTTTATGCAATCAAAAGCTCTAGATAAGTCAAGAAACAGTGCTATAGAATAGTGATCATTTTCAAGACTATCAAAGATCCTTGAGCAGAAGTGAACAACTGCAAGATCAGTGGGTCTGTTCAGGGATGAGCTGATTTTCTTCAAGAAAATCCACGAGTCTGCTATGAAGAATTTTTTCGAATAATTTTGCAAAAACTGAGAATAGACCTATTGGGCGAAAGTTGTTCTAGAGTTACAACGGTTTCCCTTTGGAACTGGAATGATTATTGTTTTTTTGAATTGAGAAAAGAATTTACCAGATTGAAAGGGGAGATTGAATATATATTTCAGTGGGGTAAGAATTGAGCTAAGGACCTTTTTCAGCAGAGAAGGAGATATTTCATCAAAGTGTTACCTTTTGCTCTCTGTGTGATTGCTTGCTACTTACTTAGGCTTTCCCATTTATTCGCACTCTTTTCGCCTTCGCGAGCTTCAGAGGTATGGCTGTAACAGAAATAGTCAGACTAGGCGTAACTCATACTTTGTTCTAAGTGTAGTTAGTTCGTTTTTACCTTTTTCTTTTGGTTGGTTATCTTAATTTACCTTAACATATTCGCCTCGCCTGTCTGGTATCTAGTTCTGCTTTCGTCTAGTGGTTTTCTTTAGAACAACGCCTCGTATACCCTCAAAATGAAGAGTGAGAATGCTATTTCTTTTCTCCATCCCGCAGTTTGTGCTTTGGCGTTGTGAACATTATCGGGTAATTATGTACTTAATTACATGACATCGCAGTTAACTTCTAATCATGGTTTAACATTTAGCTCTACTACTTTAGTGGTTGAAAGTGCGATTTTGGCAGTAAAAGAAGAAACCTGAATAACACACAAACATAACAGGGTTTAATACAACAAGAGAGAATTTTACACCCTTCACTCAAAAGATATGTTAAGACATTTCATTAATTAGGATATTTCATTAATAAGGTATTTCGTTAAAGATATTTCATTAAACATGTTTATCAAAACAAGTCCAGCAATTATAAGATAAAACTTTTTAACTTTAAGGTTTTTCATCTTCAGTTCCAGTAGTTAACTTTCAATAGGATCAGGTTTATAAATTAGAAAGGAAACATTTTAACGGTACCATTATTACTATCATTTTCGCACTTCGTACTCATATCATTTTAACTTACCAGCTCCAGAGATCACACTGAGTTGATCAGTCAATTGCTGCGGCTCTCCTATTTGCTCGGTCGGCTCTGGGTTCGCCAGAACGATAATCAGATCCTTGCTGGGCTCTCTGGTCCTTCCTTCAGGCTGTTGTCTGTTCCTCTCCGTCCATCCCTTTCTCCTTGTGAGGGTCCACTTTTTATGTCCCAAGCTCGCCCACACTGTTTATACAAAACTTTTTTTCTCATTGGCGGGAGCCAAGTCTTAAGATGCTCGATGGTGCGTCATGGAAAAGCACTGGGTTCAAAGAGCTATCTATCTACCTACACAAATATCATTGCTTCTTATCCTCTTCCTTTGCCGTAATTTGCATCTTAAAGTGAACGCGTCCATCCGATGTTTACAAAAATCTTCCACTTTACACGTGTAAGTGGCTAACAGATATAGCTGTTGCTGGCTAACAACTGTAGGCCTCTTTAACACGTGTTTATTACAGTTATAACGACTAATCTTTGCAGTTTTATTTAGAAAGATATACGCTTTTACTTGAGGATTTTTACTCTGCCTTGAACTTTTCATTTGGTACATAAAGTGATATTATATCGAAGCTTTTGAGAAAGTTTAGATAGGACGGGTACAGAAAATTAAGTCGTTGACTGTACTGTAAGTTTGAAATATAGGAAAGGGCAGAATTAGCGCTATAACATCTTGTTCTGCTCCCCCTTTCAGAACTGAGACTGGGGAATTTATTTCCCTTTTCTCAATTCTGAACCACGAGCACAGTGTCTCCTAACAAATGGTTCCTTTATTTACAATGGTATTGCAATATTATTATCATCACTATAATCTTAAATGATGCTGGTACTTAGTTATGACAACTTACTACATGGATACAAAATAATAATACAAATCAATATATGAGGATAATATTATATTTATGACATGACCAATAATGATAACTAATTTCTTCGGGTATCATCACTCGATGATCCTCCAACTTTTTTCGCACACACTGTAACAAGATGTACTACTTCTTTTCCTATCTTCATTCTGTCTTCTCGAGTGTCCATATTACACACATTATAAAGTTTGTCCAAACAAAATCATTAACAGTATTCTGTTTGTCCGCTGGGCTGCAATATCTTTCTCTGTCTTTATGATTCACACACTACTTTCTCGTTTTCCTCAGAGCATAACACATTGATCATGTAACAAAAATAGACAAGTGTCAGTATTTGTTCTTTTCATAATATTTATATAAGTATTTATCTAATTATTTATCAAAAGGTTAATATGTAACTACAAATAACACTGAACACTGATTAATAGTAGAAAAGTAACAATCAAATTATTTTTCAAGAGATTGAACTTTTATAACTATTAGTATTTCTATAATCATTTTACATCTACAAGTATTTTTACTCTAACAAAGTAATTCCATTAAAAACTTCATGTGATTGTTAATAGGAGCATATCTAAACTGTCCAAAGTTCTAAATGTTCTCATTCACTTGAACGTTACTTCTTTTCTCAGGAGACGATGAATTCCTGCACACATAATTTGAGGTTTCATTATGAAAAAAAAAAAATAAATAAATAAATAAAAACACTTCCGAAGTTCATTTAGACATCATGGAAAAGAGAAAGACTTTTCCTTTTCTTTTCTTCTCATTCTAAGCTAGTAATGCTCACACGATCAATGTCATTTTGACTATAGTAAACTTGATAAGTATGAGTTTGATTTGGAAATCCGGTGTTGACATTTTCACATTTGCACAATTTCCACAACACAGCTCCTAACATAGTTGTGATCAACACTATGGCTGGAATTACTAAAGTGAAGTATAATGCTTCTCGAGACGAATTTTGTTCTAACTGGACAATTAACTTTAATTGTCCCCACTGATTCCATACACGACATTCATAAAAGCCAAATTGTTCTACTTGAACTGAGTCGATCCTAAGGGTACTGGTTACTTCTTGTCGAATCTCTACTTCCAAATGAATGCTTATCAACTCATTAGTCATGGAATTTTTCCAGGTCACATTGTCTATAGGTGGAACATGTTTAAAAAAACACTGTAATTGAGTGTCGTCGCCTAAACTTGTTAGATAATTTTTATAGTTTCCTTCTGGCGGTCCTTTCATATAAACTAATGCTTCATCTTTCACCAAAGGATAGTCTGGGATTTCTGCTGTACAAATGTAACAACCTGACGTTTGACATGACATCTTAGGAACTGAGAGAGTGGAAATGATACTGCTTTCAATAATCTTATCCTCGAAATACCATTTTACTACTGGAAGTGGATTTCATCTAACTTCACACTGTAGCAAAACTGGATTCCTTTGGGGTGTGGCAACATAATCCAATTTCGACATCAGGATGGGACCATAAGACACAATCATTACGAAGGAGGCTTGGGCCGATCCTAGTTCAACTTTACCTATTTCCACAGTGGCATGAGTGATTAGTTCACAAATCACGTGGACTAAAATCATCAGTGCTCCTCTTGAACTAATCTTCATTCTGAACGACTGTGTTAAGGTTCTTAACCTGCATAGCATAAGAAAAAAACTATCAGTCATGAACCTCAAACTCCTCTTGAATAAGTAATCGCCACCTGCAAAATTGAACTCTCAGGTGACAGAAATTTTTAGGAGTAAAATCGACCTTTCCATTAAAAATCTAAGCATGAAATCTTTATGTGTATATTTATGTGTATCATATTTCTTAATTTTCTGCTCAAAATAAACGTCCTGCTTCGAAAAGATTAAAGCACTTATAGCCACATGTCATCACTTATAGATAAACCGCATGCGATGTAAACTAACATGAAGATAATCGTAGGGTATGGAGCAGACGACGTTTTTTTTTTTTCATTTCTACGCATCAATAAATCTCAGCACGAGGTCGTACGCAGTGGTTTCTGTGGGTTGGTTTGAACTTTCTTGGTTCTCCTGAGATCCATGTTCTGTTACCCACTGAATGAGTCGATTGTAGATACTCAGATTTTCAGAGCATGGCGGTGTTGTTTCTGTCCTTTCTTCAGAACAAATTTGGGCTGGCTGAGTCTGAGGTTCGATGTTATTTTCGATATCTTCCGAGGGAGCGCTATGTTTCATTTCTTCATCAGTCGTTTGAACTATTTCAGGAGCAGTTATCTCATTTTGTGACTGGGGAAGTATTTCACTTCTTTATGTTCAGGCATTGATATAGAATGAGGCTCGTGATTTCTACTCCGTAAATTGTATTGGTGTGTTGGCTGGACATGCACTTGCTGTTTTCTGCCTGGCAAGGTAGTAGTAGTAGTAATAGTAGTGGCATTTGATTTTTTTTTTCTTTTGATTTGGTAGTTTTTGGCGCATCGGCTTCTGTGGCCATATTGCACCTCCCAAGGTTTTTGCAGTACTTTGATCCAAGCCCGAGGCGGGAATCGAACCCGCGACCTTTGGGTTGCCGGGCAGGCACTTCACCCACTCGGCTAGCCCGGTCGGCAGTGGCATTTGATGCAAGAAAGCAAGTGTATGAGTTTATGCAGCATCAGCCAAAAAAAAAAAAAAAAAAAAAATCACACCATTCCCTCCAAATGCCCGTCCAGTTCCTCCTTAAATTTATTCAAGTTATCAACTTCTACAATGACAGATGGAAGTTTGTTAGAGCAATTAACCACCCGCTGGCTAAAGGCAAATTTCCGCACATGTATTCTACATCTGTCTTTTCTTAATTTGAATTTATGTACCCTTAGGTTCGTAATCTGAACAAGTGGAAGGATCCCATTAGAATTCAGCATGCTCAACCCATGCAAGGCCTTATATACCTCAATCAGATCACTGTGCAGGTGCCTAGTCTCCAGCCACTGCAATTTGCAGAAATTAAGCCTCTCTTGGTAAGAGGATCACTTCATTCCTCTCACCAGTCTTGTTCACCTTCTCTGTACACGCTAAAGTAAATCTACATCCTTCCTAAAATGAGGCCTCCAGACCTATACACAGTACTCGAGGCGTTGACCATTGCCTTATACAGAGGAACAATCACCTTCTTTTCCCTGCTAGCAAAATTCCTATATATCATTGACAAAACCCCATGACCTGCCCTGGCAGCCTGTCTGCATTGCTCAGAAAACTTCATATCTGCCTGCACAATTACTCCCAGGTCTTTTTCATTTTCTACCACCTTAAGTGTAGTACCACACAGTTGGCACGTTTCTCTGGGGTTACTTCTACCCATATGCAGTACTTTGCATTTGTCAAGATGAACTTCAGTTGCCACTTCTTAGCCCATCTGCCCAAATTATCTAGATCCTGTTGCAGTAGCACACTGCCATTACTGTCATTAACAACCCTGCAAACCTTTGTATCATCTGCAAACTTCGACATTAAGCCTGATATACCTTCATCAATATCATTGATAAATATACAAAACAACAGTGGACCTAACACCGAACCTTGTGGGACTCCATTAATAGCATTAGTCCAAGAAGAGCAGCACCCTTGATTACAACCCTCTGTTTTCTCCCACTTAACCATCCTTTTATCCATTGTAACAACTTACCCTTAATACCATTCTGCTCCAATTTGTACAATAGGCTTCCCAGCGCAACTGTGTCAAAAGCTTTCCTGAATTCCAAATATATGATATCAAAATTATTTTTTGCATCCAGTTCCTTTGTAACCACATCATAATATCCTATCAAATTTGTCAGACAAGCCTTTCCCTTAACAAACCCATGCTGTATCTGAATTATTGCTGCAGTTTTGTCTAGTTGATCCTGCAATGCATCTTTAACCAATGACTCCATTATTTTACCCGGAACAGAAGTTAAACTAACTGGTCTGTAATTACTCATGTCACCTTTCGATCCCACTTTGTGAATTGGGGATACATTTGCACATCTCCAGTCCATGGGAACCTCCCCTGAGTCCAAAGATGCTCTCATAATTATGGCTAAGGGTTTGCTTAGTTTCTTTGCCACCTCCTTTAATATAATTGGATAGATCCCATCCACCCCAGGTGCTTTTCTTATGTTTAACTTCAAGAATTTCTCCTCCACTTTGCTTTCAGTTATTACAAAATCATTAAGTATCCTGCTACAATTTGATACCCTTCTGCCATTTTCAAACCTTAATAATTCCACATGTTTGAATGTAGATGCAAAATACTCATTCAGTTTGTTTGCTATCTGAGCAGGATCATCAACAGTCGAACCATCGATGTCAACTGGACCAATCAGATTCATCCCCTTCCTTTTAGAGTTTATATAAGTAAAGAAATCCTTGCTGTTTTTTTAGCATCTTTTGCCAAGGATTTCTCATAATCTGCCTTCGCCTGCCTAAGAGGTGTTATTATCCTCTTGCCTTTGACTCTGTGGAACTGTCTGTTGATCTTGATTTACTGCTGTTGATTGATTTTGGCCATTATTTGGTAAATATGCTAACAGGATTGAAATGGGCAAACTTGGGGCCTGGAAAACATCCATTGGTTCAATCCATTCTTCTTCCTCTGTCTCTGATTCGACATATACCTCTTTTGGTTTCATGTGTTCAGAGGTTTGTTCAGGTGAGGTAGTGGTTTCTGATGGCTCTAAATGTATTAGCATTAGTATTAGCATTAGTAGAGGCATATGATGCAAGAAAGCAAGCTTATTCAGCATCAGGCAAAAAAAAAAAAAAAAAAAAACACACACACCACTCCCATTTCACCCCTCCGTTTGTTCGAAATACCTGTCCAGTTGAGCTTTAAATTTGTTTAGGCTATCAACTTCAACAACAAGTGATGGAAGTCGGTTCCACCAACCAACCAACCATCCGCTGGCCAAAGGCAAATTTCTGCACATCTATCTGACATCCGTCCTTCCTCAATTTGAATTTATGCAATCTGAGGTGATTATTCTGAGCAATATGAAGAATCCCATTGGCATTGAGCATGCTCAATCCATTCTAGGCTTTATACAACTCTATCAGATCACTTCGCCGGTGCCTAGTGTTCAGACTCTGTAATTTGCAAAACTTAAGCCTTTCTTCGTAAGAGCAACCCTTTGTTCCATTCACTAATCTTGTTGCCCTTCTCTGTACCCATTCCAGCAGCTCTACATCCTTCTTGAAATGAGGCCTCCAGACCTGTATACAGTACTCATGATGTGGCCTAACCATTGCCTTATACAAGGGAATAATCACCTCCTTATCCCTGCTAGAAAAATTCCTGTATATTATTGACAAGACACCATGAGCTACTCTTGCAGCTCGTCTGCACTGCTCAGAGAACTTCATATCTGCCTGCACAATTACCCCCAGGTCCTTTTCATTCTCCACCACTGTCAGTGTAGTACCGCAGAGTTGATACGTTGTTATCAACTCTGCGGTACTACACTGTAAATCTGGTAAATCTGGGGTTACTGTTTCCCATATGTAGCACTTTACATTTGTCAATGTTAAACTTCATTTGCCACCTCTCAGCCCATCTGTTCAACCTTTCCAGATCCTGTTGCAGCAGCATAGTGTCAGTGGTGTCCTTAACAACCCTGCCAACCTTTGTATCATCTGGAAACTTGGACATTAAACTTGATATCCCATCATCAATATCATTCATAAACACCGAAAACAACAACGGACCCAACACTGAACTCCGAAGAACTCCGCTAATAACATTAGTCCACGTTGAGCAGTGTCCATTGATTACCACTCTCTGTCTTCTGCCACTCAACCATCCCCTTATCCATAGCAGCAATTTGCCTCCAATGCCACAGTGCTCCAATTTGTGCAGCAGTCTTCCATGTGCAACAGTATCAAAAGCCTTTTTAAGATCCAAATATATAATATCAAAGTTATTCCCTGCATCCAGTTCTTTTGTGACTACATCGTAGTATCCAATCAAATTGGTCATGCAAGACCTGCCCTTAACAAAACCATGCTGCGTCTGAGCTATAACTGAATTCTTGTCTAGATCATCCTGCAGTGCTTCTTTAACCAGTGCCTCCATTAATTTACCTGGAACAGAAGTTAAACTAACAGGTCTATAATTACTTGTGTCAGCCTTTGATCCTCCTTTGTGAATTGGGGTTACATTTGCACATCTCCAGTCTATGGGTACCTCCCCTGAGTCCAAAGAAGCTCTCATAATTATGGCTAGGGGTTTGCTTAATTCCTTTGCTGCCTCCTTTAATATAACTGGATAGATCCCATCCACCCTAGGTGCCTTTTTTATGTTTATCCTCAACAGTCTCTCCTCCACTTTCCTCTCAGTTATTACAAAATCATCCAGCTCACTGCCAATGTTTACTTTACCTACATCATTCTCCTTCCTGAATAACTCCTGATGCGTGAATGTAGATGCAAAATACTCATTTAGATTGTTAGCCACCTGAGCAGCATCCTCAACTGTTGAACCATCAATATCCAGTGGACCAATTGATTCATCCCTTTCCTTCTTGAGTTTAAATATGTAAAGAACTCTTTTCTGTTTTTCTTTGCATCCTTTGCCAAGGATTTTTCATAGTCTGCCTTTGCCTGCCTAATCTCCTTTGTGACTTGGTTACAGACCAACTTATATCTATCATAGGCTTCCATGTCACCCATTAATTGGTATGTATCCCATGCATTTTTCTTCTCTGCCACATGTCTCATTAGTTCATCTGACAACCATTTAGGCCTAAACCTTGAACAATATTTGTTAGTTGGTATGTAAAGCCTGGTAGCCTCCAAGATTAGTTCCTTGAATGCTTCCCATTTTGAGTTTGATGTTGGTAACATCATCAGTTGGTCCCACTGTATAGAATTTAAATACAGTCTCAGACCATCATAGTCACCTTTACGAAAACAAAAACCCTTCCCTTTACCTCTGATAGTAGTTACCTCCTTGAGTAAATCCTACTGCAACACACTGTGATCAATGCCACCTAGTGGTTCATTTATCTGCAGTTCTGGAAATGGTCTGCACTCTATCACCTTAGTGAACCTATCAACATGAAATAATTGCTTATCCCTAGGATGATATATGTGCTGGATTTGGTAGTCGACTTGATATCACTCGATATGGTCCACTGCTCTGATGTGACAACTTGCTTGTTCTACCTGGTTTAACTTTTGGAGTATAGAGATATACTATGCTTCCAATCGTAATCTACTTATCCACGGCTTTGGTAGACCTATATTGTTCCTGTGATTGTGCAGTGTGTTCCAAATCCTGCTGAACTATTTCATAAGTTTGCTGCATCCTTGCTACCATTTGCTCTGAATAATGCTCCAAAGAAGCATAAGTAGGACAGATTTCGGAGATCCATATGTGTTGGGATTGCACAATATCTCTTCCATAGATTAAATATTTGGGCATGTCATGTGCGGCAGAATGTACAGCCGAATGGTATGCTGCTACTGCCAATGGAACACAAATATGCCAGACTGAATGAGCATTATTCACTGCATGTGATAAAATTGCTGCCAAAGTTTTATTCAACCATTACACTTTAGCGTTACATTGAGGATGGAATGCTGTAGTTCAAAGCTTCTTAATGCCCAGTTTTTGGTAAACTTCATTGAGGAGGGTTGACAGAAAATGACTTCCCCTCTCTGTCAACAAGATTTGTGGGATTCCATGTCTGGCAACCACATGATTTACAAAAGCTGTAGCTATTTCCTCCGATTTCTGTGTCTTGAGAGGTATTGCTTCTACATAGCATGTAAAGCAATCTACCACCATTAATAGGTATTTATCCCCATCTATACTGGTGGGCAGTGGTCCAAATATATCCATACTTACTCTGTACTAGGGTGATCACCCCGTTGGAACTCGCATCAGGTTTGCTTTCACCTTTGGATTATATCCTCTTCTTTCTAAGCATGAAGGGCAAGTGCTGACATAATTATTCAGAGATGTTTTGTTTTATTTTCTGCAATGTTTTGCCTTATTATAAATGGCCACTGGAGGGACTACTGTGGCAAGCATCCAAAATCTGACTTTTTAATGCATGTGGAACTACAACTTGTTCAAATGGCTGTTCTTGAGTATTAATAGGTATTAGACTGTTATCTTCCCTCTGCAACGTTCTCATCAATTCTTTAGTAGCCTACTTGGGCATTACTAATGCTTCCAGCGTGATTCCGGTCGACATCCTCACAACTTCTTTATTTCTAGGTTTCTTTTGCCTTATAGGCTTGGTATCCTCTTCCAACACTGGCCTAGATAGAAAATCTGCATTTAAATGCATTTTGCTTGGTCTGTAGAATACCTCAAAATTGTAATCCTGTATCATTAAATTCCAACGGGTTAATCTGGGGGTAGGATTTTTCAATTTCAATAAATATCTTAATGCTGAATTGACTGAGATGATCTTTAAAAAATTCCCATACAAAAACGGTCGAAACAGAGATAGGGAGTACACCACAGCTAAACTTTATATTTCTACTGTGCTGTATGATTTTTCAGCCTGTTTTAAGTCGACTAACCTAAGCTATTGGATGTCTCTCCCCATCTTTTGTAATCTGTTCTAAGACACCTGCAATCGCAAAATCGCTTGTGTCCATGGCCAGAAAAGCTAGAAAGGCTGAGAAAAGTCCTGATATATTAGCAATGGCTCTGTTATAAGGGCCGTTTTCAGTTTCTCCAAAGCCGACTGTGTTGTTTCGTCCCACTTAAATGCGGTGTCCTTTTTTGTGAGTCCAGTTAATGGCCTGGCCACCTTTGCATAGTCCTTAATAAACTTTCTATAGAACCCAATCATTCCCAAGAATCTTCTCATCTGTTTTAAATTCCTAGGACCAGGCAGTTCTAAATAGCAGAAATATTTTTGGGATCAGGTTGGACACCATCTGAGCTGACTCTGTGGCGAAGATATGTGATTTCCTGTTTTAGGAAGTCACATTTGTATGATTTTAGCTTTAGATCATACTGTCACAAGCACTGGAACACTAGTTCTAACAACTCCAAGTGTTCAGGAAAGGTTTCTCTTGCGGTTATGATGTCATCAAGATAACAGAAGATGGACTGAGTTTTGAGACCTTGCAGCACTATCGTCATGGCTCTTACAAAACTTGCAGGGGCCCCCTTTAGCCCAAAAGGTAATTTCTCCCAGTGAAACCATCCTTGGCCCATTGTAAAAGCAGTTTTGTGCTTATCAGCAGGATGTACTGGGATCTGCCAGAATCGCAACTGTAAGTCAAGCAAAGCCAAGAAATGGGCTTTTCTCAGAAGGTCATGTATTTCTGAAATTAGTGGAAGCGGACAGCTATCTGTGATGATTGTTTTAGAGTTTAGTTTCCGAAAATTAATACACATCCTCATTGAGTTATCTCGTTTTTTTTACCATAACAATTGGGGCACTGTAGGGTGAAGTACTCGTAGAAATTATGCCTGCGTCCAACAACTCATCAATCTGTCGGTCAACCTCATTTCGCAAAAAATATGGCATTTTATATGCTCGTTGTGACACTGGAATATCATCTGTCAGCTTTATTCTATTATATAGAACTGTAGAATGACCTAACTGAGATGGAGTGTAGCAAAAATGTCCCGATATTCACATAGCAATTTAGATAGTTCCGGTCGTCGAGAACGAGTCAAATGATTCAGCTCAAAGTCTTTAATAGTCACTAGAGACAGCTTTTTATTAATATCTTTTTTAATTTAAATACATTTCATTTCATTCATTTAAATACATTCTATGATAGCAATACCCATGCATTTTGGAAGATGTAATGGTTCATCAGAAACATTTGCCACTAAAACAGACACCCTCTTGTCCTGAGATACCTGGTCTGTCAAAGACCTAACAGCTAAATTATTTATATTTTTTATTATTTTATTATTATCATCAGTTTATTTCTCTTAGGAGAACACCCGGTTAGAGCCACAGGCTAGAGGGTGAACATACATATACAACTATGTTACAAAACATACATCTATGTTACAGTTATAAAATACATGAAATACAAAATATCTGATTTATAATTATCTGGAATATAGAATATTTGAGTTATTAATTACTTGCAAAGGCTTTTACTACCGTAAACTGGTAAGAACATAATACCATGACAATTGAAGCATACCTTCTGCTTAAACACACACAAGTGGGAGTTTCGCCATATTTACATAAACACAAATATTTACAGCCAAACAACGTACAGCATTTGAAACAACAGGAATGACCGCGATACAATAAAATAAAAATTTGAAAGTTCAAATTTCCAGCAGTCGTCTTCTTCTGTGGGATTAGAGTTGTGTAGGTAGGACAATCCTGAAATCTATTTCTTGATGAGGTCGGGTTTCCTAAAGCCCAGTGGCTCGTGTCTGTCCGAACAAGGTGCTGAAACTGTATCCTTACATCTGTATTTGCAAGTAAGAGTTTCTGAGAACTTCCTTTCTGTAGGATTTGCAATTGCAGAGATTTTCAGGATTGATGTTGAGGTTGTTGAATAGCTGGATGGTGTTTGCTGGAAAGAATCTTCCGAGGCTATCTAACTGCGTAAATGCCGATTTCAGTTGTGGTTTCTTATCTGCAACTCTTCTTGGTTTTTCGCCGGGTATTTTTATCCACTCTCGGGCTTTCGGTGCGTCCAGTCGTCCCGTTAAAAGCTGAGCGAGGGTCATTATGTTCCTTGACGTGATTATTTGTCTCCAGGGTGTGACCTCTAAATTGGAGTATAGTATAGCTCTTGAGATGGTAAAAGGCTTAGCTGAAATTCTGTTCAGCCATCTCAAGAGCCAGTATTCGAGTAGAAAGAGTTGGCTGTACGACTCGTGTTTAGAAATCATTTTTATTAACTTTGTTTCTATCTACAGTTGACTTCTGACATGCTCTACTTCTGTAACGTAGACTTGGGGTTCGAGTCTCGAGACAAAAATACCCCTGGTCAAAAGTTTAGTTCTGGGGATTTGAAAAAATTTTTTATTTTAGGGTTGCCCATAATTCAATATATTAAACGTATTTGTGTCTGTAAACTACGTGGGTTCTCTGGTCGATCTGCCTGTTTTTCCGGACGAAAAAACCCCAGTTTCTGGGGCGAAAAACCTTGCTATCTACGACTGAGACGGATTACCTCAGCCACGGAGTGAAAAAAGCCCATTAAAGTTCCTTATGCCATCGACGGGATTCGAACCGGGCTTTTTTCCACCTGGCGTGGGGAGGAGGGTTACGATACCACTGTGCTATCCGCGCAGACTAGTTCTGGAGATTGCTCTGATTGTAGAGTTGGTGGCTGTTCCTACAACAGGAGGAGGATATCGACGTCTGCCTGTGTGATTAGAGGCAGATAGATTCCGCTCTCTTCCGATGAGATCTGTCCACCGCCTAGAGGAAATGGCATCTTCTAGGAGTGGATTTGCAGTTCGATTGACATCCTTAGTATATGCTCCTGTCCCCAGTCAGGGAATTGAATTCCCTGACTGGGGACAGGAGGTTGGTGGTTGTAGGAACAGCCACCAACTCTACAATCAGAGCAATCCCCAGAACTAGTATGCGCGGATAGCACAGTGGTATCGTAACCCTCTTCCCCACGCCAGGTGGAAAAAGCCCAGTTCGAATCCCGTCGATGGCATAAGGAACTTTAATGGGCTTTTTTCACTCCGTGGCTGAGGTAATCCGTCTCAGTCGTAGATAGCAAGGTTTTTCGCCCCAGAAACTGGGGTTTTTTCGTCCGGAAAAACAGGCAGATCGACCAGAGAACCCACGTAGTTTACAGACACAAATACGTTTAATATATTGAATTATGGGCAACCCTAAAATAATATATTTTTTTTCAAATCCCCAGAACTAAACTTTTGACCAGGGGTAGTTTTGTCTCGAGACTCGAACCCCAAGTCTACGTTACAGAAGTAGAGCATGTCAGAAGTCAACTGTAGATAGAAACAAAGTTAATAAAAATGATTTCTAAACACGAGTCATACAGCCAGCTCTTTCTACATTTAATGTGAGCAAACAGACTTTGATGAATTCCTGAAGGACCACTGTTGGCCTGTGGGAACCATCATTCTGTCTTTCCATGGACAACCCCCTCTTCCTGGTCCTAGGTTACCAGCTAGTAACTTAGCTATCGAAACAAGTGAGCATGAATGACAATCCGTGCGTTTTTCAGATATTCAGGAATCTCTACAGGAAATAATGTTTACAAATGATTCATCTTTCTCCTCAACCTATCACAATTTGAATGACACTAACTCTTGTTAAAGCACCTTCTACCCTGTCACTCGCCAACAATTAAGCCAAACAACGTATGCCTTACTGTAGCATTAAACGATGCAATTACTGTATTCTGTATGAACACATGCAGCCTTGTAAAACATAATGATGAAATCCTCGCTCAACTAACATCATGGAATCTGCATCCAGACTTGATGGTTTTTATTGAGACCTGTTTCTCTCCTGAGATTTCAATCCAAATTCCAGACTACTCTCGTTTTCAAAGTTGCAGAGGTGATTCAAAAGGTGGTGGAGTTGCTATTTATGTTCATAGTTATCTGCGATGCTATGCC